>NC_091434.1:50072368-50713144 GCF_964237555.1 Oryctolagus cuniculus
TCAGTATTATGTTTGTCTTGATGTTTTAAAGTTCATTTAAAAGAAATATAGTATTACACGTTTTAAAGTTACGGTTGTGTCCATTTTGTTGCTTTCTTCAGTGCCCTTCTTTTCTTTCACCAGAAGTAACCATTATTCTTCCTCAAAAGACGACCATTGTCATTAATTGGTAGTGGATCCTCCTGGTCCTTATTTTGTATTTTCACTACATATGTATTAACTAAAAGAGTATTAGTTTGTGTTTAAAATTTACATAAATATCATCTTATTGTATACAGATAGTTCAGGATTTAAGATAGTTCAACTTAAAATTTTTCAGCTTGGGCTGGTGCAGTGGCTCACTTGGTTAATCCTCCGCCTGTGGCGCCGGCATCCCATATGGGCACCGGGTTCTAGTCCCGGTTGCCCCTCTTCCAGTCCAGCTCTCTGCTGTGGCCTGGGAGTGCAGTGGAGGATGGCCCACGTACTTGGGTGCCTTCACCCGCATGGGAGACCAGGAAGAAGCACCTGGCTCCTGGCTTTGGATCGGTGCAGCACCGGCCATGGTGGCCATTTGGGGGGGGTGAACCAACGGAAGGAAGATGTTTCTCTCTGTCTCTCTCTCTCACTAACTCTATCTGTTAAATAAAAAAATTAAAAAAAAATTCAGCTCTGTCGTGGTCCAAAAGCAGTAAACATTCAGTAGAAACTGTGTTTCACCTTTTGTTCTTTTCTTGGGATAATCATGTCCATGTGATACTCTTGTGATTCCGGCCAGCGGAGAGAAGCCTCAGCTCCCAGTCAGTTGCATACGCCCTAAGGGTCAGCACTGATGCTTTACAGTGTATTGTGTTGCTAAGCTGTAATGGTAGGTAAGGTCTATTAAACATATTTTCGACTTGTAATATTTTCACTTAAAATGGGCTTATTGGAACAAAACTGCATTGTAACTTAAGGAGCATTTGTACTCATTTATATAACCCATATATCTCTTTCATTTAATGCCCTGTTGACCTAAGATCAAATTCTGGGCCTTCTAACTCCCAGTCCATGTTTGTTTCTGTAGCCTCTAATCCTCAGTATGTATACTGATACTTTTTATGTTTTTTTTTTTTTTAAAGATTTATTTATTTATTGGAAAGGCAGAGAGAGAGAAGGAGAGAGAGATATCTTCCACCAGCTGATTCACTTCCCAGATGGCCACAACAGCTGGAGTTGGGCTAGGCTGAAGCCAGGAGACCAGAACTCCATTCTGGTTTCCCACATGGGTGGCAGGGGCCCAAGCATTTGGGCCATCTCCTGTTGCTTTCCCAGGCATATTAGCAGAGAGCTGTACGGGCAATGCAGCATCTGGGGCTTGAAACAGCCCTATGGTATGGGATACTGGCATTGCAAGCAATTTTGTACTCAGCTGTACCATAACACTGGCCCCTCCAGGTACTTCTTTAGGTATATAGAAAACAAATATTTTGTTTAAAATATAATTGTGTCCACAATATTGGTGAGTTACAAGGAAGATGATAATTATATTTCTCAGTGGCTTAGTTATAGAAAGTTTCATTTGTTTCAAGTTGTAGATTGAGCTGTTAAATGATAATAGATTCACATTTGAAAAATAATATATTTCAGAAGGCACATATTTAGTTGCCTTTGATACTTCTTGCAAAAGTATTCTAGGGAAAAAAGTTCATATATCATGATTTTTGATGAAAGTGAGTAATTTTAAGCATTGCAACTAATTTCAACTCTATTTCTTTTAGCTCGTTGCCAGAAACCATATGTTGCACTTATTGATGGAATTACAATGGGTGGGGTAAGTAGGCTTTTTGCTCTCATTGTTGGTATGAGTGAATTATGTTAAAAATAAGCTACTAGTTACTAAACAGAAGTGAAGTGATGAGTGTTATACAATAGAACCCATTGACACAAACTTGTGTGGATTTTGGTTTGTCAGATTTTTGATATAATATTGACTTATAGCAATTATATACTGTCTAAACCCAAAAGACTCTCTTATGTCTTACTTATGTGATAGATTATTTTAACTTGTTGAATTAATAAGCTTTTTAAAGCAAATTGCATTTTAAGAAATATGTGTGTATATATTTTTCTTCTTCCAAATTGATTGCTAACAACGGTTTCAGTAAAGAAACTAGAACGTTGAGAGTTTTCACAGACTCTCAGTAGTGGGGATGTGGTTGTCAAAATTGTATCTATTTAACAAAATTTTTCCTCGGTGGGAATCGCCTGGGTCGTCATGGTATTTGCTAAGCTTCATTTCTGTCCATTGAGAAGTAGTTATTCTGCCTCTGTGCTATATCAAAGAAGTCTATAAGTGCCTTGATATGGAGTTGGAGAAGACATGAAATAATTACAGAGCAAGTGGCCAATTGTATGGCCTGACTCTCACAAAGACAGACCTTCAAAGAAGTGAGGGGTCTTCCTGACAGGAGAAGGGCTTCATGGAGTAGACGGTGAATTAAAGTGAAAGGTCTCTGTGAGTGAGATCCCAGTGGAAAGAACGGGCCATCAGAGAAGGAGGTGCCTTTCTTTGAAGGGAGGAGAGAACTTCCACTTTGACTATGACCCTGTCGGAATAAGATCAGAGTCGGCGAACTCAAAAGGCTTCCATAGCCTTGGCAACTCATGACAAGAGCCTAGGGAGATTACTGACGCCATAAACAAGAGTGTCAATTGTTAAATCAACAACAGGAGTCACTGTGCACTTACTCCCCATGTAGGATCTCTGTCCTTAATGTGTTGTACTATGTGAATTAACAGTATAACTAGCACTCAAATAGTATTTTATACTTTGTGTTTCTATGTGGGTGCAAACTGTTGAAATCTTCACTTAGTATATACTAAATTGATCTTCTGTATATAAAGATAATCGAAAATGAATCTTGATGTGAATGGCATGGGAGAGGGAGTGGGGAGATGGGATGGTTGCAGGTGGGCGGGAGGTTATGGGGGGAAAAGCTGCTATAATTCAAACATTGTACTTTGGAAATTTAAATTTATTAAATAAAAGTTTAAAAAAAGTGAGCTTAGAAAGATAGTATAGAGGAGAAAAACTATGATCTTTTGCTTAGTTATCAAAAAGATCATAGCTGACATCCCTCTCATAAAAGATTAACAAGAGATCTTGAAGCATGTTTAATCAGTTTTACATGACACAAGAGTCTTCTGAAATAAAGACCTGCAGACTCAAGAAAAGCTATATTTCTGTAATTAGGTTTGATTAAGAATAGACAATCATCCAGAAGTATGATTGAACAAAAACAGTATGATCCGATGATAAACTGGGAAAAATGTGGCCAGGCTTGTTTGTTTATTCAGATTCTTCTTGGCACCTCTGTATATCATTCCTTTTCTTATAATAGGGCAGGACGCCTGTCACATGAAAGCCCAACGATGTACTTCTAAGAGTTAGGTAAAGGAATTCCTTTATGCCCGAGTTTCCCATAGAAAGTGGGCGAAAGCAGGAGAGACTTCTAAGGTGCCATGTTTTTGGGTAGTGTGTTCTGAGTCCCAAGAACAGGTAAGACTTGGGTAGGTAGGTAGTAGGAGGCCAGTGGGTGAACTTTGAAAAATTACACTTGTTCAATGTTTCAGAGATTTAGTTGTTTAGAAGTTAAGAAATCCCTCTCTTGTTCAAGTAGAACCACTTTAAGTGAAGTCTTGGACATTGGGGATTGCTTAGATCTTGCACATCATTTTGGGGATTCCACTAGCAGTGTGGGTAGGAAACAGAATCAAGTCTAGTCTGTTCCTCTCTGCTTGTTAATGAATACCAAGTATGTGTAGGTTGTGCTTTTTTTGTCAAGCAAGTGTTAACATGGGGAAAATGAAAGTTCTGTGGAACCAACACTGTAGAACAGGAAAAGAGAATAAAGTGTTGAAGGAAGAGCTATCTCTGAATAGGAAATGAAATAAGAGATAAATCAAAAACAGTGGGCAGGGCCCAGCATTGAACTTAAGCAAGTTAAGCCACTTCTTGTATGCCAGCATCCTGTATTACGGAGTACTAACTTGAGTGCTGGCTTCTAATGCAGCATTTCTGCTAATGTGCCTGAGAAGGCAGCTGCTAAAGGCCTAAGTACTCTCCCCTGGCGGTCACCTCTTTGGGATGCTGGGTCTGGCTTTGGTCTGGCCCAATCCTGGCTATTGTGGCTGCTTTGGGAATGAACTAGCAGATGCAAGATCTTTCTCCTACCCTCTTCCTCTTTCTGTCTCTCCCTGTCTGACTCTCTGCCTTTCAAATAAGTAAATCTTAAAAAAATGGTGAAAACAAAAAACCAAAAGAACAGTAGGTGTATCTACTATCTTGTAAAAACAATGTGACTCCAGTAAAACAGGGAAGAAAACTGTGAAGAGTCAACAAGCTCAGATAAAAGAGATACCAGTTCCAAGGGGAACAGATAACATAAGGATGGTTAGCAATGATAGCTGACATGCCATTTAGAATGCAGTAGATTAGAAAATGCAGTAGATTAGAAAGAGTTAAAGTTAATATTATATGTAGTGACTTTGTGCATGTAGAGGACAAACTTGAAAAGCTCTCATAGAATGTTTTAAAAAAATGATAACAAGTGTTTTGTGGTTTTGCCTATGAAGAGAGATTCTGGGAACCTAACAAAGGTATTTACTTCATATAAAGTAAATCAAACACTTGGAACAGAAATGATGAAGACTTTCTTTTATTTTAAGTAAAAACAAAAATTCACACCTTGAGATATGTGGAAAGGAAACAGCATTTTAGATAATAACAGTGAAAAGAGACCCATACCTAAATAAAACCTCAGGTAAATTTTTCTGGATTAAAACCTTCAAGAAAAAAAAAAGCCAACTGCAAAGTGTTTGAGTCAGAATGAAGGAGTGATTGATTAGTGAACCCAAGTTATATGCAGAAGAACAGAAATCTCACTTCAGATTTCTTTTTTACCCAAAGTGCCATATGTCAATGGGTTTGAAAAATCTGTTAAATGGAGTATTAAGGCCCAATGGTTTTTACCCAACTAAGTTGTCATGTAGTGCAACTGTAAAAGAAAAATATCCTCAGAAATGAGTCAGAAATGTATTGCTGACTTGTCACTGTTAAAAACATTTCCTTCGATATTTGGTCTACATTACCAAGAGGCCACCCAAAATGAATCACTCCAGACTAGCTTTGACATGAATGCATTGATAGGGGGCCGGCATTGTGGCACAGTGGGTTAAGCCACTGCCTGGTTTGCTGGCATTCCATATGACCACTGGTTCAAATCCTGGCTGCCTTGCTTTCTATTCAGTTTCCTGCTAATGTGCCTAGGAAAACAGTACAAGATGACCCAAGTACTTGTGACCCTGTTACCCATGTGGGAGACCCTGATGATGCTCCTGCCTCTTGGCTTTGGTGTTGTCCAGCCCTGGTCCTTGCTGCTATTTGGGGAGTGAACTAGTGGGTGCAAGAGCTTTCTTTGTCTTTCCCTTTCTCTCTGTAACTCTGCCTTTCAAATAATTCTTAAAAAAAATAAATAAATAAAAAAGAAAGGATCAGTGCTATCCATTCGAAGAACCTCCGTCCTTTTATAGAAGCTTGAAGAATCATTGTTTTAACTCACCTCTTTTGAATGCATTTGGCATGACTTTTGGTCTTTACAACACGTGTAGGTTACTATAGATTTGCATACATTTCTACATAAATAATAGCCAAGAATATTCCATTTGTTGCTGAATAAAAAAACTAGTGAAACAGGCCAAGATAACATCTTGAATAGAAATAAGGGTGATGCTGCTGCTTCTAATTGGTCTCTCTTTTTTTTTGTATTTATTAAAATGCATAAATGATTTTCAAATTGAAAGTGTACTTATATCAGCTTTTCTTGACCAGAATTCCACAAGAGAATTAAGTCTTAGTTCCCTAAGGCAAGGGTTTTGAAGATGTAATCCCTGCAATAACAAAGTTACTGTCACTTATGAATTTGTTGGATTTATGCATTCTTGCTTCTCACTTCAGAGTCAAACTCTAGGCTGTGCCCCAAATGAATAGTCCTCTAAAGAGGTGGTTTTGAGTTATGTTAAGTTTGAGAACCATTGCTGTAAGACATCCACTGCAAGTAATAAATTAACTTTCCTCCTATTTCTGTCTTGTGCTTCTAGAGAGTACTAAGTATGTATCATTCTTGGGAGAACTGAGAAAATAGGCACATCATTTACGGTGATCTGTTCAGATGAAGAACCCCAAATGAGAATAACAGGCCTGTATGTCTGTCCTTCCACGGGGTCTACTCACCTGCATGCATCCTTAAAGGCTGAAGTCTGTCCTCTTTTTGTACAGTCATAAACGTTCTTACAATTTGATATGATTTTTTCCTCCACTGAGTCAGTGCATTGTGTACTTTAAAATTTTTTTTAAAGATTTATTTAATTGAAATAGGGAGGGAGAGAGAGAGGGAGAGAAAGAAAGAGAGAGAGAGAGATACACAGAGAGCTCTTACATCCACTGGTTCACTCCACGAGATGGCCACAATGGCCAAGGCAGGACCAGGCCAAAGCCAAGAGCCAGGAGCTTCTTCCAGGTCTTCCACATGGGTGGGAGGGGCCCAAACATGCGGGCCATCTTTGGCTGCTTTTTTCAGGCCATCAGCAGGAACTGGCTCAGAAGTGGAGCAACCTGACACAAACCAGCGGCCATGTGGAATGCCGGTGTTGCAGGCAGCAGCTTTACCAGGTATGCTACAACATTGGCCATAAATCTGGTACTTGCATTTTATTTCTAGTTACTTTGTAACATGCCTTAATCTCCCCCAGTATGTTAGATGGTTTTTAAGGGCAAGAACAGTTATGTCTTGTTATTTTTAACCTTCCCATATCAACTAGGAATATATAGTATATATTTAGCTATACTTAGATAAGATATATAGATATATAGTATATACATTTTTATATATTATATAAATACTATATATATTCAACTAGGAATATATAGTATATATAAAATTTTCATTAAAACAATTATGTAAATTGTGTAGCCTTTGAAAGAGTAAAATTAAAGAATAGAAGCAGACTATTTTTTATTGTTACTTTTTTTTAGTGGTGTTTTGTATGCATCTTGGATTTACAGTTTAATTTTGTCTTGTTTATGTCCTTTAATCTAAGATTACTCATTAACTCTAGCTTTTTTTTTTTTTAAGATTTATTTTATTTACTTGAAACTCAGAGTTACACAGAGAGAGAAGGAGAGGCAGAGAGAGGTCTTCCATCTGCTGGTGTACTCCCCAATTGGCCGCAACAGCTGGAGCTGCGCCAGTCTGGAGCCAGGAGCCTTCTCCGGTGCAGGTGCAGGGACCCAAGCACTTGGGCCATCTTCTACTGCTTTCCCAGGCCATAGCAGAGAGCTGGGTCGGAAGTGGAGCAGCCGAGTCTTGAACAGGCGCCCATATGGAGAGAGACAGAGAAAGAGAAAGAGAGAGAGATAGAGCTCCCATCTGCTGGTGCACTCTGCAATTGCCCCTGACAGCTGGGGCTGGACCAGAGCCAGAACTGGGAACTCAATCCAGGTCTTCCATGTGAGATGCAAGAACCCAATCACATAAGTCATTACTCCAGCCTTCCAGGGTTTGCATTAGCAGGAAGCTGAAGTCTGGAGCTGGAGCCAGAAGTTGAACCCAGGAAGTTGATAGGGGATGCAGGTGCCCTAACCTGTTTCTTAACCATTAGGCCAAACATCTATGACAGACTTAGGCATTTTTAAAGCCCCTTGGTGACTCTACTGTGAAGGTAAGGTCAAGAAGTGGTGATCTACAGATTCAGTGTCACCTATGAACCTCCTGAAGACAAGGGCTTTCACACTTTAACTTGTGTCAGAATCTGTAGGAGGGCTTGTTCAAACACAAATTCCTCTCCTTCCTCCCTTTCCAAGTTAGTCACTTTGGAGTGTGACCTGAGAATTTGCATTTCTAAAAAGTTCTCAGATGATGATGATGATTGGGAAGGGGAGCTTACTTTAGAAACTATTTCCTTAAGGTCTGAGAACAGGTATTCAGAAAGCTTTTATTTTCAGAGTTGTTAGTGGAATTTTAGTATTGCACATAATTGTTTAAAATACACAAATTTTTAGTCCATTAAAAAAAACTTCATGGGATACACAGCAGACTCATAGAATGGCAGATATCCTAAATAGCACTCTGGCCTCAGAATCAGCCCTTAAGGCATTTGGATCTGGCTGAAAAGCCCATGAGAGTATTTTAGGCATGGAAAGCCAAGACACTGTGGCAACAAAAAAAAAAGGGGGGGGGGGACCTAAATGAAAGATCTCTGAGAGTGAGATCCCAGTAGAAAGAACAGGCCATCAAAGAAGGAGGTACCCTTCTCTGAAGGGAGGAGAGAACTTCCACTTTGACTATGACCTTGTCTAAATAAGATCTAAGTCAGCGAACTCAAGAGGCTTCCGTAGCCTTGGAAACTCATGACTAGAGCCTAGGGAGATTTCTGATGCCATAAACAAGAGTGTCAATTGTTAAGTCAACAACAGGAGTCACTGTGTACTTACTCCTCATGTGGGATCTCTGTCCTTAATGTGTTGTCCTATGTGAATTAATGCTGTAACTAGTACTCAAACAGTATTTTACACTTTATGTTCTGTGTGGGTGCAAACTGATGAAATCTTTACTTAATACATAGTAAATCGATCTTCTGTATATAAAGAGAATTGAAAATGAATCTTGATGTGAATGGAGGGGGAGGGGTTGTGGGTGGGAGGGAAGTTATGGGGGGGAAAGAGCCATTGTAATCCATAAACTGTACTTTGGAAATTATATTTACTAAATAAAAATTTAAAAATTAGAAAAAACTTCAGACTAACTTTAACAGCATTTATTTAAGTAGAGAATAACTAATGAATTGGGCAACACTCAGAACCAGAACAGTTTAAGAGAACTCTGCCTACCGTATGAGCAGCAGGGTTTTATAGGCTGAACATAGAAGCAAAGAAATCTGGGGGCCGGTGCTGCGGCAGAGTGGGTAAAGTCGCTGCCTGCAGTGCTGGCATCCCATATGGACACCTATTGGAGTCTCAGCTGCTCCACTTTGGATCCAGCGCTCTGCTATGGCCTGGGAAATCAGTAGAAGATGGCCCAAGTTCTTGGGCCCCTGCACCTCCATGAGAGAGCCAGAGGAGACTTCTGGCTCCTGGCTTCAGATCAGCTCACCTTTGGCCATTGTGGCCATTTGGGGAGTGAATCAATGGATGGAAGACCTCTCTCTCTTTCTGGCTCTACATCTCTCTGTAATTCTGTCTTTCAAATAAATAAAATAAATCTTAAAAAAAAAAAAAAAGAGAAATTTGATTGCCTATAGCTAGGCATATGCCTTTAGCATGGCATGATGAGACACATATGTGCCTTATTAAGGCATGGGATGATGAGACATTTGCCTTATTTGGGCATAGCTGGATCATTTGCCTGCCTGGGATTGGCTGAAGTTCAGCTGTGATTGGATATATCTGTTTGTTACAAAAGTATATTCCTAACTTAGGTTTTTGTTACAGACTAGCGTTGTGGTTTTTGTTTATTTGTTTATGTTATTTGAAAAGGCAGAGAGACAGATCTGTCTTCCATCCACTGGCTCACTTCCCAGATGCCCACAGTAGCCAGGACTGGGCCAGGCCAAAGCCTCAGGAGCCTGGAACTCCATCTTCGTCTTCCATATGGGTGACAGGGAAGCAAGTACTTGAGCCGTGATCTGCTGCCTCCCATGATGCAAGAACAGAAAGCTAGATCAGAAGCGGAGTAGTCAGAACTTGAACTAGAATTCTGATATTGGATGCAAGCATCCCAAGCATGAGGTAACTCATAGTAGCCCCATCCCCAGGTGTGGTTTTATAAAATAGGGACTCTTAAGTACAGAGACAACCTCAGGCCAATAACCTGCTCATTTAATGTAAGAAAAGTAATATAGAAATGGTGAGGATAAGATGTGGCAAATAGGGCTCAAGAAAATGTTGCATGTATAGTAATTGCCTCCATCTTTGAGTCTAGTCTACAAGCTTTCTTAAAATAATAATAACATAAGAAAGATTTTTTTGTGAACTTTAACAACTCAAAAGATGGCTCTGTAGAGCTTGGTTCTTTTCCTCTTCCTGTTCTGCTGTGGAGTATTGGTTTTCGCCATCATGGGAAGTAACAGCTTCATTGTCTCTTGTTTCCACCATGAAGAAAAGCACTGCAGTTTGAAAAAGGTGTAGCTATATTCTGTTGTTTGAGATTTAAGAAATTTAAATGTTTACTCTATTTTTGCATACAGTGAAATAAAAAATGAATATTAATGGTTTTCCATGTAGTTGATTAAAATTGTATAAAACTCATTCTAGTATTTCTGAAAGAGATTAACTTTTTTATGAATAAACATTCTAAATTAAATGTCGGAGGTCACATTTTCTCATTAATACATAACAGAAAGGCAAGTTTTAAAATTAAAATCAATTTAAGTAAACAGGATAATCTTTAAATGTTTTTTCATGTATATGTAGTGCCACTCCCATTTCCCTCTCCAACTAGATTTAAAGAATGTTTAAGGGGGCCAGCGTTGTGGCACAGCGAGGTAAAGCTGAGGCCTACAGTGCTGGCATCCCATATGGATGTGGGATCGAGACTTGGCTGCTCCACTTCCGATCCAGCTCCCTGCTAATGCACCTGGGAAAGCAGCAGAAGATAGCCCAAGTACTTGGGCCCCTGCCACCCATGTGGGAGACCCAGGTGAAGCTCCTGTCTCCTGGCTTTGGCCTGGGCCATCCCTGGTCATTGTGGCCATTTAGGATGTGAATCAGCAGATGGAAGATCTCTGTCTAACACTGCCTTTCAAATAAATAAATAAATCTTTATAATAAAAAAAGAATGTTTAAGTTTCTTCTCTCCCTTCTCACCTTAGCCCCATTCCCTTTTCCATTGTACCATACAAAGTTGGCTCTCCAAAGTCAATTTCAAAGTATGAGTACAATATAATATTGCTTTTGTGTTTCTCAAGTATCATTAAAATTCTGCTAGCAAAAGGAGACCAGAATGTGCTAGCCCAAATATGCCAATTTGGCATAAAAATTATTTTGAGGAACAGAGGTATGGGAGCAGGAAAAGCACTGAAAACAGGACAAGTTGCCTTTTTGTAAGGCAAATTGACTTCTGTAAAGGAAGTCTCCAGTTCTAAGAGTGTTTCCCTCACTGTACCAGGAAGAGAACAGATAAATAAACAAATCCTAGAGACTCGTATTTGTGGAGAAGGCACCAACTTCAAAACAGATTTTACTCTTGTTTACCATGCATTTTGACCTTTCTGTAACTTGCTTCCCCAACATCTCTTAGGTAAAAGAGGCTATGAGCCTGAGTTCTAGGCTACCTCCTGGAGGATTCTCCTTTCCTGGAAATCACCCATGTATACGTGAGGTATACATGTTGATAAACTTCTGTTTTGTTCTTTTTTTCTTTTTTTAAGATTTATTTATTTATTTGAAAGTTGAGTTACACATAGAGAGGAGGGGCAGAGAGAGAGAGAGAGAGGTTCTCCATCCGATGGCTCACTCCCCAATTGGCCGCAACGGCCGGAGCTGTGCCAATCCAAAGCCAAGAGCCAGGAGCTTCTTCGGGGTCTCCCATGCGGGTGCAGGGGCCCAAGGACTCTACTGCCCTCCCAGGCCATAGCAGAGAGCTGGATCGGAAGTGAAGCAGCCCAGTCTCGAACCGGCACTCATATGGGATGTCAGCACTTCAGGCCAGGGCATTAACCCACTGTGCCACAGCGCCGGCCCCCTCTGTTTTGTTCTTGTTTATCTGTTTTCTTACAGAGCTAGCAGCTAATCACTCAGCAAGGTAGAGGGAGGATTTTTTTCCTTCCCTACATCATCAACAATGGGAAATTCAAAGTTTTAAAGCATATTTGAGGAATATGTTCTAATGAATAGAGAAGTGGGACTTGGAACAAAACAATGAGCTTATACAATACCCAAATAACTTCTGGGATACAACCAGCCACATGGAATGTTGAGTAATGCTCAGTTAAATGGGAGCTATTCAATCAGATTATGTTTAGCCACTGATTAATGTCACTTGAGACATGTCCTTTTTAATGAAAAGAATGAACAGTCCACAAAGATCACATTATGTTAATATATTGCAAAGGTCTGTAAATATAATAGGTACTTCTTTTTTCAGCTTTAAAAGAATTTCTTTTTGCTGCTGTTAGTGACAGTCAAATAGATGACATTTTAAGGAACCATTTTTATAATAAAATGCTGGGGCTTTATTAACAGCATTCAGTTTACTTAATGGAACCTGAAGGCTTATGAATGAAGAGATGAAGTAATTCTATTAATTGAAATAAAGATTTTTTAGAGAAACTTAGTTCAACTTCCTTTGGTATACTTCTTCTTGCCCCCTCATTCCCATTATTTAAAAAAAATCATTTAAAATTCAAATATGAAAATAGCCTCCTTTAAGACTGAAACAGGGGCCTGCACTGTGGTGCAGTGGGTTAAAGCCCTGGCCTGCAGCATCAGCATACCATACAGATGCTGGTTTGAGTCCTGGCTGCTCCGCCTTTGATCCAGCTCCCTGCTTATGTGCCTGGGAAAGCAGTGGAAAATGGCCTAAGTCCTTGGGCCTCAATACTGAGGTGGGAGACCCAGAAGAAACTCTTGGCTTCAGATTAGCCCAGCTCTGGCCATTGAAGCCATTTGGGGAGTGAACCAGCAGGGGGAAGATCTCTCTGTCTCTACCTCTCTCTTTAACTCTCTAACTTTCAAATAAGTAAAAAAAAATTTTTTTTTTAAAAGACAAATATTAGTAACTCAGCAGGAGCTGGGGAAAGGAAAATGAGTGGGAAATTTCCCTTGGATTTCTAAGTGTGTAGAGTAGTGCTTGTTTGCATTTCTGTTTCTGTTTAATATGGAACTTTCTCCAACTGTGGATGAATATCTTCTTTTTCTTGATGGAAAGATATGTAGATATCATTTAAGCTCTTTGGTTGTAATGATGTGATATGGTGAGAAGGGGCCCAATTCAGAATACATTTGAATTTGAATTTGTCTTCCCCTCTCTCCTAAAAGGATTCTCTCTGCTTAAGATTTTCCTCTGTCTTATTGGGAGACAGTCAGGATTGCTTTCAATTATAGAATTTCTCATAGTAAACTTTTAAGTATTTAGTTTTTTTTTGAAGATAAGATTTATTTATTTGTTAGAGAGAGAGAGAGACGGAGAGAGATGTCTTCTACCTGCTGGTTCACTCCCCAAATGGCTGCAAAGGCCAGAGCTGGGCTGATCCGAAGCCAGGAGCCAGGAGCTGCTTCGAGGTCTCCCATGTGGGTGCAGGAGCCCAAGCACTTGGATTGTCTTCTTGCTTTCCCAGGCCATTAACAGGGAGCTAGATTGGAAGTGGAGTAGCTGGGTCTCGAACTGGTGCCCATATGGGATGCTGGCACCACAGGTGGAGGCTTAACTTACTATACTACAGTACTGGCCCCTATTTAGTTTCTTAATGAGACTTTTTCATAAGCAAGCATTGAATTATGTGAATTTTTCAAGATATAATGTTGCCTTGGCAGGGCCTGACTAAATGGTTTCATGGACCTTATAGGACCTGTAGGCCAATGTTCCCCATCCATGTATCTATCTTGCTTGAGTGTGTGATAGAAAGTATTGGTTGTGTTTAACTTCTTTGAAACATATTATTTTAAACATTATAATCTTGTGACACATGTACAAACAATTCATAGATAAATATGAGTATTGGGGTAATATGCTCATAGAGGTAAAACCCTTGAGTAGGAATGTAAGAGATATACATTTTTAAGAGTCATTTCAAATTTATGTTTTAATATATGATGTTGTATTTCTACTTCCTGGTTTTTCAAATTAGAACTAGATTAGCCATGATAGACTATTAATACCTAAATAAGATAAATATTTTTCTTTCAATTATTTGCTATTTTTGTCTATAAGATGAGTTGTATTCATCTAAGAAGATAGAAATATGTTTGGTGCTGATCTTTGTATTATTCATCTATTAAAGTACATTAATATATAACATGAATCAATGTACAATATTAGCTCATTGTGAGAAGCATAACAAAAAGTCTGTTTTTGCTGCATGGCTTGCTACTGTATCTGTTAACCGGATGCATGTGGTCATGGAGCTATGTGGTAAAACTTAGTTTATAGTTATGACAATTTTTTACTATAGTGAAAACATATGCAGAAAATCTATTTGAATTACTAGCAAAAACATACACCTAGTTCAAAGCACTACCTGTAATCCTGAGTGAAGTGAGAGATGACTCTCACTCATTTTCTGGTACCATAGTGTAGGGTTTATTCCAAGCAGGAGCTTACTCCTCTCTGATTAGAATGTAAATCCATGACTTTGTCAGCCTTAGTCACATTACCACATTGCAAGGTTTTTTAAGTTTGTTTTCTCAACTATGGTTTTCAATTTTGGTTACTTTGAAACATTTGCTTTTTAAGCAAATTAGGTTGTTTATGTGTTCTAGTACTGTTATGTTGGGAATTGACTAATCTTGCAATTACTATAAATCATTAGTGGTTGACTATGTCTTAACTTTATAATTAGCAATTTTTAAAAATTAATATTGTCTTTTATCTGGAATAGTGAAGCCTGGAAACAGAGAAATGAATGCTTACTAATTAATATATTTGTATTTTTAAAAGATTTAATTGTTCTTTTAAAATAATTATAATTACATCTTTTAAAAAATCTTAAATAGAGCTATGCCAGCTCTTTTCTCCTATTGGAATAATCTGAAAATTCATCGAGCTATCCTGTTAATTAAAAAGAAAAGTCTTAGATCGCCTAATTCTTACCTATAAGGATGCCAAAAATATAAATACGTTGCTTGTTTAAATGTAACAGAGTATAACTTTGAGTACATTCTTGCTTCATTTTTGTTCAGGTATTAACGCTCTTCTATATTAGCATTCTTCATAGTAAATATTACCACGCAAAGATAATTATTTCATAATTTAAAAAAATGCCAGAGTGCTGGGGATACATAAATATAAGGCACAGAACAATTAATAAGACAAAAAATAAGGTAGCATACCAACACTAACAGAAAGCTGATATAGCTATTTTAATAAAACAAAGTACATTTGTAGCAAAAACTTAAGATGTTGTATAATTGTAGAGTTAAATATAACATCTTTTTTTTTTTTTTTTTTTTTTTTTAATTTTCTTGACAGGCAGAGTGGACAGTGAGAGAGACAGAGAGAAAGGTCTTCCTTTTGCCGTTGGTTCACCCTCCAATGGCCACCGCGGCTGGCGTGCTGCGCCCGGTGCACCGCGCTGATCCAAAGGCAGGAGCCAGGTGCTTATCCTGTTCTCCCATGGGGTGCAGGGCCCAAGCACTTGGGCCATCCTCCACTGCACTCCCGGGCCACAGCAGAGAGCTGGCCTGGAAGAGGGGCAACTGGGCCAGAATCCGGTGCCCCTAAATATAACATCTTAGATGTCTTTTGAATCTTTTTCTATTATGTGTTGTTCTTCCTTGGTTTTCCATGTGATCCTATGTCTGGTTGTTTTTAAATTTTTTCATTTATTTGAGAGACAGAGACACAGAGCACTCCCCAGATGCTTGCAGTAAATAAGGCTGGGCTGGGCTGGGCTGGGCTGGGCTGATGCCAGGAGCTGGAAACTCAATCCAGGTCTGCCATGTGAGTGGCTGGGATTCAATTACTTGAGCCGTCACTGCTGTCTCACAGATTCTGCATTATCAGGAAGCTGGAAACAGGAGCTACAACAGAGAATTAAACTTAGGGACTCCAATGTGGGATGCGAATATATGAACAGATGTCTTACCCCTCAGCTAAATGCCCACTGTAATTATTTATTTTTTTTAAAGATTTATTTGTTTGAAAACCAGAGTTACAGAGACAGACAGAGACAGAGACGGGGGGGGGGGGAGGCGTGTGGGGGGAGATGGCTACAAGTCAGCCTGGGCCACACCAAAGCCAGAAGCCAAGAGCTTCTTCCAGGTCTCCCACATGGGTAACAGGGGAACAAACACTTGAACCATTTTCTGCTTTTCCCAAGCTTTTATCAGGGAGCAGCAGGGATAGAAACCAGTATCCGTATGGTGTGCCAGCATTGCAGGTGGAGGTTTTACCTGCTGGGACATAGCGCTGGCCCCTAATTATTATTATTTATTATCATTATATTTGAAAGAGCAATTTGAAAGAGCAAGAGATAGATGGGGAGAAATCTTCCCATCTGCTTGTTCATTCCCCAAATGCTGTCAACAGCCAGGGCCAGGCCAGGCCAAAGCCCAGAGCCCGTAACTCAATCAGAGTCTCCCACATAGGCAGCACTTGTCTCCTAGGGTACACATTAGCAGGAAGCTGGATCAGAAACAGAATAGCCAGTGCTCAAACTATGTACTCTGCTACCAGATACAGGCATCCTGAGTGGCAACTTAATTGCTGTGCCAAATGTGTATCCCATGTCCAATGATTTTTAATTGAGCTATTTCTAATTGAATATTAAAAATGTAGATATCATTTAAGCTCTTTGGTTGTAATGATGTGATATGGTGAGAAGGGGCCCAATTCAGAATACATTTTGAAGTTAGAACTGTCAAGATGGGTTCATAGATAAGATTATGAAGTAAGAAGGAAAGAAGATAATGCTGAGATTTGACCTGAGCAGCTGTGTGAATGCTGATGTTTACTGAGATGGAGAAAAGGCAGGAGGAATGCATTAAGGAGAAATTGAGATTTACTTTTGAAATGTGAAGGTTAAGACACTAAGCATTCAGGTAGAGATGTTAAATAGCTCAGTCTAGAGAACTCATAGGTGGGGAAAAAATTTGAGTCATTACTATTGTGATAGTACTTCAAATCCTATAGCTGGAGAGATAACCAGGGGAATGAATGTAGACAGGACAGAGTTTAGGTGGAGTAGGATGGCCTCTGATCACTGTGGCAGATCAATGTTTTGATGTCATGGAGAAGAGAAAGGGCAACTATTGATATACAAGAAAACCAAGAAAATATGGTGTTTTGAAGTCAACTGGTGTTGCATAGAACAGGGAGAGATCAACTCCATCAGATGCTACTGAGATATCCAATGAGATGGGAAGTGATATTTGACTACCAAGTTTGGTAGACTGCAGGGAGTGTATTTGAGGAGAGTTAGGAATTGGAATAAAGTATAAAACTTGGAGAAAGGATTTGTTTATATATCAGTAAATACAATCAAACTTGAAGGCTTTGAAACCTTTTTGGTTTAGCAAAGGAGCACCAGCTAAGGTTAGTGTTGAAATAGGATTTAACATTAAATTTCAGAAGTTTCGGGAGAGATGTCTCTTACAAACAACCTGTCCTTTGACATAAGATACAAAAAGTAGTTCTGAACCTACCACAAAAATCCTACACTCATTCAGCATGGATGAGCGTTTATATTCTCACTATTTCCAGAAGAAGGGGCTTGAATATTCCCAGCTATCACCTTTATTGAAAGGCTTTATGATTGACTGTTAATGACACCTGTGTCAATGATCTCTTATTCTGAAAGCTTTGTTAGTAATTTTTTTTACTAGAACCTTGAGGTCTTTTATTTCATTCATTTTATCAGCCAAGGCTGCAACAAAATGCACTCATATTTACTGTGTGATATAAAATAGAACTGTATCGGTGACTCCAAGATCTAAAGTTTCTTCATGAAAGAATATGGTGTTTATAAATATGTTTCTCTATGGAGTCCAGGAGAGGGGGAGGCCTCCTGAGAGAAGTTGGTCTCTGACATCATTCTTCTCTACAGGAATGAGGGTTTCAGAGGATGAAATGAGAATGGCTAGTCAGGGAAACAGCGTGAGAAGGACAAGCACAGAGGAACTGCCAAGCATAGATCCTGGAGGCCACAGGTCTGAAGGGGCTTATATTGTGTGGTGCTGAAGCATGATAGAATGTAGGTCTGGTTCTAATTGAAAATAAAGCTTCTGATTGAAAGCTTTTGGTTCCAGTTGAAAAATAAG
Organism: Oryctolagus cuniculus; assembly: GCF_964237555.1. Lineage (NCBI taxonomy): Eukaryota > Metazoa > Chordata > Mammalia > Lagomorpha > Leporidae > Oryctolagus > Oryctolagus cuniculus. The sequence goes on from NC_091434.1 coordinate 50,090,361, forward strand.
CTTTTAATCCAGTTTAACTGCTGATGCACACCTTGGGAGGCAGCAGTTGATGACTCAGATACTTGGGCCCCAGTCACCCATGTGGGAGACTGGATGGAGTTTCAAGCTCCTGGTATTGGCTTAGCCCAGCCCTGGCTGTTGCAGGCATTTGACCAATAGGTGGAAGACAGTGCTGTGATGCTTGTGCGTGCTTGCGCATGCTTGCTCACTCACTCTCTCCCTCTCTCCCTCTCTCTCACCTTTTCAAAGATAAGTGATACATGGGAAAAAAAACTGAATACTTATCAAATTAGCTCTGTGTCTCTGGGGAAAAAATAACAAGACTAGAATTGGTGGTTGTGGTCGGACTTTACTTTTTTTTTTTTTTTTTAAAGATTTATTTGGATGGCAGAGTTAGAAAGTGAGAGACCACAGAAAGAAACAGCTTCACTCCCCACATGGTTGCAGTTGCCAGGAGTGGACCAGGCTGAAGCCAGGAACAGGAGCTAGTCACTCTATCTGGATTTGCCACATGGGTGGCAGGGGCCAAAGTACTTGAGCGATCTGCTGCTGCCCTCCCAGCACATTGGCAAGGAGCTGGATTGGGAGTGGAGTGGCTGGGGCTCACATCAGCACTCGTACGGGGTGCTCATAGCATTACAGGGACAGCTTAATCTGCTGCACTACAGCAACAGCACCCAGACTTTGCCTGTGTGTGTAAACTTGTAATAGAGGGAATGTAGCAATGTGCTGCTTGTGGAATTTGGAGCTAATCAGAAGGTGGGGGATAGCTAGAGGGGTTGTAGTAGAGGAAGAGTCAGCCAGTGGAGACTTGGAGATCTGCCTAGTAGGCCGCCCCACACTGAGGCAGCTCTTTTTGAGTCCTGGTACTTTAACAGAACGTAATCTGAAAACTGCGCAACCAGCCTAACCTTTCGTTCAAAGTTCTTGGCAACAAATTCCTGAATTCTAGTAACTTCCACTGAAATAAAGCAAGGGTTCTTAAACTAATAAAATAAATTATTAATATAATGTCTTATTTTTATGAGAATTGTAAGATTTCATATAGTCTCAAAGTATATACAGTCTAATTGGGGTTACTTTTGTCAGTTGACTATGTCCTAATGCATAATACTCATATTTATCTATACAGAGTAGAGTATATTTGTCAGCTTTTTGTTACTATAATGAAATACCTGGGCAAGCTTCTTAGGAAGGGAAGAAGTTGATTTTGGCTTATGATTCTGGAGTCCAAGATTGGGCAGACATTTGATTTGGCCTCCGATGAAGGTAGTGGGTGGCACATGCAGAGGAAGAATCATGTGGTGAACCAGGCAGCAGAGAGAAAGGATGGATCCCACATAGGCTTTTTTTTTTTTTTTTTTTTTTTTTTTGACAGAATTAGAGAGGGAGACAGAGAGAAAGGTCTTCCCTTCATTGGTTCACCCTCCAAATGGCTGCCACGGCCGGAGCTACGCTGATCCAAAGCCAGGAGCCAGGTGCTTCCTCCTGGTCTCCCATGCAGGTGCAGGGCCTGAGTACTTGGGCCATCCTCCACTGCACTCCCGGGCCACAGCAGAGAGCTGGCCTGGAAGAGGAGCAACCAGGACTAGAACCTGGTGCCCATATGGGATGCCGGCGGCACAGGCGGAGGATTAGCCAAGTGAGCCATGGTGCTGGCGGCCCCCCCCCCCCCCCCAGGCTTTCTAACCGACCCTCTCATGAAGATTTCATTCCAGCCAGGGGCACATTCCCAGTGGCCTAAGAATGTTCCACAAGGCCACTCCTAAACACCGTAATTTCATTAAATTTCTATTCTTTCGGTATCATTAACTTACATGACTTCAAGATTTAAATGTGTGCATGAGTTTGGGAACCAAATCATGTTCAAAGTATAGCACAGAGTCTGTGTTGTGGATATCATTTATAAATATTGATAATAGAGGATGTGCATAGTTACTAAAGAGTGGTACTAATTTCTGTGTTCATGGAAATAACCTTTTAAATTGTAAGCTAGTAAACATTACTTAAAGTTGGTAAGGAATTGCCTGTGTTTCTGAGTATTTTAGTAAAAGGCTTAAAAGTTTTATGAACTTACAAATGGCTGAACTGAGTGTAAAATAGTTGAAGAATTTAGAAGAATTAACTAGAAATAATGTACTTTCTAGTTAAACAACATTTATGGAACTCTTATTAACTATATGGCATTTTTCCAGATACTTTGTTTTAATTCATTTAATTCTGCAGTGTCAAAGATAAAGTGAAAACTGATTTTAAAAAGGTTAAGAATGAGAAAATAAACAAGTTTTGAGTGATGTTAATAGAAAATTTGTTACAATGTTAGCAACTAGTATAAACTTGGATGCTTTCATCATGTGGGTGCCCTTCATTGCATCTTATTCAAATATTCTGGTATTTAGAGACAACTCTTTTTTTAAGGGTTTATTTATTAATCTGAAAGCAGAGTTTTATGTTACAATGTTAGCAGCTAGTATAAACTTGAATGCTTTGTCATCATGTGGGTGCCTTTCATCACATCTTATTCAAATATTCTGGTATTCAGAGACAACTCTTTTTTTTTTTTAAGGGTTTATTTATTAATCTGAAAGCAGAGTTACAGAGAGAGAGAAGGAGAATTGGAGAGAGAGCTTCCATCTGCCGGTTAACTCCCCAACTGGCTGCGAAGGCCAGGGCTGAGGTGGATCAGAGCCAAAAGCTTCTTCCTTGTTTCCAGTGGGTACAGGGCCTAAGATTCTGGGCCATCTTCTGCTGCTTTCCCAGGCACATTAGCAGGGAGCTGGATCAGAAGTGGAACAGCTGGGATTCGAACCAGTGCCTGTGTGGGATGCTGGCACAGCAGCACCACAGTGGTAGCCCCCAAAGACACCTCTTATATCTGCCCTTGTCAGTAGCATTCAACAAGTTGTAGACAGAGACTTTTAGCTAGTTATTTTTTCTAAAACTTAAATGTTTAATAACCAGTTCTTAAGAGTTGTATAGTTGGTCCTGTAAGATGTTGGCATCTGAGGAAAATGATGTTGCGGATTTTGGTAAAATATGTTAATATTCAAACTGGATGCAATGCCATCATCCCCTAAAGGTGCCAGTTCAAGTCCTGGCTGCCCCATTTTCAATCTTCTCTGCTAATGGCCTGAGAAACCAGTGGAAGATGGCCCAAGTACTTGGGCCCCTGACACTCACTCAGGAGACCTGGATGAAGCTCCTGGCTCCTGGCTTTGGCCTGGCCTAGCCCTGGATGTTGTAGCCATCTGAGGAGTGAAGCAATACGTGGAAGATTCTCTCTCTCTCTTTCTCTCTGTTCCCACCTTCCCCCCGTAACTCTGCCTTTCAAATAAATAAATCATAAAATCTTTAAAAATATGTTAATATTCTATTCAGAACTACTGAAATACTTGCTTGAATAGTGTGACTGTGCTTTTTTGATTATTAGTGCAGTAGTAAGCAGCACTCAGGTGTTCTGGGAAGAGTTGGTATTCTGTAGTGCTGATGTGTTTTGAAATGAGAGGGAATTGGGACAGAGAATGAGCATAACACAGCAGAGTGCCCATTGGAAGCTTCTTGGCTTAAAATAAATATTTTGGGTATCAAGGATTCTTATGTATTTTTGCCCAGTAAATTCATCTGAGATTGTGTGGCTTAGGGCCTTCCTCTAATCTATCCCCTAAAACAGATTCCTGTGGAATGTGGAGATATTTTTCTTTTCTATATGTTATTAATTTGTTATTTTTTTTACAATATTTATAGACCAAGTGTTTCCTCTTATTTCTCTAGGGAGTTGGTGTCTCAGTTCATGGGCTTTTCCGAGTGGCTACTGAGAAGACTGTTTTTGCAATGCCAGAAACAGCAATAGGTAAAAACGAAATACCAGAAAATTTTCATAATTATGTTTAAAATTATCTTGTGATTCATTTCAGATTATGCCATTCTTGAAGGAATTATTGAAATGTTATGTGACATACAACAATGAAAGAACTGTAAAAAAGAAATTAAACAGGATATTGTTATTAGCTTATTAATTGTACCAGACTAACACATTGTTAATTTTAGATAAAAGATTAAGGGGAAATATTCTTGCATTTAGATTTATGATGGATTTTAATTTTGGCATATGATATGAGGCATAGATCAAAGGCATAGTATACTACTTTGCATATGGAAATTTAGCCATTTCAGCAGCAGTTATTGAAAAGGCTAATGTTGGCATAGCAGCTAAAGCCTCCACCTGCAGTGCTGGCATCCCATATGGGCACCTGGGTACTGGTTTGAGTCCCGGCTGCTCCAATTCTGATCCAGCTCTCTGCTATGGCTTGGGAAAGCAGTAGATGGCCCAAGTCCTTGGGCCCCTGCACTCGTGTGGGAGACCCGGAGGAAGCTCCAGGCTCCTGGCTTCAGATTGGTGCAGCTCCAGCTATTGCAGCCATCTGGGTAGTGAACCATTGGATGAAAGACTTTCTCTCTTCTCTCTCCTCTCTCTACCTCTCCCTCTCTGTAACTCTGCCTGTCAAATAAATAAATCTTTAAAAAAAAAAGGGGGGGGGCAGTGCTGCGGCTCACGAGGCTAATCCTCCACCTGTGGTGCCGGCACCCCAGGTTCTAGTCCCGGTTGGGGTGCTGGATTCTGTCCCGGTTGCTCCTCTTCCAGTCCAGCTCTCTGCTGTGGCCTGGGAAGGCAGTGGAGGATGGCCCAAGTCCTTGGGCCCTGCACCCGCATGGGAGACCAGGAGAAAACACCTGGCTCCTGGCTTTGGATCGGCACGGCACGCCAGCTGCAGCACACCTGCAGTAGCGGCCATTTGGGGGATGAACCAATGGAGGGAAGACCTTTCTCTCTGTCTCTCTCACTGTCTAACTCTGCCTGTCAAGAAAGAAAAAAAGAGGAACTCTTTTACTCCTGATTTAAAAAAAAATTATATATGAGAATAAAAAGTGGTCCCTCAGTAGTCTGGTGTATCTTCACTATGCATAATACATACAACATATAAAAATGTGTTAATTAACTTTTTATTGGCAAGGGTTCCAGTTATGACCAGGCTATTGGTAGTGAAGTTTTGGAGGAGTAAAAAAATTACAGATTACATTGGGATTTTCCAGTTTTGGTGGGTGCCAAAACCCATGTTGTTCAGGGGTCATCTGTATATGTTGATCCTGGTACCAGCACCACACTTCTTTGGTTCTTGTTGTTGTTGGTGTTTTGTTTTTTTTTTTTTTTTTTTTTTTTGACAGGCAGAGTGGACAGAGAGAGAGAGAGACACAGAGAGAAAGGTCTTCCTTTACCATTGGTTCACCCTCCAATGGCTGCTGCGGCCGGCGCACCGCGCTGATCTGAAGCCAGGAGCCAGATGCTTCTCCTGGTCCCCCATGCAGGTGCAGGGCGGGCCACAGCAGAGAGCTGGACTGGAAGAGGAGCAACCGGGACAGAATCCGGTGCCCTGACCGGGACTAGAACCCCGGGGTGCCGGCCCCACAGGTGGAGGATTAGCCTATTGAGCCGTGGCGTCGGCCTGGTTCTTGTTGTTTTATAATAAGCCATGAAGTCAGATAGTGATAAGTTTCCATCTTTGCTCCTTTTCTCCCTCAAGTTGTTTTGGTTGACTTGGTTCTTTTCTTTCTTAAAGGTGAATTTTATAGCGAGTTTGAAGATTTCAATAAAAACCCTCCTGGGATTTTGATTTTGATTGTTTAGAATCTAAATATAGGTGAATTTAAGGCATATTAACAATGTTGAATCTTCATGAGCAATATAGATTTCTCCATTTCACTTCTCAGGAAAATTTTGTGGTTTTCAGTGTATAGGTCTTCTTACACATATTTTTTCTGATTTATCTAAGTATTTCATACAGTTTGATTATAAGTGACTTTTTTTTGAAAAAGATTTATTTGAAATGCAGACTTAGTTGGAGGAGAGATCAATCCTCTGTTTGTTCATACCCCAAATAGCTGCAACAGCTGTGGCTGGGCCAGGCCATAGCCAGGAGCCAGGAGCTTCATCTCGATCTCCCAAGTAGTTGCAGAGGCACAAGGACTTGGGCCATCATCCATTGCTGTCCCAGGTGCAATTTCAGGGAGCTGGGGGAAATGAATGAGGCAGCAAAAGCTCAAACTAATGCCCATAATGGGATGCCAGTATTGCAGGCAATGGCATAACCCACTGCATCATGGCGCTGGCCCCACATTATAAATGACATTTAAAAACAATAGTTCTGATTATTACTGTGTGGAGACATTGTCACCAGTGTGGAGACATACCATTGACTCTTGTATTCCACAAACCTGGTAAACCCACTTATTGGTGTTGCTTTTTTTTCTAGATTTCATTAGATTTTCTAAGTAGATAATTATATAATTTACAAATAAGATCAGTTTAACATTTTCCTTTGTAATCTGCATTCTTTTGGTTTCTTTCTCTTGCCATATTACACTGGGTAGAACTTGTAAGACAAAGTTGAATAAAAGTAGTGAGAAGGGCCTGCACTGTGGCTTAGTCGGAAAAGCTGCAGCCTACAGTGCCAGCATCCCATATGGGAGCTGGTTCGAGTCGTGGCTGCTCCACTTCTGATTCAGCTCTCTGCTGTGGTCTGGAAAAGCAGTGGAAGATGGTCCAAGTCCTTGGGCCCCTGCACCCACATGGGAGACCTGGAATGAGCTCCTGGCTTTGGATTGGCCCAGCTCTGGCCATTGTGGCCCCCTGGGGAGTAAACTAGTAGATGGAGAACCTCTCTCTTTCTCTCTCTGCCTGTGCCTCTAACTCTGCCTTTCATATAAATAAATCTTAAAGGCAGAGTTCTTCCCGTCTTCTCAACCTTACATTGGGTCTTTCCCCAACAAGTATGATGTTAGGTAGAGGTATCCCATAGCTGCCCTTTATCAGGTGAGGATGTTTCCATTTATTTTTACATTGCTGCGGGTTTTTGTTTTTTTTTTTAATTAGGAATGCATTTTGGCTTGTCAAATGTGTTTTGCCTGCATCTATCATGGTGGTGATTGGTTTTTCTTTTTTAGTTAATGGTGAGTTCGTTTGGTTTTTCAACATTAAACCAGCCTTAAATTGCTAGGACAAATGTCACTCTGATATGATGTGTTGTCATTTTTATATGCTACTGAGTTTGATTTACTATAATTTAATTTGGAATTTTTGCACCTGTGTTAGTGAAGGATTTGGTCTGTGATTTTCTTGTAATGTCCTTGTTTTGGATATCAGGGTATTGCTGGTTTCATTTTCTGGAAAAGTTTGAGTGGAATCATGTTTTTCTATGAATGTTTAGTAGAATTCCTCAGTGAAGCTGTCTTAGTTCAAAGTTTCTTTATGGGAAAGCTTTAAATAAATTTGAACACTTTAAGAGTCAGAGAGATATTCAGGTTTTCTAATTCTTCTTGTACAACTTTGGTAGTTTTGGTCTTATGAGGAACTTGCCCAGTATATTAGCATAAATTTGTTCATAACAGTTTCTTATCTTTAACATCTGTTGAATGTACATTTGTCAATAAGCCTTTTTTTTTTTTTTTTTTTTTGACAGGCAGAGTGGACAGTGAGAGAGAGACAGAGAGAAAGGTTTTCCTTTGCCATTGGTTCACCCTCCAATGGCCGCCTGATCCAATGGCAGGAGCCAGGTACTTATCCTGGTCTCCCATGGGGTGCAGGGCCCAAGTACTTGGGCCATCCTCCACTGCACTCCCGGGCCACAGCAGAGAGCTGGCCTGGAAGAGGGGCAACCGGGACAGAATCCGGCGCCCCGACCGGGACTAGAACCCAGTGTGCCGGCGCCGCAAGGCGGAGGATTAGCCTAGTGAGCCGCGGCGCTGGCTGATTTCATTTATCTTAAGATCAAATGTTTGTTTTCATTTACTTTCTATATTGTTGATTTCTGCTGTACTACTTTTTACTTCTCTCTGAGAAGATGTCCTTTCAGCTGAAATTTGATTAGAAAAGAACCAGCTATATTAAGATCTGCAAGCATAATCTTAAGGCATTGACAAAAGTTTTAATTCAAAGACATTGAAGGAACAATGATCTTTTCTTGTTTAGAGAACTAAATGGAGGCAATTATGTCTAAATCAAGGGCAAGAGAGATATAATATGCTCTTGAAAAGGTACACAGGGACCTCTGGTAAAATGTTTGGATTTAAACCTAAGTATAATGGGAAGCTGTGTGAGTTTAAAGCAGGGAGTCACATGATCTGGTTTACATTTTAATCATTTTAATACCATCGTTCTGGTTGCTTTGAGGATAATAGATTGTAGGGGTGCCAGAAGTATAATTGGTCTAAAGCTGCACTGTCTAAAACTGTAGCCACTAGCCATGTGTGGCTATTTAACTTTAAATATAACTTACTTAAATCTAAGTAAAATAAATTCTGTTCCTCTGTAGCATCTGTCACATTTCAAGTGCTTACTACTTACATATGGCTAGTGGCTGTCTTATTGGACACACAAATTAAAGAGCATTTTCATCATTACAGAAAGTTTTGTTGAGCAGCACAGGTCTACAGAGAGGAGATTTTGGCTTGGGGTAGCGTGAAGATAGAGTTGAATTGAGAGACTAGTTTTGAAGAATGTTTTTGGATAACCTGGCTAGGTAATAAAACAATCAGGAATAACTCTTAAGTATTTAGCTTGTGCTACTAGTTGGATGAGGCTGATTAATGTAGGAATAATGTAGTTAGAGGAATGTGAGTTGAGACTTGTGTTTTTGGCATGTGCTGTGTGAGATGTTTATTATCCACAAGTTATGTCTTGAATACAAATCTAAAAGTACGGTATTCAAGGGAAAACTCATAACTGGGTTTGGGTGTGTCTCAGTGTACTGAGACGGGGTTGTTTTAACAGCAGAAATTTGTTAAATTTCTGGAGGCTCAAAGTTCAGGATGAAGGTGTCTGCAAGTTTGGTTTCTCCTAAGGCCTCTCTCTCTGGCTTTTAGACAGCTGCCTTCTTGCTGTATTCTCACATGGCCTTTTGTCTGTGCACGCATCCATTGTGGTATCCCTTTCTCTTCCTTTAAAGACGCGATTTCTGTTAGATTATCAACTAATTTAACCCTACTTACCTTTTTTAAAGACCCTGTCTTCAAATACAGTCACATTGGTAGTTAGTGATGTGAGGGACATGACCCCCAGCTGTGCTTGTTCCATGTTCTTGTCTTCATGTGAGAAAACAATTCAAGAAGGGGATGTAGATAGAGGTGAGCAGGGAAGCACAATTTATTTAAAGGGATAGTATGCACTCAGGAGTGCAGACAACGTCACAAGTTTGCCTCCACCAAAATTTGGGCCATCATTTTATAGAGTAAGGGGGTGGTGCCCTAATTGAATACTCAAAGGAGGTATGGTTTGAGGCAGGACTGCAACACACATGGTGATCCCCAGGAAAGTGTCATATCTGATGTGTGCTAGGTATTGAGGCTCAAGTGCGTGATGGATGGGGAATGGGTGTGTTGAGCCTGCAGCCAAATTGGATCAGTATGGAAGGGGGTAGGGCTTGGCTGGTGCATGGGGGGCTGTGGCACAGATGCCGCAGGCAGTCTCAGTTCCTCATCACCCATTAGCTACCTGCTTACATCATCAGGACTTCAGCATGTGAATTTTGGATGGACATAATACAGTCCATTTCAGAGAGTAATGATCATATAGATGTCATTTAAAGCTTTGGGAGCTAAGGAAAATGTGTATTTAGCAAAGAAGAAGTGACCAGCATCAAGCCTAGGCACAACAACATTTAGAGGTCAACCAAAAGAAGTGGAATCAGCAAGGGAGACTGCAAAGAGGCAAGAGGGATGAAGAGAATGTGGTGCCTTCAAAGTCGGGTGTGTTTCAGGATGGAGGGTGTTTTCCCTTGCGAAGAATGCTGCTGAGGCTCTAGGGCCAGAAAGAGGAGGTCGGGCAACTGAAAGACCACAGTAGCTGGAGTGAAGTGAGTTTGTAGCTAAGAGATGGGATTGAAAAAATGATCAGAGACCTTTGAGGACTTTGATCAAGCTATTTACTTTCATCTGGAGAAATGGGCTGCCATGGAAGGATTTTAAGCAGTGGAACACAAGACTCTGATTGGGATTTATTTTTTTAAGAAGATTGTTGTAGCCCTTGTCTTTGGAGAACCCTGTGGAGGAGCAGGAATCAGTGGCATGCAGTTACTAATGAGGGATAAGGGGTGAACAAGACAAGGTGTCCAGACTGGAAGGTGATAGGAGTGGGGGAGGTCATATGTTCAACTTCAGTTTTGTCTGGTTTGAGGAACTAAGAGAGATTTCTGTTCACAGTAACATGGTTTATTCTTTATAGGAACTTTTTGTCAAGTAGAATCAGGAAGAATTTGAGTGCTCGTGTTTTTACCTCAATTTCATTAAATGAAGCAACCTTAAATGAGATACATGAATCATAAAACTGGAAAGTCATACATCCCTATGCTTTCTGTCACTGTGGCAGCCCAGATTGAATTGGGGAGTACATTTATAGAAAAAGAGAGAGGGAAAAAGTTGTAATTAAGGAACTCTTAAACACCAAAACCATATTATAGTAGCACATGTTTTCATTTAAAAAATTTTTTTTATTTATTTATTTGAGAGGCAGAGTTACAGAGAGGGAGAGATAGAGAAAGGTTTTACATCAGCTGGTTCACTCCCCAAACAGCTGCAGCCGATCCAAAGCCAGGAACAAGGAGATGCCTCTGGGTCTCCCACATGGGGGCAGGGGTCCAAGCACTTGGGCCATCTTCTACTGCTTTTCCAGGCCATCAGCAGGGAGCTGGATCAGAAGTGGAGCAGCAGGGACATAAACCTGTGCCTATATGGGATGCTGGTGCCGCATGCAGGGGCTTAACCTACTACACCACATCATTGGCCCATGGCAATTATTTTTCTATAAACTACTTTCAGTTGTTGCTAGTAGAGAAGGAATTTTAAAAATACTGATGGTTAAGAAAAGAGTAAATGCAAGTGATTTTGTTAGGTATTAACTTGTTCATTTTAGGACTAAGGGTTATGCATCAATTTTTAAATATCTAGAGTATTAGATAATTGACTAAGCTTGGGAAATGATTTAAACATGAATCATGAATTTTCTCAGTGTGATAGCCCTTAGATTATGTATGTTTTTTCCTATGCGTATTTGTAAAGAAAATAGTTTTTCAATTTTACGAATTTTAGAGATTGTTAAAAAATAAATTAGTGATAAGAAAATTTAGATAGCCTTATTGAATTCTTCTGATATGCCAAAGATTGTGTCATCAAATATTTTATTGAATTGTATAGAAATAAGTTAATATTTTGATCACCCAGATTGGCACAATTTTTGCAAATCTTTTGTGATATTGATTGCAATGCATAGTACTTGATTATAACATTTGTAGTATAGATTCTAACTCCAAAGAGAAATTCCTGTATTATCTAAAGTAAAGAAGCTATATTCATCTTCCATTTGAGCATTGTTATCTCTTATTTATTACATTTCATTATAGGACTATTCCCTGATGTGGGTGGAGGTTATTTCTTGCCAAGACTTCAAGGAAAACTTGGATACTTCCTTGCTTTAACAGGATTCAGACTAAAAGGAAGAGACGTTTACAGAGCAGGAATTGCTACACATTTTGTAGATTCTGCAAAGGTAATTATTTTGATGTTTGTACTTTGTGTTGTTGGAACAAAAACACAAATTATGATATGGGGTGAGGGGTTAGATGGAGAGATAAGTGGGGATATATTAGAGTTTGTGTTGACTGCAATAACCACTATGCATGTGGCAATTTTACTTAAAATTAATTAAAAATAAAATATATAACCCAGATTGTTCTAATACCACACACAAGTGCTCGATAGCCAGAGGGAAACAAAGATGAATGACCCATTTCTCCTTAATTCTTCCACATTCATTTATTCTGCATAAGGCAACATTTGCTGTGGGGGTAATGTATGTGCATTCAACTTCAGTTACATTTTTTATTGTTATTCATCTGAAGACAGAGCATCATAATTTTAAGACAAAGGTTCTAAAAATGAGTATGAGTTTTTTTTAAAAATATTTTTATATTTTTGTGGAATTCCAATCTGTTTTCCTTTTTTTTCCTCTTTAGTTGAGAACATTAGAGGAAGATTTGTTAGCCTTGAAATCTCCTTCAAAAGAAAATATTGCAAATGTCTTAGAAACCTATCATACAGAGGTAATATTGTCCCTGTTCCAACATCAATATTTTAATTAATGGGGAAAGAGAAGTGATTGAAAAGTTAAATGTTGGTGAATAATATAGTTTGTGGATGTAGATAAATGCACTGAGTATTTATTCACTTTAAAGCTTGGAGGGCAGGCCAGTGCTTCCCATTTGTTAGGAAATGGCTTCTCTACTGCCAGCCACACAGCTGGTGGACTTCAGTGCATGGCCTTATGATCAGCCCTTGCAAAAGGCTTTTTACAACACAGTAAAACATTGCTGTAAATAAGGTTCGATGTTGAGACTATTTGTGGAACTGCTAAAATAGAACTCTGGTTTCTAGCTTTTTTTTTTTTTTTTAAGATTTTATTTTATTTGAAAGGTTATGGAGGGTGAGAGGAGAGACAGAAAGAGAGAACTTCCATCTGCTGGTTCACTCACCAAATGGCCACACCAGCCATGATTGGGCTAGGCCGAAGTCAGGAAGGAGGTTCACCTGGGTCTCCCACATGGGTGCAGGGCTCCAAGGACTTGGGCTATCTTCCGCTGCTTTCTCAGGCACGTTAGCAGGGAGCTGGACCAGAAGAGGAGCAGCTGGAACTTGAACCAGCAGCCATATAGGATGCCAGCACTGTAAATGGCAACTTAATACACTACACCACAGCACTGGCCCCAAAAAGAAAACGCTTGTAGATACTGACATTCATGAACCCCTTAATGACACATCCAAGTGTTTGTCTGATCATCTTATTCATAGAGTTGACAGTGCTATAATTACAACTGATATTAACACATAGTGTGTCCTAATTTTAGTGCTTCACACAGAAAAATAAGTTGTTCCCAGGCAAAAAAAAAAAAAAAAAAAAAAAAACAAAGGCAGGCACCAGAAGAAAAGCAGATAAGGCATAGAGAAGAAGGAGACAAAACACACACATACACACACACACACAAAAGAAAACAACAACCTATAATTGTTCTTTTCTCCAGATTAGAGGAAAATATTTTATCTATGAAACCACAACAGATGTTATAAAGAGAAAAATTTGAAAATTAAGAATATGTTAGCAAATATGAAAAAAGTAAAATTGATGGTTGAGGAAAACTCTAAGAGAAAGAAAAGGATAATGAGATGGAAAACAGAGAGAATGGAAAATTAGAGGTAGTATTCCAGGAGGACCAGTGTCAAATTATTAGCAATTCATAATGAGAAGATAGAGGGAAAGAAATACTTAGAGAAATAGCAGAGTTACCAAGGACTGAAGAACACAAGTGCAGATTGTACTTCATGCAGTGACTGGGAATACAGAGCATAGAATATTTCATACTTTTTTTTTAAAGATTTATTTGTTTATTTGAATGTCAGAGTTAGAGAAAGAGAGAGAGACAGACAGACAGACAGAAGTCTTCCATCTGCTCCTTCACTCCCCAGATGGCCATAATTGTCAGGAGGAAACCAGGAGCCAGGAGCTTCATCTGGGCCTCCCACATGGGTGGCAGGGGCCCAAACACATGGGCCATCTTTTTCTGCTTTTTCAGGCCATTAGCAGAGAGCTGGATCAGAAATGCAGCAGCTAAGACACAAACCAGTGCCCTGTGGGATGCTTGCATTGCAGGCTGCGATTTTACTTGCTATGCCACAAAGCTGGCCCCTCATCTGTTTTGTTGTGTTTTTGTTTTTAAAGATTTATTTTATTTATTTGAAAGTCAGAGTTACACCAGAGGGGAGAGATTGACCTTTCATCTACTGGTTCACTCCCTAAATGGCCACAATTGCCAGGGCTGGGCCAGCCCAAAGCCAGGAATCTGGAACTCACTCCATCCAAGTGTCCCACATGGGTGGTGAGGACCCAAGCACTTGGGACATCTGCTGCTGCTTTCCCAAGCACATTAGCAGTGAGGTTAATTGGAAGTGGGGCAGCCGGGACTTCAACTGGTACCTGGATACATGAGATGCCAGCATCCTAGGCAGCAGCTTAACTTGTCACAAGGCCAGTCCCCCCTCATCTGTATTTTGGGATCACTTGACAGTCTTTCATGTTGTCAAGTTGAGAAAATTTGGGGTGGATTATGGTATGTAGGAGTTGAAGGGCTTTACTAAAGAGTTATGTTAAATGTGTAATTAGTAATCTAGGGAAATTGTCTTGGATTATTCTGTTATTCAATATTTCTCTGTGCTCTCCATGAATATGTTGACTCCATTTTGAACAAATTGATTTGAAACCAAGGCAGATTGATTAGTTAAAAAAAAATGAGAATACAGCTCTGAGTCTAGAGTGATCTGTTTAATGGTAACAATGTGAAATATCCTAAAGAAAAGTGAAAATCTTGTACTTGTAGTCTGAAGTACTAAGTTAATAGTACTGGGTGAGACAAATGTAGCCAACAGAGCACAGGTTTAAAAAAACAAAACAAAACAACAAAAAGCAGTTTTAATTGATTGGAACTCAGTATAAATCAGCCACATAACAGACCTACCTTGACAGTAATCCAGAGTTAATCCTGTTAGTAAAAGTATTATAGGGGCTGGTGCTGTGGCATAATGGGAAAAGCTGCAGCCTGAAGTGCCTACATCACATATGGGCACTGGTTCGAGTTCCGGCTGCTCTACTTCCAATCCAGTTCTCTGCTGTGGCCTGGAAAAGCAGTAGAAGGTGGCTCAAGTCCTTGGGCCCCTGCACCCACACGAGAGACCCGGATCAGCTCAGCTCTGGCTGCTGTGGCCATCTGGGGAGTTAACCAGTGGATGGAAGACCTCTCTCTCTCTTTCTCTGTTTCTGCATTCAAATAAATAAATCTTTAAAAATATTATATACAAAATAAACAAACACATGTGAAGCCCTGTTGTATTTTCCTATGATCCAGCCATACCTGCTGCTAAAGTATGTGCTACAGACTTTAGGAATGACTTTAGAGTTTGGTGCTGAGGCACAGGGGGTTAAACTGCACTTGCCACACTGGCATCCTATATTGGAGCACCACTTTGAGTCCTGGTTCCTCTGCTGCTGATCCAGCTCCCTGCTAATGTGCTTGGGAAGCAATACTTGGACCTTTGCCATTCACATGGGAGACCTGGATGGAGTTCAAGGCTCCTGGCTTCAGCCTGAACAGTCCTAGCTGTTTGTGGCCATTTTGGGAGTGAACGAACGGATGGAAAATCTTTTTCCCTTTGTCTCTCTGTCACTCTGCTTACAAACAAACAAAATAACCCTGATAAACTAAAACTTGTCCATGTGAAGGACGTGGATTGAGGGGACACAAAACTGTGCCGTGTGAAATAATTTAAGTGAAAGAGAGATGGACTGTAAGATTTTGTGAAAGAGAGCAGATTTTTGTCCACAACTGAAGCAATAAAAATCAGGCACTTGTGAGCTCCTTCTTGAGGTGCTGTTTTCTGTCTCTTGGGGTCAGAGCTACAAGGATTCCAGGGATTTAGTTGAGAATTTTTAGATGGAAATTTGGGCAGAATCAAATCTTAGATCCCTTACAATCCCTAGATTTGTAGATACATTTTAGTAATAATGTATCATATGTAATGAAATAAAAGTAAAAGGACATTTTTACCTTTGACATGTCTGAGAGCAAGTCTAGAGTACTACATACTGAATTTGAGCATATGGTTGTATTTATGAGACTGTGAGATGTAATTTGGCCAAAAATGATGATCTGTCATGAAGTATGTAATTAAGTATGATGAAATTTTTTAAGAATTTAAAAAAGATCTCAGGTACTTCAAATTGAATAAAAGATTTTTCTTTTTAAACAGTCGAAGACTGATCAAGACAAGCCGTTTATACTTGAGGAACACATGGACAAAATAAACAGGTATTAAAAAGAGATCTCAATTATATCCATTACTTTGAAAAGACTTTATGAAATTGAATTTGCTAACATTATAATTACATTGTGTTTGAAATGTATCAAATCCTGAGATCAGATAGCATAGTGTTTCTATTTTCCCTTACCTTAAAGTAGCTCCTTGCCTACTCTTTCAAAAAGAAATAAATTCAATGTATTTAAGTAATCTACCATGTTAATTCATTTAAGTGCAAAAAATCTTTGTCTTGTTTTCTTTGTTTTTGGTGAGGAAGAAAGGTTAGAAAATAGTAATTGAATTAACTTACTTTTTTATCTTTGTAAGGTCATTGTGTCTGAAATTGTTATCAAGCCAATCAGCAAAAGGTTTTGGGAAGTGACTTGATAAACTGACAGCCTTCTTAAAGAAATAAGAGGAGAAAAACTATTGGAAAATAATCATCTCTACATTTTAAAAGCATCCATTTTTCACAGTTGAGACATTTATTTGTGTATAAGTATAACAGATGAAACAAAGCAGAAATGGAAAATTTTGGTTTTATTTTGCATTAGTGAGGGTAGTCTATAAACAGTTAGCCAGGATAGTAATATTCAAGTTCTTCATCCTGTAAAACAGGTTGGCAAGGTCTTTGTTTTGAAATGGGGAGGAGGGAAGCCTATGCTCAAATATGTGTGTGTCTTAGAGGCAGTTATTTGCATGTTGGCGACATCATGTGTTTCCTTTGTTATAGGTGGTTTTCAGCCAGTACTGTGGAACAGATTACTGAAAATCTGCGGCAAGATGGCTCACCTTTTGCCTTAGAGCAGTTGAAGGTAATATACTGAACCTGAGTGTGGTGTAGTATTACAACAGAGAAACTTCTCTGAGGGGTATCAGTGCTTCCTGGTAGTGACATATCCCACCGTATGTTAGAAAGGAGTTCCACTAAACCTTGACCTAAACGCAAGTTTCCTATCTACTTGCTGGATGTCAAGGGCAAAATCAAATTGGTTGTGTTACTCAGCTTTTCATTACTATGACTATAAAATATCTGAGAGTAGCTACTAGGAAGGAAAATTTATTTTGGCTCACAGTTTTGGGGATTCACAAGTCTGAGATTTGACAACCCTATGAATCTTGAGTATGATGAGCCTGGAGGCTGGATGTGGAAGAGCATGTGGGGAGGAACGGTCACATAGCAGAAGCCAGGAAGCAGAGGCAGGGATTGTGCTTGTTCCCCAAGTGCATTTATCTCTTGTAAAAAAGCCTTTGTGAGACTGTTATGTCAGCATCCCAGTCTAATCACCTCCCAAAGGTTCCACCCTGAGACACCACAATTGGATCAAGGCTTCACCCTATCAGCACCATCAATCGATGACTTTGGGACTTTACATCTGCATGAGTTGGGTGAGCCAAATCCTGTTCACTCCATAGCACTGGTTTTCTGTCCTTTGACAGAGAAGGTCTTTCGTAAGCACACTCATTTCTTTTTTTTTTTTTTTAATCTTTTATTTAATGAATATAAATTTCCAAAGTGCGGCTTATGGATTACAATGGCTTCCCCCCCATAACGTCCCTCCCACCCGCAACCCTCCCCTTTCCCACTCCCTCTCCCCTTCCATTCACATCAAGATTCATTTTCGATTATCTTAATATACAGAAGATCACCTTAGTATACATTGAGTAAGAATTTCAACAGTTTGCTCCCACACAGAAACATAAAGTGAAAAATAATAGATGATATTTTTTAAATGATGATGAAATCAGATCAGACCTATTGTCATGTTTAATCCCAGTGAGAGTCAAGTTGGGAGTTGATAATTTCTTTCTTTCTTTCTTTCTTTTTTTTTTTTTTTTTTTTTTTTACAAAGGATCAGTTTAGTATGCATTAAGTAAAGATTTCAACAGTTTGCACCCCCATAGAAACACAAAGTGAAATATATTGTTTGAGTACTCGTTATAGCATTAAATCTCAATGCACAGCACATTAAGGACAGAGATCCTACATGAGGAGTAAGTGCACAGTGACTCCTGTTGTTGACTTTACCAATTGACACTCCTGTCTATGGCATCAGTAATCTCCCTATGCTCCAGTCATGAGTTTCCAAGGCTATGGAAGCCCTCTGAGTTCTCCGATTCTTATCTTGTTTAGACAAGGTCATAGTCAAAGTGGAGGTTCTCTCCTCCCTTCAGAGAAAGGTACCTCCTTCTTTGAAGACCTGTTCTTTCCACTGGGATCTCACTCGCAGAGATCTTTTGCCAGAGTGTCTTGGCTTTCCATGCCTGAAATACTCTCATGGGCTTTTCAGCTAGATCTGAATGCCTTTAGGGCTGATTCTGAGGCCAGAGTGCTCTTTAGGACATCTGCCATTCTATGAGTCTGCTGAGTATCTCACTTCCCATGTTGGATCACTCTCCCCTTTATTTATTCTATCGTTAGTGTTAGCAGGTACTACTTTTATTTAATGAATATAAATTTCCAAAGTACAGCTTATGGATTACAATGGCTTCACCCCATAACGTCCCTCCCACCCGCAACCCTCCCCTTTCCCACTCCCTCTCCCCTTCCATTGACGTCAAGATTCATTTTTGATTCTCTTTATATACAGAAGATCAGTTTAGCATACATTAAGTAAAGATTTCAACAGTTTGCTCCCACACAGAAACAGAAAGTGAAAAATACTGTTTGAGTACTAGTTATAGCATTAAATCTCAATGTACAGCACACTAAGGACAGAGATCCTACATGAGGAGTAAGTGCACAGTGACTCCTGTTGTTGACTTAACAAATTGACACTCTTGTTTATGGCATCAGTAATCACCCTAGGCTCTTGTCATGAGCTGCCAAGGCTATGGAAGCCCCCTGAGTTCACTGACTCTGATCATATTTAGACAAGGCCATGGTCAAAGTGGAAGTTCTCTCCTCCCTTCAGAGAAAGGTACCTCCTTCTTTGATGACCCGTTCTTTCCACTGGGATCTCACTCGCAGAGATCTTTCATTTAGGTTTTTTTTTTTCCCCTAGAGTGTCTTGGCTTTCCATACCTGAAATACTCTCATGGGCATTTCAGCCGGATCCCCATGCCTTAAGGGCTGATTCTGAGGCCAGAGTGTTGTTTAGGACATCTGCCATTCTATGGGTCTGCTGTGTATCTCACTTCCCATGTTGGATCATTCTCTCCCTTTTTGATTCTATCAGCTAGTATTTGCAGACACTATTCTTGTTTATGTGATCCCTTTGGTTCTTAGTCCTATCATTACGATCAATTGTGAACAGAAATTGATCACTGGGACTAGTGAGATGGCATTGGTACATGCCACCTTGATGGGATTGAATTGTAATCCCCTGGTATGTTTCTAACTCTACCGTTTGAGGTAAGTCAGATTGAACATGTCCCGAATTGCACATCTCTTCCCTCTTTTATTCCCACTCCACAAGATCAAAACAAACAACCCACTTAACAGATGGGCCAAGGACCTCAATAGATATTTTTCAAAAGAGGAAATCCAAATGGCCAACAGACACATGAAAAAATGTTCAAGATCACTAGCAATCAGGGAAATGCAAATCAAAACCACAATGAGGTTCCACCTCACCCCAGTTAGAATGGCTCACATTCAGAAATCTACCAACAATAGATGCTGGAGAGGATGTGGGGAAAAAGGGACACTAACCCACTGTTGGTGGGAATGCAAACTGGTTAAGCCACTCTGGAAGTCAGTCTGGAGATTCCTCAGAAACCTGAATATAACCCTACCATTCAACTCAGCCATCCCACTCCTTGGAATTTACCCAAAGGAAATTAAATTGGCAAACAAAAAAGCTGTCTGCACATTAATGTTTATTGCAGCTCAATTCACAATAGCTAAGATGTGGAACCAACCCAAATGCCCATCAACAGTAGACTGGATAAAGAAATTATGGGACATGTACTCTATAGAATACTATACAGCAGTCAAAAACAACGAAACCCGGTCATTTGCAACAAGATGGAGGAATTTGGAAAACATCATGCTGAGTGAATTAAGCCAGTCCCAAAGGGACAAATATCATATGTTCTCCCTGATTGGCGACAACTAACTGAGCACCAAAGGGGAAACTTGTTGAAGTGAAATGGACACTATGAGAAACAGTGACTTGATCAGCTCTTGTCCTGACGGTTGATGTACAATGTAATACTTTACCCATTTTAGTATTTTTTTTTTTTGTTCCAGTACCATTGGTTGAACTCTGTAATTAACACACAATTGTTCTTAGGTGTTTAAATTTTAACTGAAAAGTGATCCCTGTTAGGAATTTGGAAAACATTATGCTGAGTGAAATAAGCCAATCCCAAAGGGACAAATACCACTTGTTCTCCTTGATAGGTGACAACTAACTGAGCACCAAAAAGGAAACCTGTTAAAGTGAAATGAACACTATGAGAAACAGTGACTTGATCAGCCCTCACCCTGACTGTTGATGAACAGCTTAATATGTTATCCCTTTTAGTATTTTTTTTGTTTGTTCTACTTAATACTTTTGGTTGAATACTGTAATCAATACACAATTCTTCTTAAGTGCTGAAACTTAACTGAAAAGTGATCGCTGTAAAATATAAGAGACAGAGATCTTCTATCTTCTGATTCACTCCCCAAATGGCCACAGTGGCCAGGTCTGGGCCAGGCTAATGTCAGGAGCCTGGAACTCCATCTGGATCTCCCACATGGGTGTCAGGCCAAGTAGTTGGGCCATCCTCCATTGCTTTCCCAGGCTCATTAGCAGGGAGTTGAATTGTAAGTGGAGCAGCCAGTACTCCAACTGGCACCCATATGAGATTCTAGCAATGCAGGCAGTAGCTTAATCTATTGTGCCACAATGCCAGCCCCAATTGTTACTATATTCTACAGGGGGAATCCCAAGTTAATTTGCCTCTTTAGGATCTTATTCACTATTGGAATTTTTGTAATTTTCAAGGATAGGCACAAATTAGGGTACACAGATCAGCTTTACAATAGTATTTCCTTAACTCGCAAAAGTGGGTTGTTTTTGACAACTTTCAAGAATGATTGCCTAAATATAGATAATTATTTTCTATTTCAAAGTGTCCTATTTTAAGTTGGTTGTCTTGTTTCTAGTGCAATATAGAATCTAGGGTTTTCTATGGGGTTTTCCCATCAGTAAGGCCTAATTAAGTATGCACTTAGTGACTCCATTTGAAAATAGCACATTACCTCATATACTGTATGATGTTGCTTTAAAGCAATACAGGAAAAAAAAAGCAGTACAGATGTGCAACTAATGGATTATTTTAAAATCACAGGCCTGCCCCTGAACTGAGGGGATAGGAACTAGATGGCTATGAGTTTTCTTTCTGTTCTCCAGGCCATGTGATTATTCCGTATTCAGAAAAGGATACTTGACAAACCGCCTGTCACAGCTGGGTCACCATAAGCACTCATTGGAAGGACAGAGTCATTTTTATCCAGTTGATCTACAGCCATGGTGAATGCATGCTGCTCCAAAATAGCAGTATCTGCTGTGAACAGCATGATATGGGAATCTAAAAATTCCCACTGCCTCTTCCTTGACGCAGCTTAATTGCGGGACTCCTTTTAATTATGTCAACTAGAAACATACCAGAAAACAACCCTGAAAGACAAAAGGTTATTAATGATTTGTTGGAAGGTTTGCTGATCAAATGATTGAGCACAGTTTAAAGAATGTTGTTAACACTTGGGCTTGGAAGCCTCTGGGATTGCTCCTAACCTGCGTGGGCTCCTCAGAGTCCCGTCGGCCTTGTGCAGGCCCCAGCAATCTCATCTTGTTGTGCTCTAAGTTGCAGTTATCTGCTCTGTGTAGTGGCAGCTCCTTTCTGTCCAAGGTTGTTTGTCAGGAAGGACACAGTCTTTTCAATGTATTTGCTGATTGTTAAAGCATAGAATTAAAAATTTTTTTTCTTTAGATTTTTACAGTTTTTACTATAGGATAGCATATGAAGTTTTAAAAATAACAAACATGAGGAAGTTGTAATTTGTTTACAGTGGTTGAAATTTTTATAGTACCTTCTTTTATTTTCTCTCACATGCTTTCCTTGATTTTTTCCTCCAAAGTCCTAACTCACCTCTCTAAAGTCCCAGTATACCTTTTTTAATGCTTTAGGTTGGAATTACTCAAGCCTTTTTTTTTTTTTTTTTTTTTTTTTTTTTTGGGAAAAAAAGATTTTGTTGAAAATCCTTGGTTTACATTTTTTTTTTTTTTTAATTTTGAGGGAGAAAGGGGTTGGGGAGATTTTGAGAGCGAGCTAGCTCTCATCCTGCTGGTGTACTCAGATGCCCACCATGGCTCTGGGCTCAGCTAGACCAAAGCTGGGAGCGGGGAACTTATTCTAGGTTTCCCTGTGAGTGGTCAGTCCTCAGTTGCTGCTGCTCTGCTGCCTCCCATGGTCTGCATTAGGAAGTTGGAGTCAGGAGCCAGAGTCAGGGTCAGGCATCAAACCCAGATCCTCTGATATGGGACATACCTGGCTCTTTTTTAATCTCACTTTTCTGCTGATGAGACTAGTAGGCTTGCCATAGCGAAGAAGCTTTCTCAGGGCTAATGAGAGATATATATTGTTTCTGGAATTCCAGAGATAATAACAATCAAAGAAGTATGCATAAAGCAATTGAGATTTCTTCTCCCTGCCTTCAACCCTCAGCAAGAACACTAAGCCATAGAAAGTAATCTAAATGGATAACCATGCCTTAGAAGGGCCAAGGAGGGTATGAAGTCCATGGCCTGACAGAGAAACATAAACCGGGAACTGCAGATCTAATTAATATCCAGCAAGGTGGCCCTAAGCAAATGGTTGGGGAAGCTAGTGTTGCTTTGACTCATGTAAGTGTTTTATTCATTATTGACATGGGATAGTCTAGTTAGTTAAAGCCTTAGAAAGAGGACATATACATTATTTTTGTAATACTAGAGGACTCAAAATTCTTCAGAATTTCTTCCTAATTACCAATGTGAGTTACATCTATTTGAATTTAAAATATCCATTTTGTGAAGAATAGGTGAAATTCAAAGTTTTATATTTAGAAAAGTTAACTTATAAGAATTTTACAGACTTTTCTAGAGAATTCATATGCTAAAAAATGGGAAAAGTAGAGAAACTGAGATTGATAGCCAGGGCATAGATTTTTTTTTTTTTTCTGAATTCTGAGTAGTTTATTCTCAAATCATTAGTTTTGAACCAGTTTAACATATAAAGATGACAGACATAACATTAACCACTAGGATGCACACATTCCTGTGCTGAAAGGAAACATGTTATATACACAAAAAAATTGCAACAAGTATTAAAGTATTCAAAGTGGGTTTTTTTTTTGACATTTCAGATGTAAGATATTTACAAGAAAAGTGTAAGTTTTAAAATAATTAAATAATTTCCATAGACTTTTAAAAGAATTGAGATAAATATTAGGAGACCCTGACAATCACAAGAACACTTTCCTATGTATTGAATAAGGGTATTTCTATAAAAAGGCCCAAAATAGAGTTCATATTTTGCTACTGTGAAGTATAGCAAATTACCAATACCAAAATATGCTAAAATGAACATGCATGTGGAAGTTGTAACAAAGAAAATAGTATCAGACTTTTGAATATTACAGTGTCTATGCAAGGTTTTTTCTGTGTGTTCATGAAAAAGGAACTTTCAAAAAAGCCAATATAATGGATATATCACAGAAAAAGTGGTAACCACTTAAAATCTTTTCATTCTATCATTTTTAAATGTAGCTGCAGAAGAGAAAAGAATCTAAATATAACTTTAAAATATTAGCTTATGGGCTGGCGCTGCGGCTCACTAGGCTAATCCTCCGCCTTGCGGCGCCGGCACACCGGGTTCTAGTCCCGGTTGGGGTGCCGGATTCTGTCCCGGTTGCCCCTCTTCCAGGCCAGCTCTCTGCTGTGGCCAGGGAGTGCAGTGGAGGATGGCCCAAGTGCTTGGGCCCTACACCCCATGGGAGACCAGGATAAGTACCTGGCTCCTGCCATCGGATCAGTGCGGTGCGCCGGCCACAGCACGCCGGCCGCGGCGGCCATTGGAGGGTGAATCAACGGCAAAGGAAGACCTTTCTCTCTGTCTCTCTCTCTCACTGTCCACTCTGCCTGTCAAAATATATATATATAAAAATATTAGCTTATGAATAAAAAAGTTGTGTGGTGCCTTCTTATGCATATGGATTATTAAACTGAAACAATGCACTTTTAGTATAATATATCTTAATCTCTGAACCCCCACTACTTCAGGAGGAAATTTCTCTCTCTCTGTGACAAGTCATCTTAGAAAATGAAAAGGAGAAACTGATATGTATGAATTCAAGACAAAACAATACAGTTAAAAGGCAAAAATATAAAAATAGCAGCATGTGAAATTTAAGATTGTTTTCTTAATGTTTGACTGAACCAAACACAGTATTTGCTCAAACTGGTCTACAGTTCAACACCTGAAACTAGAGATTTTTAGGAGAGGTACTTAAATATATGACATCCTTATGCCTAAATATATATTCAAATTTGCATTTTAAAACATACATATTGCACAGGTAGTGAAATATCAGCTTTCTGGTATCTCTAATGTAAAATGCAACCTTATTTAGCACATTAAACTATTACTAGTGGAAATTAATTTTACCCTAATGTTTAAAATCAATTATGCAGGACTATTGAGCATATTAATCTCAAAACATTCCTAAACAAGTTGAAAAAAAAACACAAGTACTTGAATATAGTTTATCAGAGACAAAAAGTAGGGGCCACAACTATTCCTAACTAAGGGCAGTTATGTCTTTACATATAAACTTGAGGTCTTTTACTGATCCACATGTAGAAATAAGAACTATTTACAAAACTTTGTAAGAAAATCAGATCTCCCCAAAATTTCCTACCAGATAATTTTCACTGAAAAAATGCACTAGCTGCCACACGTTCTGACAAAGCTTTTTCAAACAAAAGTCTATGCTATAGTCATTTGAATTCTAGTTTTCCCCTTTTTTCTACCCCCGCATAACCCATAACCTTCAACAATGGTCTGATAAATTCCTCTACGCAAAACTCACCACACACCCTGATATCCAGGACGTCAAAGATGGTTATAATTTCAAAATATCCACATTGCAGAATAAATCAGCACCACAGCATCATGAGTTTAGTATCATCATTTGATAATGTTAACCAATAAGAGTCTGTAACTTGTAACTATTGACCTTTAATGGGAAGCCACAGTAGCATTTTTTAAAAATGACTCAAAATTAATAAGCATTTTTAATGTTTTAAGTTGTTAAGCATTTAAACTCAAGGTCACTACGAAAACAAGGCTATCACACACACGTTTTTACCAACCACATGGGAACACACAAAGCTTTAGATAGCTGATACTGAACACTTAGGTTTTCTTTCTTTATCAAAAAAATTCTATTTCATTTGGCCACTCGCTAGATTCTTGGTTCACCAGCTTATAAAGAGTACAGTTCAGAGGCAGTGCAGCATATGCACTAGGAACCACCTGACCCTCTCTCATCTCTGGCTAGCAGCCTCAGAAAAGGAAGCTGAGGGGTGGAAGAGCCAGGCTGGCTCTGTGTGCTTTCACCTCACACATCACTGACTGGAAGCTTGCGTCATCCAGACCCGCTGGGTCACAGTCTTTTTCCTGAGGGCCGTTTTTACTCGGGTTTTAGCAGAGCTCACTCAGTTACTTTAGAAGCTGGTTCTCTTGGAGAGACAATCTGGACCTTGAAGTTCCCTGATGTGACCTTGGCAAGGGATTCGTAAAGTCCTCGCTTCTCCATGGCAAAGCTTGAGACCAGAGAGTTGCTATGAGAGGCTGTGGAATGTGAGGTGGCTGCTGCTGCTGCACCGGCAGGGTGGAAAATGTGTTTGGCTTTTGACAGGTGGAATGCTCAGCGGTTGCCAATCAGCCGGGCCCCGCTGTGCCACATGGCGCCAGAGACTGCTTTAAGCCAGCTGTGCATCTCCTTGGGGCCGTCAGCCTGTACATAGAAATTCGGGATGTTGTGAAAATTTCAAAGAGGTTGTCCCTCATCATTATGTCACTTTGCTTACATTCCTGGACTTTATGAACTTCTTTAAGTGATATTATATGGAGAGGTTCCTTTTCCAGTTCAGATTTGAAGTAGCTTATTGTGTTTTCATCCAACTGAAAATGTCTTCTCTTCCTGTTTCTCGTCACTGCTCCTTGTTTTACACAATATCCAGCTTTGATAACTGCACTATCAGGGGTGTTTAGGAGTAAAGTAAGGAAGATGGCTTTGTAACCATTTCAAATTATTTGTTGGTACTTTCACCACATTCGTTCACTTGTTTCTGAGTTGGAGTCATGATGGGAACACCACCAGCAATATCCATTCTGTAAGACGCTTGCTTTTTCCCACATTCACCTTGGCGACGTAGGTTATCAGAACTAGGCTGTGGGTCTGACTGCTTTGGTGCTGTAATTTTTATAGCTTTGTTCAGCACATTTACCACATTCTACTAGATCCTGCTGATCATTAGCTTGTAGGAAGTATTTTCTCATTTCTGCATTCATACAAAACTGAACCTAACCTTTGGCCTTAGCTTAGATGCACCACTTACCTTTGAAATATAGGTCAGTTTGATGGCTCCAACACGTGATGATCCAGAGGGTAGGTTCTGTGGACTATCAATGTACTGTACAAAACTGTCTTCTCTGGTATCCAGTATGAAGTACCTTCAAAGAAATTTCCCACTGTTTTCATTTTCTTCAATGTCAAGAAAACCACAGAAGCGATTCTGACAATCCACAGAAGGCATCTGTGGGCTTGAACATTATACAGCACCGCCAGCCCCCAGGGTGGTCACGTGACTGCCTCCCCACTCGCCTCAGCCAGCGTGGTGCTCCCAGAGCCCTACCACTGCTGCCTCCTGCCCAGTCACACCCCACTCCAGTGTGGCTGCTCTCCTCATGTCAAACTTTACCATGACCTTCGCCTAGAGCACACACATAGCCACAGTTCCAGCTCTCACAGGCATGGAGCTGCCTGGACGTTGCCCACGAAGGCCTGCCTGCACCCAGGACGTAGATTTTAAGAGAGAAGAGCAGCAAAATGCTAACAAGAAAACCTAAAAAAAAATTAAAAAATCACTAATCTTTCTGTAAGCTTTGAGAATTACCAATGTAACGTGAATTCATGGAGAATTAACTGCTATAGTGTCGCTCCTCCACGAAGAGGGGGAGCGACATAATGGTGCCATGACTCGGATAGGAAACCTAGGAGGGAAGAAGCGGGAAAATACCGAAGAGAGAGACTAGCAGAGCCTAGGGAAAAGCCGGATGGAAAAGGTGCCGGAAGAAGCTATTGAAAGCCTAGGCATAGACTCGGATACGGACTACGGGGGGAAACTGGGAGAAATCTCTAAGGTCGAAAGCGAAAGTGAAACCTAGAAGAAACTTAGACTCGGATACGGACTGTGGGGAGAAGCCAGGAGAAATGAGAGGGGAATATTGTTGGAAGAAAAGTTAGGAAACATACCGGGTAGAGAAAAATATGTTAGGGAGGATGAAGCCGCGGGGGCAGGCTGAGGCGGAGACGTAAGCCAGGTTGGAATTCTTCAAGTCAGCCCGGGGAACAAAAGGGGAAAATCTAAAACCAGAGGCGGAGACATAAGCCAGGTTGGAATCCGTCAGATTAGCCCGGGGAGCAAAAGACGGGAAGCCAAACCGGGAGCGGAGATGTAAGCTATAGGTTGCATTTCGCCAGGTTAGCCCGGGGAACTTAGACTGAAAGCCGGCCGGCGGTGTGCCGCTCCCCCGCGGAAGTGGGGAAAGTGGCAGGGGGAACCGCCCTTCCACGGAGGTGGAAGGGTCGGTAGCCAACCCGGGGAGAACCAGCAGCAAACCTGGGGAGGGCCGAGCAGACAAAAGAACAGCGCAGGGTCCTGTGTCGTTCCTCCATGAAGAGGGGGAGCGACACTATAGTAATTGTTTTCCTGCTAAAACATTTTGTGGACAAAATACATGAAACAACTAAGTTCAGGTATGTGATTCTTGAGAGAAGGTAAACAGAATACATTCACTTTGTTTGTGGAGAACTTTGCAGAATATTGATCTGTACATGTTTAAGGTAAAATCCCATAAAAGCAGTGAAAGAATCATAGGAAAGCATTGGTCTGAATAAGTAACAGGGCTCATTCCAGTCTGGGAAAAATTTATGTTACCATCTGTCAGAAGGTTCATGCCTCAGTAGTAGGAGTAAATTAAAACCAGAGTCGAGGCTGCCCTGAATACCCAAGATAATTCAGTGGGGGAAAAATAGTCTTCAAAAATCATCTTGAAGCAATTGGATATCCATATGCAAGGTGACAAAAGAATTGATTCTTGCATTGTGTTCAATTCAAAATAGATTAGACACATAAATGTAAGAGCTAGAACTGTATCACTTTTTTTTTCTTTTTAGATTTTTCTTTTCAATTTTTATTTGAGAGACAGAGATAGAATTGTCTACTGGGTCATTCCCCAAGTACCTACAATAGCCAAGGCTGGGCTGGAGCTGAAGCAGAGAATTGGGAACTGAATCTAGGTGTACCACAGGGTGGCCGGAGCCCAGCTGCTGGCATCAGGAGCCAGAGCCAGGTATCAAACCCAGGTACTCTGAGGTGGGAGGCTGGAGTCTTAACTGTTAAATTAAATGCCTGCTCTGTAGCACATTTTAAAGAAAACACTGAAGAAATTAATTCCATTATTAGTTTAGGTTAGCCCGAGTTTTTTAAAAATTTAAAAAGCACAAACTATAAAACCAAAAAGACCTAATGAGTTAATATAATTAGTTGCTTTTGCTTTTCCAAAGATGCTGTCAAGAAAATGAGATGAAACCACAGATTGGGAAAAAATATTTCCAAAATATATATTTGATAGAAGACTTTAATTCTATATATGTAAACTGCTATAACTTAATAAGGATACCAACACCACTATTTAAAAAGGGAAAAGTTAGACACTTTGCCAAAGAAGATACATGAATTGTGAGTAAGCATATGAAAAAAACTCAAGATCTTTAATCATTAGGAAAATGCAAATTGAAACCACAGTGAGGTGTCATTGTGTACCCATTAGAGTGTCTAAAATTTGAAAAGTGACAAAACCAATACCAAGGGTTGCTAAGAACATGGAACACCTAGAACTCAAAAATTACTGGCAGGAAAGTTTGGAACTTTCTTTTTTTTTTTTTTTTTTTTTTTCAACTTTTATTTAATAGATATAAATTTCCAAAGTACAACTTTTGAATTCTAGCGGCTTTTCCCCCATAACCTCCCTCCCACCTGCAGCCATCCCATCTCCCACTCCCTCTCCCATCCCATTCTTCATCAAAATTCATTTTCAATTATCTTTATAATACAGAAGATCAACTTAGCATATACTAAGTAAAGATTTCAACAGTTTGCACCCACACAGACACACAAAGTATAGAGTACCGTTTGAGTAGTAGTTTTACTGTTAATTTGCATAGTACAACGCATTAAGGACAGAGGTCCTACACGGGGAGTAAGTACACAGTGACTCCTGTTGTTTATTTAACAATTGACATTCTTATTTATGACGTCAGTAATCACCCAAGGCTCTTGTCATGAGCTGCCAAGGCTTTGGAAGCCTCTTGAGTTCACCAACTCCAATCTTATTTAGACAAGGCCATATTCAAAGTGGAAGTTCTCTCCTCCCTTCAGAGAAAGGTTTGGTACATTCTTATGAAGTTCGACACATATCTACCATAAAACTCAGCTGCTGGAGAGTTACACAGGAAAACATAAACATGAGTGTGCACAAATACTTGTGACTTACATGTTCATAGTAGCTTCATTTATCTTAGCCAGAAATCTAGAAACAACCCAGTCTCTGCTAGCTACTGAGTGAATTAGCATATTGTGAAATAGTCACATAATGCAGGACTGCTCATCTCCGAAAAAAGGAACGAGCTACTGATCCATACAGCAACATAGATGAATCTCATAAGCATTATGTCAGGTGAATGAAGGCAGACACGAAGGAACTCCTACTTTATGGCTTTATTTCTATGATACTCTATAAAAGATAAAGCCATAGGGACAGGAAACATATCTGGCGCCAGGGGGTAAGATCATGATAAGAAGAACCCTTGAGGGTGATAGAAATGTTCTGTCTTGACTGTGGGAATACTTACAGAATTGTATACATTGATCAAAACTTACAGAAGTATACACTTAAAATGATGATTTCTCATATATGTAAATTATCCAATAAGACTAATTATTTTAAGACATAAAATGGCATACCAAATTATGTTTAAAAGGTTTGATCTATAGAATTGTGCATTATACTTGCTGAAGGCATCCATTACACTATACTATGTGTTGCTCTTAATAAGAGCAATTTAATGGCAGCATTGGTGGATACATTGAGCCTTTGGGAAAGAGTATAAAAAAATCATAAGGGGATTTATGTAGACAGGAAAACAGGTTTTCAGTCCACTGAGATAAGTAACCCTTAAATGCTGTCATAAGCAATTAGAATATCATGAAATAGCAATGCTTATATCTTCAGATACTATGTTTTCATTTTAAAGATATATTTATTTATTTGAAAGGCAGAGTTACAGAGAGAGGGGGAGAGACAGAGATCTTCCATCCACTGGTTCATTCCCCAAATGGCCGCAATGGCTGGAGCCGGGCAGATCTGAAGCCAGGAGCCAGGAGCTTCTTTCAGGTCTCCCACATGGGTGCAGGGGCCCAACATTTGGGCCATCTTCCAGTGTTTCCCCAGGCCATAAGCATGGGGATGGATCAAAAGTGGAGAGCTGGGACTCAAACCAGCACCCATATGGGATGCCGACACTGCAGGCAGTGGCTTTACCCCTACACCACAGCACCAGCCCCAGTGTTTTCACTTTAAATGGTTAATTTAAAAAAATATATTTGAAAGGCAGGGTTACAGAGAGGGAAAGGCAGAGATCTTCCATTCACTGGTTCACTCCTCAAAAGGCCACAACATCGAGAGTTGGGCCAGTCCAAAGCCAGGACCAGAAGCTTCATCTGGGCCTCCCATGTAGGTAGCAGGGGCCCAAGCACTTGGGTCATCCTAAACTGCTTTCCCAGGCACATTAGCAGGGAGCTGGACCAGAAGTGGAACAGCCAGACTCCATCTGGTACCCAAATGGGATGCTGGCGTTGCAGGTGGCAACTTCACCTGCTGTGCCACAATACCAGCCCCATTGATAATGGCTTTGAGAAATTACTGGAAAATTCCAAGATCAGGTTGAAAAAGGCACTTTCTGGTACTGGCTCTAAGCCTTTTACTGTAGATGAGAAAATAAATACTAGTATCATTTATTTAAGTAAAGGGTGTTGGTCTTTATATACATTTCAGATGGGTGAAAATATATTTGAAAATGTTTCTGTGAAACTGCTGTAGTCTGTGAAATAGACTTTGACATGCTAGTATTTTATATTTGTATTGGTTTATTGTCTGAACATTTGTAGAAATGCAGATGTAAGTATATAACATTAGTATAAAATGCTTACTTAGGAAACCATTCACAATTATAGTGAAAACTCTATAAACTATGATTTAAACTAATTTTGAAAATCAGACACCTATTTAACCGGATATATCAAGGCTTTTGTTGCTTGCTTTAAAATAACAGATGATATGATGTGATACTTGTGGATTAAGTTCTTTGGCTTAATTTCATTTAACTCTGAGGACAGATGCTAAGAAATATTTCCCATCTAAATCTTATAAAAGTATAGCACAGCTTCAGACCTTTAGTGACAGTGTTGTAACACACCATAAAATGGCAATGCTGGTCCATAAAGATCTGTGCACCTCTATGTGCTTATCCCTGTCCTGTGTCTTTTTCTCTCTACCTCTTTTTTGCTTTGTTGAGTGATAGCAAGTGTAGACTCATAAGCTCCTGGGTTGTTTGCTTACCCCTATATTTCCAAGCACCTATCACAGAGCAATTCCCATGGCAGGTATGATGACTGAATAAGATGCTGTACTGGGCATTCAGGTACAAAAATGATGATTGAGTACTTGTTTTCAGGGAAGTCACAGTTTAGAGAAACACACAGATCAATAAATAGTTGTACAGTATGGTAAGTGTCACCAGAGTGGAGGCTTGTACAAATTACTATGACTTTCCAGAAAATGGTGGCATCTGAAAGGCTTCACAGAGAAAGTGACATCTGAGCAGAGTCTAAAATATGAAAGTGAGTTGCAAAGTGGCAAAGTGTATTCCACATGGAACCAAAGGAAAGATGTTTGGGAAATGTGGAGTGAGGAACAAGGAATAAAGTATGAGAAAATATAGCCAAAAAGATGATTGGGGCCAGTTGGTAAGACACCTCAAGAGTTTGAAATCAGTGGTTGTTTCTGAGTTGTGTTTTTTCTTTAATTTTTTTTATTTATATAAAGCAAACAAATGTTATGTAATTCATAGATTTAAGAACATAATACTTCCCAACTTACACTCCCTCCTGCCCCTGCTCCCACCCTCCCTGTTCCTTCCTTTTTGCTTTTTCTTTTAAATTTTACAATGACATACTTTCAGTTTATTTTATAATCATAGGCTTAACTACCCACTAAATAAAGAATTCAACAAGTAGTAAGTAGAAAAACCATTGTTCTGGGGCTGGCACTATGGCGTAGTAGGTTAAGCCTCTACCTGTGAAATTGGCATGCCATATGGGTGCTGATTTGAGTCCCAGCTGCTTCGTGTCGGATCCCTCTCTCTGCTAATGGCCTGGGAAAGCAATGGAAGACAGCTCAAGTGCTTGGGCCCCCGCACCCATGTGGGAGACCCAGAAGAGGCTCCTGGCTTCAGATTGGCCCAGCTCAAGCCATTGCAGCCATTTGGGGAGTGAACTAGCAGATGAAAGACTCTTTCCCTCCCTCCCTCCCTCCCTCCCTCTCCCTGTAATTCTGCCTTTCAAATGAATACATCTTTTTTTTTTTAAAAAAAGAAAAAACCATTGTTCCTCAAGAGTATAGAAAAGGGTATACTTTGAGATTTCAAATCTTGAAATGTCAGCTTAGCTCATAAGCATTACATATTTTGGGTACTCTATATTAGTCACCACAAATCAGGGAAAATATATTGTCTTTTTGGGACTGACTTATTTCACTAAGAACGGTGATTTCCAGTTATATCCATTTTGTTGTAAAAGGCAGGATTTCAATATTTTTTAAGGCTAAGTGGTATTCCATAGTGTATATATACCACATTTTCTTTATTCAGTTATCAGCTGCTGGATATCTGGGTTATTTCCATATATTAACTATTGTGAATTGAGCTATAATAAAAAGGGGGTACAGGGTCCTGCGCTGTGACGTAGCGGGTAAAGCTGCTGCCTACAGTGCTGGCGTCCCATATGGGTACCAGTTCAAGTCCCAGCAGCTCCACTTCTGATCCAGCTCTGTGCTATGGCATGGGAAAACAGTAGAAGATGGCCCCGGTCCTTAGGCCCCTGCACCCACATGAGTGACCTGGAAGAAGCTTTTGGCTCCTGGCTTTGGATTGGTGCAGCTCTGGCTGTTGCATCAATTTGGGGGTGAAGCAGTGGATGGAAGAACTCTCTCTCTCCCTCCCTCTCCCCCTCCCCCTCTCCCCCTCTCTCCCCCTCTCTCCCCCTCTCTCCCCCTCTCTCCCCCTCTCTCTTCCTCTCTCTCCCTCTCTTTCCTTCTCTTTCCTTCTCCCTCCCCCTCTCTCCCTCTCCCTCCCTCCCTCTCTCTCCTTCTCTCTCCCTCCCTCTCCCTCCCTCTCCCCCTCCCCCTCCCACTCCCTGCCTCTCTTTCTCTCTCTGTGTAACTCTTTCAAATAAAATACAATAAATCTTTAAAAAAAAAAAAGTGGGGGGAGTGATACAGATAACTTTTCATATGCTGATTTCATTTTGTTTGGTAAATTCCCAGGAATGGGATGGCTGAGTTATATGGTAGGTTTTTAGATCTTTGAAGAATCTCCACTGCTTCCCTAGGCCATAGCAGAGAACTGGATTAGAAGTAGAGCAGCTGGGACTCGAACTGCCGCCCATGTGGGATGTCGGCATTGCAGGCAGTGGCTTTACCTGCTATGCCCAAAGCTATTTTGATTACAACTGCCCTGTGGAATGTCATGAAATCTGGTATTGTGATGCCTCCAGCTTTGTTTTTGTTGTTTAAGATTGCTTCAGCTATTCATGGTCTCTTGTGTTTCCATGTGAATTTTGGCACCATTTTTTTCTAGACCATAAAAAATGTTGTTGGTATTTTGAGATCACACTGAATCTTGTAAATTGTGTTTGGTAGTATGGACATTTTGATGATATTAATTATTCCAGTGTACAAACATATAGATGATTTTTTCCATTCTTTTGTGCCTTCTATGTCTTTAATGTTTTGTAATTTTCCTCATAGAGATCTTTCACCTCCTTAGTTAAATTTATTCCAAGGTATTTTTTTGTAGCTATTGTAAATGGTCTTACAATTCTTTCAAATTCTTTCTGATCTACAAATTCTTTTTCAGCCATGTATTATCTGTGGATATACATGGCATTGATTTTTGTGTGTTGATTTTATATCCTGCCACTTAATCAACTCTTATGAATTCCAATAGTCTCTTTGTGGAGTCATTTGGTTTCCCTATATATAGGATCCTTGTATCTGCAAACAGGGATAATTTGATTTCCTCCTTTTCAATTTGTATTCCTTTGATTTCTTTTCCTTGCCTAGTGGTTTTGGCTAAAATTTCCAGCACTATTTTGATAGCCATTCTGAGAGTGGGCATCCTCATCTGGTTCCAGATCTTAGTGGAAATGCTTCCAGTTTTTCCTTTTTTTTTTCCAGATTGCAGAAATTCTCTTTTATTCCTTTTTTTAATAGAAGACTTTTATTTAATAAATGTAAATTTCATGAGTACAACTTTTGGATTATAAGGATTCTTCCCCTCATACCTGCCCTACCATCCCCAAACCATCCCACCTGCTACTCCCTCTCCCATCCCATTCTTCAATAAAATTTATTTTTAATTATCTTTATATACAGTAGATCAACTCTGTACTAAGTAAAGATTTTCAACAGTTTGCACCCACACAGACACACAGTATAAAGTACTGTTTGAGCCAGTGCCACGGCTCACTAGGCTAATCCTCTGCCTTGCGGCGCCAGCACACCGGGTTCTAGTCCTGGTTGGGGCGCCGGATTCTGTCCCGGTTGCTCCTCTTCCAGGCCAGCTCTCTGCTGTGGCCAGGGAGTGCAGTGGAGGATGGCCCAAGTGCTTGGGCCCTGCACCCACATGGGAGACCAGGAGAAGTACCTGGCTCCTGCCATTGGATCAGCGCGGTGCGCCGGCCGCGGCAGCCATTGGAGGGTGAACCAACAGCAAAGGAAGACCTTTCTCTCTGTCTCTCTCTCTCACTGTCCACTCTGCCTTTCCAAAAAAAAAAAAAAAAAAAAAGGACTGTTTGGAGACTAGTATTACTATTAATTCTCTTAGTACAGCACATTAAGGACAGAGGTCCTACGTGGGGAGCAAATGCACAGTGACTCCTGTGGTTGATTTAACAGTTGACCTCTTGTTTATGACGTCAGTGATCACCTGAGGCTCTTGTCATGAGCTGCCAAGGTTCTGGAAGCCTCTTGAGTCCACAAACTCCGACATTATTTAGACAGGGCCATAATCAAAGTGGAAGTTCTCTCCTCCTTTGAGAGAAATGTACCTCCTTCTTTGATGGCCCCTTCCTTCCACCAGGATCTCACTCACATAGATCTTTCGTGTAGGTCATTTTTGGCCACTGTGTCTCGGCTTTCCATATCTGAAATGCTCTCGTGGGATTTTTAGCAAGATCCGAATGCTTTAAGGGATGATTCTGAGGCCAGAGTGCTGTTTAGGGCATTTGTCATTCTATGAGTCTGTTGTGTGGCCTTCCAGCTTTTCCTTACTCAGTATGATGCTGGCTGTGGGTTTGTCATATATTGCATTGATTGAGTTAAGGAATGTTCCTTCTATACCCAATTTGCTTAAGGTTTTTTATCATGAAAGAGTGTTGTATTTTATCAAATGTTTTCTCTGCATCTATTGAGATAATCACATGGTTTTGATTTTTCAGTTTGTTAATGTGATGTCTTGTACTTATTGATTTGCATAGCATTGTTTTAGCAACTTATATTTTTTTTATTAAAACATACAAAAAAGTCTGAAATCATTTACATATAGCTCAAAAGTTTTTCACAGTACAAACACTCAGAATAATTTCTAGAGCCTTCCAGATGTTTAAACCAGTCATTCCTTGTCCCCTAGGATAGCCATTTTATTGGTTTCTGACACTATACATTTTGACTTTTATGTAAATGAGATTTTACTGTCATCTGTCTTGGTTCTCTTGATCAACATTATATTTGTGAGATTCATCCATGTTGGCTGGCGCCGCGGCTCACTTGGCTAATCCTCTGCCTGCGGCACCGACACCCCGGGTTCTGTCCTGGTTGCTCCTCTTCCAGTCCAGCTCTCTGCTGTGGCCCAGGAAGGCAGTGGAGGATGGTCCAAGTGCTTGGGCCCTGCACCCGCATGGGAGACCAGGAGGAAGCACCTGGCTCCTGGCTTCGGATGGGCGCAGCGCGCCAGCCATAGCAGCCATTTTGAGGGTGAACCAACGGAAAAGGAAGACCTTTCTCTTTCTCTCTCTCTCACTGTCTAACTCTGTCAAAAAAAAAAATAAAAAAAAAAGATTCATCCATGTTGTATGTATATAGCAGAAGTTTGTTTACTTTGATTGCTATAAGTTAGTTATTCCACTGGCAATGTACCACACTTTATTTATTCTTTTCTGTTGAACATTTGAGGTTATTTGCAGGTGTTTACTGTTAGAAATAGTACTGCCGTGAACATTTTTATATATGCCTTTTGGTAACATGGATATGCATTTCTGTTGAAGACCCAAACCAGTGCCCCTATGGGATGCCATCACTGCAGGTGTTGGCTTTACTTGCTACGCCATGGTGCTGGCCCCTAGAAAAGAGATATTTAACTTAAACATAATTCAACCCAATACCTTGTCTTATAGTTCATTCTCTTGTGTCCTGCTAAAAATGGTTTTTGGTTACTCTGCAGAGAATAAAACATATATACTAATGATTAAAATTTCTCAGCTACACTGGAAGTTAAAAGGCAATTACTGTCTATGTTAGGGATCTCCAAGACCATCCCAGGGTTTAGTGACCCACTATGATGACTCACAGGACTCAGCATATTCTTGTACTCATGCAGTGAAGGAATTCAAAGCTGAACCATCAGAGGGAAATCATCAGTTGGAGTCTAGAGGAAACTATGTACAAGTTCCCACGAGTCTTTTTCCAGTGGAGTCACATGGGACTTGGCTTAATTCCTGCACCAACTAGCGGAGACTACACATGGAAGATGTTAGAGACTCCATGTACGAGGCTTCCACTGGGAACTGGTCATATAGGCACTGTCAGCATAGCATATACAAAAATTCCAGACTTTAAAAGGAAAGCAGATGTTGAATCTTCCATGGAAGGACAGTATAGATTTCTGCTTATTTAGGTCTTCATTAATTTTTCTCAATAATGTTGTAATTTTCTTTTTGGGAGTCTTGGATTTGCCTATCTTTTATTGTATGTATCCCTGATATTTGATGGCTTATGCATTTGCAAACAGTACCATTTTAAATTTTCGTTTTCTATTTGTTGATAGAAATAAAATTGAAATTTTGTATATTTTCCTTTAATCCAATGATTTGTACACTCTTATTTTTTTCTCTAAAGATTCATTTCATTTATTTGAAATACAGAGTTACAGAGAGAGGTAGAGCCAGAGACAGAGGTCTTCCATCCACTGGTTCACTCCCCAAATGACTGCAATGGCCAGAGCTGAGCTGTTCCAAATCCAGGAGCCAGGAGCTTCTTCTGGGTCCCCCACACAGGTGCAGGGGCCCAAGGAGTTGGGCCATCTTCTGCTTTCCCAGGTCATAGCAGAGAGCTGGATTGGAAGTGGAGCAGCCGGGACTCGAACTGGCACCCATATGGGATACCGATTCTGCAGGCCAGGGCTTTAACTCACTGTACCACAGGGCTGGCCCCTGTACATGTTATTTTTAAAGTGAGTTATTTATAGTATGTATTACATTGAATTTTCTCTTACATAATTATTTAATGTTTTCTTGTTCCTTCCTTCATCTTTTGTCTTCTGTCTTTTTTCCCCTCTCTCCCTCATTCCTTTCCTTCCATATCATTATTAGTCTACCTTCACCCCCAGCTGCTTACGCTAACTGCCAGGTCCAGCAAAATGTTCTGTGGAAGAGATGATAGCTATATTTGTCTTATTCCTAGTCTTTGGGAAAGCTTTTATGAACATTAAAAATGGGGATGTCTATAGGTTTTCTGTGGATATTCTTTATCACTGTAAGGATGTTCCTTCTATTCATAGTTGGCTAAAAGGTTGGTTGTACTTCATTTTGAATGTTTTATACTTTATTATATATGTTTTTCCTGCATCTGTTGATGATCATGTGACTTCTACCTAATGTGATTATAATTATTAACTTTTAATCAAAGGTTTTTAATTTTGAGTCTCTTTTATGGGTATTTCTTTCTGTGTTCTAAGAAATCTGTGTGATTTTCCATCTCAAATTAATTTTTTGTGTATGTGTGAGATATATGGCTACAGGCTTTTTTTTATACCATAATATAATTGTTCCAGAACAATTGTTGAAAAGACTTTTTTCTTCCCCATTGGATTGCATTGTTGCCTTTTGTTGAAATACAAATGACCATATAGATGTGGGCCTATTTCTTGGACAGTGATTGACTTTTAAATATTGAACTAACCTTGCATTACTGAATTAAGCCCCATTTGGTCATGTTGTATTGTCTTTTTTATATATGGCTAAGTTGGATTCTAATATTTGAATAGGGATTTTGCATTGAGTTCATGGGGGAAGATTGGTTTATAATTTTTCTTGTAATTTTCATGTCAGAGTTTGCTAGCAAGGTTATGCTAGGCTTATAACAGAAGTTGTAAAGTGTTCCTTTCTTGTTTTCTGTAAGAATCTGTAAATGTATTATTCATGATTCCATCTAGATCTGAAGTTTCCTTTGTGAAGTTTTAATGTGGATTAGGTTTCTTTAATAGAAAAATGTCACCTTCATTTAAATTGTCATATTTATTTTAAAAGTTGATCATAATATGTCTTTTTTAAAGATTTATTTGAAAGGCATTGTTAGGGAGGAGGGAGGGAGGGGGAGAGAGGGAATAAGAGTGAGAATGAGAATGAGAATCTTCCATCCACTGGTTAACTCCCCAAATGGCTACAATGGCTAGGGCTGGGCCAGACCAAAGCCAAAAGCCAGGAGCTTCTTTAGGGTTTCCCATGTGGTTGCAGGGGCCCAAGTACTTATTCCATTGATTTCCCAGGCCATTAGTACAAAGCTGGATTGAAAGTTGAACAGCGGGGCCTCAAACCGGCATCCAATGTGGGATACTGGTGTTGCAAGTGGCGGCTTTACCTGCTGTGCCACAACATTACCCCTCATAATGTCTGTCTTTTTAAAAAAGATTTCTTTATTTCAAAATCAGAGTTAGAAAGAAATGGAGGAATGACAACTAACTGAGCACCAAAAAGGAAACCTGTTAAAGTGAAATGAACACTATGAGAAACGGTGACTTGATCAGCCCTTGCCCTGACTATTGATGAACAACTTAATATGTTATCCCTCTTAGTATTTTTTTTGTTTGTTCTACTTAATACTTTTGGTTGAATACTGTAATCAATACACAATTCTTCTTAAGTGCTGAAACTTAACTGAAAAGTGATCGCTGTTAAATATAAGAGTGGGAATAAGAGAGGGAAGAGATGTGCAATTCCAGACATGCTCAAGCTGACTTACCTCAAACGGTAGAGTTAGAAACATACCAGGGGATTCCAATTCAATCCCATCAAGGTGGCATGTACCAATGCCATCTCACTAGTCTAAGTGATCAATTTCTGTTCACAATTGATCATAATGATAGGACTAAGAACCAAAGGGAGCACACAAATAAGACTAGTGTCTGCAAATACTAGCTGATAGAATAAAAAAGGGAGAGAACGATCCAACATGGGAAGTGAGATACACAGCAGACCCATAGAATGGCAGATGTCCTAAACAGCACTCTGGCCTCATAATCAGCCCTTAAGGCATGCAGATCCGGCTGAAAAGCCCATGAGAGTATTTCAGGCATGGAAAGCCAAGCAACTCTGAAAAAAAAAAAAAAAAAACCTTAAATGAAAGATCTCTGCGAGTGAGATCCCAGTGGAAAGAATGGGTCATCAAAGAAGGAGGTACCTTTCTCTGAAAGGAGGAGAGAACTTCCACTTTGACCATGGCCTTGTCTAAATATGTTCAGAGTCGGTGAACTCAGGGGGCTTCCATAGCCTTGGCAGCTCATGACAAGAGCCTAGGGTGATTACTGATGCCATAACTAAGAGTGTCAATTTGTTAAGTCAACAACAGGAGTCACTGTGCACTTACTCCTCATGTAGGATCTCTGTCCTTAGTGTGCTGTACATTGAAATTTAATGCTATAAGTAGTACTCAAACAGTATTTTTCACTTTATGTTTCTGTGTGGGTGCAAACTGTTGAAATCTTTACTTAATGTATGCTAAACTGATCTTCTGTATATAAAGAGAATCGAAAATGAATCTTGATGTGAATGGAAGGGGAGAGGGAGTGGGAAAGGGAAGGGTTGTGGGTGGGAGGGACGTTATGAGGGGGAAGCCATTGTAATCCATAAGCTGTACTTTGGAAATTTATATTCATTAAATAAAAGTTAAAAAAAAAAAGAAATGGAGGGACAGAGAAAGGAGAGCGAGAGAGAGAGAGAGAGAGAGATGGATGGTTATATT
Source organism: Oryctolagus cuniculus (assembly GCF_964237555.1). Taxonomy (NCBI): domain Eukaryota; kingdom Metazoa; phylum Chordata; class Mammalia; order Lagomorpha; family Leporidae; genus Oryctolagus; species Oryctolagus cuniculus. The sequence goes on from NC_091434.1 coordinate 50,131,200, forward strand.
CCATCTGCTGGTTACTTCCCATTTATTGTAAGATATTAGTTCAGTTATGGAGGTTGAGAGATCCCACAGTTGCTGCTTAAAAGCTGGAGACTTGGTTCACCACATCAAATGTTGTTCTTGTCTAGAAATGCCCTCACAGACATACCCAGAAATAGTGTTTAATCAGGTATCTGGGCATTTCATGACCTAGTCAGGCTGACACATCACATTAACTATGACAAGTTCCTTCTTTGGGGATTATATCTGACAGAGCCTAGACTTTTTAGACAGTTATAAATGGCATGTTTTTCTGTAAGGAAAAAACTCAAGATCATTTTTTAAGATCTCATAATGAGTCATAAGAAGAGTCGGGACATGTCTGTATAGCCCTGCAGTCAACCTTGAGGCCTGCTTACCAAAATAATTGTAATTGTATCCATAGGTATAATCAGTATTCTTCTAATTGTATTAAGTAGACTTAATGAATGTTATTTTTCTATTGATCATGGAAATCATTCTGTACAAAGAGGCATCATAAAGTACATGAAAAATGCACATTATCTCTAAGTTATATTTTCCATGAACTTTTTGAAATCCTCTTGCATCATTGGGTATTCTAGGAGATTCCTGAGGGGAGGGGTAGAGGCAATATCCTGAGTTTTCATTTTGTTAGAAGTTTCTAAAGACCTGATAAAACTTCTCAAAAAAAAGGTTCCTAGGAACCTAAAGGGCAGTGATTATAGTATTGATAATGCCCTATGAATGCAAGGACCATGTCCTGTTATTGTCATCCCTGAAGTAGCTAATATATAATAGGTGCTCACTAATATTGTTTGATTGAGCCAAGGATATAGATAATTTGATGAAAATAAAGAAATTCGGTTGTTTGACATAAAGGAGACAACTCATCTTTAAAGGGTCAAAAAATTTATTGGAACTGACCAGTGTTCTTATAAGAAGTAGAAACATATTAAGTGAAATGGGTTCAGAATTGTATCAGTACACATTTCTGACACAGCTAAAGATCCAAGTCCCACTCATTGATCAACCTTTCTAGAACAGTCTTTCTTTCTTTCTTTGGACAGGCAGAGTTAGAGAGAGAGAGAGAGAAAGAGAGAAAGGTCTTCCTTCTGTTGGTTCACCCCCCCCCCCAAATGGCCGCTACAGCCAGTGCGCTGCACCAATCCGAAGCCAGGAGCCAGGTACTCTTCCTGGTCTTCCATGCAGGTGCAGGGCCCAGGGACTTGGGCCATCCTCCACTGCCCTCCCAGGCCACAGCAGAGAACTGGACTGGAAGAGGAGCAACCAGGACAGAACTGACGCCCTAACCGGGAGTAGAACCTGGGGTGCTGGCACCGCAGGTGGAGGATTAGCCTAGTGAGCTGCGGCGCCGGCCTCTAGAACAGTCTTTCTAATGATTGAACCATATGATAGGAACTTCTTTTGCTCTGTTAATCTTCTCTTCTTTGATTCCTCTAATATCTCTATCACTTCTTAGCCAAGGGAAATGTCTCACCTGTGCTCATACCATCCTTCCCTGCCTCTTCTCAGAATTAATTGCATCTCCTTCTTTCAGTTTCTTTTTTTAAAGATTTATTTATTTTATTTGAAAGATTTCATTTTATTTGAAGGGCACAGTTAACAGAGGGAGAGAGAGATCTTCCATCCACTGGTTCACTCCCCAAATGGCCACAACAGCTGGAGCTGGGCCAGGCTGAAGCCAGGAGCTAGGAGTTTCTTCCAGGTCTCCCACATGGGTGGAGGGGCCCAAGCACTTGGGCCATCTTCCTTTGCTTTTCCAGGTGCATTAGCAGTGAGCTGGATTAGAAGTGAAGCAGCCAGGACTTGAGCCAGGCCATAAGGGGTGCTGGTGTTGCAGGCAGCAGCTTAATTCACTACGCCACAGCGCCAGCCCCCCTCTTTCAGTCCTGTAGTTTTACTTTTTTGATTTAGTGGCATGTGTTCTTTTGCCACTGTTTTCAAGGCTTTCCCGCCCTTCAAAATACTGAAAAGCCTTCCCTAGACTCTTTTCAAGCTACCATCCTGACTTTGTCTTCCCCACTTTGCCATCAAAATTAGATAAGTTTTTGTTCATTTCTTCTATTTATTACCGGATGCAGCACCCTCTTCTCCATCCTTTTTCTTTTTGACTTCTGTGCAATCTTTGACATTCTCTTCCTGACTGCTTGGATAGTTTCCTGTAGTAGTAGGCAGTCAGCTGTTGCTATTGTTTAAGAAAAAAACGTCTTCTTCTGAATGAGAGAGACAAACAGTGGTAACTGGGGCCCTTAAATAGCCTTTTTTATGACTTAATTGACAACCAAATGAGGAAGTATAGTTTTTGTGTTTTGAGAAATCCAGTTGACACTTAAAAATGCCAAATCAAGAAATGGAAACCAGGGTCGGTGTTACAGTGCAGCAGTTAAGATACTGCCCTGGAATCCTGGCTTCTGATCGAGCTCCCTGCTAATGCCCTGGGAAAGCAGCAAAAGATGGCCTAAGTGTTTGGGCCCTGCCACCCACATGGGAGACCTGGATGAAACTCCTGGCTTCTACCTGGCCTAGTCCTGACATTGTAGTCATTAGGAGAGTGAACCAGCAGATGGAAGATCTCTCTCTCTCTCTGCCTTTCAAATAAATAAATTTTTAAACAATAAAAACAAATGGAAACTATAAGTAGTTAACCGTAAGGGTAGTGCTGAGGAATAATTGTGTGCTTGCACACTGCAACACTGTTGGCAAAGGCATTGTAGCTTCACTGACCTTCCAGACTAGCAAATCCAGAAGGTGGCTGTGTCATTCCCTTAAATACACCTTTCAGCATTGTGAGTGAAGTTCCAAGTTCTTCTCACCTGAGATAATTAGGATACTACTTCTACTAGAGAAAACCAATGGGCCCATTGTCTGCTTGCCTATGGAAAGGAGGAGCCTCTTAGTGCAGTGTGTGGACTGCTATGGAGGTGCAGTCATCTTTGTGGTCTGTGACCAAAAAGGCGAGAACTTGGAGTAGGATTGAAATCAGGGGCATTAAGTGGGATCGTGTCCATAAAGCACCTACAGCAGAAGAGTAAGTTCCCAAGGAGAACCAATTGCATAAAAACTTTTCTTGATTTTTCCTTCCTTTTCTTCAGCGGCACCATGGCTCTAGGTAGGGGACTGATCTTCCCTAAACTTTTCCTGATAGTAGTCATCTATTTATGCTCTGGCAACTATTATGTAAGATACTGTGTGTCCATGGAATTAGCTTGTTCAGTCTGTTTACCAGACTTAAGGATGCTGCAGAGAACCTGGAATCTTGAAGTGGGGAATTCTTTCATCTCAAAAAGTAAAATTTGAATCTTTGAGGTGTCACTCAACAATTAGCCTGAAAACTCTGTATTGCAGTTAATAAAGGAAAGGGCAGATGTACACAGCCTGTAATGACCTCTTGAATCAGCCATGTAGTCACAATCATATATGTATGTTGTAACACTGGTAATGGTGTCTTTAACTTCAAAAGGAAGTGACATAGCATTATAGCAAGAGTTGAATTGAGTCTATAATTCTTATTTTTCTTTAGATTTATTTATTTATTTGAAAGGCAGAGTTACAGAGAGGCAGAGAGAGAAGAGGGAGGGAGGGAGGCGGGGAAGGATGGAGTGAGGGAGGGAGGAAGAGAGAGAGATGGATGTCTTCCATCTGCTTCCATCTGGTGGTTCATTCCCCAAATGGCCATAATGGCCAGAGCTGTACCGATCCAAAGCCAGGAGCCAGGAGCTTCTTCTGGGTCTCCCACACAGGTGCAGGGACCCAAGAACTTGGGCCATCTTCTACTGCTTTCTCAGGCCATAGCAGAGAGCTGGATCAGAAGTGGAGCAGCCAGGACTCAAACTGGTGCCCATATGGGATGTGGGCACTGAAGGTAGTGGCTTTACCTGACATGCCACAGTGTTGGCTGCTGTAATTCTTATTTTATTAAATGTTTAGTACTATAAAAGAAAGCCTCAGAGTTTCTCTCCTTACTTTCTAGGTAAGTAAATTTATTTGTAGGTGGAGAATCTAGTTAAGATATTTCTGTATAATTATAAAATAGGGAGAGCTACTGTATTTCTGCCTCATTTTCTTTAAAATGTAAATGTCCTCTGTGAATATTAGTGGTTTAAAAGGTCTGCATTAATCTTATTGAAGTGTAATCACTGGTTGCCTAGCTGAATTGCTAATTTATGCCAGGGCTAATTATATTTTTTTTTTTATTTTTTATTTTTTATTTCTTTGACAGGCAGAGTGGACAGTGAGAGAGAGAGACAGAGAGAGAAAGGTCTTCCTTTGCCGTTGGTTCACCCTCCAATGGCCGCCGCTGCAGCCGGCGCACCGTGCTGATCCGATGGCAGGAGCCAGGATCCAGGTGCTTTTCCTGGTCTCCCATGGGGTGCAGGGCCCAAGCACCTGGGCCATCCTCCACTGCACTCCCTGGCCATAGCAGAGAGCTGGCCTGGAAGAGGGGCAACCGGGACAGAATCCGGCGCCCCGACCGGGACTAGAACCCGGCGTGCCGGCGCCGCAAGGTGGAGGATTAGCCTATTGAGCCACGGCGCCGGCCCAAGGGCTAATTATAAAGACAGATTTATTTTATTAAACCTTAAGTTATATACAGAATTTATTCCACTTATGGAATGACTGTTTTGTTTTTATAACAGAAAACTTCTGTTTGATGTTTTGACAGGCTAAGGTAAAAACTTTGAGACTTTGACATACGAAAGTGCCTTTAAGGGACATATTTTATATGATTTATATAGAAAATCAGGTGGTTTATTATGGATGATGAAGGAACTCATGGGCTAAAATCAGTAAATATTTTTCCCCAAAAGGTACTTAATAAAATGTCTCCAACATCCTTAAAGATTGCACTAAGACAACTCACGGAGGGGTCTTCAAAGACCTTGGAAGAAGTATTAACTATGGAATATCGACTAAGTCAAGCTTGTATGGTAAGAATTTTTTTTTCTTCCTGTATGGTTACATTTATTCTTCCAAATTTCCAAATAAAGTATACCTATGAAGATCATAGCATGGCTAGGATGTTTTGCAAAGCGGGTTTGTCCTCTCCACCAAAGAGTACACAAATGAAATCTAAAGAAACAAACAGCACAAGCACAACCCAAACAAATATAGCCACACTCTTACTACTCACTGTAACAGCTCGACTGGCCAGTCATTGTGTAGGTTTCTTAGTCTGTGTGATATCTGAGTTCTCCCTGCCTCGTTTATTTAACTTTTTTTCAAAGATTTATTTATTTTAAAGGCAGAGTTGTAGAGAGGCACAGGCAGAGAGAGAAAGAGAGGTCTTCCATCCACTGATTCTTTCCCCAGATGGCTGTAAGAGCTGAAGCTGTGCCGATCTAAAGCCAGGAGCCTGGAGCTTCCTCCAGGTCTCCCACGCCAGTGCAGGGGCCCAAGCAATTTGGGCATCTTCTACTGCTTTCCCAGGCCCTAGCAGAGAGCTGGGTCGAAAGTGGAGCAGTGGGGACTCAAACTGGCACCCATATGGGATGCCAGCACTGCTGGTGGTGGCTTCACGCACTACATCGCAGTGCCAGCCCCTTATTTAATTATTTTTAGAGATTTATGTATAGAGAGAATTTTCTATCTGCTGTTTACCACCACCATGACCACCCCCAATGGCCACAATGTATGGGGCTAGGCTGATCCAAAGGTAGGAGCCAGAGACTTATCTGGGTCTCTCACATGGATGCAGAGGCCCAGCTATTTGGGCCATCTTTTGCTGCTTTCCCAGGCACGCTAGCAGGGAGCTGGATTGAAAGTGGAGCAGCTGGGACTTGAATCAGTGCCCATATGGGATGCCAGTGCTGCAGGCGACAGCTTTTGCTGCTGTACCACAGAGCCAACCCCTATTTAATTTTTTTAAAAGACTTATTTATTTGAACGGCAGAGTCACAGTGAGAGAGGGAAAGACAGAGATCTTCCATCCAGTGGTTTACTCCCCAAATGGTCAAATGGCTGCAACAGCCAGAACTGGGCTGTTCCAGAGCCAGGAGCTTCTTCCAGGTCTCCCAGTGGGTGGCAGAGGCCCAAGCACTTGGCCCATCCTCTACTGCTTCCCCAGCACATTAGCAGGGACTTGGATTGGAAGTGGAACAGCTGCTACACCACCAATGCAAGCCCCCTCCATGCCTCCAGTGGCTTACATTGATTCTTTGAGGCCCAGGGCTGCTTTGCCTACCTATTTGCAAACCTTTGTCTAACTCCAACACTTTTTTTTTTTTTCGATAGGCAGAGTGGACAGAGAGAGAGACAGAAAGGTCTTCCTTTTTCCATTGGTTCATGCCCCAGTGGCTGCTGCGGCCGGCGCACCGCGCTGATCTGAAGCCAGGAGCCAGGTGCTTCTCCTGGTCTCCCATGGGGTGCAGGGCCCAAGCATTTGGGCCATCCTCCACTGCACTCCCGGGCCACAGCAGAGAGCTGGACTGGAAGAGGAGCAACTGGGACAGAATCCGGCACCCCGACCGGGACTAGAACCCAGTGTGCCAGCGCCGCAGGCGGAGGATTAGCCTAGTGAGCCGCGGTGCCAGCCTAACTCCAGCACTTTTAAGTGCACCTGAGGAGCATCTGTTCCCAACTCCCCTCCAGGCTTTTACCCATCTTTACAGTGGTCTGAATGTGACCATTCATCAAACTAGGAGCATAACAAGTTCTTTCAGACTTTTGCTCTATCATCATCCTAGTTCATTTTCCAGGAATTATCTGGAAAACAGTGAAGACTGGCCCATGTCTGAAGACTGTAATTGCAAATCAGGTCCACAGTAAGAGCATTCCATGCGCTTCTGTGGCACCCACATTTATCACCATATTATCTTAGTTTACTGGGCCAGAAGGCTCTTAACACCAATGCTTATGTTATCACCCACTGTCACTCTTTCCTCAAGAGTGGCTTAGTAAATACTGAATTACATATTGATAAAGTAGGCCAAAAAAAATCTGTGACAGCAAACTGTAGTGGTGTCGTATTGACTGTCCCTGGCCATCACTTGCATCCTTTTACAGGACACTGATCTGCTAGTCTGACTGGTGCCACTCTCCAGCCAGAGCTTAAGTGCTATCACAAACCTTTCTGAAATGGAAGAATATATTTTAAGTATTATTGTTTTCTAGTTACAAAAGTAATATGTTCATTGCAGAACATGTAAATTACAGGACATTATAATAAGAAAATTAAGACTATCTAGAGGTGTGTGGAAATATTGCTACCCAAATTGTTATTAGGAACAAGCAGTTACATTTACAAAATAGCAGTTTGATTTCCTTGTAAGTATAAAAAGGTCTCTAACCCAGTGTTCAGGCATGTGAACTTAAACACCCTGTATAGGTGCCGGTTCAGGTTCCACCTGCTCCACTTCTAATCCAGCTCCCTGCTAATGTTCCTGGTAAAGCAATGGAAGATGGCTGAAGTACCTGGGCATCTGCCATCCACATGGGCAACCTGGATAAAGTTCCCAGCTCCTGATTTCCGCCTGGCCTAACCTCGGCTGTTGTGGCTATTTGGGGAGTAAACCAGTAGATGGAAGATATCTACCCCCACTCCACCTCTCCTATTTTATTTTATTTTATTTTATTTTATTTTTTATTTATTTTTTTAATTTTTTATTTTTTTATTTTTTTATATTTTATATTTTATTTTATTTTACTTTTGACAGGCAGAGTTAGACAATGAGAGAGACAGAGAGAAAGGTCTTCCTTTGCCGTTGGTTCACCCTCCAATGGCTGCCGCGGCCAGCGCGCTGCAGCCGGCGCACCGCACTGATCCAATGGCAGGAGCCAGGTACTTATCCTGGTCTCCCATGGGGTGTAGGGCCCAAGCACTTGGGCCATCCTCCACTGCACTACCGGGCCACAGCAGAGAGCTGGCCTGGAAGAGGAGCAACCGGGACAGAATCCGGCGCCCCGACCAGGACTAGAACCCAGTGTGCCAGCGCCGCAAGGCGGAGGATTAGCCTAGTGAGCCGCGACGCCGGCCTCCTTTTTGTAACTCTTTGAAGTAAATACATAAATCTTAAAAAAGAAAATGAGGACTGTTACTTTCAAGCAGATGTATGCAAGGGAACTTTTAAAAGTATGTGGCAATTAAAATTTAAAAATTTTAGTGCAAAAAATTTTTTAAATCCTAACAGTATTAATGTGCATTTTCCATGAACTTTTTGAAGAGTTGTCTTGTAAGTGCACAAATGGAACTTATTTATTCCTTGTCTAAATTAATAGATTAGCATTGAAAGTACCATTATAAATATAATTGGTAATCACATGGAATATAGATTTTATGAAACATTGCAGAGTCACAATTTAAGGGCAGAATCATCCCCGATGTTCAGAAGGCCGTTAAGCAGCATTGTTTAGATGTATAAATTCATGGCCTTCCTAGTGGACTTTAATGTCTTGAATGGTTACCAAGATATTCAGAGTAGTTCATCTAATTGGAAATCAAACTCCATTAGCCAAATCTTAAAGTTACTCCTTGTAGAATGTAAAGGGCAGCTGGAATAAATTGAGTACATGAGTAGGTATTCTGCTAGACACCTGACATGCATGCTTTTCCATTAAATCTTACACTGTCTCTAGGATAGGTACTCATGAATCCATTTTTTTCCCAATTTATTTATTTGTTGGAAAGAGTTAAAGAGGTCTTCAGTCTTCTAAGTCTGCTAATGAGGCTCACTGCCTCATTTCTTTGAGGTTGCCATTCAAACAATATCTCAATGATATATGCATGGCATATAGCTAACATGTTTGCTGAGAGAAGGAAGGAAGGTAATATCACTTCAACCAAGGTGTGCACTACACTAGAAGTGCAATGAAAAACATGGAGGGTATGAGGTATATAGGCCAGTGGTCAAAGTCTATCTGGTTTCACTTGTCTTGTGTCTACTGCCTAACAGCTGCCCTGACTAGGCCAGGCTACTTCATCTGTAAAATGGAGACATGATGGGGTCAGCATTGTGGTCTGGCAGATGAAACCACCACACGTTATGCCAGCATCCCATATGGGCACCAGTTCGTGTCCCAGCTGCTCTGATTCTAGTCCAGCCTCCTGCTAATGGCCTGGGAAAAGCAATGGAAGATGGCCTAAGTGCTTGGGGCCCAGCTACCCACGTGGGAGACCTGGAAGAAGCTCTTAGCTCCTGGCTTTGGCCTGGTTCAGCACTGGCTGTTGTGGCCACAGTCCTTTGTTCTCTTGAAGTTTAGTCTACTCAGATTGTGAGGAAAAAGTAAGCAAAATAAGTAAAAATAATTCCATAAAATATACAGTATATGATTAAGGAGAAAAAGCAAGGAAAGAGGATATGGAATAAGGGGTGACAAGTGTTGAACTGTTGTTGTGATGACCAGAGAATACCTCATTGAGATGTTGTTTGAATGGCAACCTCAAAGAAATGAGGCAGTGAGCCAAGTGAGTATTTGGAGGAAGCACATTCCATGAAGTCAAAGTCATTACCTGAGAATACAGTGAGAGTAGAAAGTGCTCCAAGGGTGGAGGCTGAGAAGGCAGAAAACACTTCACATCGTTATCTTGGGGAATGAGGAAGAGATTGTGGGTTGTGCAGTTTTCCGTGCTTGAGATTTGTGATCATGAATTTTAAATTATATCAGTCCCAGTTGTATAATTTTTTCTGTAGCAAGATTTAGCTGTTCAGATGCAGGCACAGGTGGAGTTCAGTGCCAACACTTTGCCATAAGGTACAAAATAGAAAAAACATCTGAGGGAAGTGAGGGTTTTGTTGAGGGAAAGTGATCATATTAATTTACAGGGGAAGCTGGGCTGGGTGAAGAGCAAAGTGAAGCACAGATGGGGTGAAAGTTGCAGAATAGTGGACCTCAGCGAGGTCAAGGATGTAGCACAGATACTTCAGCAAGTACGATGGGAGGTGCTGAGCCCAGAGTGGCTGATCACAGGGCCCAGTCTCTGACTGTTGCAGTTCAGGTTGTCATGGAACTGGGAGGCCGATGTAAGAGGAGGAGATGTAAGATCACCAGGAATAAGGATGCCTAGAAATTATTCCATTTAATTGTAATTTTCTTTCAGGGAAGTCACGATTTTCATGAAGGCGTTAGAGCTGGTAAGTGACAAATGGTTGTTTCATCCCTGGTTCTTAGAGAAATTGGATTTGTGAGTATATTCTGTTAATTGAAGATAAGAGTTGTTAATGAAAATCAAACTTTATAAAGATTCCTACTTGGGGGTGTTTTTATTGTTACAATCTGGGATATAAGAGATCAGTCTTTGAAACTAATACTGTTTTAAAAATTCATAACTTTATTGCTGCTCCCTAATTTATATAAAATGCTTCAAACAGTTTCTGAAAGTGAAAGTACCAGATAAGGGTTTTGTTGATGCAAAAGTTTTGAAATTCATGGATAGTTTTTTCCTGCTACATTTCCCATGAACACTTTGAAGACCTTTATGTAAGCAGTACTCCTGCTCCTAGAGTCACGTGGACTGCCTCTAGTAAGTTCAGGATCAACTTGTAAACTCAACCTGCTGGTGAGGCCTTTGAAAGGTGCATTTGTTCCCTTACAAAAGTTCTCAAGTCCCCTACCCTTCTCCTTTTTGTACTGTCTTAGCAAAAATCGAGCAGTGTTGAGCCTTGCCTTGTACCTCTTTTTCTGTACCTGAGCAGTTAAACATTGCTGGGAAAAACCATGACACTTTCCATTTTTGCTTATCTCCAAAGTCAGCATTGTAGAAAGAGCAAGTGTTGTGGTTGATACCCCCACTCCAGGAAACAATTCCTTCATATATATAATGCTTAACTCTGTAAAGAGCTATTATTTGTGTTCTATGAAATGAGTTGCTTTTCTCTACATTTAGTTGGCATATTTAATTTTCTTATAGTTTTATTAATCATTTAATATAGTACAGACTGGATATAAGATGTTATGTACTCTGAGCTCTAAGCTGTGATAAACAATGATCACTGTGGTAGAATTCTCTTAACGTCAAAATCCTTCTAGAAGACACATGAGGTTGGCCGGCGCCGTGGCTCAATAGGCTAATCCTCCACCTGCGGTGCCGGCACACCGGGTTCTAGCCCCAGTCGGGGCGCCGGATTCTGTCCCAGTTCCCCTTCTTCCAGGCCAGCTCTCTGCTATGGCCCGGGAGTGCAGTGGAGGATGGCCCAAGTGCGTGGGCCCTGCACCTCATGGGAGACCAGGAGAAGCACCTGGCTCCTGCCATCGGATCAGCGTGGTATGCTGGCTGCGGCGGCATTTGGAGGGTGAACCAACGGCAAAAAAAGGAAGACCTTTCTCTCTGTCTCTCTCTTTCACTGTCCACTCTGCCTGTCAAAACAAAACAACAAAAAACCAAACACATGAGGTTGAATCAAAAGAGATGGCTGTATGTGTTATAGAAACCAACTGAATTGTGCATTTCCTCCACTAATTCCTTGTACATTCTTGCTCCATGTGGATCAGAGGCTAAAATTCTGGTTTTAGAAGGACCCATGTACTATCTGGGTTGTTAATATTCATTACAAGTTAGAGTAGCCCTTCTTAAAAAGAAAGGTATTACTTTTTGGTACATACTCAGTTGTTTTAAGGAAAAAGAGGTAAAGCCAAACAATATCATTAAAAAAGTGCTTATCAACTTCCTTTTTAATAGAGAGTGAGTGTATTGCTGCCTCCTGTCAGCATAGCCTCTGTTCAGAAAGCAGTGATCTAGTGTGGGTGGGACTGTTAAAATTCTTAGATATCAAATGTTTGATACAATGTGGTAATTATAAAAATGTTACCAAATTAGAGAATGGTTGTTTAAAAAAACTTACCTTTAACATACAGAATAAACTTCAGATTTTAGATGAAAATAAAGAGTACCTTTGCAGCGACAGAAATCTACCATATGGAATTTGATTGTGGATCTCTCAGAAAACCTGACAAATCTGAACTGCCTTAAGCTATATTATTCTAGGTACAAAATGTTGTTAGCTTGAAGTAACATACTGATTGGATTAATATTGCCTTTCCTTTTGCCCCTCAGTGGAATCTCAAGGAAATAGAATTGGCTAGAACACTTAGAGGGGAAGAAATTCTTGTAGAAAGAAGGTCCCAGGATTATTCTTTGTTTACACTGTCCAGGGAATACAAAACTTTTAAATTGATGGGGATCAGCACAACAGTGTTTAATATCACCACTGATCTGATACCAAATCCGGTAGCGGGTAGCCAAACCTTCAAAAAGCTCTGCTAGCCACATTTCATTGTGTATAAAATTTCCTTCCCTTTACCTGCCAACACACCCTTCTTCCTTGCTTCCTAGGCTGTTTAACTCTTTAGCCTTTTAATGCTACTTTAGATTTTTCCAGTTCATTATAGAGTGTTTTTATTTAAATATTTCCATCCTGCCCAAGAATTAAGCACATTTTAAGCATGGTTGATATTTGCTACCACATCCAAACTTTGCTTTTTTAAACCTTTTAAGGTAATTGTAGACTAATATGTAGTTTTAAGAAGGAGGTCCAGTGTACCCTCCATGCAATTTCCTAAATGGTAACATTTGTGTAAGTACAGTGTATTACCACAGCCAGGAAATGGACATGGCCCTCTGTTTTTAGAAGTTACAGATTGCCTCATACTTAAGATCCTGTGGGGATGCTGTGCGGCTACACTAAGTGATGACTGCGCTGAAATGGAAGCAGAAGGTTTTGTGATAACCTAAGTAATTGTGGTCTGACTTTCTCGTTCAGAGCTGTCTGAACTACAGGACTCAGCAGAACAGCAGTATCCACAATTAATTATGTACAAATTCCCCTTTCTTCTACCTTAAGCTTTTAATTTTCCTCCCAAAACCCAATGTGGAGGCAGTTAAAAGGCTGATCTGGGACCTCTGCCCTCCCTTGTCCTCCTTAAAACCAACTCTGGTTTATGCTTTTTGGTAACATGGAGATTTCATTTATGACTGAAGAAAAAAAAGTTCTACAGTTTTAAACACTGGATTAGTTCAGTAGAGTTTATTAATACTAGAAGCATGAGGCTTAGGAGGTTAGAAAATATCTACATTGGTCATAAAAATAAACTGCTATACATCCAGAGTCTGGAGATTTAAAAGAAAAATAGAACATGTACACAAATTTTGCAGAATAAAATGTGCTATAGGAAAAATATCCCCAAATAAGACAGTTTCTTTCAAGTAATTAAAATTTGGTAATATCAAAAAGAAATACACTAACATCTGTGTCTTCTCTTGACAGTTTTAATTGATAAAGACCAGAATCCAAAGTGGAAACCAGCTACTCTAAAAGAAGTTACCGATGAAGATTTGAATAATCATTTTAAATCTCTGGGAAGCAATGATTTAAAATTTTGAGGTGACTGGCTTCTTAAGGTACATTTTGGAGCAGGGGTTGTCAAACTATAGCAGGTAGGCCTGCTGTCTAGTTTTTTATAGCCTGCAAGCTGAAAGTGCTTTCTGCATTTTTTTAAGTGGTTGGAAAGAGAAATCAAAGACCAGTATATCATGGTGTGAAAATTACGAAATTAAAATATCAGTGTCCATAAGCAAAGCTTTATTGGAACATAGTTGTATTTATCTGTTTGCTGTCTATGGCTATTTTGCATGTCCAGCAAAGTCTAAAATGTTTATTATCTGGTCTTTGTCAGAAAAAGTTTGCCAACATCTGTTGTAGCAGATGAGAAAATTCAAAGATCTTTCATCAGATCTTATTGACATGTGAACTTAATTTGGCTTTTGGTAGTGTTTTGTATGTTCAGTAAATAAACTCATCAGGAATAGATTATAAAAAAAATAAACCCCGAATTGTTTTTTGTATTCAAATATCTCAGATTCCTTCATATGTGTGCATTTTAAAGGAACTCTTCTGCCAGTTGTAAACATTAGATATCAAACCACATAAAATGTTACTAAGGTATTTCTCTAGTATAATTAACTCAGCCTTGGCCTTCCCTGAAGTAACTGAATACCTTCCGATGGCAAAATTTCTTGTTACTTAACTATTTGCTAATCTGACAATGAGAAATTAGAAAACTCTAATCTCTGAGAGACACTCTGCTGTCTGCAGCAAAAGTTTGTGTGATAGTTTTTTCCTTCTTGATTTGAACCTTGTTTAAAGATAATTAACTGTAAAGATTTTTTCAAAATAGAAAATCTTCCAATAATTTGACAAAATAAGTGCTTAAGGTATGCAAGAAATTTCAAGGTGTTCCAGACTCAGTACTTTAAATTTCTAGGTAAGAATACTTTATTAAAAGGTTAGTTTATCTTTCATCCCCAACCCCTCAGAAACTGAGAATTTCATGTTTGTAAGAACAAGAGAGACATAAAAGATATGTGCTCTACCCTTCTCTTAAATAAGGAAATTGCAACCCAGAAGTTACTGCTTTAAGTTTTCTCAGTGCTTAATCTTTTTCTGCCAAAAATCCAAGAACATACCTGTAATAAAGATGCCATGATGGACACCTTTATATTCTGAAAGTTCTGAAAAATGGACCTGAATGTTTGAAGAAATTAGTTGTATAAATGGATTTTTTACTCACTTTACTAATGCAGAAAAAAATCCTTTATATTGTTTACCAGTTGGCAGGTACACAGTATTGGAAAGTATTTGCTTATTCCAGTTAAATAAGGATTCATAGCTAGTTAATTGCAACTGGATTTTTATTGCAGTTACAAAAAAACGCTTTCACAGAAATATTTGGAAAAAATATACCACTTCATAGCTACGTCCTACAGGGAAGGTATTCGATGCCAGCGCCTGTGGCTTTGAGGAAAACATATCCTATTTGTGAGTTCATAATCAGACTGGGCATAGCATGATTAAGCAAGTACAAAGTTATAATGTCTCTACATTTTTATTTCTAAAATTATGAAATACAAAAGTATAGTTCCTACTACCTCATAAAATGTCAACAATATCAAGGATATGAGGGGTCATGCTACTTCATTGTGTATACTTTTACAATAAGGCAGTTTGACACAAATTATTCCTTTGGAACTAAGATAATTATTTTTGTCCCTTTCAAAATTGTGCTGTTAGTGCTAATAACCATAGAGTTTGTGAAGAACTGGTAAGGCAACTAAAAGTGAAGAGTTCCAAGAGCAAAGGCAAGTAACAAAGGTAGCACTGCAGTGTGTTCACGGGGTTCTGTTACTTTGTAAATAAGGAATTGGCACACTTATTCCTCTTAAGCTACCCCTACACTGGATGTTCCAAATGGTTCCCTTTTCAATAGCTAAACTTTTTTTCATTCTTCTGTTTTCTATGTCTCCTTCCCAAACAGTCCTTCTACTCTTTACTTTTCATGAAAGACAGTCAAAATGAAGCAAAGCCAATATTTCAGTATAAAGGTTCAGAAGACATGCTATCAAAGCTATTCTCATTCATCTTGTCATCAAGGTTTTGATGAGGTAACTATCACATGTAATATAAATTTGTTGACTTAGCTCTCTCCTCCTCCCGCCTACCTCCAATCTACTAACTCACCGATTATACAAGCCTTATAGTTCCTTGTTCATGTGTTTACATGGACTATAGCATATATAAGTCTCTTGGAAGATACTGTACCCACAATACCATACACTTAAAATATGACTCGGGGTCAATGGAGTACTGCATGGTGACAAACTAAGCCATCATATTTGCAGAGAGAAAGAAAAACAAAGACTTCTAAGCTAGATGTGGATCAGGCAGGGCTCCCTATTACTCCCCTGGGAAAGAGGAAACCTCAAGTTCAAATACCTAGATATAACAAACACACATCTGTGCCCCTAAATTTTAAATTTAGTGACATTCTGCTTTATAATGGCTTGTTCTCACCCTTGTCTTTTATATACTTAATTACCTTGCTGGTAATATCTTCATATTAGATGCAAAATGAATGAAAAACATTTAGGCTTTTTATGAGAAAACCCCAAACTTCTCTTCATAAGCTTGAAGTACGTTTTGTACTTTCTGCCTTAGCTTTATGCTTTCATATCCTTGTATAAACAGGAATGGATCTTTTTCTATTGCATAAGTTGCTAGACTACAAGTATATAGTGGAGCAGTGCAAGTCCTAGGACAAGTGTCCAAAAGCAACTGAAAGGGCACATCATTCGTTTAATACTTTTTTCTTTGCTAATGTCATTTGGAGAATTCGGGTTTCAAAGTAGGAAAATCAGAGGTAGCTTTTCTGCCTGCTTACAAGGCCGAATATAGCTTCATCACATTAAAGAGACCATAGGCCTTTTTCTGCCTTTCTTTATATTTCAGTGACACTGCTGTATTCTGTCTTCAAAAAAGGAAATTGCACATATGGGCTTATTAAATAATTTTCTTTCCAGTTAAACTCAATGTATAGGAAATCTTGATTCTGAATTAGACTCAGCACTAATTTTCCTAGTCTCTTCTCCTAAATTTTGTTAGCCTTGATCTCCAAATAGTATATAATCCTTAAAAAAAAGGTGTGTGTATAAGCATGCGTGACAAAAAAAAAAAAAATGAAAAAGAATTTAAGAATAGCTAGCATCCTACAAAGGCAGCCAAGTTCATGAAAATACTATATAGTGTAGGGCTAAAAATGTTCCATGGCATATGTTACATCCTTAACACACACATCCACAAACACAAGTACAGTCCTTAGAGGATTGTTCTTTCTGTTTAGTGCTATAAATCCTTATACATTATTTGGTACCACAGTAATTTGAATGGTGACTGCCCACCACTCATTTAAAAAACTGGGAGCAGGTTGCCCATATGAACATCTGCATGTGACACAGTAAAGCTGTATACACAGTTAGCACTGAACCAGGTTCTGCTTTCTGCCTTGCAGCTTAGACTGTTTAAGGTTGACTAGATAAAAGTTACCCATATGTATTTCATATAGTTATATCCCTGGGCTGCTTAATTCAAAGCAATAAACAGTAATATCATGGCTTCTGTAAATTCTGTCTTTTTGAGATGGCTTTATAGGCAAAGTCCAAGACATCCAATAATAAATGTAGTTAGTTAGGGCCCTGAGGTTCAAGGTGGTAGTTAAGCTTTCATCTACAAAAATAACATCTTAAGGACAGAGTTTGAGGTGGACCCCTTCTACACTGGTTGCTTTCTAATGCCAGGTCATCTGTGTCACACTGTTCACCAAGGCTTGAGTGCCATCCGCATGCCAAGGCATATTTGAGAAAAAGGCATATCTTTTAAAGTGGAGTGCCTTTAAAAAACCACTTGGGATGTGGGCTTGTTTAATCTTTAGCATTTTCTATGGTTATGCCATAACTGCCTCAGGAAAAGAGTGAGGCAGATAATTACTGAATCCCATGGGAACTCTGTTCAGCCCCTCACAATGACCAAACTCCAAGACCAGGCAGATGAACATTGCTGTTAACACACAACTGTTTCAAATGTGTTTCATCTTACATATTCCTAAACTGGTGACATACGTGTTTGCATATCCAGGTGGAATTATTTGTACTTACACCAAGTTTTACTTTGTTTCATGTATTTAAACTAGCACCGACTCAGTGTCGCCCTCCAGCAGCATCAAGGGCACTCGCTCTCGATGTAAGGGATGTCGTAGTACTTGATGTTATTTCTTGCCCACTGCTGCAAGGCATCATGCAAGATTTCCTGGGACAGGCGATGTGCATATTCAAAGATCACAGTATTGGTCCCCGGGGGTTCCTTCACTTCCTCTTTGACGTTAGCTGGAGAAGGCCTGGGCAGCAATCTCTCTTCTGGCATGAAGCTTTCTTCACTTTCATGCCGCTTCTCAATCTCAAATGTGGTAGGAAATGGGAAAGTTTGCTTTGATTTGATGCAACCCATGTTATGTGAAGAAGTTTGAAAGCAAGCAATAGAAAATGACTACTTCAGCATCTTTGGGAAAGCAACCAGGGCAGGTTTTGTCCACGTGATGTCGCCCAGCGTGTTCTGTCCAGAGGCCACTGCAGTAGTCAGTGCTCCCCCTCACCACTCTCCAGGTGTAGTGTTTATCTGTTAAGACAAAGGAGGTTTCATTTTGGAGGTTCTAGAAAGCAAAATAATGCACGACTTGGTACATGTGGAAATTAGTTACTTGGAGGAAATGTGCAGCAACAAGCAACTTTATCTCACTCAATAAAAATTGGTATTTGTAAAACAGAATAACATTTTTTCAAGGACTTGAACATTTTATGAATCTGAGAACATAGTTAAACTTTTGCTATCTGAGTTATCTGTACACCCAGGTCAGAAAACTATTGCTCTTTGGACCAAATTCCAGCTTCCTGTTTTTGTAAATAAAGTTTGTCGGAGCCCAACTATGCTCATTTGTTTACATGTTATGTATGGCTGCTTTTGTGCTACATCATTAGAGCTGAAGTATTGACAGAAAACTTGTGGCTGGCAAAACCTATCTGGCCCTTTATAGAAATATTTGTCACACCCTAATCTTTACTATCAAGGACAAGAAGCATATCAAACATTTGTTCCTGCCACAAACCTCAGCAGCCTACCCATCCTAGACTGCTGGTAGAGTCATACTTTGTCCCCTAGCCAGATAGTTACAACTCAGACTGACAGAAAAGACGGTCTTCACACTAATACCAATTCTAAGCAACACAGGACAGACAGAACTGAGCCACCTGTTTCTCTTTCTAACTTAAATACCCTGTGAAATGACATGAAAAGCTCAGTTGACTTGTTTCTAAAATTACTGGTCTTAAACAAATTCATTTTTTCATAGCTTATAATTAAAGAATTCTAGAAAAGGTAACTTTTGTGAGATCTGTTATACACTGAATTTTATCCGATTTTTCCCAAAATATTGTATGTGCTCCAGGGTGATAATGGGAGCAAAAAGGAAATCTAGCCTTTCACCTCTACTTCTGAATGCTCCACTTTACGGTTCACCTCAGACATATTTCAATAAAGGAAACGAGGAACGTGCGTGCTAGCATGTCTTGTTTACGAGACTGAAACCTTGGTTACTGTCTTGAATTGTGTATGGCCAACATGTAATGACCTACCAAAGCATCTGTTTATTTTTTACTGTGAGGAATTATTAAAGGACATGGACATAGTTAATTTATTATGATTAGAGAATTTGATGTCAGATAAATAAAAGGCCATGAATAGAATTGGAAGGATATTCTGTGTTTCCTAAAGGATCTCTGTTTTTGCAAAAGCAATTTTTCCTTACCATAACTATCAGCAAAAAGCAATTTTAAGCCTGGACAAAATATTTGTGGGCAGGTATTTGTAGACACTGAACGACAGCAGTTTAGAACCCCAGGATTCTCAAAATGGTACATACCAAAATTATATAATTTATATATGTAAATTATATGGCGAGTATGCATATGGAAAAAACAAAATAGAGATACTTAAAATCCATGGAAAGTAGAATTAGAAATTTATTTTGGTACAAAGACTTGAAATCCTTGCATAATTTTTTTAATACTCATCTTCTATGAACTTCTGAAGATACCTTATGTCATTAGGTAATTCCAAAATAAAACAGATACAATTACACCTTAGCATGATGGCAAAAATCCAGACCACCACCACATGCTAGTGAGTATATGAACTGTTGTTGATTGCTGGTGAGAATACAAAATGGTACAGTCACTTATGAAGACAGTTTGGCAGTTTATTATAAAACCAAACACTATCTTACCATATGATCAAGCAATTGTGCTGCTTGGTATTTACCCAAACTTATATTCACACAAAAACCTACACACAGATTATCTATAGCAGCTTGTTTTATAATTGCCAAATCTTAGAAGCAACCAAGGTGCCCTTCAGTTGGTGAATGATTAAAAACTGACAGAGGGACCGGCCCTGTGGCGTAGCAGGTAAAGCCATCCCCTGCAGTGCCGGCATACCATATGGGTGCTGATTCAAGTTTCGGGTGCTCCACTTCTGATCCAGATCTCCACAATGGCCTGGAAAACAGAAGATGGAGGAAGTTCCTGGCTCCTGGCTTTGGATCAGCACAGCTCTAGCCATTTCGGCCATCTTGGGAGTGAACCAGCTGATGGAAGATTTCTCTCTCTCTCTCTGCCTCTCCTCTGTGTAACTGACTTTCAAGTAAATAAACCTTCTAAAAAAAATGTGGTAGAATTAGAAGTGATAGAGTATTCAGCATTAAGAAGAAAAGAGTTGCCAAGCCATAAATAGAAAAGAAGGAAACTTAAATGCTTATTACTAAGTTAAAGACGCCACTCTGAAAGGGCTGCTATATGATTTCAACAGTGTGGCATTCTAGAAAAGGTAAAACTGTCAGGACAGCAAATAAGATGAGTGATTGCCAACGGTTGCAGAGGAGGGCAAGATGAATGGGTTCAGCACAAATGATTTTTATGGCACTGAAACTATAGTAAATGATACTATAATGCTGAATATACATTACATATTTTTCAAAATTCAAAAACCCTAATACAAGATACAGACTTTGGTCAGGATATGTCAGTGAAAGGTTGTTTACTGTGACATACTACTTGGGTCTGGGATGTTGAACATAGGAGAGGCTCTGTGGGCATGTGTGGTGGTGGGGGTATACGAGAACTGTACCATTTAATTTTTCTGAACTAGAACTGCTCTAAAACAGACTATTAATAAAAATGACTATGTGTTGTCCTGCCAACTTATATGTTGTAAGAGGTGTACTTTAAAAATAAATATATAGGGGCCAGCACTGTGGTGCAGGTTAATCCTCTGCCTGTGGCACTGGCATCCCATATGGGCGCTGGTTCTAGTCCCAGCTGCTCCTCTTCCAAAGCTGCTCCATACTAATGTACCTGGGAAGACAAGAGAAGATGGCCCAAGTGCTTGGGACCCTGCACCTACATGGGAGACTCAGAAGCAGCTCCTGGTTCAGATCTTCCTAGCTTTGGCAGTTGCAGCCATTTGAAGAGTGAGTCAGCAGATGGAAGACCCTGTCTCTCCCTCTCACTGTCTGTAACTCTACCTCTCAAATAAATGAGCAAAAAATCTTTTTAAAATTTTATATAATAGTGTCAAAATAATGGAGAACTAAAAACCAACAGAACTAAAGGGAGAAATAAGCCTGCCACAAGCATGACTGGAGATTTACATATTATTCTCTGTTAAAATATCCAAAGAAAAAAATCAGAAATACACATATAAAACAACATTATAATGAACTTGGCTAACACTATACCCAACAACTACTATATTTTAGAAATTTATTTATTTATTTGAAAGGCAGACAGAAAGGGAGCTTCCATCCATTGGTTCACTTCCTAAATACCCATGATAATTAGAGTTAGGCCACATTGAAGCCAGAAGCCAGAATGGCATCATTTAAAGCTTAGAAAGATTGACAGATTTAAATCAGGTCTCTCTTGCCTGAAAAGCTAAAGTAAAAGTTAGTAGAAGGAAGGAAATTATAGATAAGAGTAGAATCAATTGAAGTGAACAATAATCAAGAGATCTGATACTGATTTTTTAAAAAAATGGAATTATGTATTTCCAAGATGTGCAATGAAAAAGGAATTACTACATCTTACACTTAAGGAGACTTCAAAAGGTCAAAGGTAAATAGAATTACAAGGTAAGTCTAGGGGTGGGGGTTTAGCCTTGTGGTTAAAGCTATGGATTAAGACTAAGCCCTGGGGCTAGCGCTGTGGGGTAGAGGGTACAGCCGCTGTCTGCAGTGCCGGCATCCCATATGGTTGCTGGTTTGAGTCCAGTTCCAAGCCAGCTCTTCTGCTATGGCCTGGGAAAGCAGAAGATGGTCCAAGTCCTTGGGCCCCTGCACCCACCCAGCTCTGCCCATTGCAGCCATTTGGGGTGTGAATCAGCATATGAAATATCTCTCTGCCTCTAAATCTGCCTCTCCAACTCTGCCTTTCAAATAATAAATAAATCTTTCAAAAAAAAAATAAGTCCTACATCAGAGAACCCAACTTCAGTATCTGACTCCAGCTCCTGACTCCAGCTCTTGTGCACCCTGGAAAGCAGCAAATGATGGCCCAAGTACTTGGATCCCTGCCACGCACATGGATTGGGTTTCTGGCTCCTGGCTTTGGCCTGGCCCTGCTGTGGTTGTTGCACGCATTGGGAGAGTGAACAAAGGGATCGAATCCCTCTCTCTGCCTTTCAAATAAGTACATCCTTAAAATTCCTAGTATAATGTAACAGCAGTATGAATAGTTGTTATACCATCTTGTTTAGGGAATATGGCAATAGTGACTGTACATGTTCAGTACAGACCCAGTTTTCTCTTCCAAATATTTTCAACCTGCAGTTGATTGAATCCATGGACACAGAACCTGTGCCTGTGGAAGGCTAACAATAGCTTATACAAAAATTAAAAGGGACCATAGATCTAAATGTAAAACAAGACAACACAAGCGGGCCAGCACTGTGGTGCAGCGGGTTAAAGCCATGGCCTGAAGCGCTGGTTCTAGTCCCAGCTGCTCCTCTTCCAATCTGGCTCTCTGTTATGGCCTGGGAAACCAGTACAAGATGGCCGAAGGCTTTGGGCCCCTGCACCCAAGTGGGAGACCCAGAAGAATCTCCTGGCTCCTGGTTTTAGACTGGCACAGCTCCGGCTGTTGTAGCCATCTGGGGAGTGAACAGTGGATGGAAGACCTCTCTTTCTGTCTCTACCTCTCTCTGCCTTTCAAATAAATAAAATACATCTTTAAAAAAAAGACAACACAAAATATCTTAAATTAGGCAAAGTTCTTCAGATGCAACAGCAAAAGGATGATAACCTGAACTAAATAAAAATTGAGAACTTTTACTCTGGAAAAAAAAGCAGTAATAGAATGAAAAGACTGACAAATATAATAAATACTTGAATTCATCATCTCCCAAAATGATTTGAATCCAGAATATATCAACATCAAAACCAACAGTGGGGCCAGCATTGTGGCGTAGTGGGTAAAGCCACTACCTGTGATGCCAGCATCCCATATAGGTGTCAGTTTATGTCCCAGCTGCTCGCCCTACTTTGAATCCAGATTCCTAATAATGGCCTCGGAAAAGCTGCAGAGGATGACCCAAGTACTTGGACCCCTGCTACCCGTGTGGGAGACCTGGATGAAGCGCTTAGTTTCAGCCTGGCTCAGCCCTGGCCATTGCAGCTATCTGGGGAGTGAAGCAGTAGATGGGAGATCTATCTCTGTCTCACCTTCTAACTCTTACTTTCAAATAAATAAGTTAAAAAGTAAACAAAGAACTCAGTTTCAAAAATGGACAAAAGGGGTGTGCATTGGGCACAGTGGTTAAGACACCATTTGGGATGCACACATTCCTTATTGGAGTCTCTGGATCTGCTGGAGTCCCAACTCTGCTTCTGATCCAGCTTCCTGCACACCTTGGAAGGCAGTGGGTGAGGCTCCTGGCTTTTCCTTGTGCAGCTCCAGCTGTTGCAGGCATTTGAGAAGTGAACCAGCCTGTGAAAAATACCTCTCTTCTCTGTCTCCTCTCTCCCTCTTAAATAGATAAATTAAAAATTTTATATGGACAAAAGATTTAGACATTTCACTCAAGACTATCTACGGATGGTATATAAGTACATTAATCATTATGAAAATGCAAATTAAAACCCTGATAGGCCAGTGCCGTGGCTCACTTGGTTAATCCTCCACCTGCAGTGCCGGCATCCCATATGGGCACCAGGTTCTAGTCCCGGTTGCTCCTCTTCCAGTTCAGCTCTCTGCTGTGGCCAGGGAAGGCAGTGGAGGATGGCCCAGGTACTTGGGTCCCTGCACCTGCGTGAGAGACCAGGAGGAAGCACCTGGCTCCTGGCTTCGGATCTGCGTGGTGCGCCGGCCGTAGCGGGCATTTCGGGGGTGAACCAATGGAAGAAAGACCTTTCTCACTGTCTCTCTCTCTTTCACTAACTCTGCCTGTCAAATAGGAAAACAAAAACAAAAACAAAAACAAAACTTTGGCAAAGTACAACTATACACCTATTACAACAGGTAAATTAAAAAAAAAAAAAACACCAAGAGTACTTGGGAATGTACAGAGCAACTGGAACTCTTACGCATTGATGACAGAAATGCAAAATGGCATGGCTGATCTGGAAAATGGTGTGGCAGTTTCTTTTAAAGTTGGAACACTTATATGACCCATCAGTTCCAGTCCTAGAGAAAGCAAAATCTGTATCCACATAAAAAGTTTTATAGAAATGTCCGTCAGTTTTACTTGTATTGCCAAATGTCAGAAGCATTAATAAATATAAAACAATATAGATGGCTATTAAAGGCATGCTGATTGCAAAAAGCTAGTCTAAAAGGTTATGATATTCCGGAAAAGGCTACACTATGGGGAGAGGCAACATATTGGTGATTGATGGTGGGCAGGGATAGGTTATGACTACTCCTTTTCTGTAATGGAGCTGTTCTGTATTCTGATTGTGGTGGCAGCTATAACAAGTCCAACCACTTGTATTTAAAACATACAGAGCTGTTCACTATAATGAAGTCAGTTTTATTAAATGTAAAGTTAAAAATGATATTTTTTTAAAACCACAATGCCATTACCACTGAGATTGCAAAAATTAAAATTTTACCATTTCTTCCTGGCTAACAGATGAGATAGGCAAACAAGTCTGACTGTTTCCACTTGCAGAGGAATCTGACCTCGACAGTTCACGTGACCAGCAAGCATGAAGCTCTCACTCCCTATGCCAAGCTTCCTGTATGAAGAATTGCTCCAACAGGACTCTCTCCAGTCATAGCTTGTATTTTTACCTGTCAAACTTCCTGCCCAGGGCTAGTGTTGTGGGTTAAGACTCTGGCTGTGATCCAGCATCCCATGTGACTGCCAGTTTGAGACCCAGGTGGTCCACTTCTGATCCAGCTCCCTGCTAATGCACCTGGGAAGGGAGCAGATGACTAAAGTGTGTGGGTTCCTGCCACCCATGTGGGAGTCCCAGATGGAGTTCCAGGCCTCTGGCTTTGGCCTGTCTCAGCCCTGGCTGTTGCAACCATTTGGGGAGTGAACCAGCAGATGGACGGTCTCTCTGTCCCTCTCATAACTCTGCCTTTCAAAGAAAACTTTTTTCAAAGATTAAACAATTTAAAAACCCCAACTTCCTCCTCTTCTTAAATTTCTACCACCAGCTTTGAAGTTAATTCTTGCCAATAAAGACCAAAGTAGCTCCTTCCCAGGGTCTCTTGTTAGTCTCTTCTCACTTCTCCTTGACCCAGACTATGGACTGTCAGCAGGGACAGCTTCCTAGGCTCCCAATCAAGGACTAGCTGCCAACTCTGGCCTTCAGGTCCTTTTTTGTTAACACGCCACATATAATCATGCCACATATAATCATGTCATTCAACTGCTGCAGGGACTAGCATCTAATGGAGTTGCTCATCATGGCTGGGACAAGATGCTGCTGCCCTAACAGAATGTGATTAGTAAACTGTTGTACATATTTAAGATTTTAGCTCCGTAGTTTCCATCTCGAACAAACCTGTTGAGACTTATAAGAAAATGAGATCCTTTACGTCAGAGCTGAAGGAGAAAAAAAGCGTATCCTAGCATCTGCTGTTCATGGTGGCAGCTGTTCAGCTGCTTGATAGACATCTTAAAAGGCAGTTACAACCCAAGGTTGTGCGCCATTGAAGAACAAATAAGCTTTGTATGGTTTCAGTCTCCCCTGATGAGATAGTTGACTCATAAAGAGGAAATATAGCTTCAATGATATTAACCATTAACACAAGCCAATGGTTTAGTGGACTGTACAATCGTCTTTGACACAGCAGGTGTGATCAGCTGTCCCGAGTTCATTTTTAGACTGCATTGTTTGTCTATCAGGTTGGGAAGTTACTGTGGCCATCAGTTGTTGAAGGCACAATACATTAAATGCTATATATGAACCAGGACAGCTGTTTCGGACTTTGTCACTTCAACTGGCTGACTGCAGAAATATGAAGTGTTTAACATAATTTTCCAAAAATATTTAAAATTTACACCTTAGTATATAATCTCAAGATACCTAAAAGAGTATTGGTGAGAACATCCCTTAACCATGCAGACTGCACTGAGTGCTGTGTGTTCAGGACCAGTGTCCATCGCAGTCCAACTGCCTTTGTGATCTCCATCAAAACCAAAGGGAGGGAGAGAGCGAGCGAGATGAGAACTGAAGCAGCTTTATAAGTAGTGAGATGCCAGAGAGGGTCCTTCATTCATCTTTGCCTTATTAGCCAAATGGTGAAGCCACTGCCAGCAAAAATCAAATCTAACAGTGCCCTTCTTCCCCGCCCTCCTGCCCCTTTCCCGTAGTCCCAGTGCAGACATCAGTACACATCAGTCACACACGAGGAAAAGGCAGCCCCTTCATGCTCGCCTTCATGTCACTCTGAAGCCTCAAGGCACTAAGTTGGGAAGCGCGTCAGGCCACGACCCTGGCGTGGCCCTCAGAGGAGTGGGTCTGGCGACTCCCCGGCCTTCAGCCCGTTCTTTGCTGCTCATCTTGAAGCTGTGGTCTTCACGCTGGCTGCAGTGTCATCAGAAGGAGTAACCTCCTTGGGAATCTGCCAGTTACAAAAACGTCGTAACTTGGATGAACGCAGCTAACTTCTAAAATCTGCTCTGTATACAAACAGGCTGCTAAACCCTGAGAATCTATCTTAAATACTAGATAAAGAAAAGGTAACCTTTTACTGTTGTCCTACTTGATGTCACGCTCTAAGCCTTCATACAGGTTTTCGAGATGCCTTATACCTTAAGTTATGGCTTAACAGTGGAACCTGTGAATCAATGTGAATATCTATGTATTAAATCATGTTACAGTCTTTAAAAAAAAAGTCCTATGCATGTATGTATCCCTATATAATCTTCCAGATTTCAGTGTAGATGTGATTCATAAAAATGCCTATTAATTTAAGACAGAACTGGACTCATTGTAAACCACATAGCCGAATTCCTAAAAGCACGGCTGCCATTATTCACCTCTAATACCACGTGTGAAGAGTGTATGTTCTTGTTAGCAGGTCCACGACACGTGGGGTTTGTGTACCGGGAATGCTGCGAATCCCTGACCTGGACTATCAACTTAATAGGAGCCAACGACACTGAACAGGCAAACAGAGAAGGACTCAGGTTAAGTTTAATATTTGTTCTTTCACCAGCAAGAGAAATCTAGAGAATGTAATGAATATGGACAGTCTGCAGGTCAACAAAGGAACACTCCCGTAAAGTTCTTAGAGACTGAGTGGTCGGTCCCACCCTCAGGCACAGGGGAGGTTCAGCAAGATGACTTCACGTGGTCAGGCTCAGCACCAAAGCTTCTCAGTGCAGGGGCACAGAAAATGACACTTTGCAAAAAGGCAGTGTTTGAGATACTAATAAAGCTGGGTAGAACTGGGTAGTAGGATTTTCCCTGCAATGATCATGAAAATTAAATGAGACCCAACAGGCAAGCATCTAGGACTACCTTGGAACATAGAAGGTGGTCAGCAAGTGTCATTTCTGTTCCTTATCTCACCAGATTGTCCCCTAAACCCACCAAACCATGAATTATTCTAAGTGCTTTAATTACATCTTAATATTAGTTAAGGAATGGGAAGTAAAATTAAGCATGGCAACAGACATTTAGGATTTTAAACAATCAAGCGGTAAGAACCCTTGAGTCAGATGTGAGAGTACATCATCTCATGGAGCAGGTCGACTAGGTGGAGAGAAAAACCAAGCAGGCCTTTTCCAAGCCCTTTAGGGCTTTACTTAGGCTATCAGGTCACGTCAGCTGGCCATCCCTATGTATGACAATGAACATTCAACTTCGATCTGCAGCAGTTCCTCTAGCACTACAATATGTATCCTCACAGGAAAATGCAAAGTAGCCTCTGACCAAGTAGTTAAGAAAATAGAACTTTTTCACATCCTAACGCCCTTTGTCAAGATAGCGGTGCAAACCCAAGTTCTAACTGCCCCCTTGAGTCCCATTTCATTTGCATACTCCTATGCACACACACATAATTAAATCTACCTTTTAATCATGTTAATCTTGCAGTTTTATTTGTAGGCCCTGGTCACATAACCTATGATAGAGGAAGGGCTTTTCTCTTATAAATTGAATTTTAGCTTTTAAATAGTACAACCACTTCTTCAAGTGCTTTAGAAGGCATAAAAGTGCATTAAGTGCCTTTCACTGAATTAAATTCCAGGCAGCAGTATATGTAATTTAGAACACTGGAAAGAACCATTACTCTGACGTGGAGATACGAGAGAACACAGTCTTCCAATTCACTTGGACCCTGGATCATAAGACCAAGAATTCTGAAAGTTTCACTAAAGTTCAATAATTCTTTCCTGATACATATGCTGTGCTGTTTCTCCTAAGGAGTTATTACAGCATTTCTATTATCGGTGGCTGATGGCACAGTATTTCAAGAGGGAAGAAAGACACATGTATTTATTTTTTAAAGAGCAGTATGAATTTGCTTTTCATTTATTTTAAAGGCAGATTTAGATATGGTGGGGGCTGGGGGGCGTAGAAACAGAGACAGAAACATCTTCCATCCTGTGGTTCACTCCTCAAATCCCAACAGCCAGGTCTGGGCCAGGCCAAATCCAGGAGCCTGGATCTCAATCCAGGTCTCCCATGAGAGTGCAGGGACCCCAGACACTTGAGCCATTACTGAATCGTCCTGGAATGCATATTATCAGCAGGAAGCCAGAATCGAGAGCTGGGACACAAACCTAGACAATCTGATGTGGAATGTCAGTGTCCCAAGTGGCAGTTTAACTGCTATGCTAAATACCACCTTGAAAGGTACTTTTAAACATTTTAAAAAGCTGTTTTACCCATTAGATTTAATTTCTCACTAATCCAAAGGAAACTTTCTCTCCCATCAAGCTAGTCCCCTTGTCACAGCCAAGCTCATTTCCTCCCAGCCCTTCCCTAATTCAGATGAAACACTCCACCTCCCTGCTATCTCCACCCAGCACCCTCTCCCTTCCCGACTTAAACCCAAGGACTCTCTTCAAGGCTAGGGGAAGCCTCGTCTCTGGCAGACTCGGACTTCTGCAGCCCATACTCCAAATTCTCTTCTTGAGTTCCATCTGTTTCTTTATAAGTGCTGTCTCCATAAATGAGATTATATTCCTCAAGGGAAGGGGGCACTTTTCTTTTGCAGAACAGCTCTTTTTATCAAGACACTTAATAAATACTTATTAAAGTCTGGCCACTTACGAAATAACCATTTGCTAGCACAGTGTTAGATGTTGGGAATCAGTTTGTGAACTTCACAGTTCTACATTTCCAGGGTGCTTATATGGAAAGCCCCAAATTTGCAACAGTATTTGGGGCCGTGTTGAGTTTGACCAGTGCAAGTGTAAACTATCGTGAATAGCAGTACTTTTAAGCTTGGCATTCTCTCTGGACCACAGGTGTCTGCCATTCCTTCTCCATTACCCACCTGGCTTCACTAATTTGTTTCTATCCCTTGTGAAACACTAATTTCACAACTCTCATTTTATAAGAAGTTAGTTCTTAAAATACAAGACTCTTCCCATATCAGATATCAGAATTATTTGCTGCTGCCAGAACATTCAGCATTATAATACCATGAGTGCTTTTATTTGTCTACACTGACTTGGTGCATGGTATTCATAGGATGCTTACCATGGAAAAGCAGCTCCAGTTAAATTTCCAAACCCAAGTGCAGATGCAATACTAAGTAATTAGAAAGAAAACAGAACTGCTTGGCAACTGTTTTTGCTTCCTTAAAAGCAAAAGATCTTCAAGCTGGAAAGGCCAGGAACCACATTAACAGGGAGCTAAGATGCCAGCAGACAAAGGCCCCTCCAGAGTCCAGGTCCTCACATGCTGGCACCAAGAGGACGGCAATAGTGTGACAGCCCCCGGAAAACATGGAGCAGAGGGAGGTCCAGTGGGCCGGAGTCTCCAACACCATGTGTTTCCTCCCTGATGTTGTTCTTTGAGATATTCAAAACTGAAGAATTAGAACTCCTATGCATTACAGCCAAGTTTGACATCTGACAAAATTGGAGACTTGATCATAAACGGGGACCACCTGGTGTGGGGGGCGGCGAGGGAGGTTGAGGCTGGTAGTAGGAAGACTGGAGAGTTATGAATTAGTAAATGCACTAAGAAGCATGCTCAGGTTATCATTT
Organism: Oryctolagus cuniculus; assembly: GCF_964237555.1. Taxonomy (NCBI): domain Eukaryota; kingdom Metazoa; phylum Chordata; class Mammalia; order Lagomorpha; family Leporidae; genus Oryctolagus; species Oryctolagus cuniculus. The sequence goes on from NC_091434.1 coordinate 50,161,262, forward strand.
GTTTTTGTGATATATCAGGGAATACGCAAGGTCTTTATCTTTAGTGCATTTGATCAGGGCTAGAATAGCTTGATAAGTAGGCTGTTAATTGAGTTCAGCTGATTCAATCATTTGAACACTATCTAGTGAAGATCAACTAGATTTTTCAGCGAGTACTGTAGGTGGCACTTTCACTACGTGTAATTTTAACCACCAGCCTGAAAGGTAAATGCTACTAACCTCATTTTTTGGATACAGCAAAGAATTTTCTCAAGGTTATAATACCAGAAGGTGTCAGGGCCACCGTCACAGCAAAAGGACTCGTCCTAAATATTATCAGTGTCTCAAATGTATGGTGGACTAACTCACTAAATGCACAGGTGCCACAAAACCAGAAACCAGAATTAACAGGAAGAGTACAACATATCTGAGATCGAAAAGAAGCTTATGGTAACACAAGCCAACGAAAACTAAAGTTCAGATTTAAGAAATAATTGCATAATTAAGAAAAGCATGGCGGGGGGGTGGGGTGGGGTTGGTGGTGTGGGAGGCTGAGGTTTTCAGCCAGCTTTGGAGGACTTACTACAAAAGGCAATTAAACAGTGGAGATGGGAGCTCATTACAATCTGTACTGTTCAAATTAGACTGATTTACTGAATTCAATCTTAGGCTAACTATATTTAGCACAGTGAGAAGTCAGGAAGGAAACTAATGTTGATTGAAGACAACTTTTACTTACTTCTCGTCGCCAATACTAAGTACTTTATGAAGATTTTTAATTTAATACAATAATATTATGGGTAGAGTTAATTATTCCCATTTTACAGATGGGGCAACCAAGGTTCAGGGACCCGGAAAGCTGTCCAGATAAAGGAGACAAAAATCTTTGTGTCATTTTTAATCTCTCATTTCTTAACTAGTGTTTGGCCAAGGACCCTTTTCAGAATCTGATGAAAGTTTTGAGGTCGTTTTCGCTGTCAAGTCGGACCTGGAATTTCAGCGGCTGGAGTACTAGGGGGAAGCAGCTCAGTGTCAACGCGGCCTTCTGACAGGTGGGAGAAATGAGGGACACCTCCGAAGTGCAGCGGCCCCCTCTCTCCGGCCCCTCAAGTGCCCTCGTCAGCAGTGCTACAGAGGCAGATCCGAAAATGGACTGCAGTGGGCCCGAAGAAGTCAGTTTTTATCATTTGTTTGATGGTAAAACAAAGTGAAAAACTTATTTTCCTAGACCATCAAGCACAATACCTAGATGTTATTTCTCAGCCGTGTATGACAGCGACTTGAAAACAAAAATCTAAAGGAAAAAAAAAAGAATATCCAACTGTTGATCGTGGTTTGATTTATACGTAGCCCTAATAAAAAGAAGTCCCCTTTTCCGCTATATTATTCCCTAAGAATGTCCTTAAAATAAGTATCATGGCTATACCAGCTGCTCATAAGATGAAGCCTTGGAAGGGACCGTGCACCAGCGAGGAATCTAACCGAGCTGCACTCGGCTGGGGGCGCGGGGCAGGGCAGAGACCCGGGCGGCGGTTCTGCTCTGCTCCGCAGAGCCCCGCCCGCGCGGCCGGAGGCTCCCACCGGCCACCCCACCGTCTCTCTCCCCGAGCCGCGGCTTCCCACCCAGCGCGGGAGCCAACGCTCCGCTCCTCCTGTGCCGTGCAGAGCACAAGCCTCACCGCTGGGCGTACAATCGGAACGTTCGCGAGCGAGTCGCTTACCTGAAAATCCTCCTCCGCTCTGCAGGTAGGAAGGCGGCTGACACCGCAACTCCCAGCGAAATGCCTTGAACGCCGGGGGCTCGCTCCTTCATCAGCGGACAGCTGGCCAAGGGGCGTCCGCTGTTAATTCAAACCTCCTGGAACTCGTTGATTTGATTTCCGCCCCGGGCAATCAGCAGGGCACAGCAGCCGAGCCGAGATGGACAGACGCACGCCAGCCCGGCGCGCTCCTCCCAGATGTGCACTCGGGCCACTCACCGCCCGGCCAGCTGCGCGCCCCGCGCCCGTGCGCCCCGCTGCGGCTGCCCGGCGGGCGGCGGACCGCTCTCGGCAGCTCCGCGGCGGGCGTTGTTCCGGGTAGAGGGGGGCTCGCCGGCGTCCCGGCGGCGGAACCGAGGCCAGGCAGAGGCAGAACGCGGTCCAGCGGCGCCGCCTTCGCGCCCGCGCACGGCTCAGTCAAGTGGCAGCCGCTGGAGGACGGGGCGACCTTCGGCCGCGCTCCCGGCTCCGGCCCCTCCTCCGCCACCGCTGCTCCCGCCGCGCGCTCTTCGGTTCGCGCCCCACACCCGGCTGCCCGGGCCCCGCAGGTGGCCGCCGAGGGGTGCTTGGCTCCAGGGCACGCCTTCTGTGGGCGGCTCGCGGGCGGTGGGGGTTGCAGGCGCCCGCCGGGTCCGGGGCAGGGGAGGGCGCAGCTGGGTAATGAAGACGGGTTCCTGTTGGTCACCATCCTCAAAACACTGCTTTAGTTATCAAAACTGCCGCCTCTCCAGCAGGAACTGGACCTCATCCCACCCACCAAAGCGAGCAAGCCCCAGGCCCCTCACCCAAGACACCTGGGCTGCGTGTTCTGCTGGGCGCCGCCCTGGCGGAGCAGCACCCAGTCCACAAGGCCTCCCCCGAGCCAGGCGGGCCTTGGGAGAACAGGTGCTGGGGGCGGGCAAGTGCAGGCTAAGCAGCAAAACCTGCCTCTACTCAAACCTAAGCTTTCCATGGCAAGCCTAGGGACTCAGCCCTTCCTAACTAGTTGGCACGTGAGTATGCAGAGCCAAAGAGTGAGGCACGCGAACACTAAGGATGTTGCATTTTGCACTTTCCCATCCCCAGACGCTGGAGAACATTTTCAAAGTTTGCTTCTCCTTACAACAAAGCATCTATGACAGCTATTCTCTTCATAAAAACAATCGAGCGCCACTATGTCAGAGCAGGGCCCTGGCCAGTGAGATGTCCCTGCACCCCCATGTGACGCTGCATCTGTGCAGCAGGAGCCCAGCAGCAGTCAGAGCCCCGAGACCACTACAAAAGGACCATTCTTTCCCTTGGGTTCTACAATGGATGAGTCAAAGCCAAATTCCGTGATAACTTCGCTCGCCTGTCACATTAAATGAGGACACCAAGGCCCAGAGTCCAGCCACAGAACTATATGTGACACAGCCTGGAACCCAAAAAGCTCACCTGTGCCACATAGTAAAGTATAAATCCAGGCAGCAGAGGAACTGGGCAGTTCCACAGTCCAGCTCAGGATCCTGCAGGTTTTAAATGCGTCAAGGAATCAAGCATTCTCATCTTTCACTACGCTTACATTACCTAGACATATTTTTTGTACAAATACAGTAGCCCAGAAAGAGAACTTTACTTCATGCAATATGATTGATGGAAATGGAGTGGGTACATTCTGCACACTTAAGGACTATGAATATACTTAGGTTAATTGATTCATCTGAATATCAGTTTTCAATGTATACAAATAGATTGTACTTGGCTAAGACGGATCTTCAGTTCCGCATGTTTTAGGCATGTCCTACTAGACAGTCACGTTCAAATGCACACCTTAACCCTGAATTCCTCAGTTAGGTCATTTGCTTGCCTTCTCTCTCTCAAGGGTCTATCAGCCTAGTGCTGATAGAGACCTCTGGATTCCACAGTGAGAGATCAGGGTCAGACTTTGCCTTGTTCTAGGATGGCAGACAATCAGGAGTTTGCATTCTTTGCTTCACAGTTACCAGGGCAGAAGGAAAACAACTGTGGGTCAAGAATCGGTCCCTGGTCCCCACCAGAGGGGAAACCCATGGACATGTCCATTCCTTACTTGTGCTGAGTTCCAGAACACATTGGGTCACCTTTACTGAGTGTTAGTTCCAGCTAACCTTTGGTCTAGGCATGAAGCAGGCAAGAGTGGTGAGGGGGGCAGGTGGATCTGACCAGGATGGCCAAGGGAGGGCCTCACGGGTGTGGACTGGAGAGCGCCAAGCCGGAGGGGCAGGCCTGAGGCTGGCAGGGAGCCCACATGGCCACCCTTCCCTGATAGGCAGGGCCTCCCTCAGGACCAGGCTTCCCCCCTGGAATCCTGATGGAGCCGGTCCTTGCAGGCTGGGCTGCTCCGCAAGATCAGGAATGCACACTACCCTTCTCGAGTGGACAAAGCCTATTACCATCCAGAAGGAAAATGCCTCGGGGGATGTGGTGCCCTGTGCTGTTGGGGTTCAGAAAGGCTGGTTTTCCTCATAGCCACCCAGCCTGGAACCGCCTCTGCCATCCTTTCGCTCTAGCTTAAACAGGGTAGAGGTGGTGGGAACCCAGGACTCCTCAATGGGTGGTAGCAGACACTGTAGGACTTTAAAAGTGTGTTGAATACAACTTTTAAGAAGCTGGGGGATGAAGACAGAGAGAGGAGGGAGCCAAGAGACAGGTTAACGTCAGTGTGGTTTAGCATGGAGGGTGCCTGGACTACAGCAAACATTTAGCAAGTTTTCTTTTGACTCGAGGGCATGGAAAGTAATGCTAAAATAATGGACTTTGAGCACAAGCAACACGACCCCAGAGGCAATGCTGGGGACAGGAAAATGGGTTGCAGCTGAACTGAGGACACCATGCCAAATAGTCAACCTGCAATTATGCAACGAATTCAAGACACCTCCAAATCCTTTGTTCCGCAAAGAACCAGACTTTCACTCCTCACCCCATAAAACTCCAGCCAGGTCAGAGGGGTGGGGGGCAGACTTCCTCTCTGGTCTCCCCACGGAGCTCGCAGCCCCTCTAACTCGCGTCTCTGCTGCAGGCAGGCGGGCAGGCGGGCGGGCGGGCGGGTGGGCAGAATTTGAAGCTCTGGGTGAGGTCACGCCAGTGAGGCAAAAATAAGCTTCTCTCAGGAACCTCAGGGAGAGAAATGGTGCCGCCCAGCTGTGGCGGACGGATCGGGGCCCTGGGGACTCACCTCCTGGCCACAGGGCCTCCTACTAAGCACTCCCGAGGCCAAATGCCTTGAATCTGGTTTTCGAGAATGAAATGTGGACAGGATAGGCGGATGGAACCGTGTGCGAGTGTTCATTCACGTGGAAGCTTCAGTACATTTGTCCGTTAGGGAGAAGGAAGAAGACAAAAAGTCACGGAGAAGATTTACAAAGAACAGAAAATGACTCTCGCCACCTCCTCCAGCACCACAGAAAATCTGAGGTTATAAAAAAGAAGGCAGAGTCAATTGGACAAGCAGCAGAAAACTGAAGTGCTAACAAGATTAAACTTACGGAGGCGGCAGGAAAAACACGCCACGGACGCTGCTGGCACAATGTGATGGAAGAGCACACAGGCATGGCCCATGAGAAAACTCATTTTGAGATTCTGTTGCCTCGTTTCTCAGAGTCGCTGGTTTAAGAGGGGAAACCTTTAGTGTTTGTTGGAAAATACGGGTATTTTCTACATGTATTTCTCATAGATCTAGATTTATGTACTTTTTTTGTAATCTATGCAGGCCAAAATGGCCTCTTCCAAACCGTGATCTTCTCTTGTGTGTGCTTAGATTTTTATTTAAATTTGGCTGAGAGATCCAGATACCTCCTCTGAGTTAAGCGACAGACACATTTTCAAGGCAGGCCCTAGGCTAGGGTTTTCCGATGCAAAGCTTTAAAAACTCAGAAGCAGAAATGATGTATTGATTGTTTAACACATTCTGTAGCTCAATATGCTCCAAAGTGCTTTTTGTTTCTTTTTATCAGATTTATTTGCAAGGCAGAGTTACAGAAAGAGACAGAGAGATTGGATCTTCCATCCATTGGTTCACACTCCCCAGATAGCCACAATGGCTAGGTCTGGGCCAGCCTGACGCCAGGAGCTTCATCTGGGTCTCTCATGTGGGTGGCAAGGACTTGGGCCATATTCTACTGCTTTCCCAGGCACATTAGCAGGGAGCTGGGTCACAGGTAGAGCAGCCACTTGAACCAGGGCCCACAAGGGATGCTAGCATTGCAGCCAGCAGCTTAACCCATTATGCCACAGCGCCGGCCCTTAAAAGCGTTTTCTAATGACGATGGTGTTGTTTCCTTTGCTCCTGAACCCTTCCCTAGCCCTGTACACACTTCCAGTTGTCTCTGAGCCTGGCAAGCTCCACAACCTTGCTGCAAACCTCATTCCTACACCCATCTCTTCTTGATTTCCAGAATCAAGGAGCAAATCCTAAGATGGCCCGACCAGCCAGGCAGGTGCAAATGCGAACCCGCCAGAAGACACCGTGTCCTAGTCCTTTCCTGCTGCTGGGGGCGAATGCCTGCGGCTGGCTAGTTTTAAAACAACACGAGTTTATTTTCTCACGGTTCTGGAGGCGGAGAAGTCCCGGATGAAGCCTCCGGCAGACCTGGCTGGCTGGCAAGGGCGGGATCCTCTGGAAGGGAGGAACGCTCTGCCCTCACTTGGTGGAAGAGCAGACAGCAAGTGGGCCGAGGCTAGCTGAAGCCTACTTTAAAGGGGGCCCTCAGCTCTCTGCTGTGGCCCGGGGGTGCAGTGGAGGGTGGCCCAAGTACTTGGGCCCTGCACCCCATGGGAGATCAGGATAAGTACCTGGCTCCTGCCATCAGATCAGCGCGGTGTGCTGGCCTCAGCGGCCATTGGAGGGTGAACCAACGGCAAAAGGAAGACCTTTCTCTCTGTCTCTCTCTCACTGTCCACTCTGCCTGTCAAAAAAAATAAATAAATAAAATAAAATAAAGGGGCCCTAATCCCGCTCTCCGAGGAGCAGCTGTCATGGCCGCAACACCTGTCACAGGCCCCACTTCTGCACGCTGCCTCCTTGGCAACACCTGCACTTGGGAGGGGCCCTTCAGGCCACAGCGGTTTCTCATAATAGCATTTTAATGTAATCATGGTGTGTTTAAGAGTTGTCCATGCTTGAAACAACTTTCCAAGCTGAGCTGTAGGCTGCAGTAGTCTCTCTCATTCGTCACTGAAGGAGAACTGACTAGCGTTGTCTTCCATCATGTGGAACAATCAGATGGCCTTCGCGGGTTCTTGAGGGGAAAACGTCCCTTTACTTTGGTTTGGGTCCATTCTGGTTCTCCAAATGTGGCTACATGTCTGGCAGGGCAGACGGCCGATGCCCCATACCACAGTGGAGTGCTGGAGGCTAACGCTGGCTCCGGCTTCTAACTCTAACTTCCCACCAATGCACACCCTGGGAAGCAGTGGCAACGGCTCACGTAACTGGGTCCCTGCCACCCAGCTGGGAGACCTGAGTTCTTGCTTCATCTCCCCACCCCCACCCGTCTGGGCATTTTGGGGTGTGAACCAGCAAATGGCAGCTAGTTGCTCTCTCTCTTTCTCTCTCCAATAAATCCAAACCAGGGGAAAATTCCAGATGGAAGTTTAACTGCTGCCAAACACTGCAGAATTATGGAACAGTACCTCCTGACCACGTATGAGGGTGTTTTAAAAAGTTCATGGGAAAACGGAATTAAAAGATAGGCTTATTTTGGTCCAAAAATAATTTGAAATGCATGCATAGTTTTTTGTTCCATAATACGCACTTTCATGACCTTTTGGAAGATTACTTGTATGGTATAATCCAGTTCTGTTCACTAAATTAACAACCAAGGTGGTTAACTATAACATCAGTCTGTTCCTTATCACTTCTTTAATTTTTCCTTAAAGTTCCTCTACACTCTGTGTTTTGTTCTTTTTTTTTAAAGATTTATTTATTTAATTGAAAGTCAGAGTTACAGAGAGAGAGAGAGAGAAGGAGAGACAGAGAGAGAGAGAGAGAGAGGTCTTCCATCCGCTGGTTCACTCCCCAGTTGGTCACAACGGAGCTGCGCTGATCCGGAGTAGCCGGGACTCGAACCAGTGTCCATATGGAACAGCAGTACTGCAGGTGGCGGCTTTACCCACTATGCCACAGTGCTGGCCCCTGTGTTTTGTTCTTTATATTTACTCATGTACATTTGTCAATGAGCCTTTTTTCTCTAAATACGATCCGTCAAAAGATCCTTACAGTAAACTTAATTAAACACATTGTGAAGTCTTTAAATCACCACTAACAGACACTGTATTCTCATGTGTAGATAGATTTAGCAATCTTCAAGAGGTGGAAATACCTGGATATAAATGAGCAGCTTCGCTGTTATTATTTTTTTATGGTTACCTATATTTCTTTTTGTTTTTAGATTTATTTATTTGAAAGGCAGAATTACAGAGGGACAGAAGCAGAGGTAGGGAGAGGGAGAGAGAGAGAGAGATTGATCTTCCATCTATTGGTTCACTCCCCAAATGGTTGCAATGGCCAGGGCTGGGCTACCCTGAAGCCAGGAGCCAGGAGCTTCTTCTGGGTCTCCCATGCCGGCGCAGGGGCCCAAGCACTTGGGCCATCTTCTGTTGTTTTCCCACATGCATTAGCAGGGAGTGGGTTTGGAAGGGAGCAGCTGGGACTTGAACCAGAGCCCATATGGGGCAGGCACTGCAGGCGGTGGCTTATGGTTACTTGTATTCCTTTTCCTGCATAGATTCAGAGCCTCTTGAGGATAGGCACCATCCACTTCATGTACTTTATGCACTTAGCGCTAGCACCTGGCATGTGAAAGTCATGAAATGTTTGTTGAACTGAACATGATTTCTCGTACTGGTCCTTTATATGCTTTCATCCCAGTTTATAGAAACGCATTACTGATTAGGCCCATGGTTAGGTCGAAGCTTCTGTAAATGCCTCACCTACATTTGTTTTGATAACCATTTCTGGCATTAAGGTGGGACCTTTTTTTTTTTTTTTTTTGCATAGCATGTGTCTATAGACATTGTTTAGAAAGAGATAAATATTGTAATAATCACTGCTCTGAAATTTACTACTTCAAGTGTCATGCTGCATTGCATGCTGTTCACATAAGGCTCATGTGCCTTTCAATCTGACTCACTTTCCACTGCTTCCCTGCCCTGACTGTTAAACACAATCTGCCCCAATTTTATCGAAACAGTTCCAGCTTTCTCCTGGAATTCTAGGTTTTCACATATTTGTTTCTCAGATCATAATTTTTTTTAAAAAAGATTTATTTATTTACTTGAGAGGCAGAGTTACAGAGAGAGGGAGAGACAGAAAGAGAGGTCGTCCGTTTGCTGGTTCACTCCCCAAATGACCACAATGGCCGGAGTTGGGCTGATCCAAAGCCTGGAGCCAGGAGCTTCTTCTGGGTCTCCTATACAAGTGCAGGGGCCCAAGGACTTGGGCTGTCTTCCACTGCTTTCCCAGGCCATCAGCTGGAAACTGGGTCAGAAGCAGAGCAGCCAGGACTTGAACCAGAGCTTAGCGGTTAAACCACTGGTTAGAATGTCTGCATCTCATATCTGAGTGCCTGGGTTTAATTCCTAGCGCTGGAGTCTGACTCCAGCTTCCTGCTAATGTAGACCCTGGGAGGCAGCAGGTTTAGGTAATTGGGTTCCTGCCTTTTATGACCTGGATGGAGCTCCCAGCTTCCAACTTCAGCCTGGCCCTGCCCTGACCCTTGCAGGCATTTGGGGGAATTGAACCAATGGATGAGAGTATGTCTATCTGTCTGTCTGTCTGTCTGTCTGTCTCTCTTTCTCTCTCTCTTGCCCCCAAATAAATACATAAACAATTTTTAAAGTAGTAATAGCAGCATTCTTATTATTCCTAATTTTAAAGAGAGTATTCCTGTGTTTTACTCTTTAGTACTGTGTTTGCTGTAGAATTTTGGTAATTTTAAATCAGATTAAGAAGCCCTCCTATTTCTAGTTTTCTAAAGTTTTTTCATGAATGAATGATTCATTTTTTGAAATTTTTTTCCATCTGTTGAAATGATTAAATGGTTTCTCTACTTTAATGTTACTGTGATAACTTATATAAATAGATTTTCAAATGCTAAGTCATTTTTTCATTTCTATAATAAACCTAACTTGCTTTAATTCATTCAATACATTTTAAGATTGGATTTGCATATAAAATTTCTTGGTACTTCACATGATGTTCACAAGTGGTACTGGCCTATAACCACTTAAATAGTTGTCCTAAAGATAAGACTGCTTGCGATGAAGCACTTCTAGCTCAGATAACGGGTATTTCTGATGAAAAGGAAGCAAAGGAAAATGTGTGTTCTGCAAATGACTTGAGCTAGACATTCCCGAGGTGAGCAACGACAACTCATCAGGGTTGAAGAGGTTTTGGCAAATCTTTCTCAATCTACACTCTCACCTGTTGTGGATCATAGCAATTAAAAATCTTTTGAAAACTATTGTGGAAAAAAGTCAAGAACACAATATATTGCAGTAATCATCAGTGTATTTATCAGCATGGCAGGGACTATGATAAAACCACATTTATATAGAAAATGGAGCAAGAGGTAGAAAACTTCAGTTCTTCCAGATCATGATGTTATGGGATCATTCTTTATGTTGAGTTCTTATTTCATTCACTTTACATGTCCACATAACTGATACACGATGAAATCCTGCACCATAAAGGAAAAAATCAAAATAGTAAAAAGTATTTGAACTTTCCTGGTATTTATGTACATGTGTAAGATAAATTACATGTATAAGAGAACTGATAAATATTGGAAGTTTGCTTGAACAAAGCACTTAATAGTAGTTGAAATTTGGAACAATATGTTTTGCAAAAGTTTAGCAGTCTTCGCCAAACAAAAAAAAGGTAAGGGGGTTATCTGATGGATTTAAAAATTCTTTCACATATTTGAGTTCCATACTTCTGTTAATTTTAGAAATGTGTATTTTCCTGAAGATACCCCATTTTCTCTAAGTTTTGGAATTTATCAGCATTAAGATGGTCATTTTATCCTCTTCTATTTTAAACAACTGCTGTGTATGGTATTCTTTTCCATTCCTAAGATTAGTTTCTTTGTTTAGTGCTTCTTACATGATGAGCCTTTGTTCTAGATTTATGTTCCTTCTGCTATCAGAATTTCTTTGGATCATCTTCAAGTCAGGCTCTAGGTGGGAAATACAGTCTTGGGCTAAACAGGACTTTATCTTCTCTTTCTTCTTAAGTACTGTAGCTTGGTGCACCATGGCCAGCAGGAATTTTCCCATAGCCCTTTGAAGATGTCATCCCACTCCTTTAGTTCCTTTGATGGCAATCTTTTCTCTGTAGTTGCTTTATTGTTTTTCCTTACACTTGGTGCTCTCAAGTTTTGCATATAGGTACAGACTTCTCATTGTGTGGGATTTGTTGAGTCCCTTAAATCTGAAGATTAATATCTGTCTTCAAACAAGAAGAATGTTCACTGGCTGTCTCTTTGCCTCCCTCCATTCTCTCAATCCAGAACTCCTCTCAGACATGTGTTGGACCTTTTCGTCCTCTTCCTCAATGTCTCTTAACTGTGCACATTTTCTCTCTTTTTTTTGCTATAAACCGAGTCATCTCTGTAAAAGTAGAGTGCTGTCAACTGTGTTTGGCTGTGTCTAATTTCCAATTTCGTTTATGCTTTGGGTTAATGTTATCATCACTTTTTTCATTTCTTGAAATTCTATTTGGTTTAACATTTTTATTTAATTTTATACTAAAAATATGACAGGGTTCTGGTTTTTGTAGATGCAGTAAGTGCTCTCCACCCTGTCTCCCTGACACTGAAATGTAGCTATCAGCCCAGACAGAATGCAAGGAACAGCTCTCCGAGGCTCTGAAAAGTCTACAAACCAGATGGAAGAGAGAGGCCAGAATTGGAAGTGTCCCCGAACCAGCACTGACTGCTCATGTTTTTCCCTGGAGTAGTCCTTTGATTTTGTTCAATGCAGCCCTCGACCCCGAAGTGAGCACTGGAGTGTGGACAGAGAGCGCCCGAGTGCCTGCTTCTGCCACGCAGTTCAGGAGTGTCAAGAGCCTGGCACCGATTTTGAAGTATATTTCTAGGCTTAGGGTTACTGTAGCGTGCCAGGAGTACAAATCAAACTCTACAACCACGCTGCACAGGCTTGTGGTTCCAGCTGATCAGATACCCACGTCCTCTGTCCACTCCAACCAGAGGCAAAGCAGAACAAAGCGAAACCACAGAGAGAAGGCCTCTTGCCTTCTCCCTAAGACAGCGTGCAGAATTCTCTATTTTCTCTTTCATTTAAAGAAACCGCTTTTCAAAGGAACCAGTTTTATGCGTGAATCTCAGCTCCAGCTTCCCTGTATAAGTCCAAGATCACCTCTCCTCCTCGTAGTGTGACTAAATGACAACTAAGCTCCTGGGGCCCATTTCTGGGTGTGATGGCCCCTGCCCTTCTTGCCTCATCTGGTGTCAGTCCTCTGCCTGTCACTCCTCTTTTGGGCAAGAGGGGCCTGGGAATTTCTGATTGTCTCTTGGGTGGCTACTCTGTAGTTAAATTTGTTACTGGAATTCGGCATGTCTAGGTATGTGAAGAATGATGTGAACTGCCTATTAGTTCACTTCTCATTTAGCTAACCCTGGACTCCATATTTGTTCCTTGGCACATTCCAGTCTAGCTTCCAAAGCCACCAAAGTCACTCATGTATTCTGTATTGTCGAATTCAAGGTCATTTATTAGTCCATATTTTACTTTTTAGTGCATTCCCGACAGCTGAACAGTCCCCTTTCTCCTGAAACACTTTCCACTTTTAGTTCACGTGACAATGCATTCTTCTGGTTTTCTTGCTATGCTTTTAGCTGCTTTGAACTTTCTGTTTGAAATTTATTTATTCCTTTTTATCTATCTGAAAGGCAGAGAGCCAGAGAGAGAGAGAGAGAGCGCGAGAGAGAGCGCACCTGGTATATGTTTTCTTATCTCCTTTCTCTGAACTATTTCTTCAGGGAAGCTTTTTCCATTTGCATGACTTTCATCTTTTCTTTCTGCCAGGAGCCCCCAAACTTACATCTCTTGTCTTCACCCTTCACCCTTCTTGGAGACCCAACAGTATCTCAAACTTAACATCAAAAATGGAAGTCTCGCTACCCACTCTTCAAACATGCTCATCCTTTGGGCTTGTCCAACTCAATAAATGGTAACCAGTGGCTCAAAATAGAAACTTAGAAGTCATTTTATGTTTGTTCTGGTCCTATTTTCCACTCCTTCCATTACATACACTTCATCGGCTGCTCCCTGTCCTCCCTTTCTAATCTCATCTCATACACTCTCGCTGAGTCCTGACCATACTTACCTCCTCTTCACCTCTCCACCTCTCCATTTTCCATTTCCTCTGTTTTTCCTAGTTTTTCTTGGAGCTGTCTCCTTCACAGCTTTCATGTCTCAGTTTCAATATCACCTTCTTAGAGAAGATTTTTCTGATTGTCTAAAAGTAGCCTTCTTATAACCAGCTACTCTTTTCAATCTTTCCCCCACCCCCAACCCCATCTATTTCCTTCATAGCCTGCATCACAACTTGAAATTGATAGGTAGCACGATAGACATTAGCCTATGTGTGTACCAGGGGCCAAAGAAGATGGGAATTGTTGAGCAGCTGAATAAGAGAAGAAATGTAGACACACACCTTGGAAGCAGACAGCCTTTTCAAATTAAACTTTGTTGGGTGGGTCCCAGTCCTCTCCTGGGAGCAGCTTAAGGAAATCTTCCCTGCCCTGTCCCAACAGGGCTATCAGGTCCAGTGACACTGTGCTGATGAAGTTCCGGGAGGAATTGCAGGAATTCCCTGTCCAAGAAGCCCCCACCCAGCAATATCACGGAGAGGAAGAGGGGGATGAGAAATGGAGCGCCTATGCCCATGACCGTAAGAAGTGCAGTCTGAATGCACACTGAGCTCTCGGTTCTTTCCTGAGCTGCCGGTCAGCTCGTCCATCCCTCCCTGATCACAACTCTCCATCTCACCACCGAATGCTTTCTTACCGCAAGACAGGAACCTCCGGTTAGCCATCCACTAACAAAATCACCTTATTTGTTTATATTTTCCATATTTGCTCCACTGTGCAAGCTCCAGTGATTAAAACTATACAACAGTTTTTTCCAGTGTTTAAAACTTGTACAACTCATGTAGGATCTCTGTCCTTAATGTGCTGTACATTGAGATTTAATGCTATAATGAGTACTCAAACAGTATATTTCACTTTGTGTTTCTATGTGGGTGCAAACTGTTGAAATCTTTACTTAATGTATACTAAACTGATCTTCTGTAAAAAAAAAAAAAGAAATTATCAATTCCCAACATGACTCTCACTGGGATTAAACATGACAATAAGTCTGATCTAGTTTCATCATCATTTAAAAAATCATCTATTATTTTTCACTTTGTTTCTGTGTGGGAGCAAACTGTTGAAATCTTTACTTAATGTATGCTAAACTGATCTTCTGTATATAAAGAGAATTGAAAATGAAAAAAAAAATATATCAGATGATATATATATTTACAATAATATAATATAATATACATATATATATTATATATAATAATATTTACAATAATATATATCATCTGATGCTACTCTTTCATATGTGTAGTAGGTCATATTATTTTTTATCTGCATTGTTTTAAGATGCATTTCTGTACTTTCCAAAGTATTGGCGTGAAATAAATATATTGCCATTGCTGAAAAAAAAACTTGTACAACTATACAACTACTAGGATAATATGTCTTGAATACAGTAGGCATTAAAAATACTTCTTGAACAAATAAACAAGATCCTTCCGCCTCGGATTACAGCAGAGTAATTTGTAACACTGACTCTTTCAGTAAGAACAATAATAAAATTTGGATAGAAAGTAAAAACGTATCAGTCTATGGTGTCCAGGACCTGTCATGGTAGTCAAGACCCAGGGAACCACAGTCCTGGTTGGAATGGAAATGCTGGGAACACTCTGTTATCAGGTGCAGCACACTGAGGCCTTTTGCTGATGGATAAGCAACAGACAAAGGCTGAAAATGTGAATGAGGCTGTTCATCCATTTTGTGGAGTTTGGGAGAAAAAAAATTAGTTCAGGGCTCATCAAAGTGTGTGTGTGTGGGGGGGCAAGCAAACACCCTTGGCTTTCATTTGGAACCGCTAGAATAAATCAAGAAACAACTAGAAACATATCAACTCTCACAAAGATGAAACCCAGTCTCTGATTCATTCAGTCTCAGCATGGTGATCCTTCCAAGTCTAACAGGCTACACAAATATCATCCAGAGTCTCAAATTCTTGTCCTAATTTTCAGTTCACAATGTTTGGCATTCAATTAAATATTACCACATACACGCTGAAAACAAAAGGACAAAAGAAACAATGGGAAAAAATAAACAGGTCCATAGGAGATCCACATACCTGGTGTTTCAGGCACAAACTACATAATATTATATGTTCATGTGATCTAAGATCCATGGAGTCTATTTAAAAAAAAATGGAAATTTGAGAACTGAAAACTGTAGTATCTAAACTTAATGTCTTGAGCGGATAGGCTGAATGCAGATCAGACATAAACTCGAGAGGAATAGTACAGAGGGAGACTGGACAACAGAAAAATCCAGACTAAATCTGGACATTTTAAAAAAGAAAATTATTTTTAAATGTAATAAATACATGGGCTAAGATGAAAACATTTACCGTAGGTGGAATCAGCGTCCCCCAAAAGAGACAGGGCAACACAGCGTAAGGGGTGCTGGGACAGATTATGGCCAAGAACAATCCAGAGCTGATGAAGAGCACTGAGCCACAGATCCAAGAGCCACTGTGAAACCCAAGCAAGACACACTCAAAGTCCCACCTCCCCAAATCATGGAAAACTGCTGAAAACCACAACCAGAAAATCGCAGGGCTTCAGAGGGAAAAAGAGACAGATCATCTTTAATGGAAAAATGATAGGATTATAGCTGCCTTTGAACAGAATGAACAGAAACTAAAATGACAATGGAATGACACAAAAAATCTCCTGTCGCATGCCAGCATTGTGATATAGCGAGTAAAGCTTCGGCCTGACCCAACCTGGCACTTTAGGCCACCTGAGAAGTAAACCAGCAGTTGTAAGATCTCTCTTTCTCTCTCTCTGTAACTCTGCATTTCAAATAAATAAAAATATACCTTAAAAAAATCCCTGCCAATATATTAGTCTTTTTTCATGACTCTGGGTAGTCAAATATTTCCTAAACAGAACACAAAAATAATATATTTACAGAAAAAATTGATATATAGTGACAGATTAAAATTAAAAACTTTTTTCATTAAATGATATCATTAAGCATAAAAATGCAACCATATCACAGGAAAAGATATTTGCAATCAAGATGTCAAAGCTCATGAATTAGTTAAAAAGAACTTCTATAAGAACAGATAACCAGCTTTTGCAAAGCTGTAGTGAACACTTTATAAAAGAGGCTATTGAAATGGCTGACAAAGGTATGAAAGGGTGCTGAAACCGATTAGTCAAGTCATAAGTGCAAATAAGACTAAAATAAGACACCACTTACACTCACCAACGTGGCTGATACACCAAGTGCTTGCTAGGAGGAAGAGTGATTGCAATCCACATATACTGAGAATGGGAGAAAACTGAGGGGAACCACTTGGAAGATGCTTGATGTTATCATCTAAAGCTAAATAAACATCCATGAAATGACCTGAAATGATCCTTCCCAGGTATTCAGGTCGAGCATCTTTTATCTGAAATGCTCTCGACCAGAAGTGATTCCAATTTCCAATATTTTTGGGTTGCAGGATATTTGTGTATGCCTCATGAGATACCTTGCGGATGGGACCTAAGTCTAAAGATGCAATTTTGTGATTCATATTCATCTTCTACACACAGCGTACAGGTATTTTACACAATGTTCCCAGTGCACTTGCATTTTGACTGAAACCTATCACACAGTGTCAGGTTCCCACTGTGGCATCAGTTCCGTGCTCAGAACGTTTTGGGTTTTGGAGCATTTGGGGATTTCCTATTTTCAGATTACGTTGCTCAACTTGCACACCTTACAAAAATACATATATACGTGCACCAAGAGACAAGAATGTTCATAGCATCAGAATTGATCATAGCTCCAAAACTGAAGATGCTCATTAGAACATTTAGTAAATATCATGCACTCAATGAAAGTTTTATTCTTTTTAGCAAATGAAAATCTTTCGAGATTTTGCAGCTTCCAGAAATCTACCCAGCTAAGATCTAATTATATCATCTCAAACATATCTGATTAAATATAATTAAAAATACCTACATAAAATAGTCATCACCTCAAACACATTGTTAAAAATTTATGATAGAGGCAGGTGTTTGGCAAAGCGTTTAAGACACAACTTAGGACACCTGTATACCATTTTGGAGTGCCTAGGTCCAAGTTCCTGCTCCACTTCCTATTCCAGCCCCCAGCTAATTTATACCTTGGAAGGCAGCGGATGATGGCTCAGGTATTTGGGTTCCTGCCACCCACCTGGGAGACCTGGATCAAGTTCTGGGTTCCCAACTTCAGCCTGGCCCAGCACCAGCTATTCCTGATGGTAGATCGCTCTGTGTCCGTCTCTATATCTCTCTCTCTCTCTGCCTTTCAAATAAAAATAAATAAATATTTTGAAAAATGTATGGTAGATTTAATCACTGATTTTTTATTTATTCTTTTTTGCTTTCAAGTACCAATATTCTAAGATCAGGCATAAAGACTATACTTTCAGGGATCATTTCTATAGTTCACTAAGATCAGGCACAAATTTGATTCAACCTTATTTTTAAATAAACTTGGAATAAAGCCTCTTGCTACTGAATTGCAGAAATAACTTTTCAAACAGTTATCTTTCAAAGAGACAACACTTTTTAAAATTCATTTCCTTCTGATTCCCAATTGACATCTTTTATCTCACAGATAAAAACTGAAACAACCTTAAGTTACTAAGTTCACTATACAATCACCACCAGTTTCACTGCTGAACCCAACTATATGGTTTCTATAGCAGTCTCAGAGAGTGCTCCCTTTCTAAATGATGGCTGAAAAAGATTTAATAGAGCTAATCCTAAAAAACTCTGGTTTAAGAAAATTACATATACACAGTGCAAACACATATGTAACTCAGTGTAATGTTATTATTTAAAATTCATGCATATTCTTTCTGAAACAATGAGAAACACGTCATTCAGTTAGTGGCAAAGGACCCTTTTCAGTTTACTGATTGCTTTAGGAGATCTTTCCCTGGCACTCCCACTACATTTTATTTGTGTGTGCATAACAATACAAGTTTTTCATTGTAATGAATTGTTTGCATTTATGTAATTTAACTCAAGAGAGAATTCCTAATTCAAGTTAAGTGCCTGGTACTCAGTAGGAATTCAAGGTATATTTGTTAGTTAGATAAAAATTAAAGGAAGTTGTAAATACATTAGGGAGAACTATTAATTGCAGGCTAAGATCTCTTATTGCATAGGACTGAGCGAGTGTGAGAGAGAGATCTTCTATCCGCTGATTCACTCCACCAAATGCCTGCGATAGCCAGGGCTGGAAAAGGCCAAAGCCAGAAGCCAGAAACTCCACCCAGTCTCTCATGCGGGTGGCAGGGATTCAAGTGCCTGATCATCATCTGCCGCTTCCTAGGATACCCATTAGCAGGAAGCTGGATTGGAAACAGAGTAGCTGGGACTTACACCAGGCCCTCCCGTAGGGGATGCTGACATCCCAAGCAGCAGCTTAACCCACTGTGCCAACATGCTCAGATGATGATGTTCAACATCAGACGATCCAATCATCTGGTGAGGTCAACCCTGAAACCGGAAACAGATTTGCTCATATGTATTTTAATATACTCTTCCGCTTGCTTTGTAACAGTATTTGCTTGTATAAGAACTTTTGTTTCAGGTGGAATATGAAAAATTAATTTGCTCTCAAACATTTAGGCAAATATAAAAATAATCAAAGTTACAAATTTACCCTCATTGTTTTCTAGGCAAGGAATACTCATTAAAATATCTCCTAAAATATTACTCCTGTTTGCCCAATGTCTTAGGTAAGAGATTCCAAATGGGTGTTAGGCATTTGGCACAGCAGTCAAGTTGCTGCTTGGGAGACTTGCATCCCATATTTGAGTGCTCGGGTCAAAGCCTGGCTCCACTGCTTCCCGTCTAACGTACTGCTAATGCACACCCTGGGAGGTAGCAGGTGATGGCTCAAGACTTGGGGACCTGAAACCCACATGCGAGATTCACCTGTGCTCTGGGCTTCTGGTAGTTGTGGGCATTTGGGGAATGAATCAGTGGATGGGAGATCACTCTCTGCCTTTCAAATAAAAGTGAAAAGTAATTAATTAATTAAAAGAGAAACTGCCAAAGAAATCTTCTGATAGGCCTCTTAGAGCTCGAGTTCAGACTGTATTTATTATTAATAAATCTTACACAAGGCTCTAAATAGGCAGCTTCCTTTTCTTCCTGGTATTTTTTTAAGTAACCATGGGAATACTACCCCAATTTTACTGATGGAGAAAACAAACATTGAAAAGCTCAGTAATGACAGATGTAGCAGCAGAGGTTGTGGTAGACCTTGCTTCTCTCAGAGAGTGCTTCCGTGGTTCTAGTCGCAATTCTATATTCTTTCTCAAATCTTATTTTCATAGACTTTTAATTATAAGTTTCTCCTCTCTATATATCCCACATTTAGGGCTATTTTCCTTCAGTAGCTTTTCACTGACATTTTCCCAACTACTTCTATTACCCAGAATGGTTAGGGAGAATATTCAGCTTAAACTAAGTTACCATAAAGCCAGTATGTATATAACCAATTTTCTAAAAAAACATTAATGAATTTGAATAAAAAGTACATTACTACTCATATTTATACAGAAAATACCTTCTCTGTTTCCCATTACCTATCCTAACTAATCATGATTATGAACTTGTATTCCACAATATAGAAGTCATCGAGAAGGTGAGAGTGGGATTTGGGAAAGTAAACACGTGTGCCTCTGAGCTATCTTTACCCAGGAGCATTCTCTGGATTGAAATCTCAGGTTCTCTGCACCAGAAAAGGGGCACCCTTGGTTGCAATGAGTTTGAAGAAACTTGATAAATAGGACCGTCGACTATAAATCGGATGTCTATCAAAGTTAAAGACCTTGGTTTTGGAACAGTTGGTCTAAAGCCATTTTCTTTTATTTGGCAGTGATTAGAGAACAGAACTAACAGTTTTCTAAGGTCACTCCTGGTTCCAGAAAAATAATTCTGTATTATTTAAATGGCAGTCTTTCCTTTTGGGTGGGCGGCTAAGATTTTTTAAAATGCAATCTGTTTATCCAAAAATAAGTCCAAAACACATTCCTATTTTAATGAACTGGCAATTTCTTTTTTATCTAAGAATAAAATAAAATACAACTTTTGCAAAAGCATCTGCACTGAGATCTATATTGACATGCTGCATTTTATCTCCTAACTAATTCCTGTCACAGGAGTCATCAGCTGATGAAAGGTCAGCAAAAATAAATAAAAACAATGTTTCTATGAAGTCCAGCAGGTTGCCAAGCCAGATGGCATGCTGATAGTTTACAAATTTCAAGGTAGAATTTTTCAGCACAGCATATAAGTTAACACAATTTCCACAAGGTCTGTATCACCAAAAGGCCAAGAAACTCCTATCTAGATCTGACATGTTGATATGGAGACTCACTAGAGAAAAACCTGGACCGATACGCCTATCATCGTAGCGTTAAACAATGAATCCTTTTGTAGAACTGCTGCAATCCAGACAAGCAGGAATCTTGGATAGCTACTGAGCATGGAGTAACAGAACAACGTCCTCTAGGGGTCCATAAAACGACCATTTCATCAACCCACTCTGAGGTCAGAATATGTAGTAGTCTGTAAACCAACTTAAAAAACAAAAAACAAACAAACTGAAATAACTGGAGATCAAAAGTCACATCAAACCCAGGTCCATAAAAAGCTCAACTGATTCCTGATCGTCCCTCTTAAATATCATCAAAAATGAATTTCCACTGCCAGCATCATTGCTGGCTCTTAACCAACGTCTCAACTCTAAACTGAAACGCTGAAAGTATTCAGTAATGTTTCATTTGCAATGAAATTCTAAACTCATAAAATAACTTCCAGTGTGGCACTGGCAAATTCTAGTTCATAAAGATATAATGTTTTCAGATACAAAGACAGCAGTTTAAAACACACACACACACACACACACACACACACACCAGACAGTTAAGTGGCTCTTAGGAATGGATTGCAGTCGCTTGAACCTTGACACAGTTCCTCATTAGCTTCCTTGATCTGTTCCCCAAGCATGGATGCCAAAGTGAAGTTTTGTGAGTCACTGAATTCACCCTTTTTGCTTCAAGTGATCTCTCAGCCTGAGTTGCTGACTGTTACTGGCAAGCTCTGCTACTTCATGTCATGTTGGCCAGAACGTGGTTACAAAGGAGTCTCCAGCCAAGGGCCTTAGAGACCAGGGAGCTTGGAACACTGAGCTCCCCAAAACAAAGGGAGCTCAAAGAAATGAGCTCCGCTCACAGCCAAGTACGACAGGACCACAACACTCGAGCGGCCAGACTTCACCAGTGAATAGGGCATGTCCTGAATTCCGGGAAGAAAACCAAAGGCACCCCAGAACTGGTCTTAACAGTTTAGCTCATAACCAGAGAGTGGGTCTTTTATAGTCATGAAAATCCCACTGTTGACAGAGATTTGTACTCGAATAGAAAGAACACATCAGCTCAGCACAGCAGTGCCCATCAGCCAGGAGCTCCCACGCACCTCCTCAGAGCTCTGGCCTTCAACTCACACCAGTCACCAGGCCCAGGTACACAAACACCGGACGCAGGTCTGATGGCCTGGAACTCTTGGTCAGTCGCAGCACCAACATTATCAGTACCTAAGTTAGGGGAGACCAATCACTGCTAATCCTAATGAGTGGACAGGGAGAAAGCAAGGGTTCAGTTCCAATCCAGAACCCCACTTTCCCTTGTATGGGTCTTTTTCTACTTTCTCAGCCTTGGAGAGCCCCTAATTCTGAACTTCAGCTCCTTCCACTGCAGCCTTTGAATTCTAACCCCATTCTAACCAACACTGAAATCTTGGCTTGTCCTACAAGTCTCTCTGCCTTCAGGCTCCAAGGGACTTTGGCTCCTGTGAGGATAGCTCTCCTGCTGTGGGTTAGGTACAGGGCATGCTCCTGACCACTCTTCCTACAAACAGGGGAGGGTAGTTCCCCCCGCCTCTGTGACACTCCTGTGTTGTGGGCATCCTCGCTCTCCCTCAGCTCACTATCTGCCTGTGACACACTCTCTTGGTCAATGAGAACTTTGGAACCTGGGCCCACTCCTCTCCACCTCATTGTCTATATAATACTGTTCATGGAAGACAGAATCACAAAAACTACAAACTTACTTAATTCACACTGTGACTTCTTTTGGGAAATTATAATTTAATCAGTAACATTGTGATGGTATTATAGCTTCAGTATAGTGAAAGTCATTTAAAAGTATACAAATAATTAGGTAAGGTGGTAAAAACAACTCATTATCTGTTCAACAGGAGAAACACTTTAATTTACTTTGATTGATGGAAGAAATAGTATGTTATCATATTTTAACAGAAAACTATTTGAGGGAGTAGCATATGTACTAAAATGTATGCCAACAAATTGGGAAAGCTAGAATAAATGGATAGATTCCTGGACACATACAACCTACCAAACTTGAGTCATGAAGACACAGAAAACCTAAGCAGACCAATAATCAATATAGAGATTGAATTAGTAATAAAGACCCAACCAACCAAAAAAAGCCCAGGGCCAGACAGCTTCACTGCTGAATTCTACCAGACATTTTAAATAAGAACTAACTCCAATTCTTATCAATCTATTTGAAATAATTGAAGGGTGGGAATTCTCCTAAACTCTTTCTATGAAGTCTATATCACCTTAATTCCTGAACCAGTAAAAGATACAACAGAGAAAGAGAACTAAAGACCAATATCCTTGATGAACATAGATGCAAAAATCCTCAACAAAATACTAGCTAATCAAATCCAACAACACATCAGAAAGATAATTCACCAGGACCAAGTGGGATTTATCCCTGGCACAACCTTCACAAATCAATGTGATATATCACATTAACAAACTTAAGAGAAACCACATGATTATCTCAATAGATGCAGAGAAAGCATTTAATAAAATACAGTATTTTTCACTATAAAAGCCTTAAGTAATTTGGGTATAGAAGGAATATTCTTTAATGCAATCAAGGCAATTTATGACAAACCCATGGCCAGCATCTTATTGAATGGAGAAAAGTTGGAAGCATTCCCACTGAGATCCAGAACCAGAAAAGGATGCCCACTCTCACCATTGCTATTTAATATAGTCCTGGAAGTTTTATCCAGAGCCATTGGGCAAGCTCAAGAGCTCAACAACAACAAAACAAACAATCCAGTTAAGAAATGGACAAAGGAGTTAAATAGGCATTTTTCAAGAGAGGAAATTCAAATTGACAACAGACACATGGAAAAATGCTCAGGATCACTAGCCATCAGGGGAATGTGAATCAAAACCTCAATGAGGTTTCACCTCACCCCAGTTAGAATTGCTCTCATAAAGAAATCAATAAACAACAAGTGCTGGTGAGGATATGTGGAAAAAGGTACCCTAATCCACTGTTGGTGGGAATGTAAACTGGTACAGCCACTGTGGAAGACAGTATGGCGATACCTCAGAAATCTGAATATAGACCTGCCATATGATCCAGCCATCCCATCCCTGGGAATTTACCCAAACCAAAAGAAATCAGCATATGAAAGAGTTATCTGTACCCCCATGTTTATTGCAGCTCAATTCATAATAGCTAAGGTATGTAATCAACACAGATGTCTACCAAGTGAAGACTCAATAAAGAAATTATGGTATATATACACTATGGGGTACTACTCAGTTGTAAAAAAAAATGAAATCCTATCTTTTGCAAAAAAAAAAAAATGGCTGCAACTGGAAACCATTATACATAGTGAAATAAATCAGTCATAAGAAGACAGATATCATGTTTTCCTTGATCAGGGGTAACTAATAGAGTACCTAAAATGTAATGTATTGGAATGGAATACACATTTTGAGATTCAATGATTATTTACAACCCTTGTTTTTTCTGTTGAGGAACAGTGTTTTTTTTTTTTTCCTTTATACTATTCGTTTAACTCTTTTACTTAGTGTAGGGTTACTTATGAGTATAAAGTAAACTCAAAGTAGATCCCTGTAAAAATTAACAGTGGGAATGGGAGAGGGAGGAGGAAGAAGGGTTGGAGCATGGGAGGGCGGGTAGGGAAGGTAGGTAGGAAGTATCACTATGTTCCTATATCTGTATATATGAAATACATGAAACTTGTATAACTTAAACAAGTCATAAAGGGAGATTTTAGTGATTTTGAGGGCAGTTCTCTGTGGCCTTGGTAACTTAAAAAACGCCATGTCTGTTTCCTTCCATATACAATTATGCCTACCTAGCTCCTGAAGTTGCTGTGTGGATCCAATGAGGGCATAGCTCAGGGGAAGGTCTTAACAAGAACATACATCTTTAAATGGGTGGGTGATATTACATGATAGGTGTGTCATAGTATATGAAGTCATTTGCCTACTGAGGGGCACTCTGCCTTCAGTTTTCTATTAGTACAAATAATGCTGCAATAAATGTAATTGTGTGAATACATTACTTGACCTAGTAGTGACTGTATTTCCATGGGATAGACTCCTAAGAGTGGGGTCAGTCAGTGTATTTTACATTTCAATTACATTTAAAAAGGCCAAGACAATGAACATTTTCACATTTATATCTTTCCAAATGTCTTTAGCAGTAGGAATGATCACTTTTAATTGGTGCTAATCTAATGGCTACAGAATGATCTATCATTGTCACTTTGCATTTCTCTAGCTCCTAGCAAAGTTGAGCATGGTTTTGAATTTGTTGGCCACTTGGATTTGTTTCTGCAAATCTCACTTGCCTATTGTTTCTGCTTGGTTATTTATGCTTCATCCATTTGTAATCACTTTTTTATAGTTCAGATCTTTTCCATCACGTGTTGCAAGTAAATAATTTCCTCCAGTTTAAAATATTATTTCTTCCAGTTAAAAATAACTCCTCCAGTTTATCATTTTCTTTAAAATTAAAAAAAATAAGCATTTTCATTTCACTTGAAAGTCAGGAAGACAGAGAGAGAGATAGAGATAGAGATAGAGATAGAGAAAGAGACAGATAGAAACAGAGATCTTCTATCTGCTGGTTCACTCCCCAAATGCCTTCAATAGCCAGGGCTGGGCCAGGCTGAAGCCAGGAGCCAGGAACTCCATCTGGGTCTCCCACATGGCTGGCAGGGAATCAAGAGCTTTAGCCATCATTTTCGGCCTCCCAGGTACATTAGTAGGAAGCTGCATTAGTAGCAGAATAGCTGACTTCAACCAGGTCTTCCATCATGGGATGTGGGTGTCCCAAGCAGTGATTTAAGTCACTGAGTCAAAAACCGATTCCTCACTTTCTTTTCTAAGGTCAATTTTTTATTGAAGCACAACATTCACATTCTTTTAATTTACATTTAATTTTTAGCCACACAGGTTTTAAATTATGCATGTCTACTCTTTTACAGCATCTAGGTCCCATCTTTGTTAATCAACAACTTAAGGATGTCTGTGTACATAAAACCTTTCATATCCTTCCTCCTTTCTTTAAACAACCTATAACTTATTTGATATACTTTTACCCAGATTAATAAGCTGTTGGATCAGCACCATGTTATAAATAACCCATCTTTCCCCTTTTAACTGAAATGCCAATTGTGTTATATATCAAATATCCACAGGCACTGAGATCTATTTCTGACCTCTCTATTCTGTTCTTCTACCTTGTCTTTTTCTAAAGCAAAA
The DNA here is from genome assembly GCF_964237555.1 of Oryctolagus cuniculus. NCBI lineage: Eukaryota > Metazoa > Chordata > Mammalia > Lagomorpha > Leporidae > Oryctolagus > Oryctolagus cuniculus. The sequence goes on from NC_091434.1 coordinate 50,187,003, forward strand.
CCAAAGTCGATAAAGAGGTCACAATATGCTTCAAAATGGGAGGCCAGTCACTCCTCCCTGGTTTTTTTTACATTAATTATTCCATACAGCCTTTAAGATCACTTTGTTCAATTCTTTCCAGACCCTATGGAAAATTAAATTAGATTGGTATCATATATACTTAGTTTTGGAAGAACTCATTTTTATGGTAGTAAATCTATCTAAAACAGCCATTATTTACTGTCTTAATGCAACTTTTTTTCAGATGATCTGTTAAATTTTTCTTCCCTTTCGTAGCTTGTTGCTTGTATATGGAAAAAAAAGTAATTTATTTTGTCCATTCACTTCAGGTCATTTTCCACATTGGGATGCCAGTGACCATCTGAAACCTCCTCACTGTTCAAGCTGCCCTCATTCTCAGCAGACATCCCTGCTTCCTGCTTCATTAAAAAAAAATCTGAGGCTAGATACACTTATCCTGATTTGAACATTACACAGTATTGAAACATGATGTGGTGCTCAATCAGTAGGTATCATTTTTATGTGTCATTGAAGTTTTAAAAAATTGGTTCCAGCTTTCCAGACTTCTGTCTCCACAATTATCTTTGTTCATGCCCATTCTTCACACTTTTTCCTGCAATCTTAGAAGACGAAATGTATGTCCTCCTGTTAAAGTCCAGGCTCCATAGACCCTAGACCTGTCAACTTCCTACAAGATCTTGCCCTCATCTATTCTAGCATGTTAGTTATTTTATAAGCTATATTTTATTATTTATAACCCCCTATTTCCTTTCCTGCATTTTCCATCTCTATTTGTTATTCTTAGTCTATAAACTGTGTTTGTTAAATCTCTCCTTGTTGTGAAAGGCTCCTTTAACATCTTGACCTCATTTTACAGTCGTTCAGTCACTTCCAGCCACTAGAAGTACATTATTCTGATTGTGAGCTCTTCTCCTACTCTCCCTTAATTTAGGCTAAATGTATGGCTTGGAGTGGAAGGGAGGGTAAGGGTCTGGTTACCAGATGCCTCCTCACCCTTTATCTAGCTCCTCTGCACTTGGCACAAAAGAGGCTATTGAAGCACCAAGAATAATTGCAGTCCTTTCCATTTCTGGCATGCCTCTGTTTCTCGTGATTCTTGGAAAAGTGATGGGATTATTGCCCTACTGCACATTTCTCCCAGGTGGGAGATCCTACAGGCATATTTCTTTTCACTCCCCAGTTAACTCTAATACAGGCAGTCCACCCCAGAGCCTCCAGGAGATTCCATTCCCTACTCAAATGGCCGGAGTATTTTCTAATTTCTCCCTAAAAGTGCAGTTTATTTTCACCCCTTTAATCTGGACTCAACCATGAACTTGCTTTATCCAGTGGAACACAATCAACGGTGACATTGTGGGTTTGTGTGCATGATACAAATCATACTTCTATCATAAAGCAGAAAAGATACACTCCTTAGACAATGCAATTCCGTAAAAAAAAAAAAAAAAGTATGAGCAAATATGAACTAAAGGAAAGCATGGGGAGTGATCTTGGTAGCAGTAAATATAGAAATCAGAATCAAAAGCAACTTATAAAGATAATTTTTAATGCTAAGTATGAGAATTCATAAGGAAGGTAATTTATAAACATTTGTGCAATAATACTTAGCAAAACGTTCATCAAGTAAAAACTGTAGGCTACAAGAGGAGAAATAGACAGCAACATACTAAAAATAGGACATATTAATTTACTTTACAGCCAAAATAGAACAAAAATGAAAACATCCACAGAAACAAATGGGAGCATGAAGCTACTTGGCACAACTCTATACAAATAAAATTTGAAAATCTGAAGGATGAAATGATAATCTTTCTGGAACATACAGTCAATCAAAGGTACCATATCAAGTCTAACAAAGGAATTTTTATAGAGTAAATCTAATGCTGTTTAAACTGTTCCAGATTTTAGAAAAATGAAAACTTCCAGGTCATTTTATGTTATAAAATTTATGCTAAAACTGCTAAACCCTGACACACTACAACAAAGGATGGTCAATGTTGGTCATGATGTCAATTTAAAAAGGGTTAATCAAATATTAACAAACAGCATATTAAGAGAACATTATATCAAACTCAAGGGGGCCTTCCCCCACATTTGTACAATAATAGTTTAATAATACAAATTTATTAATGTAAGTTAATATATAAATAAATTCATACAATTATGTTTATACCCATAGTTTCTGAGGAGGAACTTGATAAAAATAAAATTTTTCTTGATTTCTTAAAAACTTCTCAACCTAAGAGTTGATGAAAGCTTCCTTTATATGATAATATACAATTTATCTAAGACACAGGCTAGTGTATTTCCTAAGGGATGAAATACTGAAGATACACCTCAGAAAGTCTAGCACTCTAGAAAGACACCCCAAATCACTGCTACTACTTCACATTGCCTAATAGCTCATTCTACAGAAAATTTGAAAAAATAAAACAGAACTCTATATTTGCAGACATTATGATCATACACCTGAAAAACCCAAGATATAGCAAATGAAAGTGATTATAAATAGGAGACTTCAGCAAGGTAGCAGAATATAAAATTATTAATATCCAGGAAGTAAAGTCCTCATATACATAAACAATGACTTAGAAATAATGGACAGGGAGACCCTATTTTGATAACAACAGAGACAAAATGCCCAGAACTTAAGAAAAATGCACACCCTAAAAAGGAGCAGCTAATTCTCACCAAGGATATAAAAGTAAACTGGGACAAATGTCAAAAAGCATTATGTTCTCTGATAGAAAAGCTCATTATCATAAGGCAGTTGTGTTACACTTAAAAATTATGAAGGAATAAACACAATTAAGTACAGATTTTTTTTCTGGAATCCTTTAAACATTTTTAAAGTTTTTATGCGGAAAAATGTGAGCAGAAAAGAACAGCCTGGAAAATTCTGATAAAGAACAGCAATAAAGGTACAATCATTACCATCTAAGTATGCATACTATAATGCATCAGAATTAAAAGTGCAGGATTGACTTATGAAAAGGAAGACTATTGGAACAGAGCAGAAAGTCCAGAGTTAGACTTGAATACATACAGGGATTCAGTGGGCATGAAGACTGCAGGCCAATCAGTTGTGGTAGACATTTGACTAAGCACTGTTGGCAAAACTGAGTAGCTAGTTGGAAAAAAGAAAACAGGTTCTATACTACTGTAGTGTATTCCGATAAGCAATCAGACCCAAATGGATCAAGGATTTAAATGTAAAAAAAAAAAGATACCACAGAAGGATTAGTATGCAATACACATGATATTTATTATAACCATGACTCAAAATCTAGGAAGGCTACCAGTTAAAAGACAAACACATCCTCAAGTCAAAAATATGCCATTAGCAAAATCAAAACATAAGTGACAAAATAGGAAAGACATTTAAATCAAAGAATTGTAATGAACAAAGTTAGAATGTTTTCTTAGAATTTGTTAATTTTTAGAACAAAGATATCTGGATACATTTTAGCAAAGGAACATGGTTTAGATGATTACATAGGAGTTGCTCATCTTTTACCTCCAATTTGTCAATCTTTTATTAGAGCACTTTATTTTCTGGCAGAACTTGAGAACTCAAAAAAAAAAAAAAAAAGATGATGAAATCCTTTATGTCAGGTACTGAGAAAACAATAAATGTACCAGTGCTTGCTCTCCGAGTTTAGACTTATAGGAAAGATCAAAACAATCAAACAAAAAGCATGAGGCAGGTGTGCTGGCACAGCAGGTTAAGTCACTACTCGAAATGTTGGCATCCATATCAGAGTGCTGGTTGGAGTCCCAGCTACTCTGTTCTGACCCAGCTCCCTGCTAATGCACCTGCTAAGGCAATGGATGGTGGCCCAAGTTCTTGGATCCCTGCCACCCATGTGAGAAACCTGGAAGAAGCTCCTGGCTCCTGATTTTGGCCTTGTTCAAACCTGGGTGTTGCAGACATTTGGGGAGTAACCCCTCTGCCACTCTGCCTTTCAAACAAATAAATCTTTTTTTTTTTTTTTTTTTTTTTAAAGAAAGCATGCGATTGCACATCAGGAGAACACCAAGAGCTATGCACAATATGTAATGTGATGAATTGCCTTCCACAGCCAAGGCAGGCTTCCAAGAGGAGATGAGAGCCAAGCTAGATTCTGAAGGTCGACTAGGAGCTTGCAAGGAACCCTAGAAGGAGGAGCATTTCACACTCAGAGACAACATGTGCCATGGTGTATTTCGAGAACTATAAAGTTCAGAGCTGCTTTCTTTTTCTACAGGATGAAGTCCAAGTTCCTTTGCCTCAAAGCAACTCTTCACAACCTGGCTCCCGGCTATCCTTCTGTCCTCATTTCTTACTACCCTGGAGGCCTAGACATATGTGGGAGTGGTTGGAAGTAGGATCAAAATTGCTGTCAGAGCAGTTTATTGGCATGCGATATTTTATAGGCCCTGGGGATGGCCTGGAGAAGCTCAAAGGGCAGCCCCTGGACTTGTGGATGCCAAGGTGCTGAGAAGTAGGCGTTTGCTGAGCTAATCAGTGGAGGGGTGGCGGCAAGAGTTTAGGGTAGTGGGTAAAACTATCACCCAGGTGCAGTGTACTCAATACACAGTGGAAAGCAAGGGCCCCATGAACTTAACACTTCATTTACCAAATAAGCACTATCTTCCAGGTACTGTGCTCAGAAAGATCTTTTAAAAGCATAAATGTTGTATCCTTGCTTAAAGTCATTGCTTCTTGCTGCATTTAAAACAGCAGTGAAACTCCTAAATATGGCCCTCATGTTCAGGTCCACCCTTCTGTCCCCAGCCCACATCTCTAGCTGCACTGTGACACATTCTCCCTCTCCCAAGGCTTCTTTCAGCCTCTGGGAGGTGCTAAGCTGCCCCCATGTCTGCCAGTGCCCTTCTTATCCCTTGATCCTTTGCCTAATCCCTACTCATTCTTCTCTTATCACTTTGCTTTTTAAACAAAAGATTTTTTATTTGAAAGGCAGAGTGACTTAGGGAGGGAGGTAACGAGGGAGAGAGAGACTGCTCATCTGTGGGCTCACTCTCCAGATGGCCGCAGCAGCCAGGCCAAAGCCAGGAGCCAGGCTTCTCCCATATGTATGACAGGAACCCAAGTAACCGGGTCCTGTGCTGCTGCCTTCCCGGGAGCACCAGCAGGAAGCAGAATCAGAAGCAGAGCAGCAGGGACTTGAACGGACACTCTGAGAATGGAATATTGGTGTCGCAAGAGGCAGCTTCACTTTCTGTGCCGCAAGGCACCCTCCCTCCCCAAACCTCGTCACTGTACCGCCACCTCCCCAGGCCTTTCCTCCCAACCATCTCCCCATCGTGTTGTAAATTACACCTGCGAGTAAACCTTTGTTATCCGATTTCATAACTGTGTTTATGTATTTACTCAAGGACTTTATTCCTCCATGAGACTTTAGCTTCACGAAGATAGAATTTTGTATTTTGTAGAGTATTTTAAACACGTCTGGCACATAGAGATCGTAAAGTCTTATGAAAAGAATGAGTAAGTTGAATCTTCATAACTAGCAAAATGAAACTGAGGCTCAAAAGGTTTGGTGATCTATCCAACATCCCCAAACACGGGTGCAAATCTCCCTCTCCATGCTTGTAAATGCTGTGTGGGCCCCCCCAACAAAGAGGCCTCCATGTAAAGGTCTGGAAGTGGCACAGGAGCTAAAGGGAACGCAACCTATCTCTGGCTGTGGGTTATGATGTGTGACCAAGAGCAGCTCTGCCTGAGGGCACAGAAAATGCAACCAGGGCCTTGGGGTTTCAGTTAAAGATGTGATGAAACAGTCTGTAAAACAAAACAAAACAAAACAAAACAGTAAAGAGGAAGGCTATAGTGTGTAGAGTGCAGAGGGTGTGGTTTTTCAAAGGAACAGGAATTTCAGAAAATCCAGTGCAATGGGTTAAAAGACTGGATAGTAGTTAAAAAAACAAAAACAAAAACAAAAACAAGGAAAGGGGCGAGACGTCCCAGCAGCCACAAGGGATACAAGGATGAATGGAGAGTTGGCTGAATGAAGCGTACGCACTGAGGGGTGTCTGTGGACAGGCACGTGGGCAGAGGCAGAGGGCTTGTCCCGCTCATGGGACCCCGAAGTACTCAGCCAGTAGAAGACTAGAGCACGTGTGACATCCCTCCAGGGTTCCTGAGCACTGCGCTCCCTGGAGAGAGCTCCACTCCAGCAGTGTGGCCTGTCTGCTCCCATCAAGCTCTGGCCTATCCTGCCCCCTACCTCCACCCGGCCCTGCCCCAGTCCTGACCAGTAGTGGGAGCAGAAGTGGTGACCACACCGAGAAAGCTAGGCAGAGACGTTTCAAGAAGGGTGTTCCAAGGGTGCGGAGTATGTTAAGTTCACATCTTAATTCAGGTGTGGGTGAACCTGGGTACAGTCCTCGAGAACTGACCAATGTGGTGGGTTTAGACCAGAAAGAAAAGCACGTGAGTGGTTTTTAAAAACAGTAAAGCTTCTGCCTTCAGATATTATATTCCATTACAGTTAAAAATCTATATAGTATATTTAATCTAAATAGTGTATTTAAACTATATTCAGGGATGGATAAAAAGCATATAAAATTATTGCCTCTATCACCAAAAAAGCAAAATATTCCATACTAAGAATTGCTAAGAAACACTGTACCTTAAGACTGCAACTCGAATAATCCAAACCAGACACCCTACCAAGTGTGTAGAAACAGGCTGATGGCTCCTGAGAGGCGGGAACAGCTGGCTCCCAGCCGCCCTTTGCCTAGAAACAGTTGCCAGGCAGTGCTGGATTTGCTCACAAATGCACTTTTCACCTAGGCATCAGCATTATGATAACACGCAAGCCACCTCCCGATCCATCTCTCTGCTCCTGTCTCATGAAAAAGCAACTGAGTGGTGAAAATTATTTATGATGGCTAATAGCTGCCTGGTCCGTGAACTGTAGAATGTGATTTCCCAGGCAGAAAGAGGAGAATTTTTGCCGTTAGATCTAACAGTACAGTAGAAAAATTTGAAAGGTACCTATTTCATTTTGTTCTTAATTTCTTTCAGGCTGACTGTAAAGGACCAGGGACCAGAACAATGGAACCAAAACACATTCTCTTTCAAGTTCTTGTGTTGATTCACAAAAACGCATACTGAAATTTAAATCCACTTTAAAAATATTTGAAAGACAGATTCTGACTATTCAAAATACAAAATGACAGCCAAGATATTTTAAGAATTTTAAGATTTTCCTTTTTGTTACTGTTTATTATAAATTTGAGGCTCAAATTTTTATAGGCTCATCCATTTTCTTCACTAAATTGACATTATTAAGACAAAGCAACGCTGGGTGGCCTAACCCATTGATAATGTGGATGACACATAATGCCAATTTTAAAAAGTCTGATGCTATTAATAGGCTCAGTAACACAAAGAATGAAAGATAAAAGTGCAATTGAGCCTTTTCTGAATGGAACGCTTCATGTTACCTCTGCGAATCCTTTATTGGATACACTGCACAGAAGTTCTCCTCAAAGCAGCCGTGCTCCAGGCTCCCATCTACACCAAAACACTGCTACATTCCTGGCCTGCAGACCTACAATCCAGGAGCCATAGTTGCTTCCTCCTCTACATATTCTCCAACATCCAACTATCAAATTTGCTTCTTATTCATTCATTTGCTGGTTCTTCTACTAAACCATCCTGCCTACTAATGTTTTCCTATATGGATTTATTTTATTTTCCAGCTCCCCAAAAATCACTATTTCTCATAGTGAAAGCTAAAATTTTTAGTATGGAATTAAGAGGAGCGATCTTAATTCCTGAACTGCCTAAGAAGTCTTCTGGCTCTAGTCACCTTTCCCTTCCTCAAATGGTTCCACACAATGGATTCCCAAATATCTATTTATTCCTGTCTCCAAGTCTGTTTCAGCTTGAATGCCCTACTATCATTTCTAATCACTTCCAAATTTAGCTATCACATAAAACTGTTAATTCCCACTTCCTCCATGGACACATCCCCAATTCTGCATATCCATTTTAATAACAGAATGCCCTTGCTCATGTCTTTTAAGTCAATCAGTTGGCATCTCCACATGTTCTAAAAGGCAACTCAATCAAGAATCTTAAATCATGGGGCCAGCACAGTGGCTCACTTGGTTAATCCTCCGCCTGCGGTGCTGGCATCCCATATGGGTTCCAGTTCTAGTCCCGGCTGCTCCACTTCCAGTCCAGCTCTCTGCTATGGCCTGGGAAAGCAGCAGAAGATGGCCCAAGTATTTGAGCCCCTATGCCTGCACGGGAGACCTGGAAGAAGCTCCTGGCTCCTGGCTTCGGATCAGTGCAGTTCTGGCTGTTGTGGCCATTTGGGGAGTGAACCAGAGGATGGAAGACCTTTCTCTCTGTCTCTCCCTCTCACTGTCTATAACTCTACCTCTCCAACAAAAAAATAGTCTTAAAAAAAAAAAAGAATCTTAAATCATAAGAGTTGGTACTGGCTTGGTGCTTCTTCTGTCCCAAGCACTAATGTAAATATATGTTAAACTTAATTATCACACCAATTTCATGAAGTACATACAATTACAACCCTTATTTCTCAAATGAGGAAACTTGGGCACCAGGAGGCTATACATAGTCTGCTGAGGGTCATGCCCTAAGAGGCAGAGTTTGCATTCACACCCAGACACACTGGTTCTAGAATAATCCATATTCTAAACCAATAGTCCTTATTATGGGTCCTTCCAGTTTGAAAATTCTTACATGTTATCTAGGCCAACCTCAGCACTTGACTGAAGATAAATCAAGGAGAGGGGAGACTCAGTGACCTGCACTACAATTAAATAAAGCATTGCTTCTCAAAATTTAATGTACACATAAATCACCTAGGGATCTTTTAAAATGTGGATTCTAACTCAGTAGGTATTAGATGAAGGCTGAGGTCATACATTTATTTTTCTTACATTTAAAAATAATTATTTATTTAACATCAGAGTTAGAGAGAGAGAGAGAGAGATACAGAGAAAAAGAGAGATTTTCCACCTGCTGGTTCATTTCTCAGATGGCTGCAATGACCAGCAGTGGGCCAGACCAAAGCCAGGAGCCGGGAGCCAGGAGCTTCATCTGGGTCTACCACAAGAGTGGCAGCGGCCCAAGCTCTTGGACCATCCTCTGCTGATTTTCCCAGGCCATTAGTAGGGAGCTGGATCAGAAGTAGAGCAGCCAGCACATGAATTGGCACCCATTTGGGATGCCAGCAGTGGCTTAACCTGCTGTGCCACAACACTGGCCCCGTTTTTCTTCCATTTCTAACAAGCTCCCGCATGATACTGATTTGTACTGGTTCATGCACTGCATCTTGAATAGCTAGAGCAAAAGGAAACTGAGGCTGGAACTCACTTCTGACTTCCTGCCTCTGGTGCCTCAGGATAGCAGCTAGGAGGGACAGAGTGTGACCAAGAGAAGTTCCCTGGGGAAACAAACCTGCCTTGTTTCCGATCACCCTAAATGTGTCCCTATTGAGGCACACAAAGATTTTCAATCAGCTCCTAGGAATTCAAATAGTAAACATAAGAAACTTGTTTAAAATGTTTTTCATGATCAAGGAAGTGACAAATGAATGGCAAATAAATAAGCTGTTTTCTATGTAGATCCTGTTAACATTTCAAATCCTGAATGTTGCTGAAATTGAAAACTCTCCTGGAGCTTTGAAGGATGTTAAAGATATCTTCGGAGTATATCTTAAATAAATACACTGAAATAAGAAAAACAGTTCTGCACACTATACTCGCCGTTGTTCACAATCACAGAGAACTGGGAGCAGCTTCAATATTTAATGACATAAAATAGTTCATATAGAAACAGTCAAATGTGCCCTTGGCTAATTGGAAGATTAAGAAAATAGATCGTATTCATTTTAACCAGAGGAGGAATTAAAACATAAAGTACATTTAGATGCAACTTCCTGAAGAGACTTAATTAAGCACGGGTGAGCTGAAAATAGAAATAAACTTGTTTTTAAATCCATCCTACTTTAATCATTTAATACTTAATCACTATCAATTTAAGGATTTTCTAAAAATGTAAGTTAAAGGTTTTATCACTGAGTTCCTTGTAAATAATTATAAAATGTAAAATTCAATGGTTATAATAACTTCATATTATGTAAATTTTTATGTAACTAAAAGGTACTCATGTTCTGAATACATTTTATGAGCATTTAATAAAATACCCATGATAATAATAAACCAACTAGCTCTATATTAACCCTTTCCTAATTTGTACAGTTTATTTTTATTTCTTATTTTTTAAAATTTTATTTATTTATTTGAGAGGTAGAGTCACAGACAGTAAGAGAGATGGAGAGAAAGGTCTTCCTTCCATTGGTTCACTCCCCAAATGGCCGCAAAGGCTAGAGCTGCGCTGATCCGAAGCTAGGAGCCAGGTGCTTCTTCCAGGTCTCCCACATAGGTGCAGGGGCCCAAGGACTTGGGCCATCTTCTACTGCTTTCTCAGGCCACAGCAGAGAGCTGGATTGGAAGAGGGGCAGCCAGGACTAGAACCGGCACCCATATGGGACGCCAGCGCCATAGGTGGAGGATCAACCTACTGCCACAGCGCCGGCCTCTGTATTGTTTATTTTCAAGCTGTATCCCATAAAGCATCATTTAATAAAATTTGGCCTGCCTGGTCCTAGGAGTTAAAGCAGTTTTTTACAGATAGCATCTTTGATTGTAGTAACTTTATGGTTTTCAAAGAACAAGATCTAAAATACACTGTTGGGGGGCACTCTTTTCCTATTTACAATGTCATTTAGTCAGTTGTCAGCTAACAGATTTCAGTTTTTATACACTCACTATTCATTCCTCATGCTACTTTTTAAAAATTGTTCAATAAATATCATCTATATTTACTGAGTCCAACATGATGTTTCGCAACATGTATATACTGCGGAATGGCTAAATCATGCTCATTTACATGTGCATTGCCCACATATTTGTGATGAGAATGCCTAAAATTTATTCTCTTAGTGATTTGTATCCTCTTAGTGATTTGGTATATTAGCTGTTAACAATTACATAATTTATAATAATAATGTAAATAATTATATATCAACAATTATATTATGCAATTATCTGTAGTCACTATGATATGCAGTTAATCTCCTGAACATTGTCTCCCTAATTGAAATTTTGCATTCTCTGACAAACATTTCCCAAATCCTCATTCCACTCCTCTAACCACAACCCCTGGCAGCCACGATTCTACTTTCTGTTTCTTTGGGTTTGACTCTGACAGATTCCACAAATGGGGGAGATCGTGTGGTATTTGCCTTTCTGTGCTTGGCTAATTTTACTTAACATGATGTTCTCAAAACCCACCCATTTGTTTGCAAATAGAAAGATTTCCTTCTTTAATTTATTTATTCATTAAGGTTTATTTGATTTCTTTGAAAGGAGTTACAGAGCGAGAGCGCGCGCTTCCACCTGCTGGCTCACTCCTCGCATGCCGTAATGGCTGGGGCTGGGCCAAGCTGAAGCCAGGAGCACCTCGTCTGCTGCTTTCCCAGGAGCATTAGCAGGGAGCTGGACTGAGAGTGGAACAGCTGGGACTCAAATCAGTGCCCAGCCAGCACTGCAGGTGGCAGCTTAATCTGTTATGCCACAAGCTGGCCCCAATTTCCTTCTTTTTAAAGGCTGAATAGTATTCTATTCTATTATAAACCTAGTTTTCTTTATCCATTTATGTATTGATGGGCATTCTGAAGAGTGATGCAAAGAACATAGAACTGCAAAGATGTCCTTCAAAATACTTCACTTCCTTTGGATGTATACCCAGCAGCAGAACTGCTCTATCATACTGTAATTCTAGTTTCAACAATTTTAGGACCCTCAATGTTGTTTTCCATCATGGCTGTGCTAATTTACATCCCACCACCGGTACACAAGGATCACCTTTTCTTGTCTTTTTTTTAACTTTTATTTAATGAATATAAATTTCCAAAGTACAGAATATTGATTACAATGGCTTCCCCCCATAACGTCCCTCCAACCCGCAACCCTCCCCTTATCCACTCCCTCTCCCCTTCCATTCACATCAACATTCATTTTCAATTCTCTTTATATACAGAAGATCAGTTTAGCATACATTAAGTAAAGATTTCAACAGTTTGCTCACACACAGAAACATAAAGTGAAAAATACTGTTTGAGTACTAGTTATAGCATTAGATCTCAATGTACAGCACACTAAGGACAAAGATCCTACATGAGGAGTAAGTGCACAGTGACTCCTGTTGTTGACTTAACAAATTGACACTCTTGTATATGGCATCAGTAATCACCCTAGGCTCTTGTCATGAGTTGCCAAGGCTATGGAAGCCCCCTGAGTTCACTGACTCTGATCATTTTTAGACAAGGCCATGGTCAAAGTGGAAGTTCTCTCCTCCCTTCAGAGAAAGGTACGTCCTTCTTTGATGACCCATTCTATCCACTGGGATCTCACTCATGGACATCTTTCATTTAGGTTTTTTTTTCCCCCAGAGTGTCTTGGCTTTCCATGCCTGAAATACTCTCATGGGTGTTGCTCCCCCTCTTCGTGGAGGAACGACACAGGACCCTGCGCTGTTCTTTTGTCTGCTCGGCCCTCCCCGGGTTTGCTGCTGGTTCTTCCTGGGTTGGCTACCGACCCTTCCACCTCCATGGAAGGGCGGTTTCCCCTGCCACTTTCCCCACTTCCGCGGGGGAGCGGCACACCGCCAGCCGGCTCTCTCGGGGGCTGCTCAGGTGTTCCTCAGGTGTTCCTGGTGCATGTTGTCTCTCTCCTCCTTTATAGTCCTCTTCCACCAATCCCAACTCTGCTACCCACACGCCGAGTACGCTGCTCTCCTCCAATCAGGAGCAGGATCAGCTCCTGCAGGTCATCACTCAAGTTGGCGAGAGGCAGCTGCGTAGAAGTTGTTACCCCTTCTCAGCGCCATATTGTGGGAGAGCAGATGCATAGAATAAGTCTTAATTCCAGTAACAGTCTAGTCCGAGTTGCTCCCCACAATGGGCATTTCAGCTGGATCCGCATGCCTTAAGGGCTGATTATGAGGCCAGAGTGCTATTAGGACATTTGCCATTCTATGGGTCTGCTGTGTATCTCACTTCCCATGTTGGATCATTCTCTCCATTTTTGATTCTATCAGCTAGTATTTGAAGACACTATTCTTGTTTATGTGATCCCTTTGGTTCTTAGTCCTATCATTACGATCAATTGTGAACAGAAATTGATCACTGGGACTAGTGAGATGGCATTGGTACATGCCACCTCGATGGGATTGAATTCGAATCCCCTGGTATGTTTCTAACTCTACTGTTTGAGGTAAGTCAGCTTGAGCATGTCTGGAATTGCACATCTCTTCCCTCTCTTATTCCCACTCTTATATTTAACAGCGATCACTTTTCAGTTAAGTTTCAGCACTTAAGAAGAATTGTGTATTGATTACAGTATTCAACCAAAAGTATTAAGTAGAACAAACAAACAAAAATACTAAGAGGGATAACATATTAAGCTGCTCATCAACAGTCAGGGTGAGGGCTGATCAAGTCACCATTTATCATAGTGTTCATTTCACTTTAACAGGTTTCCTTTTTGGTGCTCAGTTAGTTGTCACCTATCAAGGAGAACAAGTGGTATTTGTCCCTTTGGGATTGGCTTATTTCACTCAACATGATGTTTTCCAAATTCCTAACAGGGATCACTTTTCAGTTAAAATTTAAACACCTAAGAATAATTGTGTGTTAATTACAGAGTTCAACCAATGGTACTAGAACAAAAAAAATACTAAAATGGATAAAGTATTACATTGTACATCAACTGTCAGGACAAGAGCTGATCAAGTCACTGTTTCTCATAGTGTCCATTTCACTTCAACAAGTTTCCCCTTTGGTGCTCAGTTAGTTGTCGCCAATCAGGGAGAACATATGATATTTGTCCCTTTGGGACTGGCTTAATTCACTCAGCATGATGTTTTCCAAATTCCTCCATTTTGTTGCAAATGACTGGGTTTCGTTGTTTTTGACTGCTGTATAGTATTCTATAGAGTACATGTCCCATAATTTCTTTATCCAGTCTACTGTTGATGGGCACTTGGGTTGATTCCAGGTCTTAGCTATTATGAATTGAGCTGCAATAAACATTAAGGTGCAGACTGCTTTTTTGTTTGCCAATTTCATTTCCTTTGGGTAAATTCCAAGGAGTGGGATGGCTGGGTTGAATGGTAGGGTTATATTCAGGTTTCTGAGGAATCTCCAGACTGACTTCCAGAGTGGCTTAACCAGTTTGCATTCCCACCAACAGTAGGTTAGTGTTCCTTTTTCCCCACATCCTCTCCAGCATCTATTGTTGGTAGATTTCTGAATGTGAGCCATTCTAACTGGTGTGAGGTGGAACCTCATTGTGGTTTTGATTTGCATTTCCTTGATTGCTAGTGATCTTGAACATTTTTTCATGTGTCTGTTGGCCATTTGGATTTCCTCTTTTGAAAAATGTCTATTGAGGTCCTTGGCCCATCTCTTAAGTGGGTTGTTTGTTTTGATCTTGTGGAGTTTCTTGATCTCTTTGTAGATTCTGGTTATCAACCCTTTATCAGTTGCATAGTTCGCAAATATATTTTCCCATTCTGTCGGTTGTCTCTTCACTTTCCTGACTATTTCTTTTGCAGTACAGAAACTTCTCAATTTGATGTAATCCCAAATGTTAATTTTGGCTTTGACTGCCTGTGCTTCTGGGGTGTTTTCCAAGAAGTCATTGCCGATACCTATATCTTTCAGGGTTTTTCCAATGCTCTCTAATAATTTGATGGTGTCAGGTCGTAGATTTAGGTCTTTAATCCACGTTGAGTGGATTTTTGTGTAAGGTGTAAGGTAGGGGTCTTGCTTCATGCTTCTGCACGTGGTAATCCAGTTTTCCCAGCACCATTTATTGAATAGACTGTCCTTACTCCAGGGATTGGTTTTGGACCCTTGATCAAATATGAGTTGGCTGTAGATGTTTGGATTGATTTCTGGTGTTTCAATTCTGTTCCATTGGTCTATCCATCTGTTTCTGTACCAGTACCATGCTGTTTTGATTACAACTGCCCTGTAGTATGTCCTGAAATCTGGTATTGTGATGCCTCCAGCTTCGTTTTTGTTGTACAAGATTGCTTTAGCTATTCGAGGTCTCCTGTGTCTCCATATAAATTTCAGCATCATTTTTTCCAGATCTGAGAAGAAGGTCTTCGGTATCTTGATTGGTATTGCATTGAATGTATAAATTGCTTTTGGGAGAATGGACATTTTGATGATATTGATTCTTCCAATCCATGAGCATGGAAGATTTTTCCATTTCTTGGTATCCTCTTCTATTTCTTTCTTTAAGGTTTTGTAATTTTCATCGTAGAGATCTTTAACGTCCTTGGTGAAGTTTATTCCAAAGTATTTGATTGTTTTTGTAGCTATTGTGAATGGGATTGATCTTAGAAGTTCTTCCTCAGCCATGGCATTGTCTGTGTATACAAAGGCTGTTGATTTTTGTGCATTGATTTTATACTCTGCTACTTTGCCAAACTCTTCTATGAGTTACAATAGTCTCTTAGTAGAGTTCTTTGGGTCCCCTAAATAAAGAATCATATCATCTGCAAAGAGGGATAGTTTGAGTTCTTCCTTCCCAATTTGTATCCCTTAAATTTCTTTTTCTTGCCTAATAGCTCTGGCTAGAACCTCCAGAACTATATTGAATAGCAGTGGTGAGAGTGGGCATCCCTGCCTGGTACCAGATCTCAGTGGAAATGCTTCCAACTTTTCCCCATTCAATAGGATGTTGGCTGTGGGTTTTTCATAGATTGCTTTGATTGTATTGAGGAATGTTCCTTCCAAACCCAGTTTGCTTAGAGTTTTCATCATGAAAGGGTGTTGTATTTTATCAAATGCTTTCTCGGTGTCTATTGAGATAATCATATGGTTTTTCTTCTGCAGTCTGTTAATGTGGTGTATCAGATTGATTTCTTTGCGAATGTTGAACCATCCCTGCATACCAGGGATAAATCCCACTTGATCTGGGTGGATGATCTTTCTGATGTGTTGTTGCATTCTATTGGCGAGAAGTTTATTGAGGATTTTTGCATCTATGTTCATCAGGGATATTGGTCTGTAATTCTCTTTCAATGCCGCATCTCTTTCCGGCTTAGGAATTAAGGTGATGCTGGCTTCATAGAAAGAATTTGGGAGGATTCCCTCTTCTTCGATTGTTCTGAATAGTTTGAGAAGAATTGGAGTTAGTTCTTCTTTAAATGTCTGGTAGAATTCAGCAGTGAATCCATCTGGTCCTGGGCTTTTCTTTGTTGGGAGTACCTTTATTACTGTTTCAATTTCTGTCTCAGTTATGGGTCTGTTTAGGTTTTCGATGTCTTCCTGGTTCAATTTAGGTAGGTTGCATGTGTCCAGGAATCTATCCATTTCTGATAGGTTTCCCTGTTTGCTGGCATACAAGTCCTTGTAGTAATTTCTGATGATTCTTTTTATTTCTGTGGTGTCTGTTGTTACATTTCCTTTTTCATCTCTGATTTTATTGATTTGGGTCTTTTCTCTTCTTTTTTTAGTTAGTTGGGCCAGTGGGGTGTCAATTTTGTTTATTTTTTCAAAAAACCAGCTCCTCACTTGGCTGATTTTTTGTAATTTTTTTTTGGATTCAATCCTGTTGATTTCTTCTCTGATTTTAATTATTTCTCTTCTCCTACTAGATTTGGGCCTGGTTTGCTGCAGTTTTTCTAGATCCTTGAGATGTGTTGAAAGCTCATCTATTTGGTGCCTTTCCAATTTCTTGATGTAGGCACCTATTGATATAAACTTTCCTCTTAACACTGCTTTTGCTGCGTCCCATAAGTTTTGGTATGTTGTGCTGTTATCCTCATTTACTTCCAGAAAATTTTTTATTTCTCTTTTAATTTCTTCTATGACCCATTGTTCATTCAGGAGCATGTTGTTCAATCTCCATTGTGTAGGCTCTAGGGATTCCTGAGTTGCTAATTTCCAACTTCATTCCTTTATGGTCTGAGAAGCTGCATCGTATGATTCTAATTCTTTTGAATTTGCTGAGATTTGCTTTATGGCCTAGTATGTGGTCAATCCTAGAGAAGGTTCCATGTACTGCTGAGAAGAAGGTAAAATCTTTAGCTGTAGGATTGAAAGTTCTGTATATATCTGTTAGATCCATTTGGGCTATAGTGTTGTTTAAATCTACTGTATCCTTGTTGAGCTTCTGTCCTGTTGATCTGTCTATTTCTGAGAGTGGAGTATTGAAGTCCCCCAGTACTATTGTATTGGGGTCTAAGTCTCCCTTTAAGTCCCTTAACAAATCTTTTAGATAAACCGGTGCCCTGTAGTTAGGTGCATATACATTGATAATTTATATCTTCCTGTTGAATTGATCCCTTAATCATTATATAGTGTCCCTCTTTGTCTCTCTCAACAGTTTTTGTGGTAAAGTTTATGTTGTCCGATATTAAGATGGCTACGCCCGCTCTTTTTTCATTTCTGTTGGCATGGTATATCTTTTTCCAGCCTTTCACTTCCAGTCTGTATGGATCTTTGTTGGAAAGATGTGTTTCTTGTAAGCAGCAAATAGATGGGTTTTGTTCCTTAACCCAATCAGCCAATCGGTGTCTTTTAACTGGACAGTTCAGGCCATTAACGTTCAATGTGACTAATGATAAGTGGTAAGTTTGCCCTGCCATTTGCCAAAGATAAGTTCTAATATATGCTTTGAATTCCCTGTGATCTTTTGCTGTGAGGTTTCCTTCGTTTATCTTCTTTCATATTGATGACCGTGTTTCTGTGTTTCTGTGTGTAACACATCTTTAAGCATCTTTTGCAGGGCTGGACGAGTGGCGACAAATTCTTTCAATTTCTGTTTGCTATGAAAAGTCTTTATTTCACCTTCATTCACAAATGATAGCTTTGCAGGATATAATATTCTGGGCTGGCAGTTGTTCTCTCTTAGTACCTGGGCTATATCTTGCCATTCCCTCCTAGCTTATAGGGTTTCTGATGAGAAGTCAGCTGTGAGTCTGATTGGAGATCCTCTGAGAGTAATCTGACGTTTCTCTCTTGCACATTTTAGGATCTTTTCTTTATGTTTCACTGTGGAGAGTTTAATTACAACGTGTCGTGGTGAGGATCTCTTTTGGTCATGTTTATTAGGGGTTCTGTGAGCTTCCTGTACTAGGATTTCTCTGTCCTTCTCCAAACCTGGGAAATTTTCTGCTAATATCTCACTAAAAAGGCCTTCTAATCCTTTCTCCTTCTCCATGCCTTCAGGAACTCCTAGAACCCGAATGCTGGGTTTTTTAATAGTATCCTGCAGATTCCCAACAATATGTTTTAGATTTCTAATTTCCTCTTTTTTTCTTTGGTCTGACTGTATTCTTTCCTGTTCTCTGTCTTCTAAGTCCGATATTCTCTCCTCTGCTTCACCCATTCTGTTCGTAAGGCTCTCTATTGTGTTTTTCATTTGATCTATTGAATTCTTCACTTCATTATGATTTCTCGTCACTATCACAGTTTCCTGTTGTACTAGTTGTTTTGTTTCATTTTGATTCCTTCTTAATATTTCATTTGCATGAGAGAGATTTTCTATCTTGTCCATTAAGGATTTCTGTAGTTCAAGAATTTGTTTTTGAGAACTTCTTAATGTTCTTATCAATTTTTTGAGATCTGCTTCTTGCATTTCTTCTAACTCATCATCTTCATAATCTTGAATTGGGGTGTCTTTTTCGTTTGGGGGCATCATGGTGACTTCCTTGTTTTTATTGCCTCGGTTTTTGCGTTTGTTATTTGGAATATTGGAGATATTTGGTTTCTTCACTGTGGTACTTTTTCTTGTTATACTATGACTCTAGATTAAGTGGACTGTCTGGTTTTGATGGAGCCTTAGAGGCTTGAGATGGATGTGGCCTGAGAGCTCTGTTTGGTGTGCCAAAGGTGACACTCCTAGGTTAGGCGTGGTAGATCTCTCTCTCTCTTTCTTTCTTTTTTTGATTCAAAAGGGAAGTAATTCCACACAGCTGAACGAAGTTGGAGGTAGTTAGCAGGCAAATGATATACCCACAGGAGCCAGAGATCAGAAGCTCTTTCCCAAGGACCACACAGGACATCTGTTCTGCCCTCAGGGTGGGCTCAGATTATCCTTCAGTCTCCCACTGGGTTGCCAAAGTTACGGAATTATAGCTTCTCTGGAGAGTACTCACGTGAATTCCGTGAGTTCTCTCCCCCACTGTCTCTTTTTTCACAGTCTCAGTTCAGTAGCACCACAAATTTACTAGGTCCTAATCTCCTGTTAATTTGCCCCACCCAGAGTCAGGTTTTTCTGCTAGGCTCAGGGCCGGTGCAGACCTGAGGTCGCTCTGCTTATGACATATGTCCAAGATGGCGCCTGCTCTTTGTCTTGCTCGCCCTTGAGAGGTGAGCAGAGAGAGAGAAACCCGTGTCCGTACCAGTCACCTTTTTTTTTTCTCTCTCTCTCTCTTCCAGTTAGCCTGGTGAACTTCCCCCCCTGGGGGTCGTTCCCTCTAGTCTCCTCTCTCCACTTGCCTGCCGGTGTCTCAGGCTATTGAGGTTCAGCTCACCTCGCGTTCCAGCGCTGGTGTGTTGAGTCTGCCGCTGGTGTCCCGAACTGTGGGCTCCCACGCTCTCCACGCAGGTCCACTGTGAATCACGCGTTCTGGAAGAGTTTCTTCTGCTGTTTCCTCCCCTACTCTTCCTTGAATCTGCAGTATCTCCACTTTTATTAAACTGTCTCTCCCTGGACTATCAGTGTGCTCCCTTCCTATTCCGCTATCTTGCCTCCTCCGTCTTTTTCTTTTTTTAAGATTTATTTGTTTATTTGAAAGGCAGAGTGGCAGAGCAAGAGGGAGAGACAGAGACAGAGAGAGACCTTGTATTTGCTAGTTCACTCTCCAAATGACCACAGGAGCCAGAGCTGGGCCAGGCTGAAGCCAGGAGCAGAGAACTCCACCCTGGTCCCCCACATGGGTAGCAGTGGCCATCTTCCACTGTCCTCCCAGGGTTTCTGGCAGGAAGATGGATCAGAAGGGGACTAGAACTGGCAGTGGCTTAACCAGCTGTGTCACAAAATCAGCCTCCTCTTTTATTGCACATGTTATCTCTCATAACTTTTTCAATTTTTATCATTTATATTTGACAGGTAGAACAACAGAGAGAGAGAGAGAGACAGAGACAGAGACAGAGAGACAGAGAGATACTTTATCCATTGGCTCACTCTCCAAATACCTATAAAAGCTGGGGCTGGGTCAGGCAAAAACTGGGACCCCAATCTTCTTGAGCCCTCACTGCTGTCTCTGGCTACACACCAGCAGGAAGTTGGCATCAGGATCAGTCTGGGCACTCTGATATGGGATGTGGGTGTCCAAAGCAGCATCTGAACCACTGCACAAATGCTCCCCCTCAGCTTTTTGCTAATAGCCCTTCTGACAAGTGTGAGGTGACGTCTCCTTGTGGTTTTAGTTTGTATTTCTTGATTATTAGTAATGTCTGGTGTTATTTCATATATCTGTTGGCCATTTATATGTCTTCATTTGAGAAATGTCTATTCAGGTCTTTTGCCCGTTTTAAAATTGGGTCATTTGTTTTCATGCTATTGAGTTGTTGGAGTTCCTTATGTATTTTGAACATTAACTCCGTATCAGCTGAATGGTTTGCAATTATTTTCTTCCAGTCTGAGGTCATTCTTCACTCTGTTGATTGTTTCCTTTGCTATGCAGAAGATTTTCAGTTTGATACTATCCCATTTGTCTATTTTTGCCTGTGCTTTTAGGATCATATTCCAAAAATTTATGGCCCATATTTCAAAACTCATGGAACTTTATGCCTATATTCTTCCAGTAGCTTTACATTTTCAAATCTTATGTCCAAGCCATTAATTCATTTTGAGTTGATTTTTGTATGTGGTGGGACATTTCATTCTCCTGCATGAGACTATCTAGTTTTCCATTTTGTTGAAGAAACTGTTCTTTTCCCATTCTTGGCTTCTTTGTCAATAATCTACCATAAATGCACTTCTGGATTCTCTACTCTGCTCCATTGCCCTGTGTGTTTGCTTCTTATGCTAGTATTACATGGTTTAACTATAGCTTTAAGTGCATTTTGAAATTAGGTAGTGTGATGTCTCCAACTTTGTTGTTTCAGTCAAGACTGCTTTGGTTATTTGGGTCTTCTGTGGTTGCACATGAATTTTAGGATTTTTTCTAAATAAAATTCTGTGAAAAATGTTGGGATTTTGATAAGGATTGCATTGAATCTGTAGACCACTCGGGTAGAATGGACATTTTAACAATATGAATTCCTTCAACTCATGAATGTAGGATACATTTTTTATTTGTATCTTCTTTAATTTCTTTCATTAATGTTTTATAGTTTTCAATGCACAATTTTTTACCTCCTGATTGAATTTATTTTCAGTTTCTTAAATTTAAAAAGATTTATTTATTTATTTGAGAGAGAGCGAGGAATGGAGAGGAGAGATGGAAGGAGACACAGACAGGAAGACAGACAGACAGACAGAAAGCACTCTGATCTACAAGTTCACTCCCCAAACAGCCAAAGTCTAGGGCTGAGCTGGGGATAAAGCCAGGAGCCAGGAACACAATCCTGATCTCATCCCAGCAAGTGGCTGAGATCCAATTACTTGAGCTACAACCAGGCCACCCAGGGTCTGCATCAGCTGGAAGCTGGAATCAGGAGCTAGACCTGGAATTGAACCCAGATCCTCTGATGTGGGACTAGGCTAAATGCCTGATCACCCCCTGACTTTTTTTTTAGTAGCTATTATAAACAATCTTATTTTCTTCATTTCTTTTTTGGTAGTTTGTTATTAGTGTATGAAAACACTACAACTGACTTTTATATGTTGATTTTGTATCCTCCCACTTCACTGAATTTGTTTATTAATCCAAACAGTTTTTGGTAGTCTTCAGGGTTTTCTATACATAAAGCTGCGGTGATATAGGAATAAGCAAAATGTTTTTCTTACTCTCTTCTCTCAACACTTCTGACATCAGATTTGCGGGGTTCTCCTCCCGCATTTCAAACAATTCTCTGGCAGATTCTCTGGTGGATGCCAGCTGGGTGCCCTCAAATTCAATTCAGTTCTGACACTGCTTATGTGGAGATCGACCCTAACCCCACAGATTGAGGGTTCAGTCCCACAACCACCCCTCACTTCATATGCCAATCACAAGCCTCAAGTCGTGGCCTGGGCTTTGTCTAACTGATTACAACAGCCCCCTCCTTGGGTTCCATTCATTTTCTAGATCACAGAACTCAGAGAAATGCTCTGCTTACATTTATAGATTATGAAGAATGTTGCAAGGGATATAGAGGAACAGCCAGACGGAAGAGATGCATAGGGCAGGGTTGGGTGGGAAAGGGTGGGGATCTTCCATGCCTTCTCAAGACATTCCTCCCCCAGGAACTTCCATGTGTTCCGTTCTCTGGAAACTCTCCAAACCCCACAGCTCAGGAATTTGTGTGGAGGCTTCAGTATGAAGGTGTGATTGGTTATTAACTCTCTCCTCTCTGAAGAATGGAAGATGGATCTGAAAGCCAACCTTCTAATCACCAAGAGTTGCCTCATTAAAACAGAAGATGCCCCTAGCACCCAAGAAATCCCAAGGGATATAGGAGCAAAGGCCAAAGATTAGAATGAAAGATTCTCCTAGTATCCCTATGGCTTAGGAAATTACAAGGCTTTTAGGAGCTCTATGAATGATATGGGGAAAGAGACCAATAAGTATATTTTTAAAAATTTCATAGTCTATGCCTTGGTCTTTAGCCATGTATCCCCTATAGCAAAATGATTATCTCAGCATTTACTTTAGTGTAGCACTTATAGGCTAGAGATAGTACCAACACAAATATGTTTAATATCTGGGGACGCTAGTGCTTTTATTTGGAAACAACTAATTTGCCCTATAAAGCCATTAGCTTTTCATATTCTTATACTAATTTCATTATTCTCTTTTCCCTTTGATTTACTTCTGTTTGTATCTTATCATAAATGTATGCAAAATTATTTAGCACAGAAATCAGCTAGATCCAGTTCTGTTGCTCACAAGTCAGTTTTCATTCACCTCATGTTCTGAAGAGTCTTCACCTCAATGTTCCAATGCACTTAATCACTGGGATTCCTGCTATCATTAGTCTTATTTACACGATATAGTGCACCTTAACACCACCAATGTTACACCACATCATATTCAAGTCAGATCATACTAAAGCTTAGTTTCATTACAGAACAAGTAAGAAAGAATTACAGAGTATTTGTTTTGTCTTTCCTGTAGAACACCCTTGTCACCGTACTGGATATTATCAAGGAGAGGTGGCATTACGAATAGCCATGACTCCGTTATTTCTAGGTTCCAAGTTACCTGGGGACAAAGTCAATCACCCTATCTCATTCCACAGCCTTGTACTAAGACTGGTTTCCACTGTGTGTTATCTTACAGCAGGGCTCACCTCACCCCTCTCCTAAAGGTAGAACGTGAATAGTATTTAGAACAGTTCCTATCCCTACTAACAGTACTGCAGGATGCATATTGTTTTGAACTATTCTGGAAATGCAGCAGTCTTAGTACATTAGTTTAAATTGTAACTGCCCCCAGAGACCTTCCCTGAGTGTTGAGGGCTATCAGATTCCCACAGATGTGCCAACTGCACCTCTGGAACTGGGATAGAGGGCTGGCCCGAAGGCCACTTCAGCTTTCATTTATATTAAATTAGTTGAGCAGCCCTGTTGTGTCAGGGTATAGGTTCTTCCCATCACTGGCTTATTGCATTATCCCCTGTTATTTGTTGAGCCTGCCTGGCCCACTTTGATAAAGCCGGATTATCTTTCCAGGCTGACTCCCGTTCTTTGCAATCCCCTCTAAGATGTCAATCCCAGCTAGTCAGTCTCTTCCCCCTGAATGCTGCTTCTGATGAAAAGCGAATTCAGCATGGCCCGGGATACCTAGACCAGCACGTAGCTCTCCTAAGGTCCTTTTTCGGTTTTGTGAGCCAGTGTTCTTTCATCTCCTGTGCACGTTGTTGCCACTGAGTAATAAGTGTTCAACAGCTGTTAGGATACATGCTTTGCTCCCAAAAGTGTTGGGGGCATCACACTAAGTTTGGATGTATTACCTACTAGGTGTAATTTGGTATGCATGAACCCTAAAACCTCTCATAGCCTTCCTAGCTTCAGGGTGGGACCACTCCCTGGACAATCTTCCATCTACCCGTGATGTCCACTCTTTAGTCCCATCAGGAATTCATCATTTCCCCTATCTTCCTTAGTATCTTTCCATTCACAAAGACAAGAGTGATATGTATTTGTGAACTTCATACTGTGGAATGTTGGGCATGTGGCTATGATATCTGTCTATTAGAACTAGGGATCCCTCTAAGTATTTCATCATCAAGGTTTATAGTTAAACAAGTGATGGGTTTTGGGGGGAGAGGCATGTACCACATGGTTTGTAGTCCAAGTAGGAAACAGTTATAACCTTTGTAAAGTAGATGCAAGCCAAAAAAAAATAGGAGTCAGACGGTGACATATTAGTAGTTATCTTTAGTCATTAACAGTCACTTCAATTCTCATCTTATCATCTGAGCATAATGTCCTCAGAGCAATACTACTTACATTTGCAGGCTGCCGCTTGGATTTGTCAGCTTCCAAAAGCAGGGCTAGTCCAGCAAATGTGTAATTTATTCATTCTGGGCATCTGGTGTGACTGTGCTAAGAGCATTTTCTTGCTCTGAGCCTCTTTCAAGGTATTATTGCCATGTTGGATTTCATTCCTTTACCCTCAGTTATTATCTCTCCTTTCCATTTTACATTACTTTTTACCATTTTTGGAAGGGATGATAGGTTCAGCCACTGTGCCAGTCCATTTTCTTATAGCAATACTGACCTAGTAAGTGTTTTTCCCTGAATTCACTCCCATTCATACAGGGTAGAGCTATACAGGTGCAGAACTTATGGGCTATCCCAACCACTTGCTAACTCTGAAGCATTCACTGTGTACCCAAACTTTGCCAGATGGAATGAAGGCACAAGCCTGTCAAGCCATTAGGGATTCTGGCATACATGTTTATGGTTACCGTTTTTTGCTTAGGAATCAATCACTTCTGCTTCTGGCAGTCCCAGGTGCATCCCTGGGACCACGGCATTAGGTAAGGGGAAAAACTGAGCTGCCTGGAGAAGAATTGCCTAGTTGGACCAGACCTCTCTCTTTCCCCCCAAATCCTTCAGAAAAGTGGAAGATTCTCCCCAGGGAGCACCCTACACTCTCCTGTTGAGTGTGCATGCGTGATCATGAAGGTATGTAAGCCAGTCCCTTATGCCTTTATCTCTGTTTTTTCAGTCACCCATTCCAATTCTCTATCAAACAGCTACTCTGAGGATGATAAAAATAAGTCCATTTGATATGGTATTTCTTTGCCCACTGTTGGACACTGTGGCCTGTAAAATATATCCCTTGTTTTTTTCTTCTAATGCTTTAAAAGTATTTTAGGCATTTGCATCTGGGTATGCAGAGCCCAATCCAGAGTGTCTATTCCAATAGGAACCATTCTGAGCCCCCCAACTCCTGACTCTGGGTCAAGGCTACTGGCATTGGTCCCGTACACTCCACTAGGTAAATCAGTAAATTAAATTTTTGGCATTTTTTTGGCACTCTGAGAGTGTGAGAGGAAAACTTCTAGATGCAGCCCATCTTTGCATAGCTGATTGTACCAGACTGGAGCTCCCTGAATCAGGTCCACATTTCATGAATCCAGGTATCTACCTCAGGGCAGTGCTCCAAAAGATCCACTTGGTGGTTCCATACACCTTCTGAATGTGGAATAGGGTTCTCCTAATAAGCAGTGATATGTCCTACTTTAATTCACCCCTTAAGTTCCCAGAGTGCTTTCTCTAAGGATGTACCCCATATGGGTATCCCTTTAACAGTTCATTTTCATATTGTTTGTCTACCAGACCATATGGCCAGGTGATCAGCCCATGAATCTATACTCAAACACAGAGGATTTTACCATCGTCCAATTCTTCCATCACTGCTAGGAAAATAGCACACAATTGAGTCCACTGAACTGATATATTCTTACCTTTTTCAGTCAGCGTCTTTCCCTTCACTGGTCTTAGAGCAGCAGCTTTCCAAACAGAATGCTGTCCATGCATCTTGGAATCACCATTCATAAATCAAGCAGTTCTCTGTTTATCAATCCAGAGCTGTGCTCTTCAAATGGCTTCCGAGTTGGTCCTGGGGGAAAGAGTATCTGATCATGATTATTGTGGGTGCTTCCTCACATCCCCTGCTAGGTTGCTCTGTATAAATTACGTCCAGTATGAAATGCTTCTGGGCACTACCTTTTTTTTTTTTTTAGATTTGAAAGGCATAAAAACAGAGAGAGAGACAGAGAGACAGAGAGACACACAGAAGTGGAGAAAGAGAGACAGACAGACAGATGACACAGAAGGGGAGAGAGAGAGAGAGAGAAAGAGGCAGACAGACAAAAACACACAGAAAGAGAGAGAGAGAGAGACTTCCATTTGCAGGTTCACTTTCCATATGCCCACAACAGCCAAGGCTGGGCCAGGCTAAAGCCAGGAGCCCAAAGTCAATACAGGTTTCACACGTGGATGACAGGAACCCAACTACTTGGGCCATCACCTGCTGCCTCCGAGGGTGGGCATTAGCAGGAAGCTGGGATTGGGAGTGGGGCTGGAACTTGAACCCAATCACTCTGATATGGGATGAACGCATTCCAAATGGCGTCTTAACCACTGTGCCAAATGCCTGTCCCCGCCTTCTTTAGTTGAGTGCCTCACTGACATCAATGCAAGATATTATCTTCAGTTTCATGATTATTCTATGTCTTTCAGTTACAGAGGCAGTCTCAGCTAATGCCTGTAATTGGCAGGCCAATAACTCTCAAATGGTGTGCCCCAGATTGTAGTGTCTGGGCACTTTCCCGCCCCAAATCCCAAGTCACTGCCTGGAGGTGCTCACAGCCATCTGCCGTAAGCTCCAGTTGGAATGAGTATGAATGGCAGGCACTTCCCAAATCATACCTCTGAGTGGGGACTGCAAGGGCCTAAAGGCAATGAGAGAGCTACCATTTTTTTGTAATTAAATATGGACATCTTTTGCTTAAGTTTTCCCTCAGATACAGCTTTTTCGGGTTGTGGTGGTAATCTTACAGGTAGGAACTAGCAATATTCCTAGAAAATATAAATAA
Source organism: Oryctolagus cuniculus (assembly GCF_964237555.1). NCBI lineage: Eukaryota > Metazoa > Chordata > Mammalia > Lagomorpha > Leporidae > Oryctolagus > Oryctolagus cuniculus. The sequence goes on from NC_091434.1 coordinate 50,214,302, forward strand.
ACCAACCAAATGCTGGGCTTCGTGTTTGGTCCTAGGGGTAGGTAGCCACAGCACTGCTTTTTTTTTTTTTTTTAATCATTTGTGGGAGTAGAGAATAGACAGGAGGAAAACACTCTGGTTTTCCCTTATAGCACAACCTTTGGTGTTGGAAGTAGAATCAAAGATCAAACTTAGACCAGAAGATGCTCCTGGCACCTCAATACTCAGGAAATTCAAAGGTTTCAAGATCTCTGTGCCAGAGTTGGGGACAAACATCAATATATTTTCCTCATTTTTTTCATAAATATATCCCATCATTCACAGTCAGAAACAATTTAACTTTTTCCTTTCCAATTTGAACGCACTTTTTTCTTTATTTCTCTAGCCTAATGACTCTCGCTAGGACTTCTACTACTCTGTTGATAGAAGCAGTGACAGGGGGCCTCCTTGTCTTGTTCTTGGTCTTAGAGGAAAAAACTTTTCAGCTTTTCAACATAATGGAAATGATGTCAGCTGTGAGCATGACATTCGCAGCTTTATTGTGCTGAGGTACATTCCTTCTAGATGCAATTTGCGAATTTTTTTTAGCATGAAAGGATGCTGAATTTCATGAAAGGCTTTTTCTGTATCTACTGAGATGATCATTTGGGTTTTGTCCTTCATTCTGTTAATGTAGTCTATCACATTTACAGATTTGTGCGTGTTGACCCATGCTTGCATCTCTGAGAGAAATCTCACCTGATCATGGTGAATGATTATTTTACTGTGCTGTCAAATTTTGTTTGCTACTAATTTGTTGAGGATTTTTATATCTTTGTGTAAGAGGAACATAAGCATGTAATTTTCTTTTTCTGTAGTATCCTTATCTGACTTTGTTATCAGGGTAATTTTGCCCTTATAAAATTAGTTTGGAAGTATTCCCTCCTCTTTAGGTTTTGTGTATGTGTATGTGTGTGTGTGTAAGAATTTCAGAAGGATTGGTATTAGTTTCTAAAATATTTAGTAGAATTCAGCAGTGAAGCCATCAGGTCCTGGGCTTTTCATTGATGAGAGACTTTTTATCACCAAATTCAATTTTCTTACTTGTTACGGATCTGTTCAGATTTTCTATTTCTTCATGATTTAGTCTTGGAAGGTTGTATGTTTTTATAGATTTTTCCATTTATTCCAGGTAAAGCACTTTTTTGGCATATAATTGTTCCTAGTATCTTATGATTAGTTTTTCTATGATATCAGTTCCAATGTCTGCTCTTGCATTTTTGATTTATTATTTATCTTTTTGTCCTCAGTCCAGTTAAAGGCTTGTCAGTTTCATTCTTTCAAAAACAACTTCTAGCTTCAAATGCCTGCAACAGTCGGAACTGGGCCAGGCTGAAGCCCGGAGCCCTGAACTCCATCTAAGTCTCCCCGTAGGTGGTGAGTACTTGATCCATCACTTGCTGCTTCCCACTGTGCACATTAGCAGGAAGCTGGGACCAGAAGCAGAAGCTGAATTCCAACTGAGGCACTCTGACATGGGGTGGGGGCTTAGCTGCTGTACCACAATGCCCACCCTAGGATTTCCCTTTTGATTTCTCCTTTGACCCACTAGTAGTTCTGGAGCATGAAGTTTAATTTCCACATTATGTGTGAACTTTCCAATTTTCATCCTGTTACTGATTTCTAGTTTCATACCATTGTGGTTGGAAAATATACTTGATACAATTTCGATCTTCTTAAATTGGTTATGACTTGCTTTGGAGCCTAACATTTGATCTATCATGAAGAATGTCCCACAAACTTTTTAAACAACATTCATGATGGCCTGAGCAATCCTAAAAAGAAGACAACTTACAAAGCCATACTTAAAAACCAAAAAGGAAATCTTGGTAAGCAAAAAACTGCAAAGAATTCTTGAGTGGCTGAAAACAAGTTTGTATCCAAGAGGAAAATGGCAGCCCCTAGGACAAAAGCAAGAGCTTTTAGAAAACTATTACCAACAGAGATGATAGCAACAACAAAACCAAGGACGCTCTGTGTCCAATGGGCTGCAACGGGAGCATGCATCTGTAGGTGAGCACGCACCCAGGAAAGAGGACAAGGTTTAACCACGGGTGTTACACGGGCAGAGAGCAGCCCAGTCCTCACGGACGGTCAGGGTCACATCGTACCAGCTTTCTCACTGACATCTGAACTGAGCGCCATCCTGGCAGCTCTCCTGCTCCCTCAGTCACACAGGCGGAACAGACAGAGGCACCAGAAAGTCTAGCAGGGATGATCAGTCACACAGAGGAGCTCAGCAGCCAGAATCACCAAATACTGCAGGAAGCCACCACCAGGTCAGGAAAGTCACGGGGAAACACATTTTGAACACTCAGAACAAAATTGTATTTCAAAGTACAGTCTCTTTGTGCAATAAGGGAGGGCACAAAATTCATGTAAAAGAATCAAACACAATAAATCAGAGATATTAAATCAGAAACTAACTGATGGAAGTGATAGAAACTTGGATAAATGGGCCAAAAGTTGAATGGACACACTAAAGGAACAAATGTGTGAAACAGAAAATTTGGCTCAGGAATTTGCCCAACACAAAAGAATAAAGGGAAAAAATATAAAAGAAGATTTTATAGAGCAGAATACCAAGTTCAGTAGAGCCAAAGTCCTCTTAAGAAAAATCTTAGAATTAAAAAATAGAATGGAGGGGAACAATGCCGCTTTCATCTGCAACTTGCAAGAATTTTGAATACAGACTCCCAAGAGGGTTAGCGTCTGTGAAAATCTAGCTCAGTGCTTGTACTAAATATTTTTACGGCTTTTTTTCCTCTCAAAAGCATATATTTTATATATGAATATTCAAAAATAACTATAGTTTGTGTTAATATATCAAATTCCAAACTTCTTGTCCCTTTGATACAAATTTAAAATGGCTTCCTAAGTAAATACTTTCTTCCTTACATCTTATTTTCAGATTTGGCTTTTAACTTTTAATATTTTTATGATAACAGGATGGAAGTCCATATTTTAAATAAAAGGCTAAGAGATATGCTTCCATTTTTTCTTATTAATATTTTCAGTTAAATTAATATGTTCCATATCACTAAGAAAAACTATGCATAATGAAGAATAAGGGCCAGCATTGTGGCTTAGCAGGTAGAGCCGCACCTGCAGTGCTGGCCTCCCATATGGGCACTGGTTGGAGTCCTGGGTGTTTCACTTCCAATCCAGCTCTCTGCTAATGTGCCTGGGAAGGTAGCAGAAGATGACCCAAGTTCTTGGGCCCCTGCACCCTCGTGAAAGGCCTGGAAGAACATCCTGGCTCCTGGCTTAGGTTTGGCACAGCCCCGGCCATTGTAACCATCTGGGGAAGTGAACCAGCAGATGGAAGATATTTCTCTCTTTGTCTTTTCTCCTCTCTCTGTAACACTTTCAAATAAATAAATATTTTTTAAAGAGAAGAAAAACAGAAAAAATAAAGGCAGAATAATTACCAAAAGCTTAACATTACTTGACTCACTTGATGTGCTGAAGTATGAATTCTTTCTCCTTTCTCTAGTTTTAATTTTCCATAAACATGAAACATTTAAAAATAATTATGTTTTTAAACTTAATTATACAAATGTAATTAAGATAATTATACTGTTTTTAAAAATAATTTTTTAGAATCCTAGGGGAAAATATTGATACTTTAGGAGCTTTAAAATCTCTTTACTATTGAAGAAGTTCTTTCTTTCATTCTTTTCAAAATGCTACCAAAACAGTTAAGTATCAATGAAAACAATTTTGCATTTTTGGTTTCCATTTCAGTACTAGGATCTCAGATAATCACGACATAATTTCTGTCCTGTTCCCCCTTCTTGCTCCCATACATGTATCACCTTTTGGAAATGTCTTGCTTTGTGCTTTAGGAGGAGAGGAAAGAGGGAGGAGAGACAATAATGAATTAGGAGGAACTGAGAAAAAAGAAGACAGAATCGGCATTAAACATGAGCACTCCATTTTTCTGCAGAAGTCACAGCACAAGCCTTGGTTTCAATGCACAGTTTTGGGGATAAAAGAAAGCGTGGGTCGAACCAATAAATCAAAAGGGACCACTCAAGATTTCAGGCGAGTTGTGCACCTAGTGTTCTTGCTAAGCCTCGTCTAGCATGGGCTTAATAATAATGTAGGTTTCGGGGTCAGATTTGAGGCAACCTACCTGGAGGGTTGTGATCCACCCTAAGGTTTTCAGGAAGGTCAACTGAGGTCAGGTCAATTTCAAAATGGATACAAATTCTCTGGTGGTCACCTTTTACATAATTTGAATAAGCCATGGAGCTGAGTAAGTTACCTAATAGTTTGTTACCAGGAGACCATGCCAAGGTCATGTGGCCCACTTGACACTTAGGGTTTCAGCAGAATACAAACAAGGTGTTAACAGGAACAGAAGAGAAGCAGCAGGATCCATCTCTTGTTCTTTTCATTGTGACTGCTCTATTCTACTCCTAGACGACTAGAAACCAATTAGAGACCGGATATCACCAGAATGGTATGCTTGAGTATGGCTGGTCCGTGAATGAAAGGATTCAGGATTCAATGACCTCTGTCAAAGTTGTCTTCTTTCTTGTTTGTTCCCAACATCTAAATTCAACTGCACTACAGGAAAATTTTCAGGTTTGAGTATTTTCCCAGTTAAAATTCAAATGGCTTAAAGAGACACAAAGCATTATTCTACCAGCCTACAAATCAACAGTTCTGTTATCAGCCTTAAAATCTAGTCATCAGTTGTTCCATTCTCTCTTGGAGAAGCTAAAAATTTCAGTGCAGGGTGACAGAAAAATATCTAAAATGGATGACAGAGTACTAGTTAAAAGAGTTTGAAAATTCTCTCTGTGTGACTTGGGATGGGTCATTTAATCTGCCATGGTTTCAGTTCTTGTATCTATAAAGCTGTATCCCGAGGCCCCAAGCCCAACCCTGACTGAAAGAACAAATCCAGACAGAAAGGGATCAAGATGGCTTAAGGGCCGGCGCCGTGGCTCACTAGGCTAATCCTCCGCCTGTGGCACCAGCACCCCAGGTTCTCGTCCCAGTTGGGGCGCCGGATTCTGTCCTGGTTTCTCCTCTTCCAGTCCAGCTCTCTGCTGTGGCCCAGGAAGGCAGTGGAGGATGGCCCAAGTCCTTGGGCCCTGCACCCACATGGGAGACCAGGAGGAAGTACCTGGCTCCTGGCTTCGGATCAGCGCAGTGCACTGGCTGTATCGGCCATTTGAGGGGTGAACCAGTGGAAAAAGGGAGACCTTTCTCTCTGTCTCTCTGTCTCTCTCTAACTCTCCTGTCAAAAAAAAAAAAAAAAAGATGGCTTAATAAGAGAGGAGTGTCACTAGTGTCAGCCACTGAAAAAGCAGGTTTGCAGGAGACAGGCTGAGGGCAAACTTCTGTAAAGCAGTGATGAAAACTGCAAACAGCACACAGACTCCGAGAGCCTGCAGCGTATGAGGAACAAGGCCTGTTGCCACTGTGGCTCCTACTTTGGAGCTCCACCCAGGGGAGGCCATCTTGCTGGAGAAGGTAAGCAGAAGGGCCGGGACCCCGCTATACACTGCAGCTGGCCTAACGACAGGAGAGCTTCCCTGCCCTCCCTTTCAGTTCAGTCTAGAAAGCTAACTGGGGTCTGAGCAACTCTTAGCCTCTCTCTACCTTCACAAGCACCAGACCCAAGCTGTTGTGGGACAGCGCTACTGTCTTAGGGGACATTCTGACTTAGGGGACAGCAAGCAGCCCCATCACCCCCAGAAGCTCCTAGAATCTGAGCCAGAGCACTTTCCATGGTAGAGAACAGGTCCCAGCATCCCACAGTGGGATTTCGGGGCACCAGCTCCGGAGTCACACTAGCTCACTTTGCATCATCTAGAGAGGTTGCCCTTGGCATCTCGGGGCTTGGCACCAGCAAGCAGCCCATAAGAAATCCTACAGGACTAGCCCTGAGGAAGTCCCCACTGCACTTCTTCACACAAACCTCAGTGTCATCCTTACATTCCCTGTGGGATACAGGAGCAGTTCCCTCTGTGCTCTAGAGCTCTGGGACCATCACTGTTGGTGCCACAACCTACAGAGTAACTCACTCTCATCTCTCATCTGTGAGATCTAGAGGGCTGTATCTGTATTCCTCTGCTTCAGGCTGGTGGCTGCCAGTCCACAATCCCCAGCGTAACTGGCCTGTAGCCTGACCTGTTCAACCTGAGTCAGGACCCTCCTGTAGCTCTAGGACTGTGACTGTTAGCTCTAGATTCCTCAGAGTCACCAGAATCTACCCTCTGGAACCCAGGGAGGACCTTCTTGTATCCCATCACTCCAGGCCCACACCTGCCAGTGTACGATCCTCAGCATAAGCTGTATTCATCCCATAGGACTGGGGCAAGTTCCCCTTCTTATCCCCAAGTGCTGGGACTAGGACCTTTTGTGCTACAAGCCCTAGCATAAATTGCACTCATGCAGCAGGATCTGGGGAAGGCCCTATTCATATCATACAGTCCAAGAGCCACAGTTACTGGTAACACAAGGCCCAGCATCACTTGGGCTTCCAGGGCAGAACAAAGGAATAGCCCGTCTTTGTCCCACAGCACCATGTATGTGACTATAGTCTTCACAAACTCTAGTGTGATTAACATCCAACTCTCAGGGGACTGAAGAGAAATGAGAGGAAGCCCACATCTACTTCAAAGTCATAACACAACCTTCAAGAACTGCTGCAGACTAGACAACTCCTGACATTGACACAGATACTACTGACATTGACCACAGCTGAAGAAATCACTCAGGTTACACTTTTAGGCTCACAGAAAATCAAAGCCAACGCAACAATCCAAGAGATATCCCACAATCCACTGAAACAAAATTCTTTTCCAACAAAACCTATTCCATAAAGAAGAAGGAACTATTATACCAGATGCACAAACGTTAACATGGGGACACAGGAAACATGAAGGAGCCGGGAAGCATGACACCTCCAAAGGAACACAATAGTTCTCCAGAAACAGAACTGGATTTAAGAGAAATGTATGAAATACCAGAAAAGATAATTATAAATAACAATCCTAAGGAGACTCAATGAGATACAAGAGAATACAGATAGACAGTTTAAAGAAATTAGGAGGAGCCAGAGGTTAAGCCATTGCACTGTTGCAATACCAGTATCATACTGGAGTGCTTATTGAAATCCAGCTTCCTGCTAATGCAACTGGGATGTCAATGGAAGACAGACTAACCGCTTCAGTTCCTGCCACCCACGTGGAAGAGCAGAATGGAGTTTCTGGCTCTTGGCTTCATCCTGGCCCAGATGTGGCTATTATGGCCATTTGGGGGAGTGAACCAGCAGATGAAGGGTTTCTTTCTCTGTCTCTGTTTCTCTCTCTGTCACTCTTTCAAATAAATAAATAAATCATAAAAAATAAATGAAGAAAACAATATATGAATGAAAAATAAACAAAGAAACAGAAATCATTTAAAAATTATAAACTTGGGGGCTAAAGCTTCAATAATTTAAATGAAAGTACAACTGAGAGTTTCAACAGAATAAACCAAATGGAATAAAGAATTTTTGGACTAGACTGTTGAAAAAACCTAGACAAAAATACAGAGAAGAGAATTTAAAAGAATGAAGAAAGCCTCTCAGACATAAGGGATATCATTAAGCAAACACATATTTCTATTACAGGGATACCTGAAGGAGGAGAGAAGGAAAAGGTATAAAGAAAACTACTAAATGAAATAATAGTTTAAAACTTCTGAAGTCGTAAAAGTGATAAGACCATCCCAATACAGGAAGCTCAGAGAACTCCAGCAAACTCAACCAAAAAAGATCTTCTCCAGCATGTTATAGTCAAATTGTCAAGAATTAAGGACAAAAAGAGAATACAAAAAACACCGAGAGAAAAAGTCAAATTACATACAAAAGAATAACTGCTAGACTAACAGCAGACTTCTCAGCAGAAATCCTACAGGCCAGAAGAGAGTGGGATGATATATTTAAGGTGTTGAAGGAACAAGACTTCCAGCCAAGGGTGTCATATTCAATGAAGCTATCCTTTAGAAGTGAGAGAAAAAAAAGTATTTCCAAGACAGGCAAAAACTGACAGAATTCATCACCAACATACCAGCATTATAAAAAAATCTTAAAGGGAGTCCTACATTAGAAGCAATGATCCTGAAAACATATGGCAGTACAAAATTCACTAACAGAGCAGATATAGAAAATAACCCATTGACAAAATGACAGGAGTTAGTTACTATCTATCAATATTATCCCTAAATGTAAATGGATTAAATTCTCTATAAAGATAAAGGTCGACTGAATGGATAAAAGAACAAGACCCAGGGCTGGTATTATGGCACAGTGGATGAAGCCATGGTCTGTGATGTTGGCATTCCATATGGGCAATGCTGACTGCTCCACTTCTGAGCCAGCTCCCTGCAAATGTGCCTAGGAAGGCAGCAAAAGATGGCCCTAAGAGTTTGGGCCCCTGCACCCAGGTGCAGAATTGAATGGAGTTCATGGTTCCTGGCCTCGGTTTGGCCCAGCTCTGGCCACTGTTGCCATCTGGGGAGTGAATGAGTGGATGGAAGTTCTCTGTAACTGCCTTTCAAGTAAATAAACAAATCTTAACAACAACAACAAAAACTTAATACCCAACTATATGCTGCCTACAAGAAATTTACTTCACAGCAAAGATACACATGGGGCCAGCGCCGCAGCTCACTTGGCTAATCTTCCGCCTGCGGCACTGGCACCCCAGGTTCTAGAACCGGTTGGGGTGCTGGATTCTTTCCTGGTTGCTCCTCTTCCAGGCCAGCTCTCTGCTGTGGCCCGGGAAGGCAGTGGAGGATGGCCCAAGTGCTTGGGCCCTGCACCCGCATAGGAGACCAGGAGGAAGCACCTGGCTCCTGGCTTCGGATTGGCACAGCATGCTGGCCGTAGCAGCCATTTGTGGGGTGAATAAATGAAAGGAAGACCTTTCTCTCTGTCTGTCTCTCTCACTTTTTAACTATGCCTGTCAAAAAAAAAAAAAAAAAAAAAAAAAAACCTCACTTCACACAGACAAAGATAGACATGGGCAGAAAGAGAATGGTTAAAAAAAAAAAAAATAGACCATGCAAACAGGAAGAAAAACAAGCTGAAGTAGGGATACTCATTTAAGGTAAAATAGACTTTAAATAAAAAATCATAAAAAGAGACAAAGGAGAACACTATGTATTAATTAAATCATTAATTCAGCAAGAAGATAGAGCAATAACAAATATATTTGCACCCAAAACATGATCACCCAGATATGTAAAGCATATGTTATTAGATGTAAAGGGAGAGAGAGAGACTCCAACACAATAGTGGAGAACTTCAACACCCCACTGTCATCAATGGACAGATCATGCAGACAGAAAATCAACAAAGATACAATCAAGTTGAATCATATTTTAGAGCACATGGACCTAACAGACATTCATAGAACATTTCACCTAACAGCTACAGACTACATATTCTTTTCATCAGCACATGGGCCATTTTCTAGGCTAGATCTTATGTTAGGCTACAAATCAAGTCTCAGTAAATTAAAAAAAAAAAACAGAAATACCATGTATTTTTGCAGACCACAAATTAATAAAACTAGAAATTAACAACAAGAAGAATAATAGAAATTTTAAAAATATATGGAAATTAAATAAGCTACTGAATAACCAATGGAACACTGAAGAAATTAAAAAGGAAATGAAAAATATTTCCTGAAACAAATGAAAATGAAAACAAAACATACCAAAATTTGTAGAATACAACAAAAGCAGTAGTAAGACATTATAGCAATAAGTGCTATAAACAAGCTAGTAAACAATTTAATCATGCATCTCAAGGAAATAGAAAACAAGAACAAACCAAACCCTAAACTAGCAGGAAGAGAGAAATAGTAAGAATCAAAGCAGAAATAAATGAAATTGAAATGAAAAAAATATACATACACACAAAAGATCAACAAAATGAAAAGCTAGCTCTTTTAAAAAGAGATTTATTTATTTATTTGAAAGAGTTACACAGAGAAAGAGAGGCAGAGAGAGAGAGAGAGAGAGAGAGGTTTTCCACTGGCCACAATGGCAGGAGTTGGGCCGATCCGAAGCTAGGAGCCAGGAACTTCTTCTGGGTCTCCCACATGGATCCAAGGACTTGGGCCATCTTCTACAGCCTTCCTAGGCCATAGCAGAGAGCTGGGTTAGAAGTGCAGCAGCCAAACTCAAACCAGTGCCTATATGGGATGCTGACACTGCAGGTGGCAGCTTTTACCCTCTATGCCACAGCGCTGGCCTTGAAAAGCTAGCTTTTTAAAAAGATACACAAATTTTTACTTAGTCTAATACATAAAAAGTAAGAAAAAAAATAGAGATGAAGCATGAGACATTACAATTGATATTACAGAAATACAAAGAAGCCCAAGAAATTACTGTGAACAAACTATATGCTAACAAGTTGGAAAATTTCAAAGAAACTGATTCCTGGATACATATAACCTGCCAAATCTAGATCAAGATGATATAGAAAATCTAAACAGATACATAATAAGACTGAAGCAGTAATTACAAGTCTCCCATCACAGAAATTTCTAGGACCGGATGGCTTTACTCCTGAATTCCGCAAAACATTCAAAGAGGAACCAAAACAATAGTTTTCAAACTACTCCAACATATTAAAAAGGATGGAACTCTTTCAAATTCTTTTTATGAGGCCAGCATTACTCCAATACAAAAACCAAAGAAAACTATAGACCAATATTCTTGATGATTATAGATGCAAAAATTTTCAACAAAATATCACCAAGCCAAATCTAATACTACATCAAAAGGTCATACATCATGATTAAGTGGAATTTATCCCAGAGGTACAAAGGTGGTTCAACATTTACAAGTAATCATCAAATCACACCAACAGAATGAAAAAACAAAAACCATATGATCACAATGGAAGTGGAGTAAGTATTTGATAAAATTCAACAACCCTTCATGATAAAAGCTGTCAACAAATTAGGTATACAAGGAACAAAGCTCAAATTATAAAGGCTATATATGACAACCCTGCAACCTATAATATCATACTGAATAGGGAAATCTGAAAGCATTTCCCCTCAGATTTGGAAAGAGACAAGGATGCTCATTTTCACCACTCTTATTCAATACAGTTTTGGAAGTATTAGCAAGAGCAATTAGGGAAGAAAGAAATGAAAGGCATCAAAATTGGGAAGGGGGAAATCAAAATGGCTGTGCTTGCAGATGCCATGATTTTATACGTGGAAAAACCTAAAAACTCCACAAAAGCTGTTAGAACTTAGAAACTCATTCAGTAAAGTTGAAGAATACAAAATCAACATACAAAAATCAGCATTTTAAAACATTTATAGTAATAATGTTATTGAAGGAGAAATCAAGTAAGAAATTCCAAATCCACAATAACTACAAAAATACAAATATTTAGGAATAAATTTAAGCAAAGAAGTGAAGAGCTCTACAATGAAAATATGAAACACTGATGAAAGAAGTCAGCAAGGAAACAAAACAATGGAAACATATGCCTGTTCACAGACTGGATGAATTAAAATTAAAATGTCCATACTAGCTAAAGCAGACTCAGTGCAACCCCTATCAAAGTACCAATAACATTTCTTACGAAAAAAAAAAAAAAACTCCTAAAATTTATATGGAACCACCAAAGACCAAGAATAGCCAAAGTGATCCCAAGGGGGAAAAAGAACTTGAGTTGTAGGCATAACAATATCTGATTTTAAAGCACACAACAAAGCTATAGTATAAAACAGCATGGTATTAGCACAAAAACTGACACACAGATCAATTAAATAGACTAGACAGCCCAGAAATTAACCTACACACATTCAGTCAAACGATTTTTAACAAAGGCTTCAAGAATATGAACTGGAGAAAATAGAATCTTTTCAACAAATGGTGCTGGCAAAACTGGACAAACATATGTAGAATCATGAAATCGGACTCCTATCTCTCATCATCTACAAAAATCAACTCAAGGTGAATCAAAAACCTAATGAAAGACCTGAAACCATGAAATTGCTAGAAGAAAAATAGGGGAATCACTTCAAGACCTTGGTGTAAACAATGATTTCTTGGATAAGACTTTAAAACACAGGCAACGAGGCCAGCACCACGGCTCACTAGGCTAATCCTCTGCCTTGTGGCGCCGGCACACCAGGTTCTAGTCCCGGTCGGGGCGCCGGATTCTGTCCCGGTTGCCCCTCTTCCAGGCCAGCTCTCTGCTGTGGCCAGGGAGTGCAGTGGAGGATGGCCCAAGCGCTTGGGCCCTGCACCCCATGGGAGACCAGGATAAGTACCTGGCTCCTGCCATCGGATCAGTGCGGTGCGCCGGCCACAGTGCGCCGGCCGCGGCGGCCATTGGAGGGTGAACCAACGGCAAAGGAAGACCTTTCTCTGTCTCTCTCTCTCACTGTCCACTCTGCCTGTCAAAAAGAAAAAAAAAAAAAACACAGGCAACGAAAGCAAAACTAGAGAAATGAGATTAATTCAAACTCAGAAGCTCCTGCACAGCAAAGAAAATAATCAATACCATGAAGAGACATCTGACAGAATGGGAGAAAATATATGCCAGATACTTATAGACAAAAGATGAATATTCAGAATACATCAGGAACTCCAAAAGCTCAACATTAAAATAACCAATCTTAGCAAGAAGTGGTGAAAGAATAGATAGTTGTTAAAAGAAGAAATACAAATGACCAAAAAATGTAAGAAAAATTGCATAGTAACACTAGTTATCAGAGAAAGGTAATCAAAACCACAATGAGGTATTATTTTACTCCTCTTGGACTAGAAGTTATAAAAAAGACAGAGGGTATGGAGAATATGGAACTTTTACACACTGTTGGTGGGAATGTAAATTAGTACAGCCACCTGTGGAAAACAGTCTGGAGATTTTTTACAAAAATACAACTTCCATATGATGCACCAACTGCACTACTGGGTATATACCCCAAATACATGAAATCCTTGAGTCAGAGATGCCTCCTCTACCACGTTTATTGCAGCACTGTTCACAATAGCCAAGGTACATAATCAGCCAAGGTGTCCACCATCAGATGAGTGAAATTTAAAAAAAAAAGTGCCTTATATACACAATGGAATACTATTCAGACACAAAAAATGAAATCCTGTTATTTGTGGTTCACAGACTGAGGCATATATATCAGAGTAACATAACATATTAACAGTGGGGAAGCTGGGTGTGGGGTGCAAGGGAACAAGATGTACTATACAATTTTTGTTTTGTATATTTAAATCTCTTCTGAAATAATTTTTTTAAAAAAGCAAGTGGAAAAGGACTACAGAAACCAAGTAACAGCCAGAGAGAGGACATGTCCTGGACTGGCTGGGAAGTGATATCTCACAAAGGAGGGGTGAGTCACAAAGAAGGGGCAGGAAGGACGTGGGACCCGTCTCACCAACTGTGTGCCTGACTTAGAGGCGGCTCTCTGAGGAGGCTTAGCTTTATGGCACTACTGTGGAGGCACTCTGATGGGACTGCTGGCTGTAGGCTCTTCTGAATATGGTGACTCACACAAGACTCACCTCATCCTACCTCTTTAGTCTTATTTGGTTACTTGTTAACATCATTGCCTCTATTTTGTTCTCTGACAGACCCTTCACTCCATCAAGAACTAGAATTAGAACATACTACGCATAGATGAATTATTTTCTCCCTCATCACCTGAGAAAACCTTATGTTTTTCAGTATTGTGTTGACATCTGTTGAGTTTGGACTGGTTGTTTCGAGAAAAGAGAAAAGCAACAAACTATGATGGGTTAATATATTTAAAGTGCATAATCATGACATATAGCTAATATTTACTTGTTTCTAAAAAATGAGTATGTTGTTTTATAAGATACACAGGTAATCATTTACATTTTGTCTGTGAATACATTTTAATTACACAATTAATTTATGGGTCCAATTTTCTAATGGAAATGTTCCAGCATGAAAAAGGGAAACATTGCAACATTAGCTTTTCATGTTGCAACCACTTTATCATAGCAGAAATTTAGAGGTAGTTCAAAGTCCATAAATAAAGCATTGGTTAAATTATGAGGCATCATAAAATAGAGTGCTCTGGAGCTGTTAAAAAATGAGATTGATGTACAGGCTCTCATTTGTACTGCAGCCAAATCTAAGTCAGATGAGACATGCATGTACTGATTTCTATATAAAACAACATACATGATGATTGTACATATCATGTAACAACTTGATTCTAATTGTGAAAAATGTAGAGATACACACTTACATATTCGAGTTATATCATTAAAAAAGAACTCCACACTATGAAACAGAGCAACCATCTAAGGGTACTTCAAACACTTTGTGGAAAAATAGAATCAAAAGATAAGCTGATTTTACTGCAAAAAATTTTGCAATACATACCTAGTTTTCCCATAATATGAACTTTATACGAGAATTTTAAAGACCTCTCACATGTGGTAGGCTGTTTCTTGCACAATTCAAGGAGACAGTATTCACAGTCTACAATGATAAAGTATTGAATGGCGTATGTGCTTGTACAAGGATGGCAGATTAGCTGAGAAGATGTTGCAATAGACTTTTGATTAGTCCAGCTTTAGTCAACCACTATTACGATGCCCAGTTTCTCTGTGAACACAATCTTTCTAAAGCATTTTTAGTTTCCTTAGACTGACTGGTTTATTTTTAAACTTTCAGTGGATTTTAAAAACCAATTTGACTTGAAAAGGATTATAAGAAGCCCTAAATAATTTTCTCTGAAACTCCAATGAAAATTGGAATTCCATTTCTCTTCTTAAAGAAACATTGGTTCCACTGGAAAAAAGTTACAAATACTTATTTCACACTAAGAATCAGAGTTTCTTTCCTTATATTATAAAACAGTTTTTTTCACTAGAAATCAATCCAAACATCTACACCCAACTTATATTTGATCAAGGATCTAAAACCAATTCCTGGAGTAAGGACAGTCTATTCAACAAATGGTAATGGGAAAACTGGATTTCCACGTGCAGAAGCATGAAGCAAGACCCCTAACTTACACCTTACACAAAAATCCACTCAACATGGATTAAAGATCTGAATCTATGACCCAACACCATCAAATTATTAGAGAACATTGGAGAAACCCTGCAAGATATAGGCACAGGCAAAGACTTCTTGGAAAAGACCCCAGAAGCACAGCCAATCAAAGCCAAAATTGACAAATGGGATTACATCAATTGAGAAGCTTCTGCACTGAGAAACAAACACTTGGCAAAGTTAACAGGCAACCGACAGAATGGGAGAAATTATTTGCAAACTATGCAACTGATAAATGATTAATAACCAGAATATATAATGAGCTCAAGAAACTTAAAAAAACAAAACAAACAATCCAGTTAAAAATTGTGCAAAGGATTTAAACAGGCATTCTTCAAGAGAGGAAATCCAAATGGCCAACAGATACATGAAAAAATGCTTAGGATCACTAGCCATCAGGGGAAAGTAAATCAAAATCACAATGAGGTTTCACATCATCCACTTTAGAATGGCTTTCATATAGAAATCAACAAATAGCAAATGTTGGCGAGGATGTGGGGAAAAAGGTACCTTAATCCGCTGTTGGTGGGAATGTAAACTGGTATAGCCACTGTGGAAGACAGTATGGAGATACCTCAGAAATTTGAACATAGACCTCCCGTATGATCCAACCATCATACTCCTGGGAAGTTACCCAAGGGAAATAAAATAAGTATGTGAAAGAGTTATTTGTACCCCCATGTTTATTTCAGCTCAATTCACAATAGCTAAGATATGGAATCAACCCAGATGTCTGTCAACTGAAGACTGGATAAAGAAATTATGGGATATGTACATTATGGAATACTACACAGTGGAAAAAAATCTTATCATTTGCAACAACATGATTTAAACAGCAAAACATCATACTTAGTGAAGTAAGTCAGTCCCCAAATGAAAAATACCATATGTTCTCCCTGATATGAGCACCTAAAAGGTAATCTACAGAAGTGAAATTGACACTATGAGATTTGATGAACAGATTTCATACTATTTGTTGACCTCTTTTCTTAGTATAAATCAATCTTATAAGTATAAAGTTAATTGAATATAGATTTTAGTAAAAAATAAGAATGAGAATAGAAGAGGGAGGAAGAAGAATGATGGGAGTGTGGATGGGAGGGAGAGTTCATAGAAGAATCACTATGTTCCTGTAGTTGTATTTATGAAATGTGTAATGTTTATTGTATACCTTAAATAAAATTTTCTGTTGAAAAAAACCCAAAAATGGTATTTTCACATTCTTATCCGACTGCCATCCTACTGTTAGTTCCTTAATATTTTATTAAATTGACTTTATTTACTATATATAAATGCATGTATTTGAATTTTATATCTATGAAGTCACTGGGTTGGTTTCATTATATTGTATCTAACTCACTTACAGTAATTGACTATAAAGATATATAAAGCCTCCTTGTACCACACAAAAACTATGGGCCCTCAGCTGCATGCATGCCAGGTTTCAGGAAGCCCTGCTTAAGGCCATTTGTGCCTGCTGGTGGGGAACAGAGGAATAAGAAAGCATATGAAATCAAAGTTATATTGATATAAGTTCACAAAATAGATAACTCATTTGTAAAAATAACTCCAATGATCATAAGCTTCTTATCCTTGGTAAGGTTTGACATAGATTTAGATTCACAAATTATTCATGTTCTGATATAATATTTGAAAGTTTCTTCTCACTGATCTGGAGTGACTAATCAACTTTGTTTTTTTTTCATATATTTTTATTTTATAATGGTATAAGAACCATATTTAGAAAGCTCTAAGATTTGCTTCCATCTCAAATATGTGTAAGTATTGAGGTTGTCCAAATTTCTCATCCATAAATTCATTATTCACTTCTCTGGGTCCATTGACTCATTGCTGTGGGCTGTGATCTGGGGATAATGGGCTGGACAAGGAAGGAGTATGTGGGTGCCAGTGGGATTTGTGAGACCTTAGAAAGCTAGAGATTTTGAACCAAGCCCCTAAATAGTACCTTGAATGCAGATGCCAGTTACTATCAGGCCCAAGTTCCCTAGCCTCCCTCCTGCAGCTTAACTCACAGGAGTCACAGCTGGCCCCACAAGAGTCTAAGCACTGGACACTAGAGGTCATTTGAGACTCTAAAAGATAATACTTCAGGGGCCAGTGTTGTCTCAAGAGGTTCTGCTTAGGGGAGCCCCAGATTTGGAAGGGGAATCCCAGGCATAGGGCAGAAAGTAACTTCCGCCTGCATGTAGGGCCCAGGATGGCTGAAGCCCACTTGTCCATCATACCAACCAGGAACTTGGACACAAGCTGATGTAACCAGACCAGAAGACCAACCATTGTGACTCCAAGCAGTCCTTTATCACCCCACCAGAGGCAAACATATAGCTGTCTATCCTTTTCCCCTTCTTCCTGACTTCCCCCTTCTTTATAGCCTCTTTAAAACTCCCCAAATACCCTCATCCAGGAGGGTGGTAATTCCTAAGACTTTGGTCTGCTACCCCTTCATCTGACAACAGATTAAAATTTTCTTTCCACAACCCTCAATCCTCCTCCTTGTTATTTTATTTTGCCACAAGGGACAGAGACCAAGCTTTTGGTAACATCTGACACCACTTGTATCTGGACATTCATCCCGATTTTCTGTGAAGGAGTTGCTGCCGAGTTTGGCTTGAAAACCAGAGTCTCAGATGTCTTATTTATTTTTCCCCAATAAGGGGACATATTGCTTAAGTTCTTTATAAATAGTGATATACATCCCTGATATAAAAAGTACAGGACAGAATTAAGCTTTCTGGCTCTGGAGAACATTGTCTGTGTATCCCTCCTGGGGGCTCTGACAGCCAAGGGAAGCTGTGCTGAGATAGACCGAGATGCCTGGCCAGCTGGCTCCACCAAGCCTGCATGTACTTGGCCCAATACTTCAGAAACTGGAGGAGGATGTGTATATTTTCTTTCCAATGAACTATAGTCTATTTAAATTTATAAAGTTAAAAAAAGAGAGAGCATGACAATTCTTTCGATGTCTTTTATCTATGTCTACCATTCAAGTAAATATCACCTACAGTTTGTTTTTTTGTTTGTTTGTTTGTTTTGTTTTGTTTTTTTTTTTTTTTTTTTTTGGACAGGCAGAGTGGATAGTGAGAGAGAGAGTGAGAGAGAGAGAGACAGAGAGAAAGGTCTTCCTTTGCCATTGGTTCACCCTCCAATGGCTGCCACGGCTGGTGCGCTGTGGTCGGCGCACCGCACTGATCCAAAGGCAGGAGCCAGGTGCTTCTCCTGGTCTCCCATGGGGTGCAGGACCCAAGCACCTGGGCCATCCTCCACTGCACTCCCTGGCCACAGCAGAGAGCTGGCCTGGAAGAGGGGCAACCGGGACAGAATCTGGCGCCCCGACCAGGACTAGAACCCGGTGTGCCGGCGCCGCTAGGTGGAGGATTAGCCTAGTGAGCCGCGGTGCCGGCCTCACCTACAGTTTTTAAACTTTTCCTTATTACTCTTACTTTCTCCAAATCTGCGATTCTTGTAGACCAAAATGTATTTGCTTTATCCTCCCATAACTAAAGTCCTAATTCTATCACTTACAACTTTTCTGCTGGTTCACTCCCCAAATAGCTGCAACAGCCAGGATGGGGCCAAACAGAAGCCAGGAGTCTAGAACTCCATCTAGGTTTCCCATATAGAGACAGGGTAGCAGGGACCCAAGCAGTTGAACCATCTTCCATTGCTTTCCTAGGCACATTAGCAGGGACTGGATTGGAAGTGGATTCAAACAAGTGCTCATATGGGATGCCAGCACCACATGCAGTGGCTTAACCTACTGTGCTCCAATGCTGGCCCCCTACTCTTTCAAAGAAACAAACTTATAAATAATAAACCTGAATTGTTACATACATACATACATAATTGTTCTAA
Source organism: Oryctolagus cuniculus (assembly GCF_964237555.1). NCBI lineage: Eukaryota > Metazoa > Chordata > Mammalia > Lagomorpha > Leporidae > Oryctolagus > Oryctolagus cuniculus. Next base: position 50,233,287 of record NC_091434.1, read on the forward strand.
GAAGATTTTAAGGATCATTACAAATATTTTATTATATATTTTCATAGCTTTATACAGATAATTTTTGCATATTTGTATCTCTGAGACTTGCCACACTGTTTAAATAATTTTACTCCTCTCTCCAAAATGTAATTAAGTGTGTGTGTGTGTGTGTGTGTGTGTGTAGTTGGGGGGACATTTTTTTGTTTTAATTATTTATTTTATTTATTTGAGTTTTATGCTCATGGAGTTACAGAAAGGCATTTCACTGCATTAACTGCTACTTTTGTAGGAACTGCTTAAAGGGGTCAGCACCGTGAAGTAGTAGGTTAAGCCTCTGCCTGTGTCACTGGGCATTTCATATGGGTACCAGTTTGGGTCCCGGCTGCTCCACTTCTGATCCAGCTCACTGCTAATGGCCCAGGAAAGCAGTAGAAGATGGCTTAAGTATTTGGGCCCCTGCACCCACATGGGAGACCTGAAAGAAGTTTCTGGCTCCTGGCTTTGGATCGGCCCACCTCCAGCCATTGTGGCCATTTGGGGAGTGAAACAGTGGATGGAAGATTCTCTCTCTCTCTTTCTCTATCTCTGTCTCTTTCTCTCTCTCTCTCTCTCTCTCTCTCTCTTTCTCTTCTTCTCTCTGTTACTCTACCTCTCAAATCTTAGTGCAATGCATCAATGCATTTCTCAACAAACATCCCAAACTTTTTCATAGAAAAGTAGTAGGAAAAAAACAAAGCTCTTCAGATAGTCTATTATTTCAGCATTAAGTTTTGCATGATTACATCACAAAATGTGTGATCCTTGGCAATTGTACCAAATCAAAAAAAAAAAAAAAAAAAAGGGAAAAAAATAACATGGACAAGTTTGAGGATAAAGGAGAGAGAAAGTCTAACCAATCAATAGATGAGGAGGTTGCAGATGCTACAGAACTACCATTCTCATGAATGAGGTGCTTTGGGAGTTTCTAAGGAGGCCACCAGGAACGAGGAACTCATCTGATGAAATCGTGAAGGAGCTGCAAGCTTCTGACGTAGCTATGTCAAAAACAGAAATTCACGTGCCAAGGCCTGTCACTAGACCAATGGCAATATATTCTTTCTCTTGTTCTGTCATGGTGAACTTGAGGTCCACAGGTGGTGAGATTAGACCTGGCCTGACCAGGTTGAGATAAGGACAAGGCAATGTGCATCTTAGGCCACGGGAGAGCAGGAAGCAGACAATCCAGCTCCGACAGATGCTCCATATGGGACACCTGACAGTACCACCTAGATGGAAATTTGACCAGAGACCTTTATCAGTGTTTGTGTAAGTTTGGATAATTGCAGATTATTTATCAGAGCGATTCCCAAGGAAAAGAAAAGAGAAGAAAATTTTTATGAAATGAAGAAAGTTACAGAAGGAGTTGTAGATGTCATTGTATATCCAAGTGCAGACCAAAAATTGTGGCTTTGCATTTGTTGAATAAGAACCTCACAGAGCTGCTGCTACAGCTAGAAGAAAACTAATTCAGGGAACATTCCAACTGTTGGGCAACACCATTCAGGTAGATTGGGCTGACCCAGTGAAAGAGGTTGACAAGGAACTCATGCAGAGTTAAAATTATCTATGTAAGAAATTTAATGATCTCAACTAGAGAGATCATTAAAGCAAAATTCAATAAATTCAAGCTTGGTGCCCTTGACCGAGAAAGGAATCTTAGAGAATTTCACTTTTTCAACAGAGAACACGCAGTGGCTGTTACATCTGTTATGAATAGCAAATGCATTGATGGAGCAGTATTGCAGTAACACTAGCAAAACAAGTAAATAAGGAAAACACTTGGAGACAGCATCTTAATGGTCAGCTTAGCCCCAATTCTGAAAATCTGCTTGTGTTTTCTAACACAGAAGAGTCACCCCAAAACTTTAGGCAAACTACCAACTTTTCCTGATAGTCTTAACGGTCAGCATAGGCCAAACACACCTGGAATTGAAATTTGTCCTTTTTTTCCTGGAACAAAGCGTACTCCAATTGGTATGTATTTTTTATTATTCAATCATTTTTATTCTGCAGTCATGCATTTAGATTACTGCAACAAAAGTTATTTGGTACTATCAGAATATTATTTATATTCAACAACAAGTCAAGAGGGGAAAGTATTCTTATTAAATAGTTATTCCTGCTACTGCAGTTGAATCTCAAGGTAACTTCATGCCAGACAAAGTGTGTATGGCATTAGAAGATGCAAAGGAACTGACAGCCCCGTTTACACTACTTCATTTGGACAAGGCACACAATCTTTTCAGCCTGGACCTGTGTAGAAGAATTTGGAGAAAACGAGCAGGTCCTTTCTGATGTTGCTTGAGCTTATTCTCCTACACTTGATCTCATTTTTGTTGGCTGAACATTAAGTCCCATGACAATATTACGTTAATGCTCATATGTTTTAGGCCTCATTTATAGCAGCAGGGCAATGCTACAGAAGAAAAAAACTCTACCTATATATTAGATGACCCAATTTCTTTTCTTCTATTACTAAAAACACCTTAGCTTTTATAAATAATCATTTTACAGTCATTGTTATACCCTGGGCTTATTCTAGACTAAAGAACATAGTTGAGTTTTTGGAAAGTATAGGATTTACAGATTTGGTCTTTACACCAACATATATAAAATTTTAATTAAGGAAGCAGAAAATTATTGTTGCATTAGGTGAATGTCTATTTTGGAACATTAATATTTGAAATATAATTGATTTTTAATAATTTGCTTTAATGTTGGATATTTTTCTACACTGTAAGTTGATAAGCCTTTCTTGAAGTTTAGTATATGTGCAGCCGAAGCGAGCACGCGTTTCTTGAAGTTTAATTTATGGAGATGATTCATTTTAGTGTTTTGTGGTACCAATAGGAAGTTAATGTTAAATTGGTGTGTTGTTACAAAAATATGTTTATGTTAGTATTTAAATAATAAAATATTAGGCAGTTAGTTTGCACCAAATGTTTTCTGCAGTCTGCTGTATATCCCGCTTTCCATGTTGGATCGTTCTTTCCTTTTTAATTCTATCAGTTAGTATTAGCAGACACAAGTCTTGTTCATGTGATCCCTTTGACTCTTAATCTTATCGTTATGAGCAATTATGAAATGAAACCGATCACTTTGACTAGTGAGATGGCATTGGTACATGCCACCTTGATGGGATTGAATTGGAATCCCCTGGCACGTTTCTAACTCTATTGATCATATGCTGAACTGTACATCTCCTCCCTCTCTTATTCCCACCCTTATATTTAACAGAAATCACTTTTCAGTTAAATTTAAACACCTAATAATAATTGTGTGTTAATTACAGAGTTCAACCAATAGTATTAAGTAGGACATCAAAAAAATACTAAAAGGGATAAAATATTACATTGTACATCAACAGTCAGGACAAGGGCTGATCAAGTCATTCTTTCTCACAGTGTCCATTTCACTTCAACAGGTTTCCTTTTTGGTGTTCAGTCAGTTGTCACCAATCAGGGAGAACACATATTTATCCCTTTGGATCTGGCTTATTTCACTCAGCATGATGTTTTCCAGATTCCTCCATTTTGTTGCAAATAACTGGATTTCATTGTTTTTTACTGCTGTATAGCATTCTATAGAGTACATATCCCATAATTTCTTTATCCAGACTACTGCTGATGGGCATTTAGGCTGATTCCAGGCCTTAGCTATTGTGAATTGAGCTGCAATAAACATTGAGATGCAGACTGCTTTTTTTTGTTGTTTTTTTTTTTTTTTTTTTTTTTTTTTTTTGTTGTTGTTGTTGCCAATTTAACTTCCTTTGAGTAAATTCCAAGGAGTGGGATGTCTGGGTTGTATGGTAGGGTTATATTCAGGTTTCTGAGGAATCTCCAGACTGACTTCCATAGTGGCTTAACCAGTTTGCATTCCCACCAACAGTGGGTTAGTGTCCCTTTTTCCCCACATCCTCTCCAGCATCTGTTGTTCATAGATTTCTGTATGTAAGCCATTCTAACTGGGGCGAGGTGAAACATCATTGTGGTTTTGATTTGCATTTCCCTGATTGCTAGTGTTCTTGAATTTTTTCATGTGTCTGTTGGCCATTTGTATTTCCTCTTTTGAAGAATGTCTATTTAGGTAAATCTTGGCCCATCTCTTAAATGGGTTGTTTGTTTTATTGTTGTGGAGTTTCTTGATCTCTTTGTAGATTCTGGTTATTAATCCTTTATCTGTTGCATAGTTTGCAAATATTTTTTCCCATTCTGTCAGTTGCCTCTTCACTTTCCTTACTGTTTCTTTTGCTGTACAGAAACTTCTCAATTTGATGTAATCCCATTTGTCAATTTTGGCTTTGACTGCCTGTGCCTCCGGGTCTTTTCCAAGAAGTCTTTGCCTGTACCTATATCTTGCAGGGTTTCTCCAATGTTCTCTAATAATCTGATTGTATCAGGTCATAGATTTAGATCTTTAATCCATGTTGAGTGGATTTTTGTGTAAGGTGTAAGTTAGGGGTCTTGCTTCATGATTCTGCACGTGGAAATCCAATTTTCCCAGCACCATTTATTGAATAGACTGTCCTTACTCCAGGGATTGGTTTTAGATCCCTGATCAAATATAAGTTGGCTGTAGATGTTTGGATTGATTTCTGGTGTTTCTTTTCTGTTCCATTGGTCCATCCATCTGTTTCTGTACCAGTACCATGCTGTTTTGATTATAACTGTCCTGTAGTATATCCTGAAATCTGATTTTGTGATGCCTCCGGCTTTGTTTTTGTTGTACAAGATTGCTTTAGCTATTCGAGGTCTCCTGTGTCTCCATATGAATTTCAGCATCATTTTCTCCATATCTGAGAATAATGTCTTTGGTATTTTGATTGGTATTGCATTGAATCTATAAATTGCTTTCAGGAGAATGGACATTTTGATGATATTGATTCTTCCAATCCATGAGCATGGAAGATTTTTCCATTTTTTGGTATCCTCTTCTATTTCTTTCTTTTCTTTTTTTTTATTTAGTAAATATAAATTTCCAAAGTACAGTTTATGGATTACAATGGCTTACCCCCCCAATTTCCCTCCCACTCGCACCCCTCCCATCTCCCGCTCCCTCTCCCATTCCATTCTCATCAAAATTCATTTTCAATTATCTTCATATACAGAAGATCAATTCAGTATATATTAAGTAAAGATTTCATCAGTTTGCACCCACACAGAAACACAAAGTGTAAAATACTGTTTCAGTACTAGTTATAGCATTACTTCACATTGGACAACACATTAAGGACAGATCCCACATGAGAAGTAAGTACACAGTGACTCCTGTTGTTGACTTAACAATTTGACACTCTTGTTTATGGTGTTAGCAATCTCCCTAGGCTCTAGACATGAGTTCCCAAGGCTATGGAAGCCTTTTGAGTTTGCTGACTTCAATCTTATTCCGACAGGGTCATAGTCAAAGTGGAAAAGTCAGAGAAAGGTACCTCCTTCTTTGATGGCCCATTCTTTCCACTGGGATCTCACTCACAGAGATCTTTCATTTAGGTCTTCTTTTTTTTTTTTTTCCAGAGTTTCTTGGCTTTCCATGCCTAAAATACTCTCATGGGCTCTTCAGCCAGATCCGAATGCCTTAAGGGCTGATTCTGAGGCCAGAGTGCTATTTAGGACATCTGCCATTCTATGAGTCTGCTGTGTATCTTGCTTCCCATGTTGGATTGTTCTCTCCCTTTTTGATTCTATCAGTTAGTATTAGAAGACACTAGTCTTGTTTGTGTGATCCCTTTGACTCTTAGACCTATCAGTGTGATCAATTGTGAACTGAAATTGATCACTTGGACTAGTGAGATGGCATTGGTACATGCCACCTTGTTTCTTTAAGATTTTGTATTTCTTATCGTAGAGATCTTTAGCGTCCTTGGTTAAGTTTATTCCAAGGTATTTGATTATTTTTGTAGCTATTGTGAATGGGATTGATCTTAGCAATTCTTTCTCAGCCATGGCATTGCCTGTGTATACAAAGGCTGTTGATTTTTGTGCATTGGTTTTATATCCTGTTACTTTGCCAAACTCTTCTATGAGTTCCAATAGTCTCTTAGAGTTCTTTGGATCAGCGGTAAATGTTTTTTGCTTGTTTGATTCCTAACAGTTTCAAAACAACAGAGAAGCAAATATGAATTCACTGATTTCTATCGTATCTTCATTCTTTTTATCATCTCTTTATTCTTTCATCCCCGTAGTGTCAGCACCATTTAGAAAATTTGAAAGAAGCTTTTTTGAAAAGCAAGAGGAATCAGAGGTCCTCTGCTTCAATGATCAAAATAATAATATCCCAGAATTCATTCCAGTAAGATCTCTGAAGCATTGTATGAGTGAAAGAAACAAAACTGACAAAACTATCAGGATTTGCCATGCAGTGGAGGCTGAAGTTATCTTACCACCAGTATACATCACTAGTATTTTGAAAGCTTGGACATTATGTTAAAACATGGTTATAATTTTAATGCTTTGTATCTTTGAATTAAATTTCTGGCAATAAAGATGTGCACCATAATTGCTTATCTATTTGTCTGCAGACTAAAATTTCCATCACAGATCAATAAATAGTCTTTCCCCTGTTAGGGCCACCCTCTCTTCTGGGACTCCCAGCATGCTTCCTCATACTTCAAGGCCTTATTCTTATCCAAGCTGTGTCTTGTCACCAACAATAGCACTTGTTAATATCAGCTTTACACTTAATCATGACAAAAACCGTTCATTTCCCTTAATTCTATGAGTAGTTAAAATTGTTTATGCTATTTTATACCTGGTCATAATTACAGAGTGGCTGATTTCTTTGTTCATCATCCCATTTAGATCAGGTCCAAAATTAAATCCAAAAATTTGTACTTTGGGGCCAGCATTTTGGCACAGAGAGCTAAGCTGCCACCTGCGATGCTGACATCCCATAGGGTCACTGGTTCTGGTCCCCAGCTGCTCCACTTTCTATCAAGCTCCCTGTTAATGTACCTGGGAAAGCAGAGGAAGACAGCCCAGTGCTGGGGACCCTGCATTCACATGGGAGACCCACATGTAGTTCCTGGCTCCTAACTTCAGCCTGGATGAAGCTTCTGGCTCCTGGCTTCCACCTGGCCCAGCAGATGGAAAATTCTCTCTCTGTCTCTCTCTCTCTAGCTCTGCCTTTCAATAACTAAACGAAAAAAGAGAATCCAAAGGAGTTTCATTAGCTTGACAGTGGGGACAATCCTAGGAAGTATGAAGAAGGCATCTTTTCTCTGGTGGAGCTGGGCTTCCTGCAGTCAGTTTGTAACAGAGAGACTTGCAATCGTGAGCCATCTGCTCCTGACTGGCAGTCCCGTTTATGCACACTGAAAAAACTCAGACACATAGAAAGAATTAAGACACATAGGAAAGAATTAAGACATTTTTCTGAAAATGAACTTGAATTAAAAGTGGAAAATCTGGGGGTGGAGAAAATTTAAAAGCTTAACTATTATATTTTGATGATCCTTATGAAAGCATAGGATTGATTGTACTGCATGCAGAAAAGTGACTGAACTTCACATCTGGTTACCAAGCTTTGCTATGGAAAAGACTAGGGAGAAGCAAACAAAAAAGCAAAATCACAGGTTTGTAGGTGATGAGTACATCTTCCCCTCCCTTGTCACATTCTCACCTTATGAGTAACCAAAAATCTGCAATTGTAAAGAAAACACATCTTTCTTTCCCTTTTCACACTCCTAACAGGTGCAAACTGCTGATCTTGTGACTGATCAGAACGTCTGGCATGAGAATGTTGTGTGCCTGAGAGTTTGGGGGCTAATGACAGGGAAGTGACTAGAATGGCAGACATCAGACAAGGAAGGAATTTATGACCACTGACTACAAACATTTGAAATTCATATCAAAGAAGCCTCCAGCTAAACAGTGTCAGGATGACTGTGCAGCAGACCCAGGAACCTGCCTGACAATCAGCTGGACCATTGTCTTCCCTAACCTCTCCCAACTCCCCTTCTGCTTTCAGAGTCCTCCTGCTAACTTGCAAGTGGGAAAATGTGCTCTTGAGACTGAAGATACCTGCTTTCCCACTAAGAGGCTTATCTCTTGAATCTGTCTGTCCCCTTGCAGCAACTCTCCTCTCTGGTGAATTGGCTGTCCAGGGATGAGTAGCCAGAGATTATGGTATCCCAGGTAGTTTTGCAGCTAAAATAAAACTGTATAAGAGGAAAGTCACCAGGTGGCACAGTGGAGCCCATGAAGAAGCAGGTGGGCCTCAAGTGTGCACCCACATTTTCCTACAGTCTCTCAAAGTGCCGTGGCCAGTGACCGGGGAGACAAAGCACCCAGGAAACTGCCCTTCAGAGCCATCAGTCTGGATCTGAGTTCCTCCGACTGGAACCAAGCCCCTCTGGTGCAGATTCTAGAGTCTGTTAGGTCTTCATCTCACGCAGTCTCCCAGCTGCTTTTCCTTAGCTTAAATTTTTCTTGCCCTGCTTTTACTATTGCAAATCCACCCCTTACTAAAATTGACTCACTGGATTGAGGGAGTTGTACAGATGGTACAGTGGTACAAGGTCCCTGAACACAAGAGTCAGGAGGTCATTTATCTCTCCTACAGATAACATCTTGATGTTTGTCTTGAGAGAATTCCAGGAATCCCAGCCCCAAGCAAAGAGTAATTACTGTTAGGAAATTTTTATCTATGGCTCGATCTACACCCTGACACCATCCTAGGCTCTAGCCCCCACCGCCATTGCTGGAAGCCAGGTGGCCACAGGGCCCAACCACTGTGTCAGCCCCACCCCCATCCTCATGGGATTCGCTGCTCCTGCTTCCCTGCCTGCCCTCCAGGAAAGTTTTAAAAGGACCTGTTCCTGAACATGTGGCTCTCTTGGCTTCTCTCATGTGTTCTCCTCTCCTCCTGTCCTCTCTCTATCTCTCTGTCTCTGTCTCTGTCTCTCTCTGTCTCTCTCTCTCTCTCTCTTATACTCTCCTTCTCTCTCTTTTTCCCTCTTTGCCCCTTCCCTCCGGTCTGCTGGGTTTTCCCCAATAAACCCTTTCCCTTACTCCGGTGTTTGGTGTGTTTTGTGATGGGCTAACAATTACCACCTGAGTGACTGTGTTTTGGGGATTGGGACCCCTCCAGCCTATATTGTGGGGCTCAGGAAGCCAGCTGGGCTCGGAGATGTCCCTAGTGCCGAATCAAAATAACAAGGACAAGGTCTGAGGGTTACAGAAACAGGAGCTTGATCTGTTGACAGATAAGAGGGTAGCAGACCTCTGAGGTTCAAGAACTTCCACCCTCCTCAGTGTGGGTGTTTTGGGATTTTTAAAGAAGCTGTTAGGAAGTGGGAGTCAGGAAGAAGGAGGACAAAGGCCAGGGACAGCTGTTTGTTTGCCTCTGGTCAAGTGATAAGGGGCTGGTTGGAGTCACAATGGTTATCTGATCTGGTTCCATCAGCTTATGTCCAAGTTCCTGGTTGGTATGATGGACAAGTGAACTTCAGTCATCTTGGGCCCTACATGTAGGTGGAAGTTACTTTCTGCCCCAGACTTGGAATTCTCCCAAACAGAACCTCTCGAGACAACACTGGACACCAAAGTATTATCTCTGGGAAACTCAAATGACCTCATGAGTCCAATGCTCAGACTCTTCTAGGACCAGCTCTACCACCCCTTCAACTCAGTGAGTTCAGCTAAGGAGGGTGTCTGGGATACTGGGGCCTGATGGTATCTTGCATCTGTAGTCAAAGCACTATTTGGGGGCTCAGTTTCAGAGAGGTTCTGGCTAGACTTAGTCCAGGTCTTGTCCTGCTGCACATAGCAATGTAACTGAGAGATGTAGATAGAAGTGGGCAAATTACAGGATTTGTTGCAAGGCAAATGGATAATATACAGTCAGAAGTGAGTACAGGCTACCTCATGCTAAGGGATGAGGCCTGAGGCAGGCCTGATTGAAAGTTCAGAGGAGGAGGGCTTTGGGTGGAGTTTCAGCACATGTAGTGATCCCCAGGAAGATGTCATGGCGGAACGTGAGGCTTAGCTGCATGATGGGGAGTGGGTATGCCAACGCTTTAGCCGTGCTGAACTGACACAGAAGAAGATGCTGTTGGGTGATGCACATGACTTCAGTATTGGCAATCCTTAGGTCTTCACCATGTTTTTTTACAGCCAGACCGAATTTATTCAGAGAAAATTAATTCGTAGAGGTGGGCGACCAACTGCCGGTGTGCACATGATGGAACATGTAGCAGAAGGCCCCGACCCCAGGGCTGGGGCTGGGGCTGGGGGTGGGGGTGGGGGATGGCAGGTGGAGGGGAATTCCTGGATCTGGTCTTTCAGGTGTTCCAGCAACTGGTCATTCAGTGACCCTGAGGGCTGGGGTATGAAGACAACGGGGTGTGAGACCTAATTGAGATTCAAGGGCAAGGAATACATTCCAATGTTTATCTATCTGTTGGGCAATGAGCAAGGATGGCTTAGGCTTATGTCCGTTCATTCAATCCTGACTCTGAGTATAGAAAAGGAGAAGGGGCACCAGTATCAACAGGAGCCCACTTTGCCATCATCAAAAGAACACAACACTGTTGACCAATCAAAGGCCATGAGCACTGTGTGTTGACACATGAGCTGAACACACACCTCTTAACCTCAGCTCAATCTTTAAGATCTTTTGCCCCAGCCCCTGGAGGAGCCCAGGAATTAAGCAATAGCTGCAAGGCCCCTTGCTCTGTGCTTTGCAATGAATACCTACTTTCTTCCATGAACCTGATGTCGATGTCAGTGACTAGCTTGCTGTACATTGGACAAGCAGACTCAAGTTTTGTGGTTTCTACAACACTGTACATTTTTAAAAGATTTTAAAAAATGGTAGGAGGTGAATGCTTCAATCAGAAAGACAAAAGCAAACAAAAATCTGCCCTAAAGTGGAACTGATTATCAAGTAGATTAGTGCAAGTAGTGTGAGATGATAGACCACAGTGGTCTTGTTGTTAGAAACTGGCACAGTTTTAGCCAGGTGGCCGCATGGCCCAGCTACCTGAGCCAGACTCCACCCCCATCCTAATGGGATTCACTGCTCCTGCTCCCCTGCCCGCCCTCGGGCAAAGTTTTAAAAGGGCCTGTTCCTGCTCTCTTGGTCCTTCTCTCCTGCGCTCTCTTGGCCTCTCTTGGCTTCTCTCCTCCTCTCCTCTCTCTTCTCCCTCCTCTGTCTCTCTCTCTTACAGTCTCCTTCTCTCTTTTTCCTTCGCCGCCCCTTCACTCCAGTCTGTAGGGTGTTCCCCAATAAACCCTTTCCCTTACTCCGGTGTTCGGTGTGTTTTGTGACGGCTAACATTAATATATAACACTTGTTAACAAGGTTTTCATCTCTAGAGACAAAGAAAATGAGAGAAATGAAAAGATCAGATAAAGCAGGAAACAGGACATAACACTGCCAGCTTCAAGGATCCAGGTTAGCCACCCTTTTGCTGCTGCTTAGCTCACATCCACTGTGATTTGCAGATCAGTTTTCAGAAGAAGGGCAAACACACTTCCCTTGAGGGGTCACTCTCACTTTGAATTCAAATGCCCCTTTTATCAAAGGCCTGGAATGCAAGCAGCCACTGGTTTCAACAGCAAGCTCACCACTAGGGTGCAGTCTTAGCTCAGTGCTTCTTTGAGAACATCTATCTATCCACAAGCAGTTTGCTGTTCTTAGTGATCAAACACATTTCACTTCTGCTTCAAGACAAAAGCTGAGGGGAGTCATGCTCCTTTTATCAACCGATTCCATAGCCTGAGAGATCATGGCAGGGAAAAAAAAAGCACCCGTTTTTCAAGAACATCAAAACACACAAATCGCCCCTTCAAGAAATTCTCACTCATCAGCAGGCAGTCTCTCAAGGGCTTCCTTCCTTCCTCCTTCCCTCCCCCTTGCTCTCTTCCTTTCCTCCTTTCTTTTTAAAGATTTTACTTATTTATTTGAGAGAAGGAGAGACAGAGAGAGAGAGGGAGAAACAGAAAGAGAGAGGGAGAGACAGAAAGAGAGAGGGAGAGACAGAAAGAGAGAGGAAGAGACAGAGAGAGAGGAGAGAGAGAAAGAGGGAGAGAGAGAGACAGAGAGAGAGGTCTTTGGAGCCTTCCTCCAGGGCTCGTGGTCATGTGGAGAGGAGAAAACCACTCCCTAGCTACTTCAGTAGGACTGACAACCAAGGAGCAAGTCAGTCACGACCACTGTCTTTGTTCCCATTCCTTTCCTGAATCCTAACCCCCTCAAGTTGGACTCAGTCCCGCTGTACGGATTCTTTGCAAAGTTCTCCTCTGGGCACTCATGGTGGGCACTTCCACCAGCATTTCCCCAAATGAGCTGCATGCACTATTTACTCTTTAACCCCTAAAGACATATTTTAAACTTAACAAAATTCTATGTATTTATTAATTTGAGATGCAAAAAGAGCACTCCCATCTGCTGGCTCACTCCCCAAACGCCCAAATGGCCTGGGCTGGGCTGGGGTCAGAGCCAGGAGCCAAGCAGCCAGTGCAGCTCTCCCGCCGGAGTGGCAGGAGGCCAGCTACTTGAGCCGTCACCGCTGCCTCCAGGGGTCTGCATCAAGGAAGCTAGAGTCGGGAGCCAGAGCACAGAAGCAAAGCCAGGTACTCTGATATAGGACAAGCTTGACAACCCCAAAGGAACTTGATACTTTTTGTTTTTAAAGAGAAAACTCAGAGATGAAAAAGAAAACAAGGAAATGAAACAATGCCTTATTTACAATGCATTTGAATACTTTTGAATACTTTCCAAATGTTAAATGCCCAAAAACGTTGTCATATTTGTCTTCCTGGGATGATCTACAAATTTTGTGGATGTTTTAGAAGGAGGAGTGATAACCATCATAATGTTTTCTGGAGGAAATATTAGATTTTTAGTTTGGAATATACATATTGTTAATAATTTCTAGCAATTAAAAAAGTAACAAATTACAACTTTTAAATAAGTCACACAAAATCACAACTCCCCAAAACAGAAAGCAAGTGGTAATAATCATGTAAAATAGAGAACAAACATCAGGAGTCTATTACAAGCCAGATCTCATAGTTGGTGTTGCCCTGCACTGTTTCGGATCCAGAAAGGTACATTCTTTTATCATACAAACAATCCACTTTGCATGGTGGGACAGGACTTTGAAAACCATTGAGGAAGCTGAAAGTGTACAAAAACTTCTAAATAATCAATAGGGAAAACTGGAATTGTTCCATGACTTGAAACCTTTTCACCAGAGGTTTAGAAGTTCTTCTACTGTTGTTTATACATGTATATGGAAATTCAAAAATGTGTAAAACCAGCAAGTTCACATATTGAGACTTAAAACATTGAAAGCATAAAGTGTTTTATTTACTTATTTAAAAACCCAATCAAGGGTAGTTTGATGGGTTCCACCTTCCTGTCATATAACTTACAATACATCTTTTCTATGCAGTGTGGGTCAACTTTATAATATTTCATCCTTTGTGCTTTCAATATCATGAAATATCCTTAAGACTTGCTTTATAAGGCTTTTGTTTTGGCTTGGTCTTTGCCAGCATCACTTCCTCTAAGACATCTTCATCTTTTTCATGACCATGACTCCCTCCTGTGTCAGTAAGTCCGCCTCACTGAGTTCCTCCGGTTACCTACACGGGGTCTCTCAACGGGCAGCAGTGACGTCATTCTTACGCTCAGCTAGTTCTCCTGTGACTCCATTTTCAGTCTACATAATCTGCAATTCCACCATTACTGCTTTTCATTTTTTGATGTACTTTGTCTTTTTTAGCCAATATCTTCTTTACATTAGCTGTTTTAAAAAAATCTGTCACCTGAAGGGCAGGCAAGTGGCACAATGGCTTAAGCTGGAATGGTGGAGTGAACATGGGAACAGCTAGAAATGTAGCATCCGAGGGACCAGGCAGCTGGGTCATGCAGGATTTCCTCCCCTCCCCTCCCCTCCCCTCCCCTCCCCTCCCCTCCCCTCCCCTCCCCTTCCCTTATTTCTTAAGATTTATTCGTTCAAAAGGCAGAGTGACAGAGAGAGAGGGAGAGGACACAGAGAGATCTTCTGTCTGCTGGTTCACTTCCCAGATGGCTGCAACAACAAGGCCTGGGCCAGGAACTCCACTCAGGTCTCCCATATGGATGGCAGGGGCCCAAGCACTTGAGTTGTCACCTGCTGCCTTCCCAGCAGGCGTAGGAAGAAGCTGGATCAGAAGTGGAGTAGCTGGGACTCAAGCCAGCACTCCAACAAGGATACTGGAATCAAGGTGTCAGCTTGAACGGACGTGCCACAATGCCAGCCTGCGCAGGGTTGTGTATTTTGGCTTTTATTCTCAGGGAGATGGGCAACTACTAGAGGATTTTGAGCAGAGGATTATGGTGTAGGAGATGCAAGACCCTCCTTTCTCTTTCTCAGGTGTGGAAGTGAGTGGAAAGGAGACACAAGGAAGAGGGGTGGAGACTGATGACAGCACCCATGGGAATCAACTTCTGCCTGGCTTTGGCCTGGAGACAGGCAGGTGCATCAGCTAAGTGAGGGAAAGAACAAAGGCAGAGGAACTACTTTTGCCCTACTCCCTGGAAGGAGGCTCCCTCAGGCTGCTCCCCACCCTACCTCCCCACCCAGCCAACAAGGAACAGTGGCACCCAGAGGGCAGGTTGATGCAGCTTAGTCAGAGAGAGGACAAGATGGTTACCTTTCCCAAGCTACCGCCAATCCTGAGCTCCTGAGTGGCACAGACTGGGCCTGTACGTACCCAGGGCCTGGCTGAGACGTTTTTCAAGTGATGGCCATGGCAGGGAAGGTGGCCATGGCCAGAAGGTAGCTACTGGGTGGACTTCCCAGGCAGGCCTACTGAAAGCAGTCACAGTGTGGCCTCTGGGTGGCCAAAGTGAGCACCCCTATCACCCAGGAGCTTGTTAGAAATGGAAAATTTCACGCCTCACCTCAAACTTGCTTACTCAGAACTTCCAGAGTGGGGCCAAAGGATTTGTGTTTTATTTATTTAGTTTTTTAAAGATTGATTTATTTATTTGAAAGTCAGAGTTAGACACAGAGAGGAGAGGCAGAGAGACAGAGAGAGAGAGAGAGAAAGAGAGAATTTCTTGAAGGGGCGATTTGTGTGTTTTGATGCTCTTGAAAAATGGGTGTTTTTTTGTTTGTTTGTTTTTTGTTTTTTGTTTTTTTTTTTTCCTGCCATGGACTCTCAGGCTGGTTTACTACTTAATTAGCATCAATGGCCGGAGCTGCTCCAATCCAAAGCTAGGAGCCAGGAGCTTCCTTTGGGTCTCTCACTCGTGTGCAGGGGCCCAAGGACTGGGGCCATCTTCTACTGCTTTCCCAGGCCATAGCAGAGAGCTGGATCAGAAGTGGAGCAGCCGGGCCTTGAACTGGCACCCATATGGGATGCCGCCACTGCAGGCAGTGGCTTTACTCACTACGCCACAGTGCCGGCCCTGGGATTTGTATTTTAATAAGCTCTCTAGATGGTTCTTATGTTAAAGTTTGAGAAGCACTAGTACAAAGTGCCTGTAAGAGCTAAAAGCCAGGCTAAGCCAGTGAGTACAACAGGAAGCTTCTTCTGAGCCAGAAGGTACCAATGTCCCACTTCAGTTCCCAAGCACAGCTGAGGTCTTGCCCAGCATGAACAGCAGCCAGCGAATGCAGCACACTCGGGGACCCAAGGAGCCCGTCTTCCTGCTCTGCCCTCAAGCCGCACAAGCCACACACCTCTCTCCTCACATAACCACACCTGCCCTCTGTAGGGAGGGAGAGGTTCACTAAGAGTCTGGGTCTTATGTAGAAGAACTCCACCACTACCTAAAAGAACTGTTTCAAATACTGGATAGAACTTCAAATTGGATTGTTCTGCTTTCCTAAGCAGTGGATGGTGAACACCGGAGAAGACCAAATCAGCTAAGAAGCTACAAGTTACCTGCACATTTAGATTACTGAGATGCTATACCTTCACATGTTTTGTGAATCTCCAAGACTGAAAGACTGCGTATAACATTTCCATATTTAGTCCAGCACAGAAGTCTACCTTTTATGTCTCCACGAATAAGAACCGCTAACTCTGACTTTGTACTTGCTATCTGCCAGGGACTGTGTTGAGTGAAAGTACCTCACAGTGACACTGCAGAATGACATTGAAATAGTTTCTATTCTCATTCCCATTGTCACAGAGGTGAGTTTCAGTGAAGCCCACGAAGTGCAAGTCTCGGGGCTCCTCACTTGCACAGTCCCCTTCTAAGGCCCTGTATCTGATTTGTGTGTATTATTTTGTATGCTTGTTTTAATTTCAGCCCCACCCTGCCTGGCCACTTCACTGCCATCCACATGACTGGAAGGTCCATGGAATAGGGCCTGTCTGGTAAACACACCATTTGCATTTGCCACTTGCATTTTGGACACAGGGAAATTTATTCAAAGTCAAGTCTTACCACTACTGAGCTGCAGGAGCTGGGATTTGAGCTCCGGCCATCTGACAATGCACCCCTATATCCTTAATCACTAGGTAATAGTCCCTCACTCCAGCTTGATGCGTTATTTCCTTAATATGCTCATTTTGGAACTCATTTAGTAGACAAGGTAAGGAGTTTTGAGGAAAAGGATGACTCTACCTAAATAGACTCATAGAAAGTTAAATAACTATGGAGGAGTTTACAAATAAAACAAAAGCAGTTCTGGACCAGATGGGAAACTAAGCCCAGGCTACTGGCTCCTAAAGCACGCCCAACTCTGGGCTGCCCAACAGACACACATGGAAATGTAGGAAACCCAAGTCAGGGTTCTACAATGGGAATGAGCCCTGTGAGTGGTCCTTAGGAGTCAGGAGGCAACTCAAGTCTCAGTGGAGACCGAATACGGGGGTGAAGGAGAGGGAGAGGGCCACAGCTTGGGATATGACTGCTTGATAATGGCACATTTTGCTCATTCTCCTGTGGGAACCTGAAACTGGAGTTGTGAGCACGGATAGTCAACCTGAGAGCAGAGTGGGAATGTACTTGTATTTAATGCTGTCAGTCTGACTGGGGCTTGCAGGCTTGTGTAGAAATTAGAGCTGTGCAAAATAAGGCATTTGGTGTGCAACACACACACACACACACACACACACACACACACACACACACTGCATGAGCACGGAGCTCCCCTGGCCAGAATGCTGCCCATGATGTTGATCTCCCGGGGCAGGAAGGCAAGAGTACCCCATCTGAGGGAGCTGCATGAAGACAGCTGGAGCTGGAGGTGAGAGCACAGTGCCCGGCAGGCTCCGGAGCCCCGCGGTCCTCGTTCTCTCACTAGGAGAGGCCACTGTAAAGGAGGGCATTTACTCTGAGGCACGGACACGGCCTCTTGCGGAGGGAACTGAGAGTATCCCATGCGGGAAGTGGATACCTTGAAAGGGAAAATAAGCAATGGAACCCAAACTAAGGCTGGTGTACTCCCCTCCTTCTCTCTCTTTTTTATAATCCACACCCACACCAGTTCTCCATGGGACATGGAAGCCAAGGCTTTGGCTTCCGTGTTCCAGGGCAATGTCACCAACCCAGGCAGCTGAACGTGAAAAATCATTAGATTCTGGAGGACTACAGGCATTTTGAAATAAGGATAAATTGAAACAAATTATGACAGCCTTGAACCATATCAAAGACTGACAACATTCTGAAAGCTTTCTGTGGCAAAACGAAGAAAGAGGGGCTGGTGTGGTGGCCCAGTGGGTAAAGGTGCCTACTGCAGTGCTGGGATCCCATATGAGTGTCCGTTTGAGTCACGGCCGCTCCACTTCCAATCCAGCTCCCTGCTAATACTCCTGGGAAAGCAGCAGCGGGTGGCTTAAGTATTTGGGCCCCTGCTTCCCATGTGGGAGACCAGGATGGAGTTCTCGGCTTCCGGCTTCAGCCTGTCCTAGTCTCAGCTGTTGCAGTCATTTGGGGAGTTAACCAGCAGATGGAAGCACTGTCTCTCTTTTTCTCTCTGTCCCTCCTCCATTGTCTCCCTCTCTTCCACCATCTCTCCCTGTCACTCTGTAGCTCTTCCTTTCAAATAAATAAATAAATCTTAAAAAAAAAAAAAAAAGGAGGATGGAAGATAGGAAGGAAATGCATGAAAGAGAGGGAGAGGAAAGAAAGAGGAAGAGGAAAAAAATAAAGAAAGGAAATTTTAAACAAAAATCACACTAAACAAGAATCAGACAGGCATTAGACTTTTAGTAGCAATACTAGTTAGAAGAAAATGGAGTTTTAAAGTTTGTAAGGAAAACTTAGAATCTTCTTTTTCCAGCTAAATTGTAATTCAAACGTGAGGAGAAATAGATATTTCAGAAATTTTCTCATATATCCCTTTTGAGATGTTTATATGCCATACTCTAGGAAAAGAGATGAACCCAGGAGCAGGTAGCGAGATATGTTAAGTATGAATAAGCTGGGGCTGGCGATGTGGTGTAGTAGTCTCAGCTTCTGGCTGTGATGCCGGCATCCCATATGGGTGCTGGTTTGAGTCCCGGCTCCTCCATTTCTGATCTTGCTCCCTGCTGAAGGTCTGGGAAAGCAGTAGAAGATGGCCCAAGTCCTTGGGCCCCTGTACCGATGTGGGAGACCTGAAGAAGCTCCTGGATCCTGGCTTCGGATGGGCCCAGCTCCAGCCATTGTGGCCATTTGGGGAGTGAACTAGCGGAAAGAAGAACTCTCTCTCTCTCTCTGTCTCTCCCTCTCTGTAACTCTGCCTCTCAATTAAATAAATAAATCTTTAAAAAAAAAGTATGGATAAGCAAAGAATTGTGGACTTTATTATTGTCTAGATGACAAAATACTACAAATAAATCCATTTAGTCTATATGAATCTGAATTAAAATGATAAATGAATTATAAAAGCTAGTGGTGTGCTGGATGTAGATCAAAATGTGCTAAGAATAAGTTAAGATTATTGATTTGTTTGGGGAAAAGACTGAGATATTGATAAACTTGGGATATTATCCTGGCGCAGTAACTTAAGGGTGAACACTAGAAGAATAAACGAGTAGCTTTCAAAACAGCAGAAACAAATTTGCTTGTCCAATAGAAGGCAGGAAAGGAGAAAAAGAAACACAAAGAAGAAAACATGGGTTTTATATAATTTCCTTGAAACAGGGTCTTAATGGCTGACAATTTATTTTGGACAGAATCCCAAAGCACAGGAGCAGGGGACTGGGAAGAGTGACAGAAGGAAGAAAGAAAAACTCATGTAGGGGTGCGCTGGCAACTTGATCACCATACTCATAGTGACACTTGGGACTCAATCCACCAGGGACTTCAGAGGAGGCAGGTAGAATGCGCTTCAGGATTTATTTATGCTCCAGCTCCTACGCTGCATCAACTCACGCTTCTTCATTGGCATTAATTAGTCTGTACTCCTTGGTTTTCCCATATGTCACAATGATGGGAAGTTTTGCAGGTGTGCCAGGCAGGGGCAGTGGAGAAAGCAAGAGACCCCCAGTGCAACTGAGACGGTGCATGGTCAGATTATGTCTGCATATGCATGGTGGCTTTAGCAAAGGCTGAAGCAAAAAGATGACCCAACAGGTGCAGCCATATCCGCAATGATAATCACAGGAAATGCACTTACACTCATTAGGTTAAATAAATGCAGCACTGTGTTACTAAAACTTCAAAGGAGGTACACAGAAATATTCACACATGTGGGGAGCAACTGGGAGCAACTCGGACTAGACTAAGTTACTCGAATTAAGACTTATTCTATGCATCTGCTCTCCCACAATATGGCGCTGAGAAGGGAGTAAATAGCTTCTACACAGCTGCCTCCAGTTCAACCAATAAACTGTAGGACCTGCTCCTGATTGGAGGAGAGCAGCGTACTCGGCGTGTGGGTAGCAGAGTTGGGATTGGTGGAAGAGGACTATAAAGGAGGAGAGACACAACATGCACCAGGAACATCTAAGGGGAACATCTATCTGAAGGAACACCTGTGCAGCCCCCGAGAGAGCCGGCCGGCGGTGTGCCGCTCCCCTGTGGAAGTGGGGAAAAGTGGCAGGGGGAACCGCCCTTCCACGGAGGTGGAAGGGACGGTAGCCAACCCGGGAAGAACCAGCAGCAAACCCGGGGAGGGCCGAGCAGACGAAAGAACAGCGCAGGGTCCTGTGTCGTTCCTCCACGAAGAGGGGGAGCAACACACACACACATACACAAACATGTATGCTGAGGGCCTTTTCTGAGACTCTAGCCATTTTTTGGGTTATCTTCTCAGTAAGCACATAAACTAACTAAGGGGAACATGAGGAAAATTTCAATGCACTTAGGAATGAATGAAAAGGCATATTAACAGAAAAAGAAAGAAGTTGTGGATAATCAACATACTGAATGAAACATGAAAGTAGTTGAAGGAAAGCAGGTTTTTTTTTTAAATGATGAAAGAATATGATGAATTATTGCTAGTTATTAAATTATAAATACATTGAAAGAAGTTTTGGAAAAAGATATAATTTCAAAATTTCCCAAGATGGAACAAGACTTGTATAGCTAATAGGAACTAAGGATATCTAGACAGTTATTTTTCATTTTTAAACATTTTTATTTGAAAGGCATGAAGATCTCCCATCTGCTGGTTCATTCCCCAAATGCCTGCAATAGCCAGGGCTGGACCAGGGCAAAGCCAGGAGCTAGAAACTCAATCCAGGGCTCCACATGGGTGGCAGTGCCTCAAGTTCTTGAGCCATCATCACCTGCTGCTTTCATGGTGTACGTTAGCAGGAAGTTGGTAGCTGGAGCTGGGGCCAGGGCTTAAACGCAGACACTTCAATATGGGATGTGGGCCACACAAAATGCCTGCCTCTAACCCATTATTTAAAACCAGAAAAAATATTTTTTTAAAAAATTTGGCTAAGTTGGCCGGCACTGTGGCTTACTTGGTTAATCCTCTGCCTGCGGCGCCAGCATCCCATATGGGCACCGGGTTCTAGTCCCGGTTGCTCCTCTTCCAGTCCAGCTCTCTGCTGTGGCCCGGGAGGGCAGTGGAGGATGGCCCAAGTGCTTGGGCGCCTGCACCCACATGGGAGACCAGGAGGAAGCACCAGGCTTCTGGCTTCAGATCGGCACAGCACCAGCCATAGCGGCCATTTGGGTGGTGAACCAACAGAAGGAAGACCTTTCTCTGTCTCTCTCTCACTATCTAATTCTATCCATAAAAAAAAACAAAAACACTTGGTTAAGTCTAGATTGTTTTACAAATAAAGTCCACAAGAAACCTAGAAGCCTCAATTAGTAGGAAAGCTACCAATTCATTTTTTTTTTTTTTTTGACAGGCAGAGTGGACAGTGAGAAAGACAATGCTAGTGTAGTCTTCAGACCAAACCTAATTTGATTAAAAGAAAAGAAAATGATGGGCCAATTTCACATGAAAACCTAGATGTAAAAATCCTAAAGAAAATGTGAACTGAATTCAATGTGCTGCAAGTAATACAACACATTATGACCAAGTAGGCCGTTCACAGGAAGGCCGGATCTAATGGAGGAAAGTTATGTGACCAGCTCAACAGATAAAGACAAACAGTTTTGTAAAGTTTAAAACTATATATGAAAAACAGGTTTTAGGAAATCTAATGATGCAAGGGAATTCCTTTGCTATGACAGAATTGTCAAAGAATCATAACAATGGAAACACTTTGGAAGCATTCCTTCTACATTCTGCGCTCAAGAACGAGATACATATCCTGACTATTGACACAGAACACCATAGATACTGACCAATAAAACACAAGCCCAGAAAAAAAAAGAAATATGAGATTGACATAAAAAATTTATAATGTTCCTCTTTGCAACAACTATAAAATAACACAATAATAAATTAATAAAACCTTCCACATAAATCAACAATGAATGCATGAGAAAAAAGTGAACTCGGTTAAAATTCACAAACAAGGCCTGAATAAATACAGGGATTCCCCATATTCTCATGCAGAAGTGAGAAGGAAATAACTTATTCTGAATATAGTGACATGAAGAAATTTAAAAAGATATAATGTTGAGGAAAAATAAATATATACTATATGTAAAATTGATATAAAAACACAAAAATGATACTGTGTGATTTTAGGGTGTATATGTGTGTGTATGTAGGTGCTTGTCTGCCTATTTATCTGCCCACCTAATTTTAAGGACAAACATTAAAGACCCAATGAGACTTGTTATTGTCTGCACGAATGCCTTAGATGGTAATGTAGGCTGGTCCTGAAAGACTTAATCTCTCTAAATACCTAGCTCAGTTCACCAAGAGTTGAAAGAGATGATGCTGGCATATTTGCTGGGTTAGAATGATAATAAAAATCCTCCAGATGCATTTACAGTGTAATTTCATACTTCTCCCCGGGTTCATTAATGCGACATCACTTGATGGCTAATGGACACTGGGCACTCTGAGGCTCAGTCTCCCACTTGAGATGATGGACTTAGCCAGTAATTTGACTACCAGAATTGGGACTCAGCCATGAGTAGGAATCTGATTTCATTTCTAGGTTGGAAAGAAGAAAAGCAACAGATAGACTCCACTTCAACTTTTGTTTGGTTTTCAAAGTAGGTGCTTGATGAGACATCCACGTCCCCTGGCAGCTCCCCTTCCTCTCTCTGTCTGTAACCTCCTTGCTGTTGCCAGTCGCCTTGCTGTGCCTGCACGTAGACCAAATCTTTCCCTGAGCTCTGCGGGGCTCTTTGCTTTCCTAGAGACTTGAGCCACCTTTTCCCTTAGCACAAAATTAAAATCACTGTTTTCCAATTCTCTACCAGTTCCCTTTAGAAAGGTTAGGGGTCAGAAATTGTTGTCATCTTGTACACTTTGGGCTTCTAAATGCTTTGAGAGTTAGCACTTGGGCCATACCTTGACTGCTGTGCCCAGCATTCTGAGTGTCATCTTTGTGCTAGGCGCACATGTATGTAACGGAAGTGAGCGACAAGTCTCAGAGATGGTACACACAGCAGCAAAAGGCCGGCATCTAGGGGCCCAAGTGGCAGAGTGTGGGGAGCAACTCGGACTAGACTAAGTTACTGGAATTAAGACTTATTCTAGGCATCTGCTCTCCCACAATATGGCGCTGGGAGAGGAGTAAACAGCTTCTACGCAGCTGCCTCTCGCCAATTTGATTGACTGAGCTGCAGGAGCTGATCTTGCTCCTGATTGGAGGAGAGCAGCATACTCGGTGTGTGGGTAGCAGAGTTGGGATTGGTGGAAGAGGACTATAAAGGAGGAGAGAGACAACATGCACCAGGAACATCTATCTGAAGGAACACCTGAGCAGCCCCCGAGAGAGCCGGCCGGCGGTGTGCCGCTTCCCCGCAGAAGTGGGGAAAGTGGCAGGGGGAACCACCCTTCCACGGAGGTGGAAGGACGGTAGCCAACCCGGGAAGAACCAGCAGCAAACCCAGGGAGGGTCGAGCAGACAAAAGAACAGCGCAGGGTCCTGTGTCGTTCCTCCACGAAGAGGGGGAGCGACAGCAGAGCAGGTAAAACTGCAGCCTGTGATGCTGGCATCCCATGTGGGTGTTGGTTTGAATCCTAGCTGCTCCACCTGCAGTCCTGCTTCCTGCTAATGGCCTGGGAAAGTAGCAGAAGATGACCCAAGTGCTTGGTCCCCTGCCATCCACATGGAAAACATGGAGGGAGCTTGTAGCTTTGTAGCTTCAGCCTGGCCCAGACTCAGCCATTACAGACATTTAGGGAGTGAACCAGTGGATGGAAGATACCTCTGTTTCTCTCTCTCTTTCACCCTTGCTCTGATTTTAAATAAACAAGTAAAGCTTTAAAAAATAAAAATCAAAAGGGCCAGCATCTAGTAACAGCTGTAAAGCATGGTGAGAAACACTTTAGTTCCCAATTTCTTCTTAGATATCACTGATTATAAATTCCAGACATTTTTGAGACCAAACTTACAATAGTGATATTATTTAAGTGACATAATCACTATATATCGGAGAAGGAAATAAACTAATTTTTCTTACTATTCTATTATCTACTACTGTATTTATTCAGCTTTAAATCATCATTATTAGTTCCTTTTATTATAACTGATTTCAATTTATATTTGAGCAGAGTCTGGGTTTAATATAGAATTAGCTATTAGGAAAGGGTCTTTAAAGAAAAAAATACTTAATTCACTCCCTAATGTCCAAGGGGAAATAGTACTACAGTAGGATCTAGAGACCACTGCTGTATATGGGTCTGGAAGACAATGCTCTTCATTCTCTGTGAAAGGTTAAATACAGTTGATGCCTTGGGGATGCCGGTAGTTTTTCTAGTGACTCACCATCTCACACCGTTATAGCCTGTCTGAATTATCATCACTTTTTGAAATAAAGATAATTTTCAGCTTACTGCAATACAGTTTTAAATTCCTTGGCCAAATATACCCTCACTGTGTGATGCTTACGGAAGCAGCATGCGGTGCAGACATTCTGACATTAGACCCTTGCACCATGCTGTTTTTTTCTACAGTTCTCCTCCACACTAGAGCCAATGGTTTTCAAAATATGCTTAACAGTCCAGTAGCATCAGCATCATCTGGGAAACTTGTTAAAAATACAAAAA
This sequence comes from Oryctolagus cuniculus, assembly GCF_964237555.1. NCBI lineage: Eukaryota > Metazoa > Chordata > Mammalia > Lagomorpha > Leporidae > Oryctolagus > Oryctolagus cuniculus. The sequence continues at coordinate 50,257,825 of NC_091434.1, forward strand.
ATAGGCTGGCGCCACAGCTCACTTGGCTAATCCTCCGCCTGCGGCTCCGGCACCCCGGGTTCTAGTCCCGGTTGGGGCGCCGGATTCTGTCCCGGTTGCTCTTCTTCCAGTCCAGTTCTCTGCTGTGGCCCAGGAAGGCAGTGGAGGATGGCCCAAGTGCTTGGGCCCTGCACCCGCATGGGAGGCCAGGAGGAAGCACCTGGCTCCTGGCTTCGGATTGGTGCAGCACCAGCCATAGCGGCCATTTGGGGGGTGAACCAATGGAAGGAAGACCTTTTTCTCTGTCTCTCTCTCTCTCACTGTCTAACTCTGCCTGCCAAAAATAAATAAATAAATAAAATCCTGTCATTTGCAACAAAATGGATACAACTGGAAACCATTATACTTAGTGAAATAAGCCAGTTGCCAAAAAATAAATACCTTATGTTCTTTCTGATCTGTACTAACTAATAGAGTACCTAAAAGGTAATCTATAGGAATGAATTTAACACTCTGTGATGCAATGATTTTGAACAGCCCTTGACAGCTGAAGAACGATGTTTTTTGTTTGTTTTTGTTTTGTCTTCATACTATTTGTTGAACTCTCTACTTAGTGTAGCATTAATCTTATGAATATAAAGTTAACTGAAAATAGATCTTTGTAAAAAATAAGAATGGGAATGGGAGAGGGAAGAGTGAGAAGGGTGGGGGTACCGGTGGGAGGGAAATAGGGTGGGAAAAATCACTGTGTTCCTATATTTGTATATATGAAATGCATGAAGTTTGTATTCCTTAAATAAAATTTTTTAAAAATGCAAATTCTCTGGGATGGGCATTTGGCCTAACAGTTAAGGTGCCAGTAAGATGCGTGCCCCCATATCAGAGTTCCCAGGTATGATTCGTGCTCCACTCTTGACTCCAGCTTCATGCTAATGCAGACCCTGAGGGAGGCAGCAGTGGTAGTTCAAGTAATTTGGTCCCTGCCATCCGTGTGGGAGACCTGGCTAGAGTTCTCAGCTCCCAGTTCAGCACCCAGCCCCTGACTTCAGCCCCAGCATCAGGCTGTCACAAGCACTAGGGAATGAATAAATGGATGGAAGTGGGCGTTCCCTCATTCAAATAAATAATTATTAAAAATACAAATTCTCAGGCTGTACCCAAGACCTGCTGATGCAGATGTTCTGGAGCTGAGTCCAGCAATCTCTGTCTAAAACACTCCAAGAGATCTTGATACATCCCAAAGTCTGAAAGCCAGTGCGCTAGGCCAACCATACTGTTGATACATGGCACTTATGGTAGCATCATGGATGTCTATCTTAGTCAACCAGATTCTCTGATAGTGGACTATTTCATTTTGTTTTAATATTATCATTTTCCTAGGGTGCATAGTTAGGTCCACACCCTGACATTATAGGTTTCTTCAGAAGAAAATGGATAATCCTATTTAAAAATCCCTAAAAAGAGGTAAATCTTGGAAGAGGCAATAGGGAATTAGGAAGGCATCCAGTTTGGAGGTGACTGGAGGTTACTGTTTTTCTTTCTGGGCCTGGTGATCTTAGGCGTTGGGCAGTGGAAGGAAAGGTCTACTCTGGCTTAGGAGTGAGCGCCCCAGGGGAGCACAGTATCCCTCCCTGGAGGCTGGCATGTGGTGGCATAGCAGCAGCAGCAGCAGCAGCAAAGTCTTGACGACGAGGGATCTTTTGAGCCCACTGTGATCTGGCCAACTCTCTCCCTAGAATAAGGATATCCTCTGAGGAAGGCTGGGGGGATTGAAATGACTGGATTCAGGGACAGTCATATGCAGACAGCCAAGGTTAAGGTATTGTTTGGGACCTTCCTTCACTCACTACCCCTGAATCCAGTCATTTCAATCCCTCCAGCCTTCCTCAGAGGATATCCTTATTCAAGGGAGAGAGTTGGCCAGATCACAGGTCACAGAAAATAGCTTGTGGTCTTTCCAAACATTTGAATAAGAAATTTTAAAATAAGAAATGATTTTAACGTTCTTTATATAACTGGAAGTGATCATAGTAGTTTATATGTCTTTGTGTGTGTGTTGTTCTTATATAAAAATCAGATAACTTCTCCCTGCTTTTCTACATGGAGCAGGTACGGGGCTACCAGAAGAGTTTAGTGGCAAATGTACTGTATTATCTGTAAAGACAGCTGGCTCGTTAACCTGGGCAAGTTACTTAACTTCTGTAGGCCCCTGTCTCTTCACTCATAAAATGAAGGCACTGGCTTCTTACCTTTGATAATATTTCAAAATCTTGAAAGTCTATGCCAGACATAAAGATTTTTGATGCTCTGAAATTCCATTATTCAATTTATTCTTTTGCATCACATCGCACTGCCTAGTTCAGTTTCTTTACAAAGAATAGCAATAAATGTTACTGGATGACCACATTTCCAAAACTGTGTCCTGGCTTGATGTCTTGAAACGCCCACACCTGACTTTGTATGACTCCACTCTTTCAGCAGTGCACTTCTGGAACAAGCAGTACTCAGGCTGCTGAAGGATGAGGCTGGACATCATCCTGAAATCAAATAGACTCAGCTAAATAGCCGACTCCAACTGGCAAACCAGCCCAACTCCATATTGCTCGAACGGAAATAAAAATCCACTTCACTTCCTTCTCCAACTTGAACAGCTACGATCAGGTACATGTGGATGAGTAAGAAGACAAAGGTAAATAACACGATGACAGCTTTGCTGACTTTTTTTAAACAATTGCCTCTTCTGCTCCAGCTGTCCTGCCAGCTGCTTTGAACAGCTTTTTTCTTCATCATCTTAGCAACCCAGCAGGGGATGTATTGTTCCTTCCATTTTGCAGATGAATACATAGTCTCAGACAGACTTGGTAACTTGCCAAAGGTCACCTGGTAAATGTCAGAGTCAGTGACACGCAGGTCAGTTTGGATGCCCACTCTAATCCATCCCCCTGCCTTTCCCATGTAGACAGTGAGGCCTAAACACTCAATATTAAACACAGAAGCACAGCAGCACAGACATTTGAATGAGAACATTAGTCTATATAAATATGGCCCTTCTCTCTTCAGTACACCTAGAGGTGGCCCACACAGTTGCCAAAGATTACTTGGCAGTCTCTAATTTCAACTCTTCTCTCTCCAGCTTATGTTTCTTGCTGGCAGAATAGTAGGATCTAGGAATAGAATCTCCTCAGTTGGGTGAATTTAAGCTGTTCCTCACTGATGGTCACCACTTAACATTACCACAACAGAAAACACATGTCTTGAGTTGCTAGACAATTGTTTACCCTAAAATCCAAGGAGAAAACGTACTTCGTGAACTATTAGTACTATTTTTTGTAGATATTTTTAGACAAAGATATAGTTACTTAAAACCCTTCTGTGGAATTCCTGTGTATTTAGGATGATGACTGCTATGAGACACATTGGTCTGTCAGTGACTAGGATTTGCACAGATGAGAACTGACATGGATCAAAGACATAAAGGCTCCATGGTTACCAAATTCAGGGTCATTTAAGAATCTAGATAATAGAGGATGAAGAGAGAAGCGAGATAGTTTTAAAACTATCAATGGTTAAGAGCTAGACAACAATACAGAACATGGAAGTCATCAGAGACAGGATGGGACAAAATGGAAGCAGATAGTAGGAAAATGGTACAGGTGGTTGGAAATGTATGGCGGAGATTTTTCTAGGCTGGAAACTCCAGCAACTCAGTAAAATGGAATATATTTTATAAAGCTGAGGATCTACTTGGAATACATATCCTGGCAACCTCCAGTGACACTGCTATGTATTCTTGGGCCTCAATACCATTTCAGCTCCTTAGAGCAGATACTGTAATTTAGAACTGGGTGTTAATCTTGTCGGACAGTATAAACATTGCAATTTACTTGCTTTGTTCCTACTTAGGCTCCTTATGTTAGTGCCTTGTCATTGATTCCAGACCTCACTCATTCATTTATCAAGCATTATTTGCAGCACTTACCATGTACTAGGAAACTTACTAGACACTAGAGGAATAAAGATGAATAAGAGAAGGCCTCATCCCCAAGCAATTTTATTTAGTAGGATAAACCGGTTTATAAAACAAACCCCACTACAGTGTAATCAGGGCTAGGACTAGGTCATGTCTGAGGTCTGTCAGGATTTCAGGGACAGGAACAGCATATGAATGTTACCAGAAAGCTCTGAGGGCTCAGCTGAGATGGCAGACAATGCATCCACTCTGCTGCTAAAGAAAAGTGACAGACTTCATCAATGCCAATAAAGAAGCAAAGAAATCAAGTGGATTATCTCAGAGCTGGAGAATTGAAAGAGTGGAGGGTAGGAAATCAAAGTGATAGGTAGTGAGATTTAGGGTGCTTTTCTCGAAAGCTCAGTCCCAATGAAGCTAGGTAAGAAATAAAGGTGAAACAGATCTGAAGAATGTTTGTAGATTAGAAAAAAATAGAAGAATCATCAAAGAAACTGGGTTCATAATGAGATTGCAAGAGCTGGAATAGAGGGAGATATGAACTAGGCATTTTGGTTCATTACATCAATCAGTCCCAATTAGGATATTTATACAAATTATTACTCAAACAGAGTGAAGAAGAACGGAACAGAATTAGTAATTGCTCAAGCTAGCAGATGTAAGCTGGGACAATGCTACGAGCCAGTTTCCATGTCAGTATTCCATGTGCTAAACACGGTGTTAGTGCTGGGGGAAAGGTGGAAAACAAGGCAGAAACTTGTCTTCCATTCTGGAGTTTAGAGTCATACAGCAAAGACTCACAGTGAACAATAAATTATAACCAGATTTTTCGGCAAGATGGCGGAATAGGAAGGGAGCACACTGGTAGTCCGGGGAGAGACAGTAATAAAAGTGGAGATACTGCAGGTTCAAGGAAGAGTAGGGGAAGAAACAGCAGAGGAAACTCTTCCGGAACTAGTGATTCACAGTGGACCTGCGTGGAGAGCGTGGGAGCCCACAGTTTGGGACACCAGCGGCAGACTCAACACACCAGTGCTGGAACGCGAGGTGAGCCGAACCGCAATAGCCCGAGACAGTGGCAGGCAAGCAGAAAGAGGAGACTAGAGGGAATGACCCCGGGGGGAAAAGTTCACCAGGCTAACTGGAAGAGAGAGAGAGACCGATATGAACACGAGTTTATCTCTCTCCCCTCACCTCTCAAAGGCGAGCAAGACAAAGAGCAGGCGCCATCTTGGACATACGTCATAAGCAGGGCGACCTCAGGTCTGCACCAGCCCTGAGCCTAGCAGAAAAACCTAACTCTGGGGTGGGGGTGGTGGGGTGGTGGGGTGAATTAACAGGAGATTAGGACCTAGTGAATGTGTGGTGCTACTGAACTGAGACTGTGAAAAAAGAGACGGTGGGGGAGAGAACTCACGGAATTCACGTGAGTACTCTCCAGAGACGCTACAATTCAGTAACCTTGGCAACCCAGTGGGAGACTGCAGAATTTGAGCCCACACTGAGGGCAGGACAGATTCCCTGTGTGGTCCTTGGGAAAGAGCTTCCGATCTCTGGCTCCTGTGGGTATATCATTTATCATTTGCCTGCTAACTACCTCCAATTCCGTTCAGCTGTGTGGAATTACTTCCCTTTTGAATCAAAAAAAAAAAAAAGAGAGAGAGAGAGAGAGAGAGAGAGAGATTTACCACGTCTAACCTGGGAGTGTCACCTCTGGCACACCCTTAACCCAGAGAAACCAAACAGAGCTCTCAGGCCACACCCATCTCAAGCCTCTAAGGCTCCATCAAAAACAGACAGTCCACTTAATCTAGAGTCATAGTATAACAAGAAAAAACATCACAGTGAAGAAACCAAAGAATATCTCCAATATGCCAAACAACAAATGCAAAAACTGAGGTAATAAGAACAAGGAAGACACTATGATGCCCCCAAATGAAAGACACCCCAATTCAAGATTATGAAGATGATGAGATAGAAGAAATGCAAGAAGCAGATCTCAAAAAATTGATAAGAACATTAAGAAGTTCTCAAAAACAAATTCTTGAACTACAGAAATCCTTAATGGACAAGATAGAAAATCTTTCTTGCGAAATGAAATATTAAGGAGGAATCAAAATGAAATGAAACAACTAGTAGAACATGAAACTAAGATAGTGATGAGAAATCATAATGAAATGAAGAATTCAATAGATCAAATGAAAAACACATTAGAGAGCCTTAAAAACAGAATGGGTGAAGCAGAAGAGAGAATATCGGACTTCGAAGAGAGAGAACAGGAAAGGATACAGTCAAGCCAAAGAAAAGAAGAGGAAACTAGAAATCTAAAAAATATTGTGGGGAATCTACAGGATACTATTTTTTTTTTTTTACAGGATACTATTAAAAACCCAACATTCGGGTTCTAGGAGTTCCTGAAGGCATAGAGGAAGATTATTAGAACCGATCCTTGTTTTTCTTTGTTAGATTTATTTATTTGGAAGGCACAGTGACAGAGAGAGAGAGAAGGAGGCGGGGAGGAGGAGGGAGGGAAGGAGGGAGAGGGAGAGAGGGAGAGAGAGAGAAAGAGAGAAAGAGAGAGAGATCACCCATCTGCTGATTCACTTCCCAAATGCCCACAACAGCCAGGGTTGGACCAGGCCAAAGCCAGGAGCCAGGAACTCCATCCAGGTCTCCCACATGGATGGCAGGGGTTCAAGCACTGCCACTATCTGCTGCTTTCCCAGGCACACTGGCAGTAAATTGGATTGCAAGTGCAGCAGCTCTGATATGGGATGCTGACATTCCAAGTGGTGGCTTAACCTGTGGTGCCACCATGCTGGCCTCCTAATTCCAGGTTTTAAGGCTTATTTCTGGTTGCAACAATTCTATAAGCCATTTGGGCATAAGATTCTGCTTAGCACTTTGACTTGAAGTTCTCTCTTGAATTCTGGTACTTGGGGGATACTCACTGACTTCAAGCTTGGCTACATACTTCAAGAAACTTTAGCCATATTTCACTTTGCATTTAGAGCAGAAGAGTGGAGGATTCTCCCAATCAGCTCATGTAATGGTAAATCTGAGAAACTTTTCAAAATGTATTCATTCATCAAAAAAATGTACCTATAATGTTTTAAATACGATAGGACTGAAGTGTTAAAATTGAGGGAAGGGCATGGGATAAGACTGAACAATGAATCAGAGCCATGCAAGTCAAGTTAAAAATTGAGATTTTTCTTCAGAGAAAATGGGCAGGTATTGAAAGATTTTAAGATAAGTTTGCATTTGTTTAATGCAGAGTAGAGAACATACTGGATCCAAAAAAAGGGTAGATGTGGGGAGAAGCATGCAGGATTCCAGCGATTGATATTGGTGGTCTGAACCAATATAATAACAGAATAGATAAAAGCGAATGCATTTACAGATGTGTGGGTAATTAATAATCCTGGTATACGGTTGAATTGAGGAAAGGATAGAGATGAATCACGGCCTATGCCCAGGTAGTTGGTTTAAACATCTGAGTGGTTGTTAACACCATTCAACAGGAAGGAGAGCACCAGGAGAAGGAGAAAAATTGATGGAAAATATCTCAAGTTCAGTTTGGGAGTACATTGACTTTAATGGATCAGTGAGATAGTCAAACGGAGAAAGCAGTATGCTTTCTTGGGGGGAACTCAGAGCATAAGTCTGAGCTGGAAATGAAAAGAAAACTGAATTTTTAAAAGTCGACCCGATTTCTTGAAAAATGAGGTGGCGTGGGAATGTCAGGTGTTTGTGACCCACCCTTTTCAAATGGTCACACAGAGGAAGAGAGCAGCTGAGAGAAGAGCAGGAGACTGAGAGCTGGAGGGAGGCGTCACCTAAGGAAGACTTTTTGTCCCCTGCAGCGGGGATGAACTTGAGAACATTTACCTGCTGATGAGAGAGACATCAAAGACAAAGACTGAAGCTGATGTACTCGGGAAGGAACATTGACAGCAAGAAGTTTCTGAGAAGTTGGGGGAAGTTGGGGCTTGAGGACACAGGTAGAAAGGCAGACTTTGGCAGGGAGGACAGCACCACAACAAGAAGGAAGCAAAAAAGACGTGTACAGGCGCAGACAGGTCCACAGAGGTGGTTTCTGAAGGGCTGCAGAGCTTCTCTAACAGCATGCATGCTATTTTCTTTTTTTTTAATAGAAAGCTTTTATTTAATAAATATAAATTTCATAACTACAACATTTGGATTATAGTGGTTCTTCCCCCCCAAACCCGCCCTCCCATTCCCACTCCTGTCCTACCTCTTACTCCCTTTCCCATCCCATTCTTCATTAAGATTCATTTTTAATTATCTTTATATATAGAAGATCAACTCTATACTAAGTAAAGATTTCAACAGTTTGCACCCACACAGACACACAAAGGATAAAGTACTATCTGAAGACTAGTTTTACTGTTAATTCTCATAGTACAACACATTAAGGACAGAGGTCCCATATGGGGAGCAAGTGCACAGTGACTCTTGGTGTTGACTTAACAAATGACACTCTTGTTTATGACGTCAGTTATCACCCGAGGCTCTTGTCATGAGCTGCCAAGGCAGCATGTTATTTTCTCTCTAAGGTAGAAGGGGACCTCATCTGCCCCATGTAGCAGGGTAGGTAGGACAGAGGCTTGAGGAGATGGAGAGCTTAAGATTGAACTAAGGATAAAAGCACAACAGGTATTGCTGATAATGATAACAGCTTAGAAATATGCTAGATCACACGATTTTTCCCTACTGGTGTGATTCAGCTTGGGTGCAAACATGGAGATGAACAAAATGTATTCATTCATCAAGACAGGTGGCTGAGTTCATCCAGTCTAGGCTTTTCCAGGTATAGTCCATAGAAGAACAGAGACCAGGTAAGTTGGAATACTGACAGCAAAGTGGCTAAGATCATAGTTTGTGGACTCTAACCTGGATAAGAGGGGTAACTAAAATGCAGTGGGAAACAGTGAGAGAAAACAGCCAATGGGCTGAAAACTGCAAGATAAATAGCAGGAGATCCAAATGAGCAAACCAAAATGATGAGCCTGGGAAGTAAGTTATGTGGGGTGTGTAGATGCTCCTTTGTCCAGAATTAGGCCTAGGGCCCCATCTACCTGCTATGGTATTGTGGATTTTTTTTAAAGATTTATGTATTTATTTGAAAGGCAAAGTGAGAGTGAGAGTGAGAATGAGAATGAGAGAGGGAGAGAGAGAGAGATCTTCTATCTGCTGGTTCACCCCCAGATGGCAGCATTGCCAGAGCTGAGCTAGGCTGAAGCCAAGAGCCAAGAACTTCATCTGGGTCTCTCACATGGGTACAGGGGCCCAAGGACTTGGGCCACCTTCTGCTGCTTTCTCAGGCACATTAGAAGGGAACTGGATAGGAAGTGAGGCAGCTGAGACTTGAACCAGCAACCATACGGGATGCCGGTGCTGCAGGCAATAGTTTAAGCCACACGGGGCTGGGAAATTTGAAGGAGCACATGGATACTCAATGAATACTCAGTCCCTAGTGGTTGAGATGGATACAGAAGGAGATGATTGAAAATGAAGTGACTGGAGCCAGCGCAGTGGCACAGTAGGTTAATCCTCTGCCTGAGGTGCCGGCATCCCATATAGGGGCCAGTTTGTGTCCCGGCTGCTCCTCTTCCAATCCAGCTCTCTGCTATGGCCTGGGAAAGCAGTGGAAGATGGCCTAAGTCCTTGGACCCCTGCATGGGATACCCGGAGGAAGCTCCTGGCTTCTAGCTTCGTATCAGATGGGCTCAGCTCTGGCCATTGCAGCCATGTGGGGAGTGAACCAGTGATGGAAGACCCCCCCCATCTCAATAAATAAATAAAATATTAGAATAAATGAATGAATAAAACAAAGTGACTACAGAGCATCATCTCTGGCACTGCCAGGACCATGGTAGGAAGGAAAATACTGATGTGCCACAGCCTTTACTGAAGGGGAAGGTCACTTCTAAGTTGCTGTGGATGACAGCAATGAGGTTGAAGAGAATTGAATGGTGAGTCTTAAAGAGCCAGATTTTGTCCTGGATGGAGAAACAAGTGCCCAGTAAAATGCATTTGGAAGCAAAAGAAATTCCAGCCATCCCATCTGATCTTGTGGGAACCAGGACTACTGCCCATTCTGGTTTTGTGCAAGATAAGAATGACCAAGCAATTCATGCTTAAAAACACAAGATGTTAGAGGGTGGCAAAATCAACTGATTTTTGTTCTAGGATATCTTCATCTTCTTCTGAGTTTATCCCTATTTGGACAGCTAGGTTGTACTCACTGCCTTAGGTAAGGTTTGTGGCAAGGTGGGAAGGAAAGGGTTCAAACACTACTCCTAACTTCTAGTCTACAAATAGCATAGTCCATGAAAGGAAGAGAAAGGTGTGGGAGGCAGAATCATGACCTGGCCCCCTCCATCCCTCCCCAAGCTGTTCATGCTCTAACCCCTGGAATCTAGGACTATGTTAGGTTGCTTGACATGGGGGAAATAAGATGTCAGAGGAACAAAGTTTGCTTATCAGCTGACTTTAAAACAAAGAGATTATCTGAGAGAGGGTGCCAATGTAATATAAAGTCCTCTGGATGTGGAAGAGGGAGGCAGAAAAACCAGTGCCAGAGCCAGACAGCACAAAGAGACGAGACTGCCTGCTCTGGCTTTCAACATGGAAGGGGACCACAAACCAAGAAGGCTGGGAAACTTTAGAGGCTGGAAAAGACAAGGAAATAGATTCCTTCCTCCTGAAAGAACACAGTCCTACAGACACCATGATTTTAGCCCAGCAGTATCTACTTTAGGGCTGGGTGTTGTGGTATAGTGGGATAAGCAGCTGCTTACAACGCCTGCATCCCATCTTGGAGTGCCTGCTTTGAGAGTCCCAGCTACTCCCCACTTCTGATCCAGGTTCCTCCTCTGCTAATGCCTGGGAGGCAGCAAATGAAGGCCCAAGTAATAGGGGTCCTGCTGCCCATGTGAAAGACCCGGATGGAGTTTCAGGCTCCTGGCTTCTGCCTGGCCTAGTCCCGGCTGTTGCAGTCCACTGGGGAACGAACCAGCGTATGGAGCTCTCACCTCTGCATCTCCTCCTCTCTCTCTGTCACTATGCCTTTAAAGTAAATAAATTTTAAGATAAAAAGATCCATTTTTAGAGATCTGAACTCCAGAGTGCTAAGATAATTCAGTGATATTTTAAGTCATTAAGTCTGTGTTAAGAAATCACAATGGCAATAAGAAACTAATATAAGAAGCAAATAAAAAGTCTGGAAATTTGAGAAGAGAATTGCTTATGGTTTGAATGTTGTGTCTCTTCCAAAATTCACGCTGAACCTTAATCCCTAGTGCAGCAGTGTTAAGAAGTGGCTCCTCTGGGAGAAGAGGGAGCCACGGGAGCTCGGTCCTCACGGGTGGGATCGGAGCCCTCCATGAGGACTTGAGGAGAGCTGGGCCTTTTCTGCCCTCCACCCTCAGGAGAAGACACCAAACCTACTCGTGCCTTGATTGTGGCCTTCTTAGGCTCCAACGTTGTGAAAAAAATACATTTCTGTCATTTATAATGACCCAATCTGAGATCTTTCATTACAGCAGCACAAATGGACTACGAGAGGCACTGTCGGGGAGGAGGGAGCGAGTGAGATCAGCACAGAAGCAGTGACAACGTGGACATTAGCTGCCAGCAGAGAGCACCCAGCACCCCGCCCGCTCTCAGGACAAGTGCAGAGAGAGCCAGCGAGACCCAAGGAGGGCAGCACTGGTTATGTTAGAAGGTGCCCCAAGTAGCAGTGGGAAGAGTGTATTAATTTTTATTCTAGTACTACAAACATAATATTCTCTTTTGTTTAGGGAGGAAACTGTGATGTGTCAACTTGGCTGGCCTGAACTAACTTTCTCCTCCTGTGTGTTTCAGGTTTGGGTGGCCCCAGGGAGAGGCCCGTGGGACATGTGGAGGGCTGTTCTGCAGCTCAGCTGTGTTGTCACTTCTCCACCAGCTGTGCAAGGCAGCAGCCACTACTGAAACCATTTTACTTCCCATTAGACTCTCCTTCAGCCTCTTCGACTTCTGAGCCAGGTATGGGTGTTTAGCTCCATGGGGAAAGACCCAGGGTCTGCAGGCAACCCACACCACTGAGTTCAGAGACAACACCAAGTGACAGGGGTTTCAGTGGGTCCTGCGGGCTCTATCTCACACTCCCAGATCCTGTCTCCTCTTGTTCTCCCCTGTTTCCTTTCACAACTGCCTGCTTTGGGGTCACCAAGGTCCACCATCAGATGTGAAGACAGGCCAGCGCTGCGGCTCACTAGGCTAATCCTCCACTTAGCGGCGCCGGCACACCGGGTTCTAGTCCCGGTTGGGGCGCCGGATTCTTTCCCGGTTGCCCCTCTTCCAGGCTAGCTCTCTGCTGTGGCCCGGGAGTGCAGTGGAAGATGGCCCAAGTGCTTGGGCCCTGCACCCCATGGGAGACCAGGAGAAGCACCTGGCTCCTGCCTTCGGATCAGCGTTGTGCGCTGGCCGCAATACGCCAGCCGTGGCGGCCATTTGAGGGTGAACCAACGACAAAGGAGAACCTTTCTCTCTGTCTCTCTCACTGTCCACTCTGCCTGTCAAAAAGAAAGAAAGAAAGAAAGAAAGAAAGAAAGAAAGAAAGAAAGAAAGAAAGAAAGAAAGAAAGAAAGAAAGAAAGAAAGAAGGAAAGAAAGAAAGAAAGAAGGAAAGAAAGGCTACAAAAAAAATAGATGTGAAGACAACAGACCTACAGAGACTGGTAAGGCAGATTCTGTAACAAAGTGCCATAGACTGGGTGGCTTACTAACATAAGACAATTTATTCCTGACAATTACGCAGGGGTAGTGCAAAGCTTGGCTGGATTCTGGCGAGGGTTCTCTTCTGGCTGCAGACAAAGGAGCTCTCTGGGGTCTCTTTGATCTGTGCACTAATCTCATTCCTGAGGTCACCCTCATGGCCTGATCATCTCCCAATGGCCCTACCTCCACACACCATCACGCTGGGGTTCAGGACTTTCACATGTGAACCTGAGTGGGGGCTATACATTCAACCCCTCACACTGATAGTACCAAAAGGTCTTCTGAATTTCAAGGATTTATCCCAATTATATTTAGTGCCTCTAGTGAATTATTATCTTGGTCCTTTTCTTCCAATTTGTCCCTCACTTTCTTTGAATACTATTTTTCTTGAACCAGCATAATCCGAATGACTCATATTCAGATAAAGCGGTCATCTGTCTCCTACTGAAAGATATCTATAAAATGACTCTCTTCACCTCTCCCTTAATGTCCTCCCCAAAGCCTTGAGGAGATCATTCAAAATACATAACTCAGATAGAATGCTAATAAGGAACCAGTGATCTATGAATAAATCATGAATAGTGACAGAAGGCAAGGCAGTGTTTGTGATTCAGTTCAATAGACTTTGCTGGCAGGAAAACATCCTGTAATAAATCCTTTGATTGCTGCAAAACATGGCCCAAAATTAAAACTGAAGCAATTCTGTATATGTGTACAGAAACATAAGAACAAGCACCATAACCCTTTTAAATAAAACTTAAGTAGCGCGAAATGAGTGAGGGATTTGGTAGTCAGGCCTGGGTTTAAATCAGGGCCCCCACATTTCACAGCTCTGAGACTTTGAGCCAATGATTTAATTTTTCAGAAGGTCAGTTTTCTTATTTGCAACCCAGCAGTAATAGTATCAGCCTCATAGGATTGCTGGAAAGATTAGAAATAATACCTACAACTTCTGGCGCACAAAAGGCACCAGGGGAACAAATGGCACACAGTTCTCCTTTGTTAATATCTCATTATTTCTCTGAAAGTGAGGCCCAGCAAAAATCCCTACAGATGCATATATACTTTCTGATTGCCTAAGCCCACTTTTACTTTCCAGCTGTAATATTCGCATTCACCAAACCTTTCTTTAGAGTCCAAGGTCAAGTGAAAGCCATGTAGGAGTTCACCGTTTTGTCGCTGGGGGAAGATGGAAGTTCTTGGCAGAGGTATGGGAGCCTCAGAAAAGCAAGGCCCTGGTCCTTCATCAGACAGCTGCTGCTTCAGGAGCTACACCAAGGGCGTGGCCACAAGACCCCAGCCTTTTCGGCTCAAGTTAGGGGTGAATGCGTGAGTAGACTGCTTTCTTCTCTGACTGCCTCCAACCATTTTCCCACCTTCTTTTATAGGTTCCCACCACCAAGTTACCAAGGCAGTGAATGCACAAAGTGAAAATGACTGACAGCTGTGTCTAGAATGTATTAATAATATTTTAAAAACTACACATCCAGGGCAAAACTTGCCCTTAATAGTACACAAACCTTGTCCTCAAAGGTCTAAATGAAAGTAAAGAGTACATATCAGTAAAAAGCATCTAAAAACTGTGGGGAAATTATGGATGAAAAAAGGAAGATATGAAAGCAAAACTTTATCTTATTAGAGGCAGTAGTTTAAAAAATTATCAAGGGGGCCAGTGCTGTGGTGCTCTAGGTTAATCCTCCACCTGCAGCGCCGGCATCCCATATGGGTGGCAGTTCTAGTCCTGGTTGCTCCTCTTCCAGTCCAGCTCTCTGCTGTGGCACGGGAAGACAGTGGAGGATGGCCCAGGTCCTTGGGCCCTGCACCCTCATGGGAGACCAGGAGAAGCACCTGGCTCCTGGCTTTGGATTGGCATAGCTCGGCCGTAGCAGCCATTTGGGGAGTGAACCAAGGAAGACCTTTCTCTCTGTCTCTCTGTCTCACTGTCTAACTCTGCCTGTCAAATAAATAAATAAAATCTTTAAAAAAATTATCAAGCCAAGAATACAAGTCTTCTATAACTTTAAACAAATCTCTATTTTTCCTTATTTCTGCTATAAGCAATTCCAAGAACGCTTATTTTCATTCTTGCTACTTACATCATTAGTTTAGTATTTAATGACTTTTTAAAATTATAAACATGCATCTATTGCCTTGTACTATTTACTTTCCACCTACGGTGTGAGGTTTTCTTAGCTGTGCAGTATAGAAGGGTGTCACCTCTACAATACAGACACCATCATTCCCTTAAAAATGAAAAGATTTACAGCAGAGTAGTTCTGTACTTTCCTTATCCTATATGTCTAGCAACATCTTGATAGAGGTCAAATTCTATCCTCAGAAGCTATAATTAGACATTTGGCTTTAGGAGCTGGTCGTTTCCTTTGATCATCAATAAAACTGTCCCTGCACCAAGGGGATGACATTTTTCACAGATCAGATGGACATTTCTTTTTTTTTTTTTAAAGATTTATTTATTTAATTGAAAGAGTTACACAGAGAGAGGAGAGGCAGAGAGAGAGAGAGAGAGAGAGAGAGAGAGGTCTTCCACCCGATGGTTCACTCCCTAGATGGCTGCAAAAGCCAAGGACTTGGGCCATCTTCTACTGCTTTTGCAGGCCACAGCAGAGAGCTGGATTGGAAGAGGAGCAGCTGGGACTAGAACCAGCGCCCATGTGGGATGCCAGCACTTCAGGCCAGGACGTTAACCCGCTGAGCCACAGTGCCAGCCCCGACAATCATTTCTTAAAAGGTCATTACTCTGGGTTGGCAAGGGTTTGGGAAGAATAGGCACTTTTGAATATTTTTGTTAGACCTTTAAATCAGTACTTCTTTCTGAAAGATAATTTGGAAAAGTGATCCAGATTCTAAAAATATCTGTAGTGGGGCCAGTGCGGTTAAAGCACTGCTTGTGATGCCAGCATCCCATATCAGAGTGCTGGTTCGAGTCCTGGCTGCTTGGCTCCTAACCCAGCTTCCTGCTAATGTATCTAGGAAGGCAGCATATGACGGCCTAGTATTTGGGCCCCTGCCACCCATTTGGGAGACCTAGATGGAGTTTCTGCCTGCAGGCTTTGACTGGCTGAGACCTGGTTGTTGCAGCAATTTGAGGAGTGAACCAGCAGGTGGAAGATCTCTTTCTGTCTTGGAAGCAGAGCAGCCAGAACTAAAATCAGTACTCTGATATGAGATGTTGTTGTCACAAGCAGCAACTTAACCCGCTGTGTCACAAAGCTGGCAACAATAAATGTGTCTTTTAATTCTATTTTTCCATAAACTTTCTGAAGACCCATTTTTTACTCATTGAATAATAATGTGTAAAAAAATTCAGTGACAGGGAAAAATACAGTAATCAGTCAATTTTAGTTTATTTAATGATAAACCCAAATGTGAAGAGAAATTATTCCTGAATAAAGGGATTATGAGTGATTTGATTTTTAGCTTTATCTTTGTGTTTTCCACATTGTGTAACTTTTTTGTGATTAACATATATTATTTTGTTACCACATCTTTTAAGTATTAAAAATGATTTCAGAAATCCAGACTTTTAAGATTATTTATATTTTGCATGCTTGTAATTAGAATCATAAAATTTCACAGTGGAAAGAGATCATAAAGGGGCAAGCACTTAGTGCAGAGATTGTCGCCACTTGGGATTCCGGCAGCCCATATCAGAGTAATTGGTCTGAGTCCTGCCAATTGTGCTTTGGATATAGCTTCTTGCTAATGTGAATCCTGGGGGGAAGAAGTGATGGCTTAAGTACCTGCATGGGAGAACCAGATGGAGTTCCTGGCTCCTGGCCCTGGTCGGGTCCAGCCCTGGATATTGTAGGCACTGGGGAGTGAACCAGCAGATAGAAGATTTCTCTTTCTCTCTCTGTCTCTCAGCTTTACAAATAAATAAAAATAAATAAATAATCTTGGAAAAAACAGAAGAAAGAAACTGTAGGTATACATGGGGCTTTCAAAATGTTTATGAAAAATGTGAATTGTGAAAAATCTATACATTTCAATTTTTTTCCCAGAATAAATTTAGCTTTTAATTCCATTATCCACAAACATTTTGAAGCACCCTCATATTCCGGTACAAACTCTACATTTAAAGTTTGGTCTCTAGAAATTTTTTTTTTTTTTTTTTTTGACAGGCAGAGTGGACAGTGAGAGAGAGAGACAGAGAGAAAGGTCTTCCTTTGCCGTTGGTTCACCCTCCAATGGCCGCCGCGGCCGGCCCGCTGCGGCCGGCGCACCGCGCTGATCTGACGGCAGGAGCCAGGAGCCAGGTGGTTTTCCTGGTCTCCCATGGGGTGCAGGGCCCAAGCACCTGGGCCATCCTCCACTGCACTCCCTGGCCACAGCAGAGAGCTGGCCTGGAAGAGGGGCAACCGGGACAGAATCCGGCACCCCAACCGGTACTAGAACCCGGTGTGCCGGCGCTGCAAGGCGGAGGATTAGCCTAGTGAGCCGCGGCGCCGGCTGGTCTCTAGAAATTTAAGAGACATAATTTACATGATCAGTAAGACTGTTTTTTAATCACTAAAGTAATTATCGCTTCTATTTGTTACTTTTTTTTAAACCTACCTACTATGTGCCAGCTATTGAACCAGATATTAGGGATGCATCTGTCAAGAGTCAGAATTCCTGCCCTTCAGGAGACTATAGAATAGAGTGGATTTGCAAAAAAAATAAATGAACAAGCAATTAGATTATCCTGTGCCCTATCCTATGATAAAAGTACTAGTGGATGGGGGAAAGTAGGATGAGACACTGCAGAAACCCTTAGCAGGATCTGTTCAGCTCACACACTTTACGAACTACCTTCTACCTTGCGACACAGCATTGTCTGTACCATGCACCTCCTCCCCCAGTCACAGAGGGGACAAGGAGTACACGGGACCCAGCACAGAACTCGGAGACACTTGACCAGGTAGCCTGGCAGTGAGTAAGTATGCTCATGTAAAGTCAGGACGGAGGTTGCACACGTAAGTAGAGAAGAGAAGGCTGTTCTGCAGAAC
This sequence comes from Oryctolagus cuniculus, assembly GCF_964237555.1. Taxonomy (NCBI): domain Eukaryota; kingdom Metazoa; phylum Chordata; class Mammalia; order Lagomorpha; family Leporidae; genus Oryctolagus; species Oryctolagus cuniculus. The sequence continues at coordinate 50,275,569 of NC_091434.1, forward strand.
TCTGAGAGGAGAGGGGCCTGAATCCACTGGGGAAGACTCTGCTCACAAGGTGGCTCACTGATATGCTTGGCAAGTTGGTACTGCCCATTGACAGGAAGCCTCGATCTTCTCCACTGTGCTGCGTGAGATAGGGCAGCTGGCATTCCTGCCAATAGGCAATCCAAGAGAGCAAGGCAGAGGTGCAATACCTTTTACTACCTAGTCTAGAAGTCATATATCACCACTTTCTCCAAATTTGTTGCTAGGCCGTCTCTGATTCACAGTGGAAGGAGAATATAGAAGGCCTTCCTTTTTAACAATTGGAAAGAACCCAATAACCTGCCTAGACTAGGACTTCAACATCATAGTACTGGAAATGGTGGGAACATTATCTATAGTTGCCATTGAGAGAGGGCGACAACATGTGTCCTGGATAGGCAGGGAGGTATGTGTAAGAGAAAAAGCGAGAATGAGATTAAAATTGCTCACCTTCCTCCTACTGAGAACTACTCAGGCCAAAGGACCAGAATCTGCTCTTCAGGGAATAAGGAGTTAACTTACTTTGATTTCTATCACAATGGAATGGTTGTTCAGTTTTACATACCATGTGGAATTGGGGAAGGGCAGACTGAACCTCTTCAAATTAATCCTAAATTGAATCATAGTTCTAAAGATTTTTTAAGACTTGTGGCTGAAGATTAAAGACTTAGTCTTAAAACTTAGGACTGTGGAGAGTCTATAGTTTTCTTGGAATAATGCTAACCTTGATGGATGTCTACCTTCGGCATCAAAGGCACACTGATCCCTAACTCTGCTACTTGTACAGATTCTATGTTTCTAGGGCAAAAACATATACTATTAAAATTAGAATTGGCACTGAAATCCTTATATGGCTCCTGGACAAAGGAACTAGTCCATTTCTGGCTTCATGTGCATAGCAAATTAACTGTGGAGAGAATAGCAGTTAATCCAATTCCAGGATTCTCAGGTGTGGGTTCTTAAGGAGCTGAATACATATTTTAGATGTTCATAGAATTAAAAAAGATCTCTTCAGGACAGGGTTGAGTTCTGTGTTTTGTTTTAATGTATTCTCACAAATTTAAAGAAATATGCTCACCACAGTTCTCAGAGTTGAGAAACTGAGAGAGCTAATTAAATAAAATTAATTCACCTCGAGGGCCCCAGAGTCAATGGAGGCAAATGATCCCCAGTTACAAGGTTAAAAAAATAAAGGAGAAGAACCAGGGCAAGAACAGCTGGGAGGGGTTTTCTGAGGACATCTGAAGGTCAGTTCAGACGAGGCTAAAGGGCGGGAGATTTTATGCAGCTAAATCAGAAAATCAAGACAACAAAAGGGGGAGTGTGACGTTCACACAGTCAACTAAAGCACACAGGAAAGAATCAGACGTGGGGCTCAATGTGACTATAGTGACCCCTGCTGGGGCTTTTCTTTGTATTTGTTTCAATTTACCAACTTCAACCAGGGCTTGAGAAAGCATTAAGTAAAATTTTCATAGAATAATTGAGCTTGAAAGTTGGGGTAGAGCTTAGAAGACATTTGGCATTATCTCTTTATTTCATAGTTGATGAAACTGGCCTTTGACTTGCTTTAGTTCACAAAGGTGGGATTATTACAATGTAAAGGCTTCTCAATTCTTGGACCTGTTTATACATACGGAGTTGTAAAATAAAAGTATTTATAACATACAAAATTAGATCAGGTAAAGGCTCGGGAACTTACACTGATTTTAAAGCTATTTTATCTGGTTAACAAAAACTCAATTTTGCTTAAAAGGGATGACTTATTGATATTCAAACAGCCTTCATGTTTTCCTTCTTAGCTTTTATGAGTTTATACACCCTGTATCAGACTCAAATATGTTTTTGGAATCAGTTGTTCTGTCCTTCACCTGGTTACTAACATTCCCCACCTCTGCCATTTTAATTTTCTGAAATATTTCTTAAGTAGCATACTCAAGCCCTTTCCCATTTTCCACCTCCAAATGCTGTTGATTAGGTATTACAAAACATACACACACACACACACACACACACACACACAAGTCTTGTACTGGGATTTTCTGGAAAGCCTGACTCTGATTCTCACCTTCAACTGAGTGCCCCGGCTCGCCCCTTCCTGAGTGCTCTTCACGTCTTCATCTCCCTTCAGTCAACCGCCAGTTCTCTATATCCACCGCGCAAACCAGATTCCCAGAGATACCACGACCATGAGGTTTGTGTCATCATTCTCCTGTCACTGTCCTGGAAGGCAGAATCCTAGTCTCGTCTCAGATCTTCAGTAGTTCTGGAAACTTCAATAAAGCCACTTCGTTCCTTCCACATTTCAGTTCTCTCATCTTGAAAACACGCCACACCGGCCACAGGTACCTCACAGCGTTTCTGGGGGCAGCTCGGCAATCTCCTCCTCCCCCACTATTCAAGCAGGCAGCTGAAATCTCTGTGCTTCTGCAATTCTTTTGCACGGGGAAAGCTTAATCTGTATGAGGTTTAAAACATTCCACCCTGGAGAAGAAAGGGCAAAGGGGGGCTTTGAGTGAAGGGAACAAGATAGACGTGTGTCCCACACACACTGGGAGGCGTACAGAGGCTTACTGGTTTCATGACCCACTCTGAGGCTGTCTTTGAAAGCTGTGGCAAGACCTTAGGGTGGAAGGCTTCACACACACACACACACACACACACACCTTCCTACTTTGCCTGGCAGAGAGAGGGGAAGAGACAGTGTGCTTCAGAAGTAGAGATCTACATTGATTCATGGGCAAGGAGCTAGCTGGCAAAGGAATCAGAGACTTGAAAAGTAAGGTTATGAAATTGGTTCAAGTGCTATCTGAGGAAAAGTTTTAGGACAGGCCTCTCAGAATGGTCATTGAGGGTATTTGTGTCCTAAATGGATACTTACTAAAAGGCATTGGCTGTAAAAAAGAGACTTTCAATAATCAGGTAAGCATATGGCCAATCCTATGGGGGCCAGTTTCCTAGCCATCCTGATGCTTGTCAATGGGCTACTGAACATAGTTGTACTAGAACCAAGAGTGTTGATTATTTGTGGGATTAAGAATACAGGATTCTTGGGAGCAGTGCTGTGGTGTAGCAGGTTGAGCTGCCACTTCTAGTGCTGGCATCATATGTGGGAGCTGGTTCCAGTCCTGGTTGCTCCACTTCTGAACCAGCCCCCTGCTAATGTGCCTGGGAAAGCAACAGAGGATGGCCCAAGTCCTTGGGTTCCTGCACCCATATGGGAGACCTGGAGGAGGCTCCTGGCTCGTGGCTTAAGATCATCCTAGCTCCAGCCATTGCAGCCATTTGGGATGTGGACCAGCTGATGGAAAACTTCTCTCTTTGCCTCACCCTCTGCCTGTAACTCTGCCTCACAAATAAATAAATCTCTAAAAAAAATTACAGGATTCTCTTCACTGAAGCTGGTGTGGGTACTATCACCAGCAAGTACCCAACACTGAGCTACTAAAAGGGTGCTATTCCCAAGCCCTGCTACCCAGCGGATGGCAGATGGACTATACTGGATCTCTGTTATCACAGAAGAAACGATGATATGAATATGCACTTGCCTGCTCTCCCCAAAATGTTTCTTCTAGCACTTCTTTCCATGGACTTAGGGATTCACTTTCTTAAAACTTCATGAGATACTACTTCTGAAATTCATTTAAAGAATCAGAATTGGAGAAATGCTTTCAAGCTTATAGGAAGAAGCTGGCTTGATACAGGGTGTAATGATCTATCGATGGCTTATTTATGTTGGCACTTGTGATACAGGGGAGCTGTCCCACAAGCTACAGTATATTCTCTGAGTGAACAACCAATACATAATGTTATTTTTTCCATAGCCAGACTACCTTGATTTAAGAACCAAAATGTAGATGTTGTAGGGGCTCCTTCATATATTTTTTAAAGCTTTATTTATTTATTTGAAAGACAAAGTTACAGAGAAAGAAAGACAGAGATCTTTCATCCATTGTTCACTCCCCAAATAGCCGCAACAGCCAGAGCTGGGCTGATCCAAAGCCAGGAGCCAGGAGCTTCTTCCGGGCCTCCCATGTGGGTGCAGGGGCCCAAGGACTTGAGCCATCCTCTGCTGCTTTCTCAGGCACAGTAGCAGGGAGATGGATGGGAAGTGGAGCAGCCAGGACAAAACAGCGCCCATATGGGACACTGCACTGTAGGTGGTGGCTTTACCTGCTATGCCACAGTGCCGGCCCCATATTTTTTCTTAATGCCTACTCACAAAACTTTTGTCCCATCCCTACAGTACTGTGCTGTGAGTTTCTGACAGCAAATACTTCTTCCAGGAAACACCAGAACAGTTCCACTGAATGGAAGCTGAGACTGTCACACCAGCCACCTAGGGCTTCTCATGCGCTAAACCCATAAGGAAAGAGGGGGATGACTGCATTGGCCAGGGCAATTAATCCCAATTATAGAGTGAGAAAAGGGCTAGTATTTCAGAGTGGAGGGAGGGGGGAGTGGGTCTGGAAGTCAAGGGCTTCTTACTCTCATATCTACAGTAAAAGTTACCAGAATATTAAAGCAAACTAAGCCAAGCAAGAAGCACTAACAGTTCAGGTATTTTTAGGAATGAAGGTTTAAGTCACCCTAATTGATAAAGAATCACAACTAGCTGAAGTATTAGTTGAGGGCAAAAGAAATTGGAAAGGGAGTGGAAGAAGAAGTTGCAAATACAAACTAAGGCCTCATAACTGCATATAAATTTGGACTGTAATCATTTTTACTTTCCAACTTTTCTCCCTTCCTCTTCTTCATTGAGATCTTCCAGGATTTCAGTTTCATTATGGAATAGGCACCAGTTTGGAAGCACTGGATAATGGGGAATGAACTCTGACAGGATTCACCAGCCTCCCACAAGTCAACTGCCAGGGGTGAAATTATTACAGGTCATCAGGCGAAGAGAGACAGATTACCAGACAGGGCAGGAAGATTACTTCTCAACAACTACCGAGAAGTAGGATGTGGAGATTGAAGCTAGTCAGATTCATTAAAACCTACCTATTTCCAATCTCAGAGTTCCACTCTCCTAACTGATACCTAGCACAGTTGCATCATATTGCAGAAAACTGCAGAAGCAACCTGAGGTTTATGGCTTTGGAGACTTCAGCCCCACTTGTAGAACACATAAGATCTTCTTTTAGGTAATCAAGGAAGCTTCCTGATTCTCTGACAGTGCCTTGAGCTAAGCATGCAATTCCCTAAGTCTGCCATTTTCTTTCTGTAAGCTTCCCAGTGTGATCAGAACTACCCCCGCACGCCTCATAAGGAGCACCGTAACACTGCACTGCAACAGCCACTTAGTCTCCTAGAGCCCAGCCATTGAACGGCACCTGCTGAGAGGCAACAGGCGGTAATAACGTAAGGGATGTTTTGTCAGGGCCTGGTACAGACAACCAGCATCCTGGTTCTCCCTGGCAGTGAGGTCATTATGGATTTCCTGTCTAACCTGTGTGTATGGTTGTGCCCACGATGGGCTCATACAAGTGGTCAGCTGCGTGGAAGGAAAGGGAACACAAATGAAGGAAAGTGCATTGTGATCTTACAGTTAGTAGCTAAAAGAGCTCTGCCAAATGCCAGGGAGTGAACTGGATTGTGTGAGCTGCCTTGTTCCCTCTCCACTACATGACCGGTGGGCACTCTCTTTGTTAAGGTGCTAAATGTGAAATAAACTATTTCTTGGAGTCCCGAGTACTGACCCCATATTTCTCATAGAAACTATGCTATAAATAATGGATAAGTTTCCAAACTAATTCCTCAAAGCCTATTTGACTTAAAAGGTTACTAAAATACACTGCTATCTTTTGCTATTACCAAAGATAGTAAATTTCTGGCAAAATTATGATTAGGATTTAATTGAATAACCACGAAACTCAATTACCATCCAGACATCATTTCTATGATACAGTATATCTTAAGTATATTATGAGACATTAAAGACACCCCCCCCCCTTTTCTTCCCACTCAAGCATATACATCCTTCCTTGATATCTATGGCTAAAAGGGAATCCTCTCTCCTGGTCACTTCCCAGCAGTGCCACGTGGTCTGGTGAAAAAGGAACCACTCTTGAGTAGTCATTGTCAGGGCCTGCTCAGCTGGACATTACACAATGTACACCTGTAAAGAAACATCGCAGAAGGGCTGCTGGTGTAGCTGGTTGAGGCTGCCCAGGATACTGGCATGCTAACGTGAGTCCCGGCTGCTCTCCTCCCAATGCAGCTTCCTACTAATGTGCCAGGGAAAGCAGTGGAAGATGGACCACGTGCTTGTGCCACCCACCTGGGAGACCCAGAGGAAATTCCAGGCTCCTGGATGTGCCTGGCCAGCCCCAGCCATTGCAGCCATTTGTGGAGGGAACCAGAGGATGGAAGATTTCTCTCTGTTTCTCCCTCTCTGTGACTCTGCCTTCCAAAAAAATAAACAAATATGCAAAAAAGAAACATCACATGGTATCCCATAAATATGCACAATTTTATACATGTTTAAAATGTTTGTAAAATAAAAATAATTCTAAAATTACAGAAAACAAGAAAAGAAAAAAGAAGGGCTCCTGGTTTCCTGGGAATGCTGGCAGCGGGACTGGGAAGCAGAAGATGGGTTTTACAGTCGGCTGACTAGGACGATGAAACGAGTTTTTCAGAGCCGCTTTAATGCAGTGTATGCATACTGACCCCTTAATCGGAGGCCACTGGGGACAATCTTCATTCCATTTGTTCTGAGAACAAATGTTCCTTTTTTCAAACACACCCTTTTCTTCTTTCACAATCAATATTTTACAGAATGCTAAGGGATGTGTCAAGGGCCACTCAGCAATAAGTGTCAAAACCAAGGTTCAAAGTTAGGTCTGTTCTTTCTTCTATTTCTCTAGTACTGTCAAGGAAAATACAGTCACTTTAAAAACAGTCTGCAAGAAGCGTTTTCCACCAATTTATCACAGTAAATGAAACTATATTTCCTGCCCATTTTAATTTTTGAGAGCCATGATCTTTGAAATTGGCTGGCCAATTAAATCAGATCAATTAAATCAGATTGTCTGAGGGCAGGCTTTTGTTTAAAGTTCCCCATTTGATTCTCACTTACTCGCAGGGTTGAAAACCACTGGTGAAGTATGATAGAAAGAAAACAGCATTGGACACGTAGGCCTAGGCTTGAGGTCAGGATCCACAACTAACTGGCTGTGTGGCTCAGAGCCAGGTACTCAGCTGCTTTAAGAGGAAAGAAATAAGTGTTCTTATCAACACGTACAAAAGTATGGGAGATAACGTATATGCTGAATAGCCTAAATCAGCCATTCCACAAAGATACATGTGGCAAAACATCATATTGTGGATCATAAATACATATAATTTTTACTTGTCAATTAAAACATTTAAAAATATGCTAAGGAAAATGTATGAGTATTACAAATGCATTCATTGGAGCAGCTCACATTTTGTCTGGCATATGACAGCAACAGTAAGTGGTAGCATTAATACTTGGAGACTGCTATTGTGGAAAGAAAATGGACTTGAAGTTGGATAGACCTGGTTTCAAATCCCTGTAGTACCTTTTCAGTGTTTGGTAAATTACATGTTCTGTGCTTCAGTTTCCTAATTTTAACATTTTTAAAAAGATTTACTTATTTATTTGAAAAGCAGAGTTATAGAGCTAGAAGGAGAGAAAGAGAGATCTTCCATCTACTGGTTCACTCCCTAAATGGCCACAATGGCTGGAGCTACGTAGGCCAAAGCCAGGAGTCTGTATCTCCATCTGGATCTCCTATGTATATGCCAGAGGCACAAGTACTTGAGCTGTCTTTTGCTACCTTCCCAGGCATATTAGCAGGTAGCTGTATTGGAAGTGGAGAGGCCGGGACTTGGAACAGAGCCCATACGCCATGCCTATGTCACAGGTGGCAGCTTAACCAGCTCTACCAGCAGAACAGTGGCCCCAGTGGTTCAAGTAATTCCTGTCTTAGAAAATTGCTGTGAGGACTTTAAAAATCAATGCTTGTAAAAAACACCTAGTACATTCCTACTAGTGTATGCAACTCAGCTATGCTAGCAAAACTGCAGTTGAAAACAATCATAGAATATTCCTTACATTTAGAAATGTTCTATTTTAGCTGTGGAAATGTGTGGGTTAAGTTTGATATACTGCTGTGTTTAGTACAATAAATGTATATAACTAGTACAGATGCTACACTATTCCTTTCTATTGCATAGACCAAAGCCTGACGATTTGGCGGCTGAGTCTGCCGAAGAGGCTTATTCAAGAGAGGGGACACGGACCTGATGGGGTCAGTGAGCCGAAATAGAAAGCAGCCATCTGGACTCTCCCAGCCAGGCTGAGGAGGAGTTGTTACCTGGGCCTGACCCCAAGTGCAGAGCAAAATGACCCAGAACACAAGGTGAAGCCAAGCCAGACTGTTAGCACTGCCTTTATGAAACAGTCTAGAACAGTCCATCACCTTGTGTTGTCAATGCTGTGGTAGTAAGGGTTTGCTATCAGGATGGAATGTGTCAGCAGTGTTAAAACAAACACTCCTACTTCATCTTGAGAACAAAGTCTATAAATAGGAGATCTGGACGTGGCTCACACCAGACCCTTGTATAATATCCATCTTCACCTGGCACGTAGGGCTGAAGAACCTGGAACCACGCCTGACATACACAAGGTACTCAATAAGTGTTCCTTGAATTGAATGACCCATGTCCTTGGCCTGGAGCACTTCCTTGAATGGAACTAGATGTTAACATTTATTGGGTCTTACCAAGGCCTGGCCCTGTATTAGGCACTTTATATAGAGATCACCTCATTCACTTGGCAAGCTCCTGCCCATCCTTCAAGATCTAGCTCAAATGTCATCAATTCTGTTAAACCTCCTTGACTCCCTCCCGCAGAGTCCTCTGTGCCTTCTGCGTGACAGCTCCTCGCTCAACCTTCAGAAGAGCTCTTACCACTTTCTACTTTAACATATCTGTTTACAAGTCCGTCTCCCTCGCTGCAATGTGAGGTCATTAGGGGCATCACGTCTGTCTGTCTTTCTGTTTTGGTCAGTATACTTAGCACAGAACCTGATGAAACTAATTTTTAAAACTCTTGTAATTTTGATGACTAAAGAATGATCCTCATGGAATATTTTCATTCACTGAACCACATCCTAGTTCACATACCTAGGCATAAAGTCAGCTAATATGTTTACATAAGTGAGGAAGAAGGACAACTTTTACATAATGCAGGAAGAATGAATTCTGCACATCTGCACATTCACAGGAAGTGCCCAATATGTTCCCATTTTCACCTACCTTGGAACCAAACTGGTGTTCTCAGGATAGCTATTCTACCTGGCAACTATCTACTGGCAGGTCCAACAGACTGCAACAAAAGTAGAGAAGAACAAGAGGATTTTTATATAAATACACACACATAGAGCTCATTTTTCACTGTAGTATCATAGATACATCATAATAGAAATATTAAATGCAAATATAGCTGCTCAATATATGATGGCATTGCGTCCTGATAAACCCACCAAAAACTGACAATACCATGAGTGCATTTAACAAACCCAACTTACTGAACATCATAGCTTAACCTCACCTGTTTTACAGGCGTTCAGAACACTGAGCCTACAATCAAACAAAAACATCCAACACAAAGCCTATTTTATATTAAATTGTTGAGTATCTCATGTAATTTATTGAATACCTGTATTCTCAAAATGCCAGAAGCCCAGCACACTGTGGAGTATGGGCTGAATCTGCTTGTGACCGTGGGGCTGACAGGAGCTGCACTTCCTGCTGCTGCCCAACCTCGTGAGACAGTAGTGCACCATGTAGTGCCAATCTGGGAAAAGATCAAGATGCAAAATTCAAACTACGGTTTCTACTGAATACATATCACTTCCACACCACTTTAAAGTGGAAAAAGAGTAAGGCAAACCATTGTTAGTCTGTTTAAGACAGAGAAATAACACTTGTCTTACAGAGTTTGGGAGGATAAACTAAGAAAATGTGTACAAAGAGCTGGATACAGTTTCTAATCCATTGCCAGTTAAAAACAAGGTGGCAGTTTTCGTGGCAGTTGTGGGTTCAGTGACCTGCACTAGACCACATTCTACTAACCTCCCAGTTCTCTGACTCTCTTGCTCCTACTGAATTTGTGGAGCAGGAAGCTGAGTGAGAAAAACTCCTTGACTCCCAGGAGTCTGGCATGAGTATCAGGTTGAATGGTGGTGCCACTTACTGAAATGAAGATTGGGTGGGGAGGAGGCGATTGGTAAATCCAGAGTTCTGCCTTGGACATGGTAAACTGAAGTGTCTAGCCACTATCTAAAAGGATGGAAAGAAGACTATTGGAGCAAACATCCGAAAAGATGTACTATTAAAGGTCATGGAATTGAATGAAATACCTATGGAGAAAGCATACATGTAATAAAGCATAGCTTTTCCTTTTCTCATAGTTATAAACTGATTGTTCTATATACTAAGAGAAAAGGCAAACTATAGAACACATTCCATATCAGAGAGCCAGTTCAAGTTTCAGCTACTCTGTTTCTGGTCCAGTCCCCTGCTAACGAACCTAGGAGGCAGGGAATGAGGGCTCCAGTACTTTAGTTCCTACCACCCATGCGGGAGACTCAGATGGAGTTTCAGGCTCCAGGCTTCAGCCTAGCCCATCCACCACTGTTGTGGGCATTTGAGGGGTAAACCAGCAGATTAAACATTCTCATTCTTATTCTCATTCTCTCTCCCTCTCCCTCCCTTTCTAACAAATAGATCTTTAAAAAAATGTAGGGGTAAGGAAAATATTATAAATACACATAGTTGTTAGCAGTGGCTCTCAACTGGAGAGAGTTTGTTTCTCAGGGAACATTTGGTAATGTTGGAGACATTTTTGGTAGGCATTACTTGGGGAGAATTGTAGAACTCTAGTAAGTTGAACCAAGGGTACTGACAAACATCTTACAAAGCAAAACAAATAACTATTCAGCTCAAAATGTCAACAGTGCTGAAGTTAAGAAATACTGATCTGTACAAGGAAATGGAGATTATAAATTTATGCATAAATATACAAGACTCTTAATAGAAAACTGACTACTAAGGCAAAATAAATTTACAACCTAGGTAGAGGTAAAATGCATGATGGTAGTCACACAAAGTGTGAGAGTGGTAAAATGAAGTATTTTATTTCAAGCTTTAACACTATGTGTGAAGCAGTAAAATATCATCTGAAGGTAGACTATTATGAGCTAAAGATAAATATTATAAACTTTAGAATAGCAACTATAGGGGCCAGCGCTGTGGTACGGTGGGTGAGGCCACCGCCTGCAGTGCCGGCATCCCATACGGGTGCTGGTTCGAATCCCAGCTGCTCCTCTTCCAATCCAGCTCTCCGCTATGGCCTGAGAAAGCAGTAGAAGATGGCCCAAATCCTTGGGCCCCTGCTACCACATGGGAGACCTGGAAGAAGCTCCTGGCTCCTAGCTTCAGATCAGCTCAGCTCTAGCCATTGCGGCCATTTGGGGAGTGAACCAGCAGATGGAAGAACTCTCTCTCTGTCTCTCTCTGCCTCTCTATAACTCTGCCTTTCAAATTAATAAGTAAATAAATCTTTAAAAAAGAATAACAAGAATTCAATAAAACAATAAGGCATTGCATATACATACACAATGCAGATAAAATGAATTACTATAAAGCACAAACTGACAGAAGGTAGAAAAACAGAAAAATGGAACAAAGAACAGAAGGGACAAATACAAAACAATTCAAATACATTGATAATTATAGTAAATTAAATGTAAATTATCTAGGCAACCTAATTAGAGACAGAAGTTGAAAGACTGAATAAAAATCATGGCCCCAAATGCACATGTCTACATATGTATATGAAATCAAAGTTGAAAATAGAGACACAGATAGGCTGAAAGTGCATGGAAGAGGATTTGCCATACAAACACCGATCCTAAGACAGACAGAATGGCTACATTAATATAAAACACAGCAGCTATGAGCATACAGAATATTACAAGAGATGAAGAGGGAGAATTCACAATGCTAAAATAGTTGTTTAATTTATCACAACAATGTAACAACTATATGTATGCACCTAATACAATGTAACAATGTAGTAACAAACATATGTATACACCTAATACAGAGCTTCCAAATAATGCAAAAAATGACAGAACTGAAAAGAGAAATAGTTCAATCCATCATCATAGTTGGAGAGACTTCACTCCTCTCTTAGGAACTGATATGAGTAGATAGAAACTAAGGATATCCACAAGGATATATAAATTTCATGGAAAATTCACATTATCTTCTAGCCCATTTTTTCTATGAGGTTCTGAAGCCCTCGTGTACCAGGAATCTTCAACAAGGTTACTGACAGATGTGTATTTTGAAAAAACTTCCCATGGGTTTAATTTTATTCATTAGAATAAACTTTTATTGATTTTAAAATGATTTATTTATACTTGAAAGGCAGAATGATATAGGCAGAGGGAGAGATCTTCAATCTGCTGGTTTACTCCTTAAATGTCTGCAACAACCAGCACTGGGCCTGGCTGAAGCCAGTAGTCTGGAACTCCATCCTGATCTCCCACATGGGTAACAGGGATCCACGCACTTGAACCATCCTGTGCTGCTTCCCAGGCACACTAGCACAGAGCTGGATCAAAAGTGGAGCAGCCAGGACTTGAACCAGCACCCACATGGGATGCTGGCACTGCAAGTTACCTGTTAGGCCAAAGTGCCAGCCCCTCAAATTATTTTTTTAGCCCATAGCTCAAAAATAACTCATAGATCAAGGAAATTAGCAAGAAAAAAATTTATTGTATAGGGCTTTGTTTGAGGTTTTCTTTGCCATGCTGAAATTTATTTATTTATTTATTTATTTTACCTAGGCACATGAATCAGACTGTAATAGAAAAGACTGAAAAATATGCCAAGATGGTTTTAAATAATTTAAATTTCATGACAAAGTAACCTCAAACAAATTAATGAACATACATATGTTTAGAATGTCTTGCATCCCACTTCAAAATTTACATCTTGATGTATAATAATTACTTACATTTCCCTCTCATAATTTTTGGTTCCATTTTTGAGATTTAAATATATAAATATATATAATATATAAATATATAATAAATATATAATATATATTTAATATATTATATATTTATATATTATATTATATATAATAATACATAATTATATAATATAATATATTACATATATAATATAATATATAATATATAATATATTATATATAATAATATATAATATATATAAAATTTGATAAATTCAAAATTATCCCTGCCTTCATGGGATCTACCATCTGCAGCCAGTGCTATGTTTGGCTATTTCTTTTTCCCAATACCATTTATAAATAGTCCCTCTATGTAAAGTTCTAACTTAAGATGAAACTTTTATCACTTATGTAGTTTTCCTACATAACTAAGTCTATTTTTCACTGTTTTTCTTGATCTTTTGATTCTTTCTTGACACATTGCTTTAAATTATTATGCTTTAAAATATGTTCATTTCTATTAATGCTATCTCCTCTTATTTCTTTTCCATATCAAAATTTCCTATCTTGAAATGCTCATTTAAAAATCTATTGAGATTAAAAATATTTATTTTTAAGGCAGAGGGACAGGGAGACAGAGACAGGAGGGGGCTGGGGAGAGTGTGACAGTGTGTGCTTCCATCCAATGGTTCACTCTCCAAATGCCCACAACAGTTGGGGCTGTGGCTGGTCCTGGGCCAGGACTAAGGCAGAGAACTCAATCCAGTTCTTCCATGTGGGTGGCAGGAATCCAATTACTTGAGTCATCACTATTGCCTCCTTGGGTCTGCATTAACAGGAAGCTGGAATCAGAAGCCAGTGTGGAGAATTGAACCAGGGGACTCCAATATAGCACATGGATGTTCTAATCTGTATGTTAACTGCTAGGTCAGACACCTGCTCCCCATCTTTATTTTTCATTTATAGGCAGTTTTCAGTGAAAAGTCGTGGATTTATATTACTAAATCTATTGTTTTGCTATTTTTGACTTAACTTCTGATGTTTTTTCAGCTTTTTTGGGGGAGTTTTTGTCTATTTTTTAGTGCCAGCTAAGTAATCTTCCATCAAGCTTATTGACTTCATGGCTCAAATACTTTATATCCTTACCAACTTTTAACCGCGTGGCCCATGAAGTGATCTGAAATATTCCACTACTGTTTGTTTCTTAGCATTTCTTCCTGTAGTTCTATAGTTTTTCTTTGTGTTTTAATTATGACATCAGTATCTTAAGATTTATGAAAGATACATACTCTCTGCAGATTATTTTCTTTACTATGTAAAATTTCCTTCATCTTGTTTGATACTTTCTGCCTTAAATTCTTGTCTAGGACTAATATCATGGCCATATTTTTTTTCTATTAGCCTTTGCCAAGTATATCTTTTCCCACTTTTTCTTTCTAGCTTTCCATTTTGTTTTATACCTGTCTCTTGTGTACAGAGACACATGTATATCCATCCGTCTCTTTACAAAAGTTCAATTTCAATATTAAAGATGGATAGTATATACTAACATGGGTGATATAAATATTGTTAAGGACTATGGCATTACTGTGATTATGCTGAAATTATTCTAATATTCATGAAGCTCCTGGTAACAGGTACTGTTATTGGCACTTGATAGTACTGTCATATTTAGTTCTCACAATTTGACTAATGCTTCCATTTTGCAAATGAGGAAATATAGGTTAACTAATCTGTCCAAACTCAGAAAGCTTGTAAGACACTGTCTGAAGAACAGGCCTTGTTTACCCAAAGGCTTTTGCGTGGGAAGGATCTATAATCCTGTTTCTGGTTTCCTATCTGTATTCTACTCCCCACTCTTGTCTCCCACGTGTACAAACGATTCCAACTACATGCAAGAAACTATTAGTTTGGCCTGTAGTCCATCCATTCCATAATTTTTCACTTTCTAAAGTGTTATTTTGTAATTACTGTCCACCACACTCTGGGGGCAGGATGTTTTACATAACTATATAAACTGTTTACCCATAGTTGAATAGTGGGTGTTCACAGTATTTGACGAAATGAAAGTCTAAGTAAGGAGTTTTCACCATACCACATTTTATCAAATTTTTGAGTTTCACTTGTTTTTCCCAAAATATTTCTACTCTGAATTTGAATGGAGATAAAAATTAAATTTCTGTTCTTAAGAATTAAGGTAGTGAATTTTATTATATTACTTGGGATTTAAATTCATTGTGTCATGTAAAAATTTCCAATATATAACACAGATTTTGAGTATCAATTATAGTAGTGCAGTGCTTATAGATTGCATTCAGTAAAATTCTACATGAGACATAGAAAGAGGGGGAGTGAGAGAGAGGGGATATACATAAAAACAGAGTTCAAGGTTTAAGCTGAAGTCCTTATGACCTTAGAAAAATTGACAGCAAAACTGATGTAGTTCTTAAAGTTTCCAGCAGGGGCCAGAATGTTCCTGTTAAATCTAATTAATTGAAATTTTAAAAAAATTGTAATTCAAAGTTGTATCTATTTTTAAACCAATTAGAAAGCCAAAAGACAATCCTTTATGGTTAAAGTTCCTAGAAACTACTGACTTACTAATTTTAAATGTCAAGAATATATATAATTTAAAATATTGAAGATTGAGTCAAATGGTGACATTCTATAACAAAAGGCTGACCCCAGTTTCTGAGTCAATGGACCTCCAAAGTACATTTATTCAGCATACACTAAAATCCCTCCACTGATTGCCAAAAGCAGGTCAATGAGTCTTTCAGTTGCCAAGCCAGACCATGGACTGAGTCCAAGAACAAAGGGCACCACAGTGGCACTGACTCAGGAAATTGAGTGCTGACCTTGTTAATTTTAGAACATTAAAAATATGTATATTAACATAAAGAAGTACGTGGTGCTTCAACAGTATTTCAATGCAAATTGTTTTTGTAAATTAAGCAAAATGTTCTTAATTCTAAATGAAGTCATACAACCTCTTTTTTTGGGTCTTACTTTCCCTATCTCTTTATGAGTAGGTTAGATAAAATAATATTAAAATCCTTACGGTCATAAAATTATATTTTTTTTCCTTAGGTAAAATAGTATAATTTTTTTGTCTCCAATTCCTGGCATAGTACCTATCACAAACCAGGTGCTCAGTAAGTGTAAAAAACAAACAAATAAATAAATGAACAAATTAATATGTTTAAAGGGTTCTTTCTAGGAATTTACAGAATTGGGTAACAGAGTGCCTCTGAAAGCTAATCCTTTGTGAATTATGAAAAACAATGTTGTAGGCAATTCCAAGGAAAGAAGAAAACATTTTTGAATATTTTTGGAAAGAACTGAATTCTTCTAAGGCTACCACTACTTCCAAGCCATTACTTGAGTAAAGAACAGAGCTAATGTTTTAGAAAGTGATTTTAACAATTCACATTTTAAAATATAAATCTAACAACATTTAAACTTTATTTGGTTTGCATAAACATATGCTACTCAGATATATATTATATAATAGGTTCCAAATTTGTCCCAAAATAACTGAAAATTGCAAGATTTTTGCTTGGCAAGTGCTGAAAGTTTCAGATTACTGAAAGTCTTAGCTCCTAACAACAATAGGGCAAAGGTTTTAAAACTGAAGACAGGACAGGTACTTTTACAGCAGCTAAGACGCCACTTGGGATATCCGCATCCCATATTGTAGCGCCTTATTTGAGCCCTGGATCTTCCATTGCCAATCCAGTTTCCTGCTAATGCCCACCCAAGGAGGCAACAAATGATGGCTCAATTACTTGGGTCCCTGCCACCCATATGGGAGACCTCGATTGAATTCTGAGCTCCCAGCTTTGGCCTGGCCCAGCCCTGGCTTTTGCGGACAACTGGAGAGTGAATGAGCGAGCAATGGAGGATCTCTCTTTGTCTCTATGCTCTTCAAAGGCAATGGAAATAAGCAAAAGACAAAAACAAACAATAACTGTTTTCCAATTCAATTTATACTGTCATCTATCCTGGAAATAGGTGCCTGCTGTAAAGTAAATCAGAACATCTTGAAGGAAACTCTTCATCGAAAATAATGAAAATAAACTTATTACTATACTCAATTTATTATTGGTAAATTTGCAGTAAATTTAACTTCATTAATTTGGTAAAGAAAATCTACAGCTTCAGGCAGGAGTTCGTGCTTTCTTGATCCAGAGGTGGTTAATGGTATGGAAGTGTACAGATCAACAGTGATGGTGTGATTGCAGCAAGTTTGAAAGGCCAAATAAAGATTGGTTTCACTTGTATTAGGCAATCTGAAACATTCCCACATGCTGTTTCACAGCACGGCCATTCAACAAAAACAGAAAGAATATTTAAGTCCAGTAAAAATGGCTAAATTAGTGAATCAGAGATCTTTTCCAAATGCAAAACCATAGGGGGCTGGCGCCGTGGCTCACTTGGTTAATCCTCCGCTTGTGGCACAGGCATCCCATATGGCCTCCGGGTTCTAGTCCCAGTTGCTCCTCTTCCAGTCCAGCTCTCTGCTGTGGCCCGGGAGTGCAGTGGAGGATGGCCCAAGTGCTTGGGCCCCTGCACCCGCTTGGGAGACCAAGAAGGGGCACCTGGCTCCTGGCTTCAGATCGGCGCAGCACTAGCTGTAGCGGCCATTTGGGGAGTGAACCAACGGAGGGAAGACCTTTCTCTGTCTCTCTCTCTCACACTGTCTATAACTCTACTTGTCAAATAAGAAAAAAAAAATCACCATAGCCTTAGGGCAAAATATATAAGTGGCAATGCTTATTTGCTATTGGTTGAATAACAAAATTATTTGAGTAAGGTTTTCAAGCTTAAATAATGAAATCCCTTTTAAATAAAAAAAAATTGAGGGGCTAGCGTTGGGGCGTAGCAGGTAAAGCCGCTGCCCGCATGCCCGCATGCCAGCATCCCATATGGGCACCAGTTCGAGTCCTGGCTGCTCCACTTCCAAACCAGCTCTGTGGTATGGCCTGAGAAAGCAGTTGAAGATGACCAAGTGCTTGGGCTCCTGCAGTTACGTGGGAGACCCGGAAGAAGCTCCTGGTTTTTCCTCTGGCAGCTGAGGCCATATGGGGAGTCAACCAGCAGATAGAAGACATCTCTCTCTCTCTGCCGTTACCTCTCTGTGACTCTGCCTTTCAAATAAATAAATAAATACTTTTTTTAAAAAAAAATTGAGAACTCCCATGAATAATGTTTAGAAGTCAACCTCCATGACTACATGGCACTTGATGCCAACTTGATTACAGCCAACAACTCACCTGTAAACAGTAAAAGTTGTAGTTACTCTAGAAACTAAAGGCAGTGAGTTAGTGCTCAAATGTCCTGTGGCTGTCTGGATGCTCCAGAATATGTGTAAAGGCATATGTACACAGATACTTACTTACACATGCCCCTGGAGAGCTAAGGGTCTTAACTTGGAAAAGACACAGATGCTCTGGAAATAGGTGGACTTCTGGCCCGCCTCACCTGGATACTCAAAGGAACATGCCTTTTTGGTTAAACTGAAGTGATAAACTCCACCACAATTTTGGGGCAAAGCCTCTTTCTTGCTGGTATGAGATGAGACTAAGCAATGAAGGATAGTTGAGAAATGGACACCTTCATAAAAATGATGAAGGGAAAGAGTTGACAAGATGCTGTCTGTGCCCTGCTGTGTGGGCACCTACATGTGTACACACACACACATGCACATACACACACACGAGATTTCTTTTTCTCATCTATGGTTACTTTTGATGCTCATTAAACTTAGCCCTAAACATGAATCTGTGTTGGATAAGGGAACTCGGCACTTTAAATAGTGGTGTCACAGCATGGCAACTCCCTTAGAAGCGTCTTTGTTAACAATCACAGTGTGGGTAACTACAGATCATCAATGCAAAAGTTGCATGGGATGCTCAGGGTGCTCAGTGCACCCGAGAACTACTTGGGGTGCCAAAACACATCTGCAGTGCCAATCTCCCTTGCCAGTTGAAGACTGAACTCAACAGAAATGCTGCCAACCACAGTAAGAGCAATCTGAAAACACAACCAGAGTCACTTAGAAAGCCTATAATTAAATAATTATACCTATTTCAAAATAAGAAAGTTGAGGTTTCTGGTATTTAAGAAGATGTTCATTCATTTATTGGTTCAATTATTCAATAAACACCCTTTTGCTCATCTAATTAAGTGCCAGGCACTGAGCTAAGAATTAAAGAGAGATGAAAAAGGAAAAATAATTTCCTTTCCTCAAAGAACTCATAAACTGGAGGAATTGAGACAGGAAGACAAAGAAACAACTGGGGCTGGTGCCATGGTGCAGTAGGTTAATTCTTAGCATGTGGCGCCGGCATTCCATATGGACACCGCTTCTAGTCCCGGCTGCTCCTCTTCCAGTCCAGCTCTCTGCTAATGCACTTGGGAAAGTAGTGGAAGATGGTCCAAGTCCTTGGGCCCTGCACTTGCATGGGAGGTTGGGAAGAAGCTCCTGGCTCCTGGCTTCAGATTGGCGCAGCTCCGGCTGTCGCAGCCATTTGAGGAGTAATAAACAGAAGGAAGACCTTTCTCTCTCTGTCTCTCCCTCTCACTGTCCATAACTATACCTCTCAAATAAATAAATAAATTCTTAAAAAAAAAGACAACTAAAACAGAAACACATGACAATTGCAGTAACGGGGGGTGGGCACGATCTATACAACTTTAACACTAAGTATTTGAGCTTGGTATTTTTTTTTCAATGGAAAGATGATGAAAACAAATTATATCTCTATTTTTATTTTATTTCAAAACTATAATAAATAAACTAGAACTCTGACTTGGGGAAGGGCAGAAATCACGTGGTGAAGTTTTCGTTGAGTGAATTGAGTGAATTCTACCTTTATGACAGTGAATGCAAAACTTGATTAACTGAGACACTACTCTAATGCACTGCCATAGCATGGGTGCTGTCATGGAGCCTGAACTGAAGAGCATCCACAAGAAATCCCTCAGGACCACGGATCTCAGTCTACACTCCAGGACTGATGCATGTCCCGGACATCTCTAGATTGTCTACAAGTTTGTTGATGGTGATCATAATATAGCAATGTTTATATTTTTGCTCTGGGCAGTAATTATGTGCTATGACACAAATGCACAATGTTTAGCAATCACTATTTTGATATTATGTTAAAGTCAAGCTACAGGCATTGGGAAGAGTATAAAAATTATGACTATGGGGTTATCATTCTCAAAAAAGAAAAAAAGTGCAATGTTGGGGTCCCTAGGGTTGTTCCCAAGATACCACAAAGCCTCTACAAAATAAGTTATTTTCATAATAATATTAAGACCTTTTTGGGGGTATTTCTTACTCTCATTATTTCTTATGAACATAATGAAGTTTTTTATTTACTCCATCAGCAAATAAAATGTATGCTTGTATATGTCTGTATACTAAGATTTTTCAGTTTTAATTTAAATACACAAAATACTGATGGGCATGATCTACACAAAAAAAGCTGTTTGGGATCCTAAACACTTTTTATAAGTTCACAGCGATTCCTAGACCAAAAATTTCGAGAATTACTGCGTTATGGTGTAAACGTCAGCAGAAAGGGCACATCAAATGACAGGGGAAGAGAGGGAGGGAAAAAGACAGAAAGAGAGAGAGAGAAAGAGAGAGAGAGAGATCTTCAATCCACTGACTCACTCCCCCAAATGCCAACAACAGCCTACGCTGGGCCAGGCTGAAGTCAGGAGGCCAGAAGGTCATCTGGGTCTCCCATGTAGGTGGCAGGGACCCATAAGCTACTGCCTCCCTATAAGCAGGAAGACAGACAGGAAGCAGAGATATGTGTGTCCTAAGAAGCAGCCTACCGCTCTGTACCACAAAGCCTGTCTTCCACGTACTTTATGTGAAGATACTAGACCACAGGTTTCAAGAGAACATTGGTTTATCCTCAGAATCCAGCACAGTGCCAGCTATGTAGAAAACATTCAACTACTTCATACATAATGAATTCATAAGTATATACACACATATACACTCAATAGGAAGGTATTTCAAAAAGTACATGGAAATTGGCATTAAAAGATAAGTTTATTTTGGTGCAAAAATTTGGAAATCCATAATATTTTTTCCACAATACATGTTTTCCATGAACTTTCTGAAGTCTCCTTATACACAAATTTCAAATTTTTTTATGTGTGGATTTCAAATTTTTTTGCACCAGAACAAACTTATCTTCTCATCCCATTTTCCCATGAACATTTTGAAGTCCTTTCATATTTCAGATCTCCATTTATTACTATAATCTTATTTCTGAGCTCAGGGACTTTTTTTTCAAAATTTGGATAGTCAGTTACCAAAAAGTTGAACACTATACAGTTTTTTCCAGCTTTAAGAATAATTAGCATGGAGTGATACCAAAGAGCTATTATTATAAGGAAACAGCTATAATGATCAGATAAAATGTAGTTTTCTGTTACACTTTTCATGAATTGTTATTTTCCTTACTTAAATTCATAATCTCTCTCTTGCATACTCTCTCTCTCTCTCTTGCTTGCTCTCTCTTTCAGCCACATTGTTAAACTTCCTGCAAGTGTTTATACTGGTGTGTACTCTGTAGTTCCCAGACTTTGGAAAGTGTGAAGCCATAATCATTATTTTGGACAATATACTTTACACCCTCAATCTTGCTTTGAGACAACCCATTGGTATTTCTTGCAGAGATGAGAAAGGTTTGCTTGTCACTTATTGATGGGTACAGAAAATGTAAGAACCACAACAGCCCATCTAATGCAAGGAAGAACACCACAATTGATGTGAGGTACTGAATAGGCTGCCTAAAATCTGACTATTAGGAGAAACTGTTTTTCAAAATGGTTAACCTAAGACAAAGCCAAGAGCTGACAGATCAAGCTAATCCACTCAACTTGAAGGGATTCTTCTCCACTCACTCATCCTAGTGATGCTTTGTCCTATCTCCATGAAGACAGCAGCCAAACTGGGAACCCAGCAATCAGACCACAGTGAAGGTTCCTACACCCAATGAGCCTGCCTGCTCTGAGGCATGGGAAAGTAGTAGGCTCTGCCATTGGAAAAGGAAAGAAAGTTCTTGAAATCTTCTGGTTACTTCTTAACCCAGAAAAGCTGATTAATACATCTCATTTAGATGGCAATTATGTTCTTTGAAGTCATCACCATCCTTGACTTAGTAAATAGTAGACCATTACTCCTAGAGGAGATACAGTGTTAGATGAGTCTCTGGTCACAACATTTTTATCTACCAGTCAACACAGAACCTGCTTTCATGTATGTGTCTGCTTTTAATACATATTCTTTAATATACTTGTATATTGTTCACTAACACTGAACTCATAGTCACAGCATTGAACTCTTGCCTCAGCTTATCTAAACACATGTGGTTTTTAATAAGGAAATTTTTTTTGCTAAAGCATATCATTGTCTTTTAGAAATGCGGCACAAGATACATAAACATACTTTACCATTTAAACCATTTTTAAGCATAAATCACAACCATTTAGTTCCAGAACATTCTCATCTTCCCAAACGAAACTCGTTATCTATTAAACAGTAACCACCACCTCCCCAACCCATCCACTCCCCAGCTCCTGGCCACTCCTGGTCTATGTTCTATCATAGCCGCCTTATGCTTAGGAATGCTCCACAGTGCTTCAAATTCACCACTGCACTCAGTGGTCATTTTTAAACAGCGTATTCAGTAACAACAACAACAGCAACGGACAAAAAAATGTGAAAAACGTAGCACTACACAGATCACAAAAAGGGCACATGTTTAGAGTATGAGAGCTGAAACAATAAGGCAGAGCCCTGCCTTGTCTGACCTCAGCTGGGAACATGTGTGTCAGAAGCCTCAAAAGCACCGGGAATACTGACTTTTATAAATAGATTTCAACGACCAGGAAAATTTACAAATATGGAATCCATGAACAGTGAGAATTGATGAGATGTCGAAGTGTCAACCTCTGTTTTCTTCATTCCAGGAGTAAGAATAAAGAACTGACACATGTCTTGTAACAGGATTGCATTAGAAAACTTTCCTTGTCTCAGACGCCTACAGAGGTAGCCTATAGGTATTGACAATTGGCAGTGACAACCGGATGTGGTGTTTATTCGTGTAGAGGATCATTTTAAGCATACTCTCAAAACGTATGCAGGGAACAAACAGCAAGCACTCAAGACCAGGCACCGATCACTTACTACATGATACGTGCCATGTTCAGCAATTTATATGCATTATTGAATTATAACCCCTGAAAACTCTATGAGGAAACAAAGGTTAAAGAAGGTAAGTACCTCATTTGTTTCCAGATAATGAGAAGTGGCAAAGTGGAGATTGGAACTCGGGTCTATTTGACTTCGGAGCTTGCGTTCCCAAATGCTCTGCAATTCTAAGCATGTATAAAAAAGGAGAGGTGGGGCGTTGACTTATTCAGAAGTAAGCGTATTGAAGCATATGCTACATAGCAGATAACATGACAAAGGCTTTTATATTGAAAAATGAATTTGCCAAACAAATAAAACTTTATAAGCCTGATCTGATACTGTTCCGTAACAAAGAGTATCTGAAATCCTCAGGGCATCTGGTTCGTGTCTGGTTTTCCTTAATCTTTAATGATGGGCAAATCCAATGCATTATGGAAGGCCATTTTTTCTCAAGAGATGTAGACACCTCTTAAGAATTTGATGAAAATGCATTAACTTTTCAGGCTACTGAGTTGCATTTTAGTGCACTGAGGCAGTAAATTGGTGGACAGTGTGCAAAAATGGTAGTGACCTAAAAAATAAATATTTGATATGAGCCACTGCATTCTCTTGGAACAACCACAACAAAAAGTAATGGATTAAATCTCTTAGGAGTCCTCAGCTTCCCAAAAAGGGGTCGGAAGAAGAAATCCTGTGGCCTGGAAATATCTTCTGTTTCTCACTGGCTATGTTTGTATAGCTCTTTAATAGTTCATTTGATTAGATCTTGTGGCTCTCAAAGCTGGGGTTGAGAGTTTGATCCTCCAGAGGCCACTTACATTTGGAGAACAAAAAGCTCCATTCTCTGCTCCCAGACCTTGCCCCAAACCCCTGCCAGGTGTCTGCCCTGTGGTCAAATCGAGAAACTGGCAAAGGGGTACAAACCGATCACAGTGTTGGGAAGCAGCAAAAGGGCACCCCTCTCTTATGGTGCTCTTTCTCTTAAGAATAGACACAAGACTTTTTACTTTTACCACTGGAAATCTGAGGCGAACAGATAAGTGCTGCAGCACCAGTCACAAAATGCATTCTCTTCTCAGTTCAGAGAGGTTTCAGCTGGCTGATAATAAACAATGAGGAAGCACATCCTCGGAATATTAATCTGCATTAATAATTATATTAATTCCTTGAGAACAGGAAATACCATAATAGTGATCAGACTACACATGACCTTAATGTGCTGTAAAGTTCTATAAAAACAAAAAAAGGAGACAGGATTTTGAATGCTTTTGCCATAGAGAAATGATAAATGTTTGAAGAGAGAAATGTTGATCCTGATTTGGACATTATGCAATGTACACATATATAGAAAACCCACTTGGCACCCATAAATACATATAATTTTTGTGTATCATTCAAAAATTTAAAAATAAAATATAAATTGTGTCTAATTTTCATATTAGCAGAAGACATTAATCTACTTAAAAATAATTCCATGCATAATGTAACATTACAGCAATTATGATTTTCAACATGAGCTAAGAATTTAGTCAATGGAAAGCAAATTTCTTGAATGTAGATGAAAATCTTACTAGTATCACAATCTTATGTTTTCTTTTAAATTCAGGCCTTCCTAATTTTTACTTTCTTAATTACTTAGCACTAAAAATAATTTGATGCAACAAATGAAATAAATATTTTAACTTCAAATGCTTGCCTAAACTAAACGTAATATAAAATAAAAAATAAAAAATATTTTTACTGCAAATACTGGCCTAAAGAATATAAAATCATTTCAACTTCTGAGGAACTAATGTTTCACTTGTAAGCATGAAGTGTAAATTAAAATTACTCAGTTAAATTATAACTTAAGGGTTTATAAAGATGAATAAGATTTAAGTATAGCTGATTTTACTGTTAACACAGACTTTCACTTTTCAAATGTAACATAGGCCTTTCATTATTTGTAGATTTCTTTCTTTTATGAACTAGTCAAATGAATTAGCTCACCCTTGACTGTAACAAAATACTGTTTGGTGACTTGTGACAGACAGGGTTTTAACCTCTGACAGCGAGATTCATTGTGGAGCAAGAGCCAATCATAGACCCTGACGACACTTGTCTCATCTAAGTTGGAATATAAAAAGCCACTTGGAATACAGTATCAAAGATCCACCGGTGTGGCAAGTTGTCTCTCAAGCTGTTCATGCATTACAATTTTGCTTGCCATTACTGAAAAGCAAAAGAAAAGTAAAAGGAAGACATAAGAACAAGGGAAAGGATTGTATAGCTTTTAAAATCATGCAAAAACTGCAAATCTATGTTTATATTTACCTGTTTATGCTGATCGTGGCTGGCCCAGTGGATCTAAATGAAAACAGTGAGCAAAAAGAAAATGTGGAAAAAGACGGGCTGTGTAATGCATGCACTTGGAGACAAAACAGTAAATATTCAAGAATAGAAGCCATAAAGATTCAAATCCTCAGTAAACTTCGCCTGGAAACAGCTCCTAACATCAGCAAAGATGCTATAAGACAACTTTTACCCAAAGCTCCTCCACTCCGGGAACTGATTGATCAGTACGACGTTCAGAGGGATGACAGCAGTGATGGCTCTTTGGAAGATGACGATTATCACGCTACGACGGAAACAATCATTACTATGCCTACCGAGTGTAAGTAGTCCTATTAGTGTATGTCAACAGTTCTGCTGACTGTTGTTCTAGTGTTTATGGGAAACAGATCTATTTTCAGGCTCTTTTAATAAGCTGTCAGCTTTTATGTAAGAAGCAGGAAAGACAGTCTCTTCTTTTCAAGATTTTGTGAGAAATATGTTGAAACTGAAATCTGTCACACTGTCTGTTTCCTTAAAAAGCTAAAAAGCTAAAAGATAAAAAGCTTGCACAGCGTTAATATTATCTAGTTTAATTGGCAAATACAGCATGCTTATGCCTTCACAGCCTCATACCAACCAGCAAGGCGAGGACTGGCAGATACTACAGCAATGTTAAAAACTCACAGGGAATTTTATAAGTGCACTTGTAAACCAAAATATGCATTTATTACAATAAGCTTTTCACTAGTAATAAAGAAAGGAAGGAACTTGCTAGAATTTTAAGCTTCTTTGAGCACTGCTGAACACCTCCAGCGATTTCTGTTATTCCAAACTCTCTCACAGTGTTTTGTGTGCTTCACAGATTAAAATGTTTCCTTTCGGAGGCTATTACACTGAGGAGCAAGAAAATATTTTAAATACTTTATGTATTAGTAAGAGCAATGACGAAATAAACCGTGACTTCAAATTCAGAAAATGTCTAGGAAATAAACACTTCAGTTGGGCAAGTTACGGCTCCTGAAGTCCTCTCGTACCTTGACCATGGTGCTATTGTTGGCAGTACTGAGTGCGTGTATTTCCAAGCAGGCATACTGCTTAATAACCTTCACGAATATTTCATTCTTCATAATGGAACGACTATTACCTGTAGTATCAACGTTGCTCCTGGAAGAAAATGTATTTCCTACAATTCCTCTTTCGGTAGGCTCGAAAGAATACTTTCACCCGGAAAGGGAAACAGACACCTTGACAGAGAAGGCACGGCAAGAATGATTTTGGGGCCATGTGTCTGTGATCTTGCTTTAACACAGTTCTTTGTAAGCTTTAAACTGGACTCAAAACAGTTTCATAGTATTGTTTCCCTTATTCAGTAATCAGATTACAGTGCAACAAATAATTTTCCTTTAAGAATTTCCTACCAAATAGTGCTGGAGTAGATTGGCCTTATTTATCAATGATTTTTGAAAGCCAAAAGAATTTGTTCATGCTTGTGTTTAGAATGACAGCTCAGACATAAAGGCAAACTTTTGAGACAGCCTGAATATAACATCAAACTTCTCTCCTAATTACTTGCTTAATTTTGTTTCTTTAAAAGGCTATTCCTGAGCCAAAATCTCCCAGAAATACTATATTTTCTACTGTTTCCTAAGGCTCAGTAAGTTGCTCAGTGCGTCTTGTCCCCAGGTAATTCAGGCCTGGGGGAAGGGTTCCTTCTTCCAGACTGATCGGTACAGCTGCTCCGTCAGCGTAACTACTCAGATTCCCAAAGAATTCTAAGTGGATGTTCCTCCACAGTGTCTCTTGTTCTCTCTAATCATCATCATTTTCAAATTTCATCTACTGTTCATTCCTTCCCAGAATTTTCCTTAGCCTGCAGTTCCTTGGAAGGGGAGCAGATTCTTCACAAATGGTTGAAAGTACCTATGTCTAAAGAATTCTGAAAAGCCAGACTAATTTTCCTTGATATTTTCTCGGTATTATGAATGAAGTTTTACCTAGTATTTCATTTACATATGCATGCATTATCCCAATAGAAAAAAATACCCAACTATTAGCAAGGAGGGATTTTGTTAACTTATTAATGAAAAATAATTTCAGGAACTCTTGTCTTATTCGTTTATAGCTGATTTTCTAATGCAAGTGGAAGGAAAACCCAAATGTTGCTTCTTTAAATTTAGCTCTAAAATACAATACAATAAAGTAGTAAAGGCACAACTATGGATATATCTGAGACCTGTGAAGACTCCTACAACAGTGTTTGTGCAAATCCTGAGGCTCATCAAACCTATGAAAGACGGTACAAGGTATACTGGAATCCGATCTCTGAAACTTGACATGAACCCAGGCACTGGTATTTGGCAGAGCATTGATGTGAAGACAGTGTTGCAAAATTGGCTCAAACAACCTGAATCCAACTTAGGCATTGAAATCAAAGCTTTAGATGAGAATGGTCATGATCTTGCTGTAACCTTCCCAGGACCAGGAGAAGATGGGCTGGTAAGTGATAACTGAAAAGAACCCTCTAGTAACCTTGTTATGTTTTTGTTCCTAATATGAATGAATAAAAGTGGGAAACAACTACCAATTTCCTATGCTCATGAGCCAGACAAAGGTATCTTACTCCAATGGTAGCCCTGTACCCAATAAAAGTAGGTGTCCAATTTCATATCCTATGAAAAACTCCCTTGATACCCTTCGTTTGCATGAGAGTTTATAAAAACAATTATACCATGGTTCTTAACTTCTTAAGAAGTTCTTTTGAATTGAGAATGAAATATAAACTGCTTTTCATTGATATGCTACATGCTTATATGAATAAAATATGAACTGTATATAATGAATTCCAGTTCATACCCCAAAAATCAGACTTTTCTTTTCCTCTCCAAAGGGTGCCAAATGTGTTGACAAGTTCTGGCTTAGTATAAAGCAAGAAAAAAACCTAACTTTAGTCTGCTTCTTTTTATCTCTGTCTTTCAAATAAAATGAAAAAATGTAAAGCATCATAATGAAAGTAAAATACTTTCATTTGTAGCAATTAACTAATTAGTATAAAAATTATATTATAATAAATATATTATATTTAAGGTCCCTAATAGTAAGCATGTTCATTACTTGATGCACTTATCTATGGATTATTATGTGAAATACCCTCTAAGGACAGTTTTAGTTTCTAAGCCAGTTAGCTTTTACCACTTAACTTATTTCTAAGCTGGTTTAGCATTCTTGCACAAGAATTTGACAACTAACTTAGTATCAGGCAAAACAGATGGCAATATTGTGCATATTATAAAATGAATAAAAACTATTTTAAAACCTAGCATAAATTTAGGGCTACTCTTTTGGCCTATCTATGTTTCTGTTTACTTCTGCTTTCAAAAACTTATTTAATATGACAATATTTTTTCATGGACATCTACTGACATAATTTTCAATAGAATATACTTATAAAAATGAACATTAGTTATCTTTTTAATCTCTAAATGGTCTTGTTTATAAACATTATATAATAAGTAAATCAGATCTATTTCAAGTGAAAACATTCTTTAAAAGACTATACAATTTTCTAAATGACTTGTTTTTCTTATATGTATTAATTTAAATGCTATGAATTCCCAAAAATAACATTGGTTTGGACTGGGTTAAATAACAGTAACTATCACATCTGTTTTCATTTTAATAAAGGACAAAAGCTATTATCAATTATTTAAAAAAGCATTCTTTTTTACAAGTAGTATCTTAATGATCAAAGTTGATGATATCACAGCTTTTAATTATTAAACATGTGGTTAATATGGTGCATTCTTATCTTTCCATATAATACAGAACAAAATCTCAAATGCATTAGAAGACTGGGAGAGTGACAGTACTAACAAATGATTATATGAATATGTGAATGAAAACATTTTGCAACACCTACTTTTCTGAATTTTTCTCATAGGGGTTCTCTTTTCAGTCCAATATACACATCACCACCTTCATCAATCACTTAGCTTTCTTTTCCCATTATAACTTATACACTGCTGGGAGGTAGCTCTAGCTTTAATACCCAAGTTTCCCTGAGTAAAGATCCACAGATACAGAGGATAGATGACTATACTCATCCCTCCAGGAATCATCTCACATATTTGGCCAACATATTGAATCAACGCATGTGAAGAGAAGGAGCCCATCTCTTTCTTCCTCTGCCTCTCCTTCCACCTCCCCCTCCCTTTCTCGCCAGACAGATTTTCAGGACATCTATCATGTGCTAGGCAGTTGCATACTACAACTAGGGACAACAAAAATTAAAAGCACATAGAACTGGCCTCAGGGGGATTTGCATTACTGCTATAATCTTTGAGCTATGAGGGGAAAATCAAAACTATTATAAATCAAATCCTTAGTATGATGCCTTTTAAATATAAAGGTATTCCAAGCAAAATGATTCATTTTTCTTAAGGTAAAAAAAGTGCTTTAGAATAAATTGATATACTTATCGTTCTTTCCTTTTCACACAGAATCCCTTTTTAGAGGTCAAGGTAACGGACACACCAAAAAGATCCAGAAGAGATTTTGGTCTTGACTGTGATGAGCACTCAACAGAATCACGATGCTGTCGCTACCCTCTAACTGTGGATTTTGAAGCTTTTGGATGGGATTGGATTATTGCGCCCAAGAGATACAAGGCCAATTACTGCTCTGGAGAGTGTGAATTTGTGTTTTTACAAAAGTATCCTCATACTCATCTTGTACACCAAGCAAACCCCAGAGGTTCAGCAGGTCCTTGCTGTACTCCCACAAAGATGTCTCCAATTAATATGCTATATTTTAATGGCAAAGAACAAATAATATATGGGAAAATTCCAGCCATGGTAGTAGACCGCTGTGGGTGCTCATGAGATTTGCATTTGGTTTTTAACTTCCTAAAACATGGAAGGTCTTCCCCTCAACAATTTTGAAACTGTGAAATTATGTACCATAGGCTATAGGCCTAGAGTATGCTATAGTCACTTAAACACAAGTTACAGTGTATGAACTAAAAGAGAGAATATATGCAATGGTTGGCATTTAACCATCAAAATAAATCATACAGTAGGAAGTTTTATGATTTCCAGAGTTTTTGAACTAGAAGGAGATCAAATTATATTTACATTCAACTATGTTACAACCTAATCAAAAAAGTAAAGCAATTCTCCTTGTGTTCCGATGAATCAAAGGAGTATGTGTTAAAGTTTATTTCTTTGAAGTTTTGTTTAATATTTACAGCAAAATCCATGTATAGTATTGGTAAAATGCAGGACTGTTATATGCCATCATTTGAATCATCCTTAAACACTTGAACTTTTATTTTATGATAGCATACTTGGTAAGATAAAATTCCACAAAAATAGGGATGGTCTACCATATGCAAGTTTCCATTCCTATTATGATTGGTACCATACATTAACAATCCATGCCAATGGTGCTAGGATAATAGGCTGGATGACTGGTGTTATCAGGATTTCAAATATAAAACATTCGGTAAAATGAGTTTCTCCTTTTTTCAGGTGCATTTTCATACATCTCCAAATGAGGAATAGATTTTCTTTAATCAAAGAAGGATCATTTTTCTAGAGGTCAACTTTGAATTCTGTAGCATATTGGAGAAACTATACTATATTAAGAGGCAGCCAAATAATGTTAATTTTAAATGAAATTTTAAGACCACAGCCTGCCTTTGCAACACTGCAGTTTTTATGACAAAATAATGGAAATGATTATATCAATATTGTATAAAAAGACTTTAAAACAATTGCATTTATGTAATATGTATACAATATTGTTTTGTAAATAAATGTCTCCTTTTTTATTTACTTTGGTATATTTTTACACTAAGGACATTTCAAATTAAGTATTAAGGCACAAAAATGTATCACAGAAAAGCAATTGCTCATATTTCAGAGCAAATTAGCAGATTAAATAGTGGTCTTAAAACACCATATGTTAATGGTTAGATGGTTATATTACAATCATTTTATATTTTTTTACATTATTAACATTCACTATGGATTCATAATGACTGTATAATGTGAATGTGGAATTTCAATGGTTTACTGTCATTGTATTCAAATCTCAACGTTCCATTATTTTAATATGTATAATATTACTAAGTATATCAAAATGATTAACTCCATTATCTGAAATGAAGAATAATAAACTGATGACATCTCAACAAAAACTGTTACTTTATTTTATAATTTGATAATGAATATATGTCTGCATTTGTTTACTTCTATTCTGTAAATTGGGATTTTTGTCAATCAAATTCATTGTACTTATGACTAGGTGAAATTATTTCTTACATCTAATATGTAGACACTATTCAAATTTTATTAAAGTTTTCACATTTTTAGAAAAATGCAAAAGGTTTATGTTATAATGATGAATTCTAGATTTCTGATTTTCACTCTATTATAAGCCTAATGTTTTAGAACAAAAGTTTGACTTGGGAATTTTAGGTCTGTTGCTCAAGTTCTCACAAGTAAAATTCCTGTTGAATTGGTCTTGGTCAAGTTTCTTTACACATACAAAGGCAAGGACTAGTTATATCTGTTTCATTTCTCTTTATCTTGACCTGAAAACTATTTATATGTTTTCATAGGTTCAATTTCCAAATGCATTGCAGTTGGCAAGGATATATGGTCCTAGAGTTACAAGTTCTTCTGAAGCCACAGGGACACAGGGGAGCTACGTCTTTTTCCTAGCACTAATGATACTGGTACCTTCATTTGAGCTTTGGAAGCATTAATTTTCAAACTGAATAGCAAAACCATTAAAAATCACTTAGAAATCATTAAATGTGATATTATACATAAATATTTTTGAAGTGATATCTCTTCTCCACTCCCCATCACTTTAGCAACTTAGTTATAAAGCAATGACTATTTTACTGTTAGGGTTCCTAAATAATCCACAATTAATGGCAATGTAATTTAAATCATTTATCTTTATCAATTAAATAGAAACTTGAGTTCAAATAATTTATACTTGTGTTATCATTAATTCTAATAGCACTTATTAAAACTATTACATGATAAAAATTTATTTAAAATACCAAATCACATTTTAAAATGAAACACATGACTAGTACCAATAATATAACTAAGAAATTAATTCCTTGCCTGGCATGTGACATAAAGAGTTCAAATTTCAATTGAGTGGCCATTCATTTTCAGTTTACATGTTGCAAAACATACCAGAGTAAACTATGCTCACTTTGGTCATCCTTAAGTAAGATGTCTGGAAATGCAAAATGATCCTAAATTTGGTTCATTCACGGCTAGAGAACATTTTGGAAAGAGGGCTTTTTAGAAAATGTGCACATTTATATTAGATAGCACGCATGGTTTAGAGCAAGTTTATCTTTATTGCTATTTAAAATACATGATAGAGTATTTAAATATATTATACTAGATTACATATCAAAATACCTCAGTAAGTATCACATCCTATTAAGGAACCAACACAGTCTTTTTTGAGTTTTATTTAGTTGAAAGGCAGAGTGTTGGAGAGAGGGAAGGTGGAAGGAGGAAGAGACGGGGGGCGGAGGGAGAGATCTTTTATCTGCTGGTTCACTTCCTAGATGGCCATAACAACTGGGGCTAGGCCAAGATGAAGACAGCAATCAGAAACTTCATCCAGATCTCCCGAATGGGTGGCAGGGGCCTAGGCACTTGGGCCATCTTCTGCTGCCTTCCCTGGAGTATTTGCAGGGAGCTGGATCAGAAGCAGATTAGTTGAGACTTGAGTCAGTACTCCAATAAGGGACACAGCTTTGCAAGCCATGTCTTAACCTACTATGCCACAATGCTGGCCCCCAACATATTTTTTAATGTAAGATTTTATGGGGCTGGAGCTATGGTGCAGCAGGCTAAACCACTGCCTGCAGTGCCAGCATCCCACATGGGTGCCAGTTCATGTCCTGCCTGCTTCACTGCTAATCTAGCTCCCTGCTAATGTTCCTTGGAAAGCAGCAGCAGATTACCCAAGTGCTTGGGCCCCTGCACCCATGTGGGAGACTCAGAAAGCTCCTTGCTCCTGGCTTTGGCCTGGCCCAGCCCCAGCCCATGCACCCAATTAGGGAGGGATCCAGTGGATAGAAGATCTCTTTTTCTCTTTGTAGTTTTGCCTTTCAAATAAAATAAATAAATCATTTTAAAAAAGTTTTTACATATGAAACTACACTTTATCTGATGCATGTAAAATGTATGTATAAAAATAATAATTCTTTTTTTAATTTTTTTTTTATTTTTGACAGGCAGAGTGGACAGTGAGAGAGAGAGACAAAGAGAAAGGTCTTCCTTTTGCCATTGGTTCACCCTCCAATGGCCACCACGGCTGGCGCACCGCACCTATCCAAAGGCAGGAGCCAGGTGCCTCTCCTGGTCTTCCATGGGGTGCAGGGCCCAAGCACTTGGGCCATCCTCCACTGCACTCCCGGGCCACAGCAGAGAGCTGGCCTGGAAGAGGGGCAACCGGGACAGAATCCGGTGCCCCAACCGGGACTAGAACCCATGTGCCGGCGCTGCAAGGTGGAGGATTAGCCTAGTAAGCCACGGCGCCGGCCTAATAATAATTCTCTAAAAATCTAATCTTGCCGGCGCCATGGCTCACTAGGCTAATCCTCCGCCTTGCAGCGCCAGCACATGGGTTCTAGTCCCGGTCGGGGCGCCGGATTCTGTCCCGGTTGCCCCTCTTCCAGGCCAGCTCTCTGCTGTGGCCCGGGAGTGCAGTGGAGGATGGCCCAAGTGCTTGGGCCCTGCACCCCATGGGAGACCAGGATAAGTACCTGGCTCCTGCCATCGGATCAGCGCAGTACGCCAGCTGCAGCGCGCCGGCCGTGGCGGCCATTGGAGGGTGAACCAATGGCAAAAGGAAGACCTTTCTCTCTGTCTTTCTCTCTCCCTGTCCACTCTGCCTGTCAAAAAAAAAAAAAAATTAAAATCTAATCTATAAAGGTTAAACAGTTTATGTCAGGTTTAACACTAAATATTCCTGATATAGAATGGTATACATTGGCAATGAAACAAAGACACACATGCTCAGCTTTCACTGATTCCAGCTTAGGATTACCTCTGTAAGAAAGAAAAAATTTCATCAGGTGATTACTGATGTTATAAATAAGAGTGTCAATTGTTAAATCAACAACGCGAGTCACTGTGCACTTACTCCCCATGTAGGATCTCTGCCCTTAATGTGTTGTACTATGCGAATTAATGGTAAAACTAGTATTCAAACAGTATTTCATACTTTGTATGTCTCTGTGTGTGCAAACTGCTGACATTTTTACTTAGTATATACTAAGTTGATCTTCTGTATATAAAGATAATTAAAAATTAATCTTAATGAAGAATGGGATGAGAGAGGGAGTAGGAGATGGGATGGTTTGTGGGTGGGAGGGTGGTTATGGGGGAAAAAAACGCTAAAATCCGAAAGTTGTACTTTTGAAATTCCTATTTATTAAATACAAGTTTAAAAAAGAAAAACAGAAAAAATTTCAGCAATTTAAAACTATTTATTTTGCATCAAATAAAGGTGATTTTTTTACACACACTAATTTTCCTAAAAAACTGACTTTAATAAAATGTCCCTTTAGTAGTTGTCTACATGTGTTAAAGGCAGGACACTACTCACTAGAATTAACTTACAGAAAACTAAGACATATTACCAGATTCTGATACTGAGGAGATCTGTTGCAAAGCTCTTCTGAGAAGCACACCAGTTATTTGATTCCATTAATCTTAAAAGTAACTTTAAACCGAAAATGTTAAAATAAAAATCCACTAATTCATTCCTTTAATTTGTTTTCCTGACCATTCAAGACTATTCTATTTACAAATCTTTTCCTACAAGTGTTTCCCACTCCCTAACCCCCCCATCTTAGGAAGGATCCCATTCAGAACAAAATCTGATTATGCGGTTTTGGCCACACATCCTCCAACAAGACTTTCCCAGATCCGCTCCCACGGACACTAACTCTAATTGAGAAGCCAACTGTCTCTTGGCTCTATTCCCATGGAACTCAAAATTTTGGCATTACCTTTCAACCAGCCAAAACAAAACAAGTCAATACCAGAAAGTTTGCCTACATGATGTAATAAGATCCTGATAACGCTGAGATAAAACTTTGAAAGTGAAAATCAAGCATAAAACACCACATCACTGGCACACTGAAGTGACTGTGGGAGAAAATCCAAATTGTTAAATGGAAACAATCAGGTAGTCATTGGGGCGGCCACTTGACTTTCAGTTCTCTGAGTATCTTCCTAATTTCCCAGGCAACTCAAGTAATGAAGTGAATTATGTGACTGCCTGCACCCTAGGTGAAGAATTCCATATCTAAATTATAGCAAAGAAGGACAGAAGAGGGTAGTCCTCCCCACCAGTAAATGGGCCTGGGCAGTCTACAAAATTATCTCAGTCTAGAATCTACTAAGACCTGGGTCTGAAAGGGAACTTCACTTTCTTACACCTCCAGAGTCAATCAGAATTCAAAGGAAGTTGCACTGGACTGAGGAGACCCAGCTACATTCCAGTCTACTCATCGGCCAGGCTGCAAGTCTGTGCCTGAAATAAACTGCACCAAGTGGCCTCTCATGGGAGAAAGAGTTCTGTAACTGCAGTGCCAGCAGGGCTCCTTCCTCTGAGGATGGAGGTTTGCAGACTATCAACGGTGAGTCTCATCCAGCATGACCAGATG
This sequence comes from Oryctolagus cuniculus, assembly GCF_964237555.1. NCBI lineage: Eukaryota > Metazoa > Chordata > Mammalia > Lagomorpha > Leporidae > Oryctolagus > Oryctolagus cuniculus. Next base: position 50,311,863 of record NC_091434.1, read on the forward strand.
TTTGACCAGAGATTTCAGAGCAGTGTCATTTCAGGGCAGCATTTGTGACAAGGTCGGAATTTGACCACATGACTGTCAACACAGCCTTATGTGGTGTATCACCTGGTTAGTGTACTTGGCCCTCAAATATACAATTTTGCATGGCAAGGAATAAACCACTTATAGGGTCCTGAACAAGATGTATGAGCATGTACTTATAGGAGAAAAGCACATTGAATGGATATTATCTCCATTTTTTAAATGAGGAAATTGAGACTCAAAGAAGCTCATAACTAGAAAGAGACTAAAACAGGTACACACGTCATAGAAGTACAAAACAAAGGCGGTAGTAAGATTTTCCAGTCATAAACTCAAATGTGAAAAAATACAAATTTTAGTTGCTGTAAAACTGACTTCAGCTTTTTCCTCAAGTCTTCTCATATATATTACTATATCTGCTTTACATTTATTTCTTTGAAAGGCAGTGCAACTGAGGAGTGGGGGGGGCAAGGAGGGAAGAAAGAGATTGATCAATTTCACTTAGTGGTTCACTCCTCAAATCTCCACAACATATGAGACTGGGCCAGGTCAAAGCCAGCAGCCAGCTTTCAATTTGGGTCTCCCATGCAGGTGGCAGGGACCCAAGTACTTGAGCCATTGCCTACCTGCCTCCCAGTATGTGCATTAGCAGGAAGCTGGAACCAGAGGCAGAGCCAGGACTCAAACACAGGCATTCTAATATGGGATGATACAGGCATCTCATGAGGCAGCTTGACTACTGTGCTACAATGCCCATCACTATTTTAGCTTTATAGATGCGACACCACTGGGAAGTATTCCAAGAATGCTTTTCATCTGCCTAGACTTCATTCAGAAATTGATGTATAATATCTTTATAGTCTCAAATGTCTGAACTTAAAGTAGGGTTGTAATGTGTCTCCACGTTCTTACCTCCAGCTCAGCCACTGAGGTACAGTATTAAAATGGACCAGTGTCTGAAGCCTCTTTTTCCTAACAAATGCTCTCTCATCATCAGCTCATGAGATATTTATGTGAGAGAATAAAAGAATAGGTTCTGGTATATTTTATACCTGAGCCTGGACTTTTTTTTTAAAGATTTATTTTATTTATTTGACAGAGTTACAAAGAGAGGTACACACAGAAAGAGAGAGAGAGAGAAAGAGAGAGAGAGGGAGAGAGAGAGAGAGTCTTCCATCTGTTGGTTCACTCCCTAAATGGCTGCAATGGCTGGAGTTGAGCCAATCTGAATCCAGGAGCCAGGAGCTTCTTCCAGGTTTCCCACGAGAGTGCAGGAGCCCAAGGACTTGGGCCATCTTCTACTGCTTTCCCAGGCCATAGCTGAGAGCTGGATCAGAAGAGGAGCAGCTGGGATTCGAACCAGCACCCATATGGGATGCCAGTACTGCAGGCAGCGGCTTTAACCTGCTGTGCCATGGCGCTGGCCCTTGGACTTTAAAGATTTATTTATCTGAAATCAGAGTTACATGGGGTGGGGAGTGAGAGAGGGAGAGGGAGAGAGGGAGAGAGAGAGAAATCTCCCATTCATTGGTTTTCTCCCCAAATGGCTGCAATATCTGGGGCCAGGACAGGCTGAAGCCAGGAACCAGTAGCTTCTTCCAGGTCTTCCACATAGGTAGCAGGAGCCTAAGGACTTGGGCCATCCTCTGCTGCTTTTCCTATGCCATTAGCAGGGAGCTGGATTGGAATTGGGAGCAGCCAGGACTCAAACCCACAAGCAGATAGGATGCAGGTGTCACAGGGTGTGGTGGAATGAGAAGGCCATGCCAAGATGGCCACTGGCAACAGAAACTGCCTGACAACAGGTTGTGATTGGATGGCTTTGGAAACCACATGACAACAGACCCTGACTGACAACAGGCTGTGATTGGATGGTTTAGGAAACCACATGACAACAGAGCCTGCCTGACAACAGGTTGTGACTGGATGGCTTCGGAAACCACATGAAAACGGAGCCTACCTGGCAACAGGCTGTGATTGAATGGCTTCGGAAACTGCCTGGCAACCGGCTGTGATTGGTTAGGGCATAGACTGCCCCTTGACCAGATTGGCTGCCTTGGCTATATAAGCTGCTGTACCAACTGAAAAAAACGAGTCTGCGAGCTGCCTACTTTCACCTGACTCCCGGGGTCTGTGTGGTGACTCTGTGCCTCTTGCCCCCACCATGCTCCTCCTCTCAGAACGAATCCACCTGAACAACAGGGGACGACTTTATCTGCTGCACCACAAAGCCAGCCCTGGGTCTGGGCTCTTGAAGTTATAAGCTACATACTTGCTATGTTCTTTTTTTCTTATTCTGGTCTGACAAGTTCCCTTGGAAAAATGCAGCCATTTAATAAAGTGTATTGTTAATTCTCACTTAAAAAACATACAATTAAAATTTAATCATCCTCTCACATAAAAATGCACTAAATATTTATGCTACTGTGTATTGTTATTAGTAAGGGCACTTGGAAATGAACATTCTGTATACTGTCTATAGAAGGTGCTAATAGTACCTTGCAATTTGTAATGTTAAAGTAAGCCAGTTGTGGCTGAGGCTGACTCCATACTTTGAGTTCCTACATAACTGAACTGCAACCTAACTTAATAGGTGAACAAACTGAAAGTCTAATTTAGAGGAAAATTTTGTAACAAATTTCTGGGTGTCAGCCAACCACAGTGGCTGAGCTCCCATCAATCACAGGCTATCAAGTGACCAGACCATGTTCAAATAAGGCAAAGGTGGACCTGAAACCACTTAAGCTGTTTCTGCCTTCACTTGCATTTTTTTAAATCTATATATATTGCCTGCTCACATTACAGAGTAGAGTTCCCTGAACCTCTTCTGGTTCTGTGACTGCCCAATCAGCAAATTATTATTTGTTCAAATAAAATCTAGTTAGTTTGTTAGAATTTTTAATATGATCCATAGAGGTTGTTTTTAGTTATATTTATATTTATTTGATAGGCAAAGTGACAGAGGAGGGGGGATTCCATCTACTGTCTCACCCTATAAGTTCTTCTAACAGCCAGGCCAAAGTCAGGAACCTCGAATTCCATCTGACTCTGCCATGTAGGTGGCATGGACCCAACTATTTGAGCCAACACCTGCTGCTTTCCAGGGTGTGCATTAGCAGAAAGTTGGAACCAGAAGTGAAACCAGGATTCAAACCCAGTATTCAGATATGGGTGTGGGTATACCAAGCAGCATTTAATCACTATGCCAAAGATCTGCCCCTATCTTTAATTTTTTTAAAAATGTTTACTTACTTGTTTATGTGAAAGGCAAGAGAGAGAGAGAGAGAGAGAGAGAGAGAGAGAGAGATTGATTGATTCTACCCACTGGTTCACTCCCTAAATACCTGCAACAGCTAAGGCTGGGTCAAGTCAAAGCCAGGAGCTCCATCAAGATATCCCACAAGGATGTCAAGAATCCAAGTACTTGGGTCATCATCTGCTGCTTCCCATGTGTATAGCAGGAAGCTGGATCATAAGCAGAGGAAGGACTCCATCATGGACATTCTGAGATGAGATATGGGCATCAAAAGTAGCAGCTTAACATGCTACAATACCCCCTATTTAAAATTTTTAAAGATATATTTATTTGAAAGGCAGAGAGAGAGAAAGAGAGAAAGAGAGAAAGAAAGAGAGAAAGAGAGAGAGAGAGAGTTCTTTAATCTGCTGGTTTACTCCCCAAATGGCTGCAACAGCCAGGATTGTGTCAGGCCGAAGGCAGGATCCAGGAGCTTCATCTGGATTTCCCATGTGGATTCAGGGGTCCAAGCACCTGGGGCATCCTCTGCTGCTTTCTCAGGTGCATTAGCAGGGAAATGGAATGTAAGTGGAGCCGCTGGGACTTGAACTAGCACCCATATGGGATGCTGGCACCGGTCCTACTTATTAATCTTTTGATGCTTGGGATCCATTTGTATTTCCTTTTCTGTTAACTATTTACTTATATCTTTTGCCCATCTTTTATTAGGTTGTTTTTTTTTTTTTTAAAAAAAAACACTATATTTGAGAATCTAGTCCTTTATGATGAGAGTTGCAACTATTTATTCTTAGATTTTTATTTACTTTTTGACTTGCTTTGTGGTTTCCTGTTTTCGATGCAGCTAAAACTATTTGTTTTACATCATATACTTTAGTCTTTATGGCTTTTGGTTTTTTTTTTTTTTTGGTCTTATTTAGAAAGACCTTTTCTACTATGTCTTTATATTTAAAACTATCTTATACTTTCTTTTAATAACTTAATGGTAGGTCAGTCATTTGGCTTGGTGGTTAGGTCTCTGCTTGGGATGCCCTCTTCCATATTAAAGAGCCTTGTTTAAGTTCTGGCTCCTCTGCATCCCATCTGGATTCCCACTAATACATCTGGGGAGGCAGCAGTTGATGGCTCAAGTGCTCGGGCCCCTGGTATGCATATGGGAGATCCAGATGGAGATCTTGGACTCCTGGCCTCAGCCTGGCCCTGGACCCGGCTGTTGTAGGCATTTGGGATTTTCTTAGAACCTAGTAATAACACAGATGGGTAAAATTAGGAACCCTCTTGAGATCTAATCACAATCAAAACAGACTGCGAAAACAGTAGAATGACTGAGAATAATAGGGTTTCTGTCCCATCAGAAGTGATCAGTTGCGACCCTACCCATGTTCACTCATTTATTCTATCAAACTTTTAAGTCTACTATCATTGTACTTTAGTGCTCCTTCATTGTAGGTGCCTACAACAAACAAGACGTTCCAGCACAGTGATCATCATACCTACTGAAACCAAGATCCCATTCCCCCTTGTCTCCAGAAGAAAAAAAATTACACATTCCTTCTCCTCAAAAGTCACCGAGTTTCTCCTCAATCACTCCGTTAGTTGATCAGTCAACCTAAAATGTCATTCAGCCTATTGGAGGAGCAATACTTTTCTTACTGTCATCAGAAGAGGAGGGCACAAAAATAGTTTGGAACGTCTCTGGCACGTTTCCTCTGAAGTAACATCACTTCTGTTCCGATTTGTGTGCTATAAGATTCTACCCATACATAACAATCTGTTGAAATCTTTACTTAGTATATACTGAGTTGATCTGTATATAAAGATAATTAAAAATGAATCTTAATGAAGAATGGGATGGGAGAAGGAGTAGGAGATGAAATGGTTTGTGGGTGGGAGGGTGGTTATGGGGGGAAAACAGCTATAATCCGAAAGTTGTACTTTCAAAATTTATATTTATGAAATAAAAGTTTTCTAAAAAAATAAGATTCTACCCATACACCGAGTCCTAAACACTACTGCAAGAGGTGTGAAGAGAGGGTATTAGAGGAATGGTCTTTCCTCAAGAACTCACAGTCTAGACAGAACAGAAATGCAAACAATAGATCTGAAAGTAAACAATTTAGCAAAATGTGACCAACAGTACCCAACGGACACCAACTCTGACACTCACAGGAGAAAATCACCTAAGTCTGACTGGCAGTTAGAGAATACTTACAGGAGGGGGCAATGCTGACAATTTTTAAAATAATGAAACAAAGTTTGATGGATGAGTAACAAGGAAGCATAAATGGGGCAGAAAAGCATTTCAAAAACATATAAAACCACACACACACCAATGCAGATGTGAAAGAGCAGTACAGTACACCAGGCTCTGTGAGCACTTCACAATGGCAAGATGGACGGGGCCTTGGGTGCTGAGCGACATGCAATGAGGCCACAGGGGAAGGTCCCAACCCAGGCCAGCCTTGCACACCTTCATAAGAGGTTCGCACTACACTGCCAGTGACGAGAGCCAGAGAAACATCTTAAGGAGGTAGTAATATGGTTAGATGTAAAATTTTATAACTCACTTTATTTTTTTTTGCTTCTTATTTTTAGTCTTTAACAGATTCAATATAGTTTACAGATATAATTCTAAGAATATAACAATATTCCCTCAATATTCCCTTTCTTTGTCTGTTGCTTTAGTTTTTGAGTAAAATATTTTTATTTACATTACAGTCAAGGTCTTAACACTCCACCAAACAAAGAGTTCAACAAGTAAATAGCAAAAAGATCCTAGTTTAGTGGGAATAAAGGCAAGGGCTAGAAATAATAATCAAATGGAAAGATGACCATTTTCACCCATATAGAGTAAATTTTAAAGTAATCACATATTATTAAAACTATACTAGTATGGGGCTGGTGCTGTGGCATAGTGAGTACAGCTGCTGCCTACAGTGCCGGCATCCCATACGGACACCAGTTCAAGTCCTGACTGCTCCACTTCTGATCCAGTCCTCTGTCATGGGCTGGGAAAGCAGTAGAAGATGGCCCAAGCTATTGGGCCCCTCCACATGGGAGACCTAGAAGAGACGTCTGGCTCCTGGGTTCGGATTGGTGCAACTCCAGCTGTTGTGGCCATCTGGGGAGTGAACCAGCAGATGGAAGACCTCTCTCTCTGCCTCTCCTTCTGTCTCTATGTAACTCTGACTTTCAAATAAATAAATCTTAAAAAAAACTATACTAGTATAACATTCTTAACGTTTGGTTTGATCAAGGTATAAAACAAAGTCTGACAAAAATAAATTTGTAGCAATACTGATATGCCCAGGCATTTCTTTCTTTTTTGTTTAAAACCAACTTTAAATAAGGTATTTTAATCTTATTTGAAACCAAAGTGTTTTTTAAGATGTGATGAAACCTAGATATCACTTCTCAGAATAACAGTTTAAATGCATTGGTTTACAAAATAAGTTAATCATGTTGACTTATCAAAATATTTTAAGGTAGGATATAATAAAATCTGATAGCATAAAGATTAATAAAATAACAGTAGTAAGCTGAATAATTATAATTTAAAATTAGTGATGAACATTAAACAAGATAGTTACCACAACTGCAATTTAATGTTAAGTATCTGTGATTTCTGTTGGTGACATGGTGACAGATATTATGAATAGTTCTGATTTCACATGTACATTTAGAATGCAAAGATAACAAATTTCAATTAAATATGAGTTAAAATAAAGATGTAATGTTCCCCATCTGATTCTCAGATCCTCTGAAATCTGTAACCAAATAAATAAACACCCAATAGTAGGAATAGGGACAATTAATTCAATTAGAAATTACTAGTTGAGGGGAGATGCAAGGGTCTGAGTATTGATAGTTAACATTAATTTAGCACTTACTATATTCCAGGCACTATTCAAGGTGCTTTATATGATTATCTCATCTGCAGTGGTAGAGTTGTATCATCACCGTTTACGTGTATTGTACAGGTAAAGAAACACAGAGCTGAGGAACTTGATTTAGTTGACATAGCAAGAGGGCAACAGAACTCAAGTTTGAACACAGGTAGTTTGACTCCACAAATTCACTCTTGCCCACTATTGGGACAGTAACAATAGTGGTAAAAAATGCATTAGACACATGTAGGAAACAGAATGAACAGGACAAGGAAACTAGGAACAGGGAGAAAGCTACAAAGCAGCCCAAGTTAAGTGGAGCATATTTTTAGCATAAATTATGTACACTTATGGGGTACCACGTGGTGATTCAATACTTGTATACACTGTAAAATGTTTAAGTCAGGGCAAGTATTTCTATCTCATCATTGCCATTTCTTTCTTATTTATTTATTTATTTAACAGGCAGAGTGGACAGTGAGAGAGAGAGAGACAGAGAGAAAGGTCTTCCTTTGCCGTTGGTTCACCCTCCAATGGCTGCCGCGGCCGGCGCACTGCGGCTGGCACACCGCGCTGATCCGATGGCAGGAGCCAGGAGCCAGGTGCTTTTCCTGGTCTACCATGGGGTGCAGGGCCCAAGCACCTGGGCCATCCTCCACTGCACTCCCTGGCCACAGCAGAGAGCTGGCCTGGAAGAGGGGCAACCGGGACAGAATCCGGCGCCCCGACCGGGACTAGAACCCGGTGTGCCGGCGCCGCTAGGCGGAGGATTAGCCTAGTGAGCTGTGGCGCCGGCCCATTTCTTTATGGTAAAAGCATTTTTAAAAATATCTTCTTCTAGCTTTTACTTTACATTATTTTTGAAGTGGGAAATATTTTAAAAATATTTTCCACTCAATTTTTTCTTTCTTGATAATTCTTTCCCCTTCTCCCTAAATCATGGGGCTGACACTGTGGCACACTAGGTTAATCCTCTGCCTGCAGCGCTGGCATCCCATATGGGTACCGGTTCTAGTCCCGGTTGCTCCTCTTCCAGTCCAGCTCTCTGCTGTGGCCCAGGAAAGCAGTGGAGGATGGCCCAAGTGCTTTGGCCCCTGCACCCATGTGGGAGGCCAGGAAGAGGCACCTGGCTCCTGGCTTTGGACTAGTGTAGCTCTGGCTGTTGCGGCCATTTGGGGGGTGAACCATCGGATGGAAAACCTTTCTGTCTCTCTCTCTCTCTCTCTCTCACTGTCTGTAACACTACCTGTCAAATAAATAAATAAATCTTTAAAAAAAAAAAGGATAAACCATGAGCTGAGAAACATATTGATCCCTGGAAAAGGAAAGAAATCACAACTTAAGATACTGAGACATGATACATTTTTTGTGGTTGGGGAAGACAGAAAAGGAGTAAAAATGTAAGAGTCCACATCAAAGTGTCCTTGCTCCCTTTTTGAGGGTCAAATATGGCTGAGGGAGATAGATCAAGTAGAAAAATCCAAAAACATCAAATCAAAGACAACTCGGGCTGGTCCCTGATTCCTTTGTAACGTGGGGTCAGAACGCTCTAAGAGAATTTCTGTTTGATGTGGTACTAAATCTAATATGGTGCCACACTGACGAGACAGCAGTGACAGAGAGGGCACCTGCAGTAGGGGCATCCACACTGGATCCTGAACTCTCTAGACATTGTCCAAGAATGCATCAAAGACCCATCAGGACTCCAAGAGGTACAGCTAGCTGAATGGGCTACTAGATTGGCTGCTGGATTTGGATGCAGAATGATAGAGTACAGGGAACCTCATAACAAGGCAAGAACATGGTCATTAATGGGTACCAACACAACACCTCCAAAGCTTAGGTAAAATGAGGAGCTATCAATGGCTACCATGACAGGACACTCATTCACCATAGAACTTAGCCAAATTAAAGCGGGTACATCAGAAGGAGAGACTAATGCCTGAAACCAAGACGACAACTATGAGGGCCACCCAGCCCTGCTTCAGATTCATGTAGAAATGCACAGTGGGTTTGGAAGGAAAACCTATTGAAGTAAACAATGCTATAATAAAGTAATTGCTAAAAGCACTAAAATATCTATTTTTATAGTTTTTATTTATTTTTATTTTATTTGAAAGAAAGGTTGATTGATATTAATTGATTTTTTTTTCACCTCCCATCTCCTAGTTCACTCCCCAAATGCCCACAACAGTCAGGGCCAGATCAGGCTGAAGTCAGGAACTCTATCTAGGTCTCCCATTGGTGTACCTAAGCACACCAAGCACCTAAGTACTTGAGTCATCATCTGCTGTCTCCCAGGCACATTAGTAAGAAGCTGATGTGGAAGCACAGAGTAGCCAGGACTTGAACCCAGGCACTCTGATATGGAATGCAACTGTCACAAGTGGCATCTGAATTGTTGTACCAAACACCTGTCTCTAATTAATTTTTGGTTGTGGCAGAAAAGCATATAACATAAAGTTAGAATTCTTAGTCATTTGGAAGTGTACATTTCAGGCATGTTAACTATGTTTACATTGTTGTACAACAGATATCTACAGTTTCTCATTTTATGAAATAAACTCTTCATTCATTGAACGATTGCCTATTCTGTAGTCCCAGCCCCACCTGCAGCTCCTGCAAACACCATCCTACATCATATTTCTGTGGGTTTGACTCTTGTATATAGATTATATAAGATTATATATCATATTTGTCTCAAAACCTGACTTTTTAATTATAATAACAAGTACCTTTGATCAGCAAGCTCAAGCATTTTCCATTATTAGAACGTGTAGGGTTTGAAAAGCAAGATAAGATCAGCTGAAGGAAATAAAGAAATCTACATCTTTTTGAGTCTGGTTTGGGACTATTGCCATTCAACCCTAGCAGACTGGGAATCACACATGACTCCAAGGAAGAAAAAGAATGATCATTTCCTGGACCTTGGCCCTGGGTCAAGAACAATGTAGGTATCAAGTGAGCCTTGTCTCTTGCAAAGCCAACAACATGGCTCCACCATGGTTTTTCTTAATCCTTTTAAACCATTGTCAACTTCTGTATTATTAGCTACAAGTATTGTTTCTACCTTGGCTAAGGAGTCTAAATTGTTTCAGACCACTGTATTTAGGACCTAAATTGTCTCTTCCCTTTCTGAGAGTCTCAGCACCTGGAAGATTCTGAGTTCAGGTAAAGGGACATACCCTTCCAAGCTCCGCACAGCATTTCTTTTAGAGGTTCCTAGCCCTGGCCTCAGACTGACATGGATCTCTAAGATTTATAATAGCCCTATGATGCTGATATAGGCTGGGTCTAAATTCTTGGGCATCCTAGACTGGCTCTGAATAACTATGGCATTTGGTGCAAATAAATATTGCTGTGGGACTGTGTCCATCTTCCAGTCTAAGTAGCTATGGCAAAGAATCAGATGAAGTCTTAGAAAGCTGAAAGGAGTCAAATCTGATTAGCCGGTGGGTAGACTTCAAGGATGTCTGATCCCTGAGAGTTGAGGCATTTAAGTCTCACTGTCACAAAGTTCAGGGAATCAGCAACAGCATCATTATCATGGGGCTATGTATTTTGTCTACTCTGAAAATATTACGAATTCTCAGAATTTCTTGGTTGCACTTTGTTAGTTGTGCTGTGCTAGAAATTTCTTATGATACATAAACATCTTTTTTAAACTGCCAAAATTTAGTTATTGGCACACAGTAGTTATCATAGTTAGTTAGTGCTTGCACCTTGATAAAGTAGTCTGTTATCTTAGTCTTCTAGGAATTTGTTTTGGCAATTTAATCTTCTATGCTTAAAGGGTACATTAGACAGAGATCTATTAAGGGAGACTCATTGTAGCCCTTGATACATGATAGTTGAAAATGAAATGTTGATAACAACAATTTAGTCTATACCATACCAAAATAAGAACTAAATAATTATTTTTTAGAAAAACTGAAAATATATCATAGAGTTAGCTCCAGGCCTTTTAAAAATCTGGTGACTAAAAAATAGTGCCAAAAATTTGGGATTCTTGACTTAATCAAATTATTTCACTAGGTTAAAAGCTAATGCACTAGATTGTCATTGTATACACTTTCTTTCCAAAATATTTAAGAGAATCAATATATTATATATTTCTAAATTTTAAAAGAATCCATTTTGATGCTACATATAAGGCTTATTTCTGTGGTAGCAGCTTCATTTAACGAGAAAAATGAATCTTCTGGGATCTGCAATCTTGTAAGACACAGCCTGATTCAAGCCTTGACTTTCCTAAATCCAAACATGCTGCAAAGATCAAGTCAGCTGCACTGTGCCATGGCCTGCAGCCACATTGTGATTTTGGGAGCACATAGTTGGCAAGACTGTACTATGGTCTGTCCAAGAGAATGCTAGCCAGGATCTTGCCAGCAGTAAGCACCAAGATGTCTTGATAGTTGCCTCAGTGAGTCTTGCTGCTTTGAGTAATAAAAATAACCAAGCACTTTAGATCAAAGATTTATTAGTAACAGACATTCAAATCTAAAAAATTTGGAGTTTCCTTTGTCTAAAATTTTACGCTGAAATGCACTGAATTTTGCACTGAAATAATTTTCTACTTTGCAAAAACTGGCCATTTCTTATAAAAATAAGCATGCCTCTCACATAATCTAGTTATTCCATGTCTAGGTAATTAGTCAAGAGAAATAAATACAACAAAATCTGTTTGCGGAAGCTCAGAGTTGTTTCACATATAATGGCCCAAAACAGGAAACAACATAAATGTCTATCCCCTGTTGAGTGGATAAACAAACTGTGGTACTCCCATAATATTCAATACAACCAGACAATAAAAAGGAATGAATTACTGAGACACACAACATCATCAATGAATCTTAAGAGACTCACGCTAAGTGGAAGAAGCCAGACAGACTATGAACTATTTAAATCCACTTATTTGATATTCTAGAAAAAGATAAAACTCTGGAAACAAATTAGAGGTTGTCAGGAGGTGGACGTAGGTAAAGACACCAACCACACAGTGGCATGAAGGGAATGTTTGTGGTACTGGAAATAGTCCATATCTTGAATATGAACTCGAACACAAGCACACTATCTATGCCTTCAAACTTTACACTAAAAAGGGGGTATATTACATTTTATTTAAATGAGACTTTAATAAATATTCCTGTAAAAGTAATTTTTGGGCAAAGACAATGGGTTGGAAAATAGATGAAATAAGACAGGCCATGGGTTGGTATCAACTAAAGCCAGGTGATGGTTCAGCAGGGATTCATTCAACTATTCCTTTAATGTGTAAACTTTTTCATAACTAATACTTAAAATTTTCCACATGATAGACCTCTAGGCTTACACTATTTACAACCTTTCAGCCATCTTGCCTCATTTTTCCTTGGAGCAAAGCATAAAAATTGTGGAATTTCCACATAATTGATCAAGAAAAAATGCATTAGTTAGATTTTCAACATATATCACAAGTTAACAATTAATAAAACTATCTTAAAAGCCATAGTTGATAAAATTATGGTCAGGCAATAAACACCAAGATCATTAGAAGAAAAAATATTTAAATGTGTCACCATAGATAGTCCTCTAGGTTTTTTAGAGTTCATCTAAAACATGTGACAAATGATTTATTCAAACAAAACAAAAATAAAAAGAGGCCGGCGCTGTGGCTCAATAGGCTAATCCTCCGCCTGCGGCGCCGGCACACCGGGTTCTAGTCCCGGTCGGAGCGCCGGATTCTGTCCTGGTTGCCCCTCTTCCAGTCCAGCTCTCTGCTGTGGCCCAGGGAGTGCAGTGGAGGATGGCCCAAGTGCTTGGGCCCTGCACCCCATGGGAGACCAGGAGAAGCACCTGGCTCCTGGCTTTGGATCAGCACGGTGCGCTGGCCACAGCGTGCTGGCCTCAGCGGCCACTGGGGGGTGAACCAAAGGAAAAGAAAGACCTTTCTCCTTGTCTCTCTCTCTCACTGTCAACTCTGCCTGTCCAAAAAAGAAAAAAAAGGAAAAAAATAAAAATAAAGCTGTAGTTATCCAATCAATTCAATAAACACCTCAAAGTGTCTATCACCCGTTAAAAACACCATGATCTCTCTTTTGAGATACACCCAGCCACAACAAAATTGCTAAGTGCATGGAGGAAAAACTAATAGGGTCTAAAGTGGAGAGTGGATATGGGTGGGGAGAGAAGATAAAAGGGCTAGAAAAGAATCTATGGACAGTCCAAACCGAGAAAAATATGTAAGAAGTTACTTGGCCAGAAAGAGATGTGGAGGGAGGACAAGGAAACAAGTAGAAAGAAAAGCAGTAGATTCCAGGGGGAAAGGACAAGACCAAAGGCAGGAAGGCACAGTACAAAGTTTATCTGGGGAACACCTAGAATAATTGTGCAAAAGAAGCAAAACAAAATTGAATAATTCATTTGTAATCAGCCCAGTTGCTAATGTTGAGTCTATGTGCAGCTCAGTTTATAAATCATATTGTAAATGAATTCATGAATTTATTCCACAAGTAGATAAACTGGTTTTGTTTCATGGTCAGTTACATCCTTAACTCTGGTTGGCCATTCTGCATAGGCATGTTGTTAACCTTAAAGAAAAATCATGAATATATAGTTATATTTGTTGCCTCTTTTAGAGAACCAATGTAAACTTTATTATTTTTGCCCATAAACAGACCTATTTAAGATCTTCTCTTTCAGCCCTTCCTCAGCATTCTGGAAGGGTTTTTGTAGAAAGTGACAATAATTTGCGAGCTAAAAAAGGAATATAAAACTACTAACCAAGGAGTACAAGCAGCATTATTATGTTCTTGCTAAAGCACAGAAGCAAAAACATCTGCAATTAACCATTATTACTAGATGATTTTATTTTATTTTATTTTTGACAGAGTTAGACAGAGAGAAAGGTCTTCCTTTTCTGTTGGTTCACCCCACAAATGGCCACCTTGGCCGGCACGCTGCGCCGATCCAGAGCCAGGAGCCAGGTGCTTCTCCTGGTCTCCTATGTGGGTGCAGGGCCCAAGCACCTGGGCCATCATTCACTGCCTTCCTGGGCCACAGCAGAGAGCTGGACTGGAAAAGGAGCAACCGGGACAGAATCCGGCACCCCAACCGGGACTAGACCCCTGGGTGCCGGCGCCACAGGCGGAGGATTAGCCTAGTGAGTCGCGGCACCGGCCATTAGATTATTCTTAAAAGTCTGTTTTTTTTAAAATCCCATCTATATAAATTCATGTATACAGACCAGCACAGTCATGTTCCTTAGTGAAGGAAAAGAAGTTTCCTCACTATATGATACCAGTGAGGATCAATCTTTTTCCTTCTCTTCACCCACTATCAACTAGGGAGGGTTAAGTGGAATTCTTTCACTTCTGGTTCTCTAATATACAAACCAGAAGTTTAGTGAATGATATATATTAAATACATTGAAAATTAGTTCCTCCACTAATATTTAATTATGAATGATGTGCATCCTTTTACATTTAAGAGCACATGGATGCTTCTAAATTAAAGTACAAAGAGGGACAGTAATAGGGGAATGAGTGAACTTATCCCTCTGCATAAGTAACAGCAACTCCATCATTATACTCATATGATTTGATAATTCAGAAGACAGACAAAATACTTCATGAGGAACAAATCTCAGATACTACAATAAGGGAATCTATTGTGAAAAAATATATACACGAAGTTGTAGGGGTAATCTAGTCAAAGGATCAGGCCCAAACACACTTTTCTACGACCCAAGCACACTTGAGCCTATTTTAAAAGGCACATTAGTAGGGGTGAAAAGAGTTCAGGCCAGTTAGTCCTTGGCACCTCAATCAAGATTGCCAGCATAGTTATCAATTAATGTTGCAGTGGTTTCAGTAATGCATACACGTGTCAAATAGGAACTATACTGAGTCCACCACTTCAGTTTACACACGATCCTGAACACCTGTCAGGTCGTGATGATTTTCAGTCACTACTGACCCAGGATAAATTTTAACAGGTGACAGGCTTTGGATCAAATTACCAATTCCCTGAGGCATTCAGTCCTCCCAATCCTAAGTATTTTTGGCATGATTTATATGTTCTTTAGCTTCCTTCATAATATAATTTAGAGTTATGTCAATTCTAGTACAATTCCTGAAATTCCTGTAAATTTACATTTACATTTCCGGTAAATGAGAAAATTCTTAGTGCTCAGTTTTCAAGATCTCTGAAACAGGAAATCACAAACAATGGAACACAAAGGAAAAATAACAGTTAATGTTACAGAAGAATAAGAGGACATAATTCAGACCATTGTATTCCATCTTGTATACAATCGCGCATGAGGGTGAGATTGATGGGCATTTTAAAACATGTACAAATATCGTCTAAAAACTTCTCAACAACGAAACACACTGAAAATGGAATTTTTGAAATGGGAATTTAAAATATAAAGTTTTAAATTCTAAAATGAACATTTAGTGCTTTCCCCACACATCTTCAGGAAATAAAAAGAAAAAAAGCAGATCAAGCATTTGTCCTATTTGCTAAGCATAAATCATTATTCCCTCCAGGAGAGTGGAAGTCCAGTCATTTGCCAAGCCCTTTTAAGCATGTTATCATATGGTAAGCTCAGCAATGCTGTTACTACTATTCTTCATTGCTCAAGCTCTCCACTTGACTGGTGATTTGTGGCTGTTTGTCTAAGGTGTTGAAGTTAAGTAACTAGTCTCTGAGTTCCTCTTTTCAAGTAGAAGTTTAGTGTTTATTAATTTCCAGCCATTCTTCATTAATTATAAATAAAGTCCTATCATAAATATGATAATTTCTATATTGACTCTAAAATTTATTTTGTACCACTGTCAATGAAAAAATAAAGTATTCTGTGAGATCTCAGATTTTAAGCAAAACAATGGCTTTTCTTATTGCTTTAATATTTTGCAAAATGAAAGCAGGCAATTACATGCTGGTTCACAAATGGGGAAAAAATGCTAGCAGTCTAGGAGTCTAAATGTGTGAGAACAGCTGAATTATAAAGATAAACTAATTGTCACGGGACAGCAGGCCCTTCACAATCAGGCTCCAATGTGCCTTTCCAGACTGACTGCCCTGTACTACCCTTTTCTCCTCCACATGCCCTATTACTGTGTTCTAATTCCCCTACAGTATTCATACGCTTCAGAAAACACTGATAATTTCCCCACCTTCCAACATTTGCTAACATTGCTTCGTCTGCCTGAACCAGCCAATCTCCCCTCTGGCTGACAAAGTCCTCAACTTCTGACCTCTCATTCCTGTTTCTCAGCACATGATGATGATAGGCTTGTACTTCAAGGGCAAAGGGCACGCAGTAGCCCTCACTCGCACAAGCCACAAAACCATGAGTTATCTCTGATGACCCTGTCCTTCACTGCTCTAAATCAAGTCTATCTCTAAATCTTGTCCATTTGCCTTCTAAAAATCCCAGAATGCATCTGATTCTTTTTTATTTCCATTGTAATCAAGCCAGTCTGGGCTATTGTAATA
Organism: Oryctolagus cuniculus; assembly: GCF_964237555.1. Lineage (NCBI taxonomy): Eukaryota > Metazoa > Chordata > Mammalia > Lagomorpha > Leporidae > Oryctolagus > Oryctolagus cuniculus. Next base: position 50,328,504 of record NC_091434.1, read on the forward strand.
ATGTGTCTATATAAGAACAGGTAAGAGTAGCTTGTTTCCCCAAAACCCTTTTTTTTATTTTTTACAGATTTATTTATTTTATTTGAAAGAGTTACAAAGAGAAGGAGAGACAGAGAAACCTTCCATGCACTGTTTCACTCCCCAGATGGCCACAAAGACCAGGCAGAAACCAGGAGGTCCATCTGAATCTCCCATGCTGGTGGCTAGGGCATGAACACTTGGGCTATCTTCTGCTGCTTTGCCCAGCCATTAGCAGTGAGCTGGATTAGAAGTAGAGCAGCTAGGACCCGAACTGGTGCATATGGGAGGCTGGTGTCATAGGCAGCAGTTTTACCTGCTATGCCACGTCAGCCCTGGTTTCTCTACTTTTACTCTTCTCTACCTTAAAATTCATATCCAGAAGGCACCAAAGTGCCTCTTCCAATTGTTGGTACTGGAAAGCAGGTTTCAAAAAGTGACATATTGCAGTGAGCTGGATATTAAACTTGAGTTTGCAAATCCAAAATGGGGACTTTGATCGAAAGCCAGAGCCAACATGAGGAGCAAAAAAGTAGTTATGGGGGTTGGCACCGCAGCTCACTAGGCTAATCCTCCGCCTGCGGCGCCGAAACCCCAGGTTCTAGTCCCAGTTGGGGCACCGGATTCTGTCATGGTTGCTCCTCTTACAGTCCAGCTCTCTGATGTGGCCCGGGAAGGCAGTGGAGGATGGGGGTCCTTGGGCCCTGCACCCACATGGGAGATCAGGAGGAAGCACCTGGTTCCTGGCCGTAGTGTTGGGGGGTGAACCAACGGAAGGAAGACCTTTCTCTCTGTCTCTCTCTCTCACTGTCTAACTCTGCCTGTCAAAAAAACAAATTTGTCACCAAGGCAGGCACAAAAAAATGGCAAGACCACTCATGTTCATGAATTGGAACAATTAAAATTATTAAATATCTGTACTACCTAGGGGCCAGCATTGAGGTACAGTGGGTTAAGCCACTGCTTGGGACTCAGGCATTATATGCCAAAGTGTTGATTTGAGTCCTGACTACTTTGCTTCTAATCCAGCTTCCTGTTAACATGTCTGAGAAGGCAGCAGAAGATGGATCAAATACTTGGGCCTCTGCTACCCATGGGGAGACTTGGATGCATTTCTTGACTCCTGGCTTCAGCTTGCCCCAATTGTGGCTGTTGAGGCCATTTTGAGAGTAAGCCAGTGGATAAAATATTCTCCCTCTCACTCTCTTGTTCTGTATTTCAAATAAAATAAATATATAAATCTTAAAAAAATTCTATACTAACCAAAATGATCTGCAGACGCCATGAAGTCCACAACAAAATATCTATGAAATTCTTCACAGAACTAAAATTTATATGAAAGCACAGAAGTCTGTGGGTAGCCAAACTAATTTTGAACAAAAAGAACAATGCTGGAATTATCACAATACCTTATTTTAAGACATACTACAGAGCTACTGTAATCAAAACGGTATGGTAATGGCATAAAAGCAGACATACGGATCGGTGGAACAGAACAGACATCAAAGAGTTGAATCTATGCACCTACAGCCAACTTATCCTGGACAAAGCTACCAGAGACAGATCCTGGAGAAAGGACAGCCTCTTCAACAAACAATGCTGGGAAAACTGGATATCCATATGCAGAAGATTAAGCCACGATACCTCCTCATCCCTTACCTTATACAAAAGTCAACTCAAAATGATTAAGCCCAGAAGCTATGAAACTATTTGGAGAAGACACAGGAGGAACACTTCAAGACAATGAAATAAGCAATGAGTTGTTTAAGATTACACCCCAAAAGCAGAAGCAATAAAAGTTAAACTAGGCAAAAAGGATTATATAAAATGAATAAGCTTCTGCAGACAAGGGAAACAAGCAACAGAGTGAAGAGAGAATTGAAAGAATGGGAGAAAATATTTGCAGATTAATCCCCTGACAAAGGATTAATATTTAGAATATATAAAAAACTCAAAAAAAACTGAACCTCAAAAACAAAACAAACAAAAACCCCAAACAATCTAGTTAGGAAATGGGCAAAAGATCTGAAAAGATATTTCTCAAAAGAAGAAATATAAAAGGTCAAAAAATATGAAAGAATGCTCAAGATCACTAGGCATCAGGGAACTACAAATAAAGCCACAAAGAGTCACCACTGACAGCAGTTAGAAAGGCTAGTACCGAAAAGACAAAGATTATGCTGCCGAGGACGCGGAGAAAAGCGGAGAAAAGGGCAATTTACACAATCCGGTGGGAATGCAAATTAGTACAGCCATCAGAGAGAACAGTTTAGAAATTCTATACTAAAAACTAAAGTAGATCATATGACTCAGAGACCCCACTTCTGGAAATATATTTGAAGGAAATGAAATCAGCATAGGAAGGAGATACTTGTGTTTCCATGTTCCTTACAGCACTGTTCACAATAGCCAAGATATAGAATCTACCAACGTGTCCACTGATGGAAGAATGAATATAGAAATTGTGGTGGATATGTAAACAATGGAATATCATTCAGCCATAAAAAAAAGAAGGAAATTCTGACATTTGTGACATAATGGATGGGCCTGGAGGTCATCATGTTACATGAAATCAGACACAGAAACATGAATATCACATGTTCCTTCTCATACGTGGAAGTTAAAAAAAATACAGTTGATCTGAATGTAAAACAGTGAGGACTAGAGGCTGGGTGGAAGAGGAAGGCAGTTTAGGCAGAGATTGGATAATGGGTACCAAAAGCAGTTCCATGAAGTTAACAGGTTATCACACAAACATGTGATAACAGTTGACAGTGGTGCTTCATATGCTGTATAAAGAACTGGAAGAGTTTGGGCTCTAAACACTAAGGAAATGGAAAGGCTAATGTTTGGTTTATACTATGTACACATGTTAAAAACACTGCATTATGCTACATAAAAATGTATAAGTATTACATGTTAATCCAATTTTAATAGAGAAAAATAAATAAATAAAATTAATAAAGAAATAGAACTGTCAAACATGTTAACCAGTGCACCTGTTTTTCTGAAGGACAAATTGTTTTTGTAAAGTAACATTATGACTTTTTCAGTGCCTACCAATCTCTCTCTCTCTCACACACACACACATACACACACACCACAAACACACACACACATTTTATATATATGGTGGGTGTCAGCAAACTTTGAAGGCTGCTTGTGTCTGTAAATAAAATGTTACTGGAACACAGCCGTCCTCACCTGTTATTATCCCTGACCGCATTTGCACTGCTCCAGGAGAGCTGAGAAGTATGACAGACTGTCATACCACTGTGTATTTAAGTTACACATAATCTGTGTAACTTAAAATAGTTACTACCTGAGCTTTTGTAACAAAAGTTTGTTGTTCTCTGATCCACCAAATCATTCTATATATTATTTTCTTTACTCAACAATATATCATTAATACTTTATTAATTAAAGCTGCCACCTGTGATGCTGGTACCCAGTATCAGAGCACTTGCTGCTATACTTCTAATCCAGCTCCCTGCTAATGTTCCTGGGAAAGCAGTGGAAGATGGCCCAAGTACCTGGATGGCTCATATACCTGGGCTGCTGAACCCATATGGATGAGATTCCAAGGTCTTGGCTTTGGCTTGGCCCAGCCCCTACTGTTGAGGCCATCTGGGGAGCGACATAGAGAATGGGAGCTTTCTCTCTCTCTCTCTTTTTCTCTCTCTCACACTTTCTCTGTCTTTCCCTCTACACTTTGCCTTTCAAATTAATAAAAATAAATCTTTAAAATACATTTTTAAAAATCAGACCAGCACAGTGGCATAGAAGGTGAAGCCTCTGCCTGCAGTGCCAACATCCCATGTAGCTGCTGGTTCAAGTCCTGGCTGCTCCACTTGTGATCCAGCTCCCTGCTAATGTGCCTGGGAAAGCTGTGGAAGATGGCCCAAGTACTTGGGACCCTGCATCCACATGGGATACCCAGAAGTAGCTCCTGGCTCCTGACTTTGGCCTGCCCCAGCCCCAGCCATTGTGGCCATTTGAGGTGTGAACCAGCGATGGACAACCTCTCGATCTCCCCTCCCCCTTCTCTCCCTGTATCTCTGCCTTTCAAATAAATAAATATTTCTTTAAAAAAAAAGATTAAAAATCAATAAATATAAAGGGGCAGGCAGGCATTTGCTGGTGTGTCATATTGGGAGACCTGGGTTTAATATCAGCTCTTGTGTCTGATTCCAACTTCCTCCTAATATGGATGCTGGGAGAGAGCAGTGAAGGCTCAAATAATGGGGTTCCTGCCACCCACCTGCAAGACCCAGATTGAATTTCTGGCTCCCAGCTCCGGCCTGGCCCAATCCCGGTCATTGCAGGCATTTGGGGAGTAGACCAGCAGATAGGAGCTTCTCCTTTATTTTTATTTTATTTGCCTCTCAAATTTAAAAAAAAAAGACAAGCTTACTTTGGTGCATCAAAATTTTGAATATTAGGGTCTTCAAAAGTTCAGGAAAATGTATATATGAAAAAACTATAAATGGATTTCAAAACATTTTTGCACCACATTCTTAGTTCTCTATTTTAACGAACTTTTTGAAGTACTCACATATGGACATAGATCATTTTATTTTTTTTAAAGATTTATTTATTTACTTGAAAATTAGAGCTACACAGAGAGAGGAGAGGCAGAGAGAGAGAAGTCTTCCATACACTGGCTTACTCCGCAATTGGCCGCAATGGCTGGAGCCACGCTGATCCAAAGCCAGGAGCCAGGAGCCTCCTCTGGCCCTTCCCATGCAGGTGCAGGGGCCCAAGAACCTGGGCCATCCTCCACTGCTTTCCCAGGCCACAGAAGAGAGCTGAACCGGGAGTGGAGTAGCCGGGACCTGAACCAGTGCCCATATGGGATGCTGGCACTGCAGGCAGTGGCCTCACCTGCTTCGCCACAGCGCCGGCCCCAGACATAGATCATTTTAATGGCTGTATGGGATTTTATTAATAAAGGAGTTAATTATCTGACTCTCTGGTTGATGGATATTTAGACTTCTAATTCTAGTGCATAAAAAATGCTGCCACAACATTACACTTAAACATCTTACTGCATTTGAATTTTTCTTTATGAATTTTGGTGCTCAGATATAAGGTTAGGGGAAGGTCAAAAGCTCCATACCTTCTATATTTGGTACATATTTCTAAACCGCTTTCCAGAAGGAGTTAAAATATTTCCATATTTATACAGAGAGAATGGAAGTTCTCATTTTGCACTCTTCCCTTGACATCTCTAGGATAAGAAAATTTTTCTGCATCTTTAAAAATATATGTGCATCTCTGTGTTTCCATCTGTATTATCTGATTCCTAAAGAGGTAAAATATCCTTCATGGCCATTTGTGTTTTTTTTCTTTATGAAATATGGACTACATTGTTTTGTAGTTACACAATAATATTCTTTGTTTACTTTGCCAGTTTTTTATTGGAGCATTTCTTAAACTGATTGGTAAGTGTGCCTTTAAGTTCAACAATTCATGAAGGCAAAACAGAGACTGAGAATATGGCTATGAAGAAAATAAGCATAGTTCTTGTCCGCACAGCGAAAACTCAGTTTTTTTTTAAAGTTATTCTGTTTGGCATGTAAAACATAGAAGTCTCTAAAATTCAGGAATTGGTTTATAAACAGGTCCTAGAAAGAACAACATAATGAACAAGTCAAACCAAGCCACTGGAAAATTGATCTGATCATGGAACAATTAGGCTTGCTTCTAAAGCCTGTGTGCTAACAATTCCACAAGCCAGATCCTTAAGGTTCCTAGAATGTTAATGCTAGTTTGTGATGAAAATAATGTTTTTAGTTTTTTAATGCTTATAACTTTCAAACAATACAGAAATATGTAAACGAGAAAGGAAAAACCACCTAAAATTTCCGACCCAAGCATCATCTTATATTTGTTTTCACTCTTCCCACTAATTTTTGGTACAGATCTCACACCTGAAACATATGACAGGGAATTAAGACGGTCAAAAATCAAAGCAAAGGGAGCCAGTGCTGCAGCACAGTAGGTTAAGCCTCTGCTTCTGGTGCCGGCATCCCATATGGGTGCTGGTTCGTGTCTTGGCTACTCTGCTTCCAATCCAGCTCCCTGCTAATGGCCTGGGAAGACAGCAGAAAATGGTCCAAGTGCTTGGGCCCCTACACCCATTTGGAAGACCCAGAGGAAGCTCCTGGCTCCTGGCTTCAGATTGGCCCAGCTCCTTCTGTTGGGGCCATTTGGGGAGTGAATCAGCCAATGAAAGCTCTCTCTAACTCTGCCTTTCAAATAAATAAATAAATCTTCAAATAATTGACTTTCATTGACAAAACTACATTTTGAAATTCTGCAATGTCTAGTTTGACTTGACAAAATAAAAGAACACTCAAATTTAAATGTATAGGTCTGAACAAATATTGTTAAGCATGGAAGAATTTAAAGAAATTCTAAATACTCTTTCAAGACCTATTATAAACCTCAAGAATAGTCAGCTATACTTATATACAATATAGTTCTTAAAAATTTATAAAAGAAATTGATAATCAAACACCACTGATGACATATTTATATCAAATTCACATAACTGTTCCTAATTATAAATATAGATACATTCCAGGATTATCCACAAGTATGAACTCCTATTATCACTTATTGCTCTTACATATGCACACTGAAAGAAGATATGCCCTTTCACCTTTTACATACTACTCAGAAATATTAGAGTATCACCAGCTGCTATAAGGTCACACTGAATTTTGGGTGCTAATTGTAGCAGACTTATGCACAGCACTTAATTTTAAAATAAACCTGTCATTTTAAATCTTCATTCTAATAATTCCTCCTGCTTAAATGGAAAAAAATCTGCTAAGAGGCCATCTTCATATGTACTTCTCCATCTACGCAAAATGGGATTGATATACACAGCATGTGAAACTTGATAGAAAAATTAGCTGGCTGAAACCTGCCGTCAAGTTTGATCTCTGGTACACAGCCGCCACATGGTTCCCCCTGACTCTATTAAGAGGAGAGCACTGTGCATGCACGTCCCAGCTAGGATTTGGAATATAATGTGGCATGTGGAGTGAGGGCAAGGGTTAGGAGCAAGAAATATTACTCTTTTAACAAATGGTGGTGGGTATAAAGTTAATGCTAAGGTACGTAATCTTTCCAAGGGTCAGTTTAAGTACTTGTATTTTAGTACATGCAATAAAGCTGCTCTCAAATTCTAATCATGGAATTCTAGACCAGGTTAGATTGAGCTTTATAATTAAAATACAAAACCAAGGATTCATTAGCTAAATTAATTGTGTTTCTGGAATAATTAAATTTTCCCTATTTTTTCAATTACGGCTGCACTGTGCTAACTCCCTCAGTGCCATTTGCTTCCACATCTTGGTTCCGTGGATCCTGACTTTTCCTTTCAAGTGGATTTTCCTCCATTCTTCTCTCAGTTTCAAAACCCATTTCATAATACCTAATGCACACATCACTGCCTCCAAGAAGTCATTCCCTTCCCACCCTCCAAACTCAATTTATTGTTTCCTCTGCACGCTTTCAGCATTTTCCCTGTGACCTTTACTCAACGGCTACTCCAATATGATTCGAGGCACAGACAGTTCTTTACACTTCAGCCTCTTTTTTAAAAAGACTTATTTGTTTATTTGAAAGGCAGAGAGAAAAAGCGAGTGAGAGGGAGAGAGCAAGAGAGTGAGAGCGAGAGAGAGCAAGCTTTCATCTGGTGGTTCACTCCCCAGATGGCCACAGTTGTCAGCACTGGGCCAGATTAAAGCCAAGCCAAGAGCCCAGAAGTCTATCCAGGTTTCCCATGTGGGTGGCAGGGGTCCAAACACTTGGGCCACCTTCCACTGCTTTCTCAGGTGTTTGAACAGGGAACTGGATTGGAAGTGGAGCAGCCGTGACGCCAACCGATGTTCAAATGGATGCAGGCAGCTTAACCTGCTATACCACAACACTGGCCCACTTCAGCCTCTTTCACTAGGCTGTACATTATGCAAACACAAGAAATAGTTTTACTGAGGTGGGCACTGGTATGGGGTTAAGCTGCCACTTGGCACGTCGGCATCCCACACTGGAGAGCTGGCTGGAGTTCTTGCCCTTCTGCTGTCCACACAGCTCCCTGCTCATGTGTCTGGGAAGTAGATGATGGCTCAGGTGCATGAGTCCCTGCCACCCACATGTGAGAAACTTGGATGATGTTTCTGGCTCCTGGCTTTGGCCTGGTCCAGCCCCAGCTATTTGAGGCCGTTTAGGGAGTAAACCAGCAGATGGAAGCTATTGCTTTCTGTTTTCCCCTCTGTCTCTGCCTGACTTTCAAATAAATCAATCAAACTTTTTATTAATCTAGGCTTTCTGTGAAGTGCCTAGCTCACTAAATTCACAGGATGTTCATTTTTAAAATTTAATTCAAAAGCCTTTACTAAGCATCTACTATGTACAACAGTATGCCAGTGTGACAAATATTGTCTGTTAACACTCCACTGTTCCACATACTTCTATGGCAGGACTTCAAAAAATGTACAGAAAAATGAATTAAAAGTTTATTTTGTTGCAAAAAGTTTTGAAATCCATGCACAGTTTTTCCATAATACATATTTTTCATGGATTTTTGAAGACTCTCCCCCTTATATGTTTTCTCTAGAACCACCGGGACTAGAAGCTTGAAGAAGACATTTCTCCCATTCCACTGCCAAATGGGTTCTGGTTTGATTCTGCTATTTACAGGTACTCATGTTGGACTAGAGACCAAAATGAAGACAGGAACCATTCTTTTTTGTTTCTGGCAACTGCAAAGTGTGGCCTCTCCGCTCTTTCTCTTCTTAAGTTTTATTTATTTGAAAGGCAGACTGAGAGATAGAGAGAAAGAAAGAGTAAGAGCTATCTTCCATCCATTTGCCCACTCCCCAAATGCGCATAATAACCAGGGCTGGGACAGGCCAAACTCAGCAACTAGGGACTCCAACTGGGTCTTCCACAAGGGTGGCAGGAATCCAAGGACTTGGACCACCACATATTGCATCCCACGCACACCAGCAGGAAGCTGGATCAGAAGTGGAGGACTCTAGTTAATATAACTTGTATGTTTCTCCCATTCTAACTTTTTTATAACTATTCCCCTATATTAAAATCTCACGTGTTGAAACACTTACCTTGGTTTCTGTTTTCCTAGTTGAACCCTAACTGATATAGCTGGATACTGGGGAAGCAGAGATTTTATAGTAAAGTAGAATAGGAGGAAGCAAACTTTTTCTGTAAAGAGCTGCACAGAAAAGTGTGTTACATTTTGTAGGCTACATGCTATCTCACACATAAAGCTAGGGGTGTTCTAGAAGAAGGAGTAGCTTTGTCCTGTGGACCCAGTCCACAGGCCATGGTTTTTTGATCCCTGAAACAGAGGAAAGTAATGGATACACAATCATTGCAATACAACATACTAACTAATACAGAAAGGATAATGCCTAAATCTTCCTGGAGCAGTCATACTGCCTTGACAAAGGCATTGAAGATGAGCTGAATTTTCCAAAATGAGTAGATATTCAACAGTCTAATATGGCATTCCAGAAACAAAGAGTGCTCAACATTCTGAAGACATGTAAGGTGGAGAGAATAACTGTCTTGCTTAGGGTAAATTTAAATGATTCAGAATCAGAAACAGCACAATACCAGTGTATCACAAGTCCATTATATGTTAGGTGAAAGACATTTAAAAGCATTTACAAGACATCTGCCAAAGACAGAGCTAGTGGAACTAAAAGTACATTAGAATTCACCAGGGGTTGGCGATACAGATAAGGATTAACTAAGAAGGGACAGCATGGGATAGTTTTTGAGGGTGATGAAAGTTTTCTGTATCTTGATTATATTTGTGATTAGGTAACATTTACATTTGTAAAGATTTGTAGAAATATGCACCAAAAGAGTGATTGTTATATGCAAATAAACTATATAAAAATAATCAGTTCATTATAGACATATGATGCAAGGGGAAGGAGAATGGGAAGAGATCAGAATCCAAAGGCGGGGCCACCACTGTGGCGTAGTAGGTGAAGCCGCCGCCTGCAGTGCTGGCATCCTGTAAGAGCGCCTGTTTGGGGCCTGGCTGCTCCAATTCTGATTCAGCACCTGGTATGGCCTGGGAAAGCAGTAGAAGATGGCCCAAGTCCTTGTGCCTCTGCACCTGTGTGGGAGAACCGGAAGAAGCTCCTGGCTTTGGATTGGCCCAGCTTCATCTGTTGTGGCCATTTGGGGAGTGAACCAGCAGATGGAAGACCTCTCTCTATCTCTCTCTCTGTCTCTCTGTCTCTCTCTGCCTCTGCCTTTCTGTAACTCTGCCTTTCAAATAAATAAAATAAATCTTAAAAGAAAAGAATCCAAAGGCAACCAGAGTCAGACCCTCAATTACTCTATATTCTCTGCTAAAGATCTTGAAATTTAAAGCCCTGTTCTAGATAGTGCACAACTCAAATAATTGCAAATTCAACTTTGCAAATAGTTTAATCACTTTTAGAAAGAAAAACTCCTGTATTAGCATGGAGCATTAATGAAAATGAGTATTGACAAGAAGGATAGACACTAAGTATACAGTGGTCACCTTGATTGGTTTTTTGGGAGATAAACCTAATAGATCTCAGTGGTCAATTATATGTGAGAGATAAAATGCAAAGAGGCATCTAAAAAGAATACATCTCCAACCTTGAGCAATTGGATAGATAATGAGACCCAGAGAACAGACTAAAACTATAGAAAATGTTACAAATTTTACACCTTATATAACAAATCCCACTTTTGGGCTGTTCGACAAGCAGCGAGTACAGAACAATCAAGATTAGGCCTTAATCATTTAAAGTGATCATAAATGTACCTAGTGATTTTTCTTTACAACATGGCACAAGATGTCCCTATAGGGATTCCTCAAGCCAAGACCGTGTCCTGGATTATGAACAAAATATGTATGTGCTCTGGTCTCCAATGATATTATTTTGAATATGCATCCATATGCTTTTTTTTTTACAGGCAGAGTGGACAGTGAGAGAGAGAGAGAGAGAGAGAGAAAGGTCTTCCTTTTCCATTGGTTCACCCCTCAATGGCCGCTGTGGCTGGCGCACTGCATCCGGTGCACTGCACTGATCTGAAGCCAGGAGCCAGGTGCTTCTCCTGGTCTCCCATGTGGGTGCAGAGCCCAAGCACTTGGGCCATCCTCCACTGCACTCCCAGGCCACAGCAGAGAGCTGGACTGGAAGAGGAGCAACTGGGACAGAATCCAGCACCCCGACCGGGACTAGAACCCGGTGTGCCGGCGCCGCAGGCGGAGGATTAGCCTATTAAGCCATGGCGCTGGCCTCCATATGCTTTGTCTTTGGACATGTAGCCTAAACATCTTTAGTACAGCACAGGATTTCTGCCCAGTCTACAGCTGCAGAGTATACATGTAAATACAACTTCATTTATCTTTTCTCTTTCATACAGTAGAATGAACTGGCTGCTTAACATATGAAGACAATACTTCAAAAAGTCTGTAGAAAAATAGAACTAAAGGATAATGCATATTTTCCATGAACTTTGGAAAGATCACACACATACACTAATACCGAAAATAGCATCTTGTGCTCTCACTCAAAAAAAAAAAAAAAAAAAAAAAAAACGTTTTACGATTCCAAGCCCCTATATCAAGCCAACCTGCTTAATGTAGGCTCACAGCCCCAGGAAGCCCAGCACAGGATGTATCCAGTGAAATTGGCTCCAGTATGAGCACACGACAGTCAGGATGCTGCCCTCCTATTGCATTACTTCTACACATGCCATTTTTATTTGTATAACATCAACACAGTCACTATTGTATCTAGTGCCCCCTGCAGGACACGGTGGACTTTTAAGGCAACAATAGGTATACATTTACAAGTACAGGAAATTAGTGTGAGAAAAAAACTGGTACTTTTCCTCCTTCATAGAGTTTTGGCACGCCCTCAGAAACTATCTAAAGGATGTAATTATAGTTCAATTGGAAAACATGCCTAACTAATGTATCTTTATTTCAAACAACTTAAATACAGATCAGAAAATGTAAACATTTACATGTGTTACGTACAGGTTAGTAAAGATGATCTTTTGAAGCTCTGTTAGTGCTCCAAAAAGATCTCTAAGCAGCTTTTCTTTTTCCTTAACATTTTGCCAAGATAATCCTCTTAAAATTAAAGAGACTGTTCTATCATAAGAAAAAATAAATGTTTTAAATATTTGACTTTTTTGTGGCCAGTACTGTGGCGTAGGGGGTAAAGCTGTGGCCTGCAGTGCCAGCATCCCATATGGACACTGGTTCAAGTCCTGGCTGCTCCACTTCTGATCCAGCTCTCTGCTATAGCCTGGGAAAGCAGTGGAAAACGGCCCAAGTCCTTAGGCCCCTGCACCCGCATGGGAGACCTGGAAGAAGCTCCTGGCTCCTGGCTTCGGATCGGCACAGCTCCGGCCGTTGTAGCCATCTGACAGAATGGATCAGTGGATGGAAGACCTCTTTCTCTCTCTCTGCTTCTCCCTCTCCATAACTCTGCCTTTTAAATAAATAAATAAATCTTTAAAAATAAATAAATATTTGACTTTTTAAAATAAAGAGAATAATAGAATAAAAACAGAGACTTATCCTCAAAATGATACATATTTCTCAAGATTTCCTACCAAAGTATCTCTTAGAAAAGATGAATATCACTACAAGGATAAAATTTGACAAGGCTTCAAATTTTATCTTAAATATCATGTAGATTTTTTTTAATCCAGAAAATGTTTCTATTGGTTTCTGCGCAAAAGTTATGCTATGTCGCTACATCATTTTTGAGTAAAATCAACACCTTGGGGAAGAAGCTGTGCTTATCCTAGCTTACACCAGTGTGCTCTGACCGCACATGTTGTTCAGCTTGAGATGAGCCAATTAAGAAAACATGGACCCATTCTGCAGTTTATAATACATCATAATGAAATAGCAGTTATCATACTTGGACAAGTTTATGATTATACAACTGTAAATTATATGTTAACATGGATGCATATAAAAATGAAATAGCAGCTTGGAAGAACTTCTGCTCGAATAAAAATATAAATGAAATACTACGGGGTTGGAAAAATCTCTCCTTTCTGAGCCTTTATCCAAAGGGATATTTGCTCAGCAGTCTCAGCTAAGTTTAAGTTTCTCTTCTCAGGGTACCCTCAACTGACCTCTGTTACCTCACTTACCTCTGACCTGCCTTCAGAGAGGCAGCATCATGATACAAAAGCTCCAGATGAGGAACAAAACAAGTCTAAGTGTGGCTCTGCCACTTCATATGTGACCTTGAGAAATTCCATTTGCAACAAAAATAATGAGGTCATCTGAGACTATTTGCTAGACACGATCCTGTTATTGTATTTACACAGCCGCTACCTTTCCAAACAAACCTACAAGACAAATATTCTATGTCCTATGCACAAATGGTTTTATAACCTGTCGAAGGGCAGGCAGGTAGCCAATAAATGGCAGGATCTAGAGTTTCATTAATTCATCTTCATATGTAATGCTTCCTCTGCCTTTTGTTTATTAAAACCAGCTGATAAATGTAAAAGTGAATTATTTGATGCAAGAAAAACTTATTTCAATTTACACAGAGAATGCAGAAGAATAATTTGAGCCAATAAAGAGGTGAATTATTTTACTGGCATATTTACTCCTAGGAAATTTAGGAAGTAGCCATGAGGTTCATGATAATTAGTAGGGAGACACCTTGTTGATAGAGTCCATACCCATTTTGAAATGAGTTTTTCTGTCATTCCATATATAGCCTTCTGCACATCAGTCATAATCTTGAACAATGGGTAGTTCTCCAATTAAGAGTACAAGAAGTTTATTGTGGGATAACTGCTACAAAAGGTAAAAAGAGGAGAGAGAAGGACTAGGCCAGGAGAGCCTCTGATCATGTAGATCTGACAGAGTTTCAGTTCATTCAAAGGGCATCTCCGGAGCACATACTCTCCAGTGGGGAGTCTGGTGTTGGGAAAAACAGTGAGGCTACAGTGTCCACACATGCTGTTATTAGCTGAGACGTCTCTGAAAAGCTGAGCTCTGACAGATGCTGAAGCATTAAGCTGGAGGCTACTACTCCCTGCAAATGAATGTCAAGGTCTTTTTTCAGAAGTGGTCACAGTAGTACCAAGAATCTAATACAGGGAATAGATACAATAAAATGGAAGAGAGCCATACCTTTTTTTGTAATGGTAACAAGAATCTATAAGTGAAAAGAATAAAGCCATTCCTTTTATTTGGAAGCAAAATGCTTAGAAATCCACGTGATACTAGCATTGTCACAGAAATAGAATAATTTGGATACTGGGTGAATACCCAAAAGAACTGAAAGCCAAAACTCATATGGCTATTCGTACACCCAGGTTCACAGCGACAATATTCACCACAGCAAAAGAGGGAAAGTGACTCAAGCAACTATCGACAGTTGACTAGAAAAACAGAATGTGGTGTATACGTACATATACGTAAACAACGTACACATACGTAAACAAAATATGCTATATTCTTCAGCCTGCAAAAGAAAGGACACCTTTGCTACAACATGAGTGAAGCTTGAGGGCATTATGCTAAGCAAAACAAGCCAGTCACAAAAGGACAAATACTCTATGATTCCATGCATGTGAAGTGCCTACAGTAATGAAACTCACGCAACAGAGGGGGAACGGTGGCTTCTAGGGGCTGGCAGCAAGGAGGAGGGAAAGCAGGCACATATGGGTACATAGTTTCAGCCTGGGAAGATGCAACAGTTCTAGAGATGACTGTGGCGACAGCTTCACAACAATTGGAATGTGCTTGATGCCACATAATGCAGCTGAAAAAAAAAAAGCAGCTCATTTAAAGAGAGAAGAAAACCTAGAAATCTGAGTTTCACATGAGAAATGAGAAAAGAATGGTTGATTTGATACATGGTACTGATTCAACTGGTCGTTCATCTGCAAAAAACCTTAAAGCCTGATGTCACAACATAGTAAAAACTTAAATCCAGACTGATTCCATATTTAAAAGTAAAAATAATGCAGTAAAAATCTTAGGAGAAAAGCTAAAAAATAGAATTCAGAACACATTCGACCATGTTAAATAAACATGCATGATATATTTAAAAATTCAACACACATGATACATTCAGGCAAATATTTTCATTGCTACTGACATTAAATGAGTATCTGGCTCAGCAAGTGTTCTTAAAAACTGCTAGAAGACAATGAAGAATTTAAATATCTATTAAAATAGATATGAGGAGCTGGCACTGTAGCATAGCAGGTAAAACTGCCACCGAGAGTGCCAGCGTCCCATATGGACACTGGTTCAAGTCCTGGCTGCTCCACTTCTGATCCAGCTCTCTGCTATAGCCTGGGAAAGCAGTAGAAGATGGCCCAAGTCCTTGGGCCCCTGCACCCGTGTGGGAGACCTGGAAGAAGCTCCTGGCTCCTGGCTTTGGATCAGCACAGCTCTGGCCATTGTGGCTATCTGGGGAGTGAACCAGCGGATGGAGGACCTCTCTCTGTCTCTACCTCTCTCTGTCACTCTTTCAATTAAATAAAATAAATCTTTAAAAAAAATCCAGGTTATGCTAATAAATGATTAAAGGCTATGAGAAGACAGGCCCTAGAAGATGAGATGATGATTATTCCTGCCCCAGTCAAGTTTCATGTCGGATATTGCAAACTCAATCATTCTCCTAAATGAATACAACCCATGAATGACAAATGCACTTGTAGTTGAGAAAATGTGACTTTAAAAATCAATGAGGTGTCATTTATATGCCTCAGACTGGGCCAAGATTTTTTATTGCTTGCAGGTGAAAACATGTAGACAATATTACTTGATGACAGCTGAATGGAACATAACAATGGCCAATAAAGTCTGAAGAAGTGACTGAGACATGACCTTAGCTACTCATGGACTGTCTTCAAATAAATCTGAGGAGACGATTTAAAAACTGTATTTGCAGTCAGACCAAAGAAAATAAGAGGAAATTAGAAATCTAAAACATATTGTTGGGAATCTGCAGGATACTATTTAAAAACCCAACATTCGGGTTCTAGGAGTTCCTGAAGGCATGGAGAGGGAGAAAGGATTAGAAGGCCTTTTTAGTGAGATATTAGCAAAAAATTTCCCAGGTTTGGAGAAGGACAGAGAAATCCTAGTACAGGAAGCTCACAGAACCCGTAATAAACACGACCAAAAGAGATCCTCACCACGACACGTTGTAATTAAACTCTCCACAGTGAAACATAAAAGATCCTAAAATGTGCAAGAGAGAAACGTCAGATTACTCTCAGAGGATCTCCAATCAGACTCACAGCTGACTTCTCATCAGAAACCCTACAAGCTAGGAGGGAATGGCGAGATATAGCCCAGGTACTAAGAGAGAACAACTGCCAGCCCAGAATATTATATCCTGCAAAGCTATCATTTGTGAATGAAGGTGAAATAAAGACTTTTCATAGCAAACAGAAATTGAAAGAATTTGTTGCCACTCGTCCAGCCCAGCAAAAGATGCTTAAAGATGTGTTACACACAGAAACACGGTCATCAATATGAATGAAGGTAAAGGAAGGAAACCTCACAGCAAAAGATCACAGGGAATTCAAAGCATATATTAGAACTTATCTTTGGCAAATGGCAGGGCAAAGTTACCACTTATCATTAGTCACATTGAACATTAATGGCCTGAACTGTCCAGTTAAAAGACACAGACTGGCTGACTGGCTTAAGGAACAAAACCCATCTATTTGCTGCTTACAAGAAACACATCTTTCCAACAAAGATCCATACAGACTGAAAGTGAAAGGCTGGAAAAAGATATACCATGCCAACAGAAATGAAAAAAGAGCGGGCGTAGCCATCTTAATATCGGACAACATAAACTTTACCACAAAAACTGTTAAGAGAGACAAAGAGGGGCACTATATAATGATTAAGGGATCAATACAACAAGAAGATATAACAATTATCAATGTATATGCACCTAACTACAGGGCACCGGTTTATCTAAAAGATTTGTTAACGGACTTAAAGGGAGACTTAGACCCCAATACAATAGTACTGGGGGACTTCAATACTCCACTCTCAGAAATAGATCAACAGGACAGAAGCTCAACAAGGATACAGTAGATTTAAACGACACTATAGCCCAAATGGATCTAACAGATATATACAGAACTTTCAATCCTACAGCTAAAGATTTTACATTCTTCTCAGCAGTACATGGAACCTTCTCTAGGATTGACCACATACTAGGCCATAAAGCAAGTCTCAGCAAATTCAAAAGAATTAGAATCATACCATGCAGCTTCTCAGACCATAAAGGAATGAAGTTGGAAATTAGCAACTCAGGAATCCCTAGAGCATATGCAAACACATGGAGATTGAACAACATGCTCCTGAATGAACAATGGGTCATAGAAGAAATTAAAAGAGAAATCAAAAATTTTCTGGAAGTAAATGAGGATAACAGCACAACATACCAAAACTTATGGGACGCAGCAAAAGCAGTGTTAAGAGGAAAGTTTATATCAAAGGTGCCTACATCAAGAAATTGGAAAGGCACCAAATAGTGAGCTTTCAATTCACCTCAAGGATCTAGAAAACCTACAGCAAACCAGACCCAAATCTAGTAGGAGAAGAGAAATAATTAAAATCAGAGAAGAAATCAACAGGATTGAATCCAAAAAAAAACATTACAAAAAATCAGCAAAACAAGGAGCTGGTTTTTTGAAAAAATAAACAAAATTGACACCCCATTGGCCCAACTAACTAAAAAAAGAAGAGAAAAGACCCAAATCAATAAAATCAGAGATGAAAAAGGAAATGTAACAACAGACACCACAGAAATAAAAAGAATCATCAGAAATTACTACAAGGACTTGTATGCCAGCAAACAGGGAAACCTATCAGAAATGGATAGATTCCTGGACACATGCAACCTACCTAAATTGAACCAGGAAGACATCGAAAACCTAAACAGACCCATAACTGAGACAGAAATTGAAACAGTAATAAAGGCACTCCCAACAAAGAAAAGCCCAGGACCAGATGGATTCACTGCTGAATTCTACCAGACATTTAAAGAAGAACTAACTCCAATTCTTCTCAAACTATTCAGAACAATCGAAGAAGAGGGAATCCTCCCTAATTCTTTCTATGAAGCCAGCATCACCTTAATTCCTAAGTTGGAAAAAGATGCAGCACTGAAAGAGAATTACAGACCAATATCCCTGATGAACATAGATGCAAAAATCCTCAATAAAATTCTCGCCAATAGAATGCAACAACACATCAGAAAGATCATCCACCCAGATCAAGTGGGATTTATTCCTGGTATGCAGGGATGGTTTAATGTGCGCAAAACAATCAATGTGATACACCACATTAACAGACTGCAGAAGAAAAACCATATGATTATCTCAATAGACGCCGAGAAAGCATTTGATAAAATACAATACCCGTTCATGATGAAAACTCTAAGCAAACTGGGTTTGGAAGGAACATTCCTCAATACAGTCAAAGCAATCTATGAAAAACCCACAGCCAACATCCTATTGAATGGGGAAAAGTTGGAAGCATTTCCACTGAGATCTGGTACCAGACAGGGATGCCCACTCTACCACTGCTCTTCAATATAGTTCTGGAAGTTCTAGCCAGAGCTATTAGGCAAGAAAAAGAAATTAAAGAGATACAAATTGGGAAGGAAGAACTCTTTGCAGATGATATGATTCTTTATTTAGGGGACCCAAAGAACTCTACTAAGAGACTATTGTAACTCATAGAAGAGTTTGGCAAAGTAGCAGGGTATAAAATCAATGCACAAAAATCAACAGCCTTTGTATACACAGACAATGCCATGGCTGAGGAAGAACTTCTAAGATCAATCCCATTCACAATAGCTACAAAAACAATCAAATACCTTGGAATAAACTTCATCAAGGACGTTAAAGATCTCTACGATGAAAATTACAAAACCTTAAAGAAAGAAATAGAAGAGGATACCAAGAAATGGAAAAATCTTCCATGCTCATGGATTGGAAGAATCAATATCATCAAAATGTCCATTCTCCCAAAAGCAATTTATAGATTCAATGCAATACCAATCAAGATACCGAAGACCTTCTTCTCAGATCTGGAAAAAATGGTGCTGAAATTCATATGGAGGCACAAGAGACCTCAAATAGCTAAAGCAATCTTGTACAACAAAAACGAAGCTGGAGGCATCACAATACCAGATTTCAGGACATACTACAGGGCAGTTGTAATCAAAACAGCATGGTACTGGTACAGAAACAGATGGATAGACCAATGGAACAGAATTGAAACACCAGAAATCAACCCAAACATCTACAGCCAACTTATATTTGATCAAGGATCTAAAATCAATTCCTGGAGCAATGACAGTCTATTCAATAAATGGTGCTGGGAAAACTGGATTTCCACGTGCAGAAGCATGAAACAAGACCCCTACCTTACACCTTACACAAAAATCCACTCAACACGGATTAAAGACCTAAATCTACGACCTGACACCATCAAGTTATTAGAGAACATTGGAGAAACCCTTCAAGATATTGGCACAGGCAAAGAATTTCTGGAAAAGACCCGGGAGGCACAGGCAGTCAAAGCCAAAATCAAATATTGGGATTGCATCAAATTGAGAAGTTTCTGTACCGCAAAAGAAACAGTCAGGAGAGTGAAGAGACAACCGACAGAATGGGAAAAAATATTTGCAAACTATGCAACAGATAAAGGGTTAATAACCAGAATCTACAAAGAGATCAAGAAACTCCACAAAAACAAAACAACCCACTTAAGAGATGGGCCAAGGACCTCAATAGACATTTTTCAAAAGAGGAAATTCAAATGGCCAACAGGCACATGAAAAAATGTTCAAGGTCACTAGCAATCAGGGAAATGCAAATCAAAACCACAATGAGGTTTCACCTCACCCCGGTTAGAATGGCTCACATTCAGAAATCTACCAACAATAGATGCTGGCGAGGATGTGGGGAAAAAGGCACACTAACCCACTGTTGGTGGGAATGCAAACTGGTCAAGCCACTATGGAAGTCAGTCTGGAGATTCCTCAGAAACCTGAAGATAACCCTACCATTCAACCCAGCCATCCCACTCCTTGGAATTTACCCAAAGGAAATGAAATTGGCAACCAAAAAAGCTGCCTGCACCCTAATGTTTATTGCAGCACAATTCACAATAGCCAAGACCTGGAACCAACCTAAATGCCCATCAACGGTAGACTGGATAAAGAAATTATGGGATATGTACTCTTTAGAATACTATACCGCAGTAAGAAACAACGAAATCCAGTCATTTGCAACAAAATGGAGGAATCTGGAACACATCATGCTGAGTGAAATAAGCCAGTCCCAAAGGGACAAATACCATATGTTCGCCCTGATCAGTGACAACTGACTGAACACCAAAAAGGAAACCTGTTGAAGTGAAATGGACACTATGAGAAACGGTGACTTGATCAGCATAGCCCTGACTGTTAATGAACAACTTAATACATTATCCCTCTTAGTAGTTTTTTTTTGTCTCTTCTACTTAATATGACTGGTTTAATTCTGTAATTAATACACAGTTATTCTTAAGTGTTGAAATTTAACTGAAATGTGATCCCTGTTAAACATAAGAGTGGGGATAAGAGAGGGAAGAGATGTACAATTTGGGACATGCTCAAGCTGACTTGCCCCAAATGGTAGAGTTAGAAACATACCAGGGGACTCCAATTCAATCCCATCAAGGTGGCATGTACCAATGCCATCTCACTAGTCCAAGTGATCAATTTCAGTTCACAATTGATCATAATGAAAGGACTAAGAGTCAAAGGGAGCACATAAACAAGTCTAGTACCTGCTAATACTAACCGATAGAATAAATAGAGGGGAGAGTGATCCAACATGGGAAGCGAGATACTCAGCAGACTCATAGAATGGCGGATGTCCTAAACAGCACTCTGGCCTCAGAATCAGCCCTAAAGGCATTCGGATCTGGCTGAAAAGCCCATGAGAGTATTTCAGGCATGGAAAGCCAAGACACTCTGGCAAAAAGATCTCTGTGAGTGAGATCCCAGTGGAAAGAACAGGTCTTCAAAGAGGGAGGTGCCTTTCTCTGAAGGGAGGAGAGAACCTCCACTTTGACTATGACCGTGTCTAAACAAGATAAGAGTCGGAGAACTCAGAGGGCTTCCATAGCCTTGGAAACTCATGACTGGTGCATAGGGAGATTACTGATGCCATAAACAGGAGTGTCAATTGGTAAAGTCAACAACAGGAGTCACTGTGCACTTACTCCTCATGTAGGATCTCGGTCCTTAACGTGCTGTACACTGAGGCTTAATGCTATAACGAGTACTCAAACAGTATATTTCACTTTGTGTTTCTATGGGGGTGCAAACGACTGAAATCTTTACTTAATGTACACTAAACTGATCTTCTGTAAAAAAAAAAAAAAAGAAAGAAAGAAATTTTCAATTCCCAACTTGACTCTCACTGGGATTAAACATGACAATAGGTCTGATCTGATTTCATCATCATTTAAAAAAATCATCTATTAATTTTCACTTTATGCTTCTGTGTGGGAGCAAACTGTTGAAATACTTACTTAAGGTATACTAAGCTGATCTTCTGTATATTAAGATAATCAAAAATGAATCTTGATGTGAATGGAAGGGGAGAGGGAGTGGGAAAGGGGAGGGTTGTTGGTGGGAGGGACGGTATGGGGGGGGAAGCCATTGTAACCCATGAGTCGTACTTTGGAAATTTATATTCATTAAATAAAAGATAAAAAAAAAAAAAAAAAAAAAAGAAGTTAGAACACAGAGAAA
Source organism: Oryctolagus cuniculus (assembly GCF_964237555.1). Taxonomy (NCBI): domain Eukaryota; kingdom Metazoa; phylum Chordata; class Mammalia; order Lagomorpha; family Leporidae; genus Oryctolagus; species Oryctolagus cuniculus. The sequence continues at coordinate 50,350,400 of NC_091434.1, forward strand.
AAAAAAAAAAAAAAAAAAACAAACACCACACAACAAACAACCCTAAATGAAAGATCTCTGTCAGTGAGATCCCAGTGGAAAGAACAGGTCTTCAAAGAAGGAGGTAACTTTCTCTGAAGGGAGGAGAGAACCTCCACTTTGACTATGACCTTGTCTAAACAAGATAAGAGTCGGAGAACTCAGAGGGCTTCCATAGCCTTGGAAACTCATGACTGGTGCATAGGGAGATTACTGATGCCATAAACAGGAGTGTCAATTTGTAAGTCAACAACAGGAGTCACTGTGCACTTACTCCTCATGTAGGATCTCTGTCCTTAATGTGCTGTACATTGAGGCTTAATGCTATAACGAGTACTCAAACAGTATATTTCACTTTGTGTTTCTATGGGGGTGCAAACTGTTGAAATCTTTACTTAATGTATACTAAACTGATCTTCTGTTAAAAAAAAAAAAGAAGAAATTATCAATTCCCAACTTGACTCTCGCTGGGATTAAACATGACAATAGGTCTGATCTGATTTCATCATCATTTAAAAAATCATCTATTATTTTTCACTTTATGTTTCTGTGTGGGAGCAAACTGTTGAAATCTTTACTTAATGTATGCTAAACTGATCTTCTGTATATAAAGAGAATTGAAAATGAATCTTGATGTGAATGGAAGGGGAGAGGGAGTGGGAAAGGGGAGGGTTGCGGGTGGGAGGGGCGTTATGGGGGGAAGCCATTGTAATCCATAAGCTGTACTTTGGAAATTTATATTCATTAAATAAAAGTTAAAAAAAAACTGTATTTGTTTGAGCAAAGACCTCTATCATGTGCATATTTGTTTAGGTCCATAGCAGAGGTATCAAGCAGGAGCAGTAATATTCAAAATTTTGCTATCATATTCCTTAGAATTTTGAAAATGTGTGTGTGTGTATATATATATATATATATATCCCCTCACAAATTTTTAGTTCATGTCTAAAATTGTTCATGAGAAGCTAAAGTACTTAAAAAGAATATAATTTGAGCATATTATAAATATTGACATGCAGACACAAAACTATACTTTTAAATATTTAAAGAATTTTTTAATAATTAATGATTTGCTATATATTGTGTCACATTTAAAAGAAAAAACATGAAGAAGCTCTTTTATAAATCTTTCCTTTATACCATTAGTCTCAGATTCCCATTACAGGATTACACCCTTCTCAGGATTTTATTTACATGTAATATTTATCTTTGAAAGTTTTTACTGACCACACATGGCAGACTGATCATATTCCTGGTCTCAATCAATGTCCTTGCTGTGCTCATGCCCTTTACCCTGTAAGTTTGTAGTCTTCCCCCGCTCTGACTCTGGGTTTGGCCACAGGACTTGCCTTGGTCAATGGGATGTTAGAGTATGCCATGCTTGTGCATCTCTGTTTTCTCTTGGTTGCTCTGTCTTCATTATTAGAACATGCCTAGGCTAGCCTACTGGAGAAAGACATATATGCAGCGGAAACAGGTCAGCAAAACTGTCCTGGCCAAGGTCCTGAACATGTGAAAGAACCTACCAAAATCAGTTAAGCACCTAGTAAACTCAGTGCTGACTGTAGACATAGAAGGAGACCCACTAAGCTCAAATCAATTCAGCAGAACTACCACGGCAACCATAAAATGACGAATGAAATAAAGTTTGTGCTAGAGAAATAACTTCAGCCAGAAGGTGAGATAGGAGGTTCCAGCTTCACCACCTCCCACAGAAAGTTCAACTAGCAACTCTCCCGTTGAGAAAACTTTGTGAAAACCCCAAATCTTGGGAATATGCATTTGCATGGATCACAGAATTGAATAAATACATATCAGAAGAATAAAAATGGTTTCACTCTGGTTGCATTGCCTCTCCTTTCCCCCATGTTGGCACAGCACTACACAGAGAGTATTCCCCTGTGTCCAAGCTTACTATGGTGGGAAAAGAGAACTACAGGAGGACTCAGTGTCCCTGGCATTCCAAGATGCTTCTTAGGAAGCCCAGAGAGGTCTTATCTCATGAGGAACCCAGCAAGTAACAACACACACAGACAGGTGAAAACAGAGGGAACGAGGTAGAGCTCACAGTAATAGAGGTCACTGCCAGGATCTCCGTGCTAGCTCTTTATGGCCCCCTGCAAAGGTGTCTGATCAAAGATACTAGCCAATGCACGGCTTACCTGTAACGCTGCGCTGGTCACTGCCGGAGCAGTGGGGATTTCTGCTGGCTTTGCATCTAGACATGAGCCTCCAGACTCAGCCTCAGACTCTACTCCAAAATCAACCTCAAGAAGAGAGATGCCCTCCATAGCAAAGTACAGGGCTAAATCTGCCCCATCCAGGAGAACAAACACTAGCTTGGCTCAAAGCCCACTCTAAGACTCCAGCTGGGCACCACAGTAAACCTTAACTGTGTATTTCTACTGAGCATAGCAGCTGGCCCAATCATCCTGTGTGGTGACTGCCTACCCTCGGGGCCCATCCTGCAACCCTATCTCACTGCAGAGCTCAGATAACATTATCACCTGGCCAGGAAATACAGCACGTGGCCTAGTGCAATCATAGGCCATCTCAGAGCCTAGCAAGCATCATTGCATGTTGCACGGCCCAGTCAGTGATCTCCCTGGACAGCAGAGCACAACCATGAGCCCCACCTGAACTCAGAGCAAGCAGTGACCTGGCCATCCAGAGAACCCCACACAAGCTCTGGATGCCCAGGACTCTTAGCAGTTAGCTCATCCTGAATCACAAGTTAAACTAAAGAGTGATTAAAAAAAATAAAAAATAAAAAGAAGAACCAGGGAACTCAAAGGCAGAACATGTGAAATTATCCAGTCAGGGGAACAAAAAGAATGAAGAAAAGTCTCCTGAGTATTATGGGAAACAAACAAAAGACCTAAATTTGACATGTTAGGTGTTTCAGAAAAGGAAAAGAGGCTGAGAAAATGTGTTTAAAGAAATAATAGTAGAAAATTTCCCAAATCTAGAAAAAAAAATAGCAACATCTATGTATAGGAAGTAAATGGCTTCCAGTCAAATGCAACCAAAAGAGGAGTTTACAACATACATACTAATCCAGCTACTGAGATGGCGTTGTGGCGCAGTAGATTAAGCTGCTGCCTATAATACCAGCAGCCCACATGAGCGCTATTCAAGCCCCAGTCAGTGTACTTCTGACACAGCTCCCTGCTAATGCACTTGAGAAAAAGCAGCAGAAGTTGGTCCACATATTTAGGCCCTGGCCACTTCTGTGAGAGACCTGGATGGAGTTCCAGGCTCCTAGCTTCTGCCTGGTCCAGCCCTGGCTACTGTGGCCATCTGGGGAGTAAATGAAAAAAAATGGAAAATCTCCCCCCCTCCCCGTTCTCTCTAACTCTTTCAAATAAGTAAATAAATCTTTCAAAAAATTATCAAACTATCAAAAATCTATAACAAATAAAAATTCTGAGAGTAACAAGAGATAAGAAGTGTATCACATAAAAAGTTTCAATAAGTTACGAGCAAATTTCTCAGCAGAAACCCTGCAGGCCAGGAGAGTAGGATGATAAACCCAAAGTGTTAAAGGAAACCACTGCTAATCAAGAATACTTCACCTGATAAAGCTGTCCTTCAAAAATGTGGGACAGTGGACACTTGGTCTAGTGGTTAAGCATCTGCTTAGGATGCCTGCACCCCACCTGGAGTGCCTAGCTTTGAGTTCTGGCTCTTCTGGTTTTTTTTTTTAATTCTCTTATTTAATAAATGTAAATTTACAAAGTTAATTTTTGCATTGTTGTGGCTTTTTCCCCCACAACCTCCCTCCCACCCGCAGCCATCCCATCTCCCACCCCCTCTCCCATCCCACTCTTCATCAAGATTCATTTTCAATTATCTTCATATACAGAAGATCAACTTATATACTAAGCAAAGATTTCAACAGACTGCACCCACACAACTGCACATATAGAGTACTTTTCGACTAGTAGTTTTACCGTTAACTCTCATAGTAAAACACAGTAGGGACAGAGATCCTATGTGGGGAGCAGATGCACAGTGACTCCTGTTGTTGATTTAACAATTGACACTCTTATTTATGACGTCAGTAATCACCCGAGGCTCTTGCCATGAGCTGTCAAGGCTATGGAAGCCCCTTGAGTTCACCAACTCTGAACTTATTTAGTCAAGGCCATATCACAGTGGAGGTTCCTTCCTCCCTTCAGAGAAAGGTGCCTCCTTCTTTGATGGCCCATTCTTTCTGCTGGGATCTTCTTCACTGAGATCTTTCATCCAGGTCATTTTTGCCACTGTATCTTGGCTTTCCATGGCTGCAAGACTCTCATGGGCCTTTTAGTCTGGTTCTTCTGATTCCAGCTTCCTACTAATGTGCATCCTGGGAGGCAGTCTTTGTAATTCTGCCATTTGAATAAATAAAATAAATATTTAAAAACTAAAAGAAAAGAAATCCTTGGCCCATCTCTTAAGTGAGTTGTTTGTTTTGATGTTGTGGAGTTTCTTGATTTCTTTGTAGATTCTGGTTATCAACCCTTTATCTGTTGCATAGTTTGCAAATATTTTTTCCCATTCTGTCGGTTGCCTCTTCACTTTCCTGACTGTTTCTTTTGAAGTACAGAAACTTGTCAATTTGATGCAATCCCAAATGTTAATTTTGGCTTTGACTGCCTGTGCTTCTGGGGTCTTTTCCAAGAAGTCTTTGCTGGTACCTATATCTTGCAGGGTTTCTCCAATGTTCTCTAATAATTTGATGGTGTCGGGTCGTAGATTTAAGTCTTTAATCCATGTTGAGTGAATTTTTGTGTAAGGTGAAAGATAGGGGTCTTGCTTCATGATTCTGCATGTGGAAATCCAATTTTTCAAAAGAGGAAATCAAAATGGCCAACAGACACATGAAAAAATGTTCAAGGTCACTAGCAATCAGGGAAATGCAAATCAAAACCACAATGAGGTTTCACCTCACCCCGGTTAGAATGGCTCACATTCAGAAATCTACCAACAATAGATGCTGGCGAGGATGTGGGGAAAAAGGCACACTAACCCACTGTTGGTGGGAATGCAAACTGGTCAAGCCACTATGGAAGTCAGTCTGGAGATTCCTCAGAAACCTGAAGATAACCCTACCATTCAACCCAGCCATCCCACTCCTTGGAATTTACCCAAAGGAAATGAAATTGGCAACCAAAAAAGCTGCCTGCACCCTAATGTTTATTGCAGCTCAATACACAATAGCTAAGACCTGGAACCAACCCAAATGCCCATCAACAGTAGACTGGATAAAGAAATTATGGGACATGTACTCTATAGAATACTATACAGCAGTCAAAAACAATGAAATCCGGTCATTTGCAACAAGATGGAGGAATCTGGAACACATCATGCTGAGTGAAATAAGCCAGTCCCAAAGGGACAAATATCATAGGTCCCCCCGATCGGCGACAACTAACTGAGCACCAAAAAGGAAACCTGTTGAAGTGAAATGCACACTATGAGAAATAGTGACTTGATCAGCCCTTGTCCTGACTGTTGATGTACAATGTAATACTTTATCCCTTTTCGTATTTTTTTTTGTTCTAGTACTATTGGTTGAACTCTGTAATTAACACACAATTATTCTTAGGTGTTTAAATTTTAACTGAAAAGCGATCCCTGTTAAATATAAGAGTGGGAATAAGAGAGGGAGGAGATGTACAATTTGAGACATGCTTAATCGGACTTACCCCAAATGGTGGAGTTAGAAACGTGCCAGGGGATTCCAATACAATCCCATTAAGGTGGCATGTACCAATGCCATCTCACTAGTCAAAGTGGTCAATTTCAGTTCACAATTGATCACACTGATAGGTCTAAGAGTCAAAGGGATCACAGAAACAAGACTAGTGTCTGCTAATACTAGCTGATAAAATCGAAAAGGGAGAGAACGATCCAACATGGGAAGCGGGCGGGATACACAGCAGACCCATAGAATGGCAGATGTCCTAAACAGCACTCTGGCCTCAGAATCAGCCCTTAAGGCATGCGGATCTGGCTGAAATGCCCATGAGAGTATTTCAGGCATGAAAAGCCAAGACACTCTGGGGAAAAAAAAAGAAGAAGACCTAAATGAAAGATCTCTGCGAGTGAGATCCCAGTGGAAAGAACGGGGCCATCAAAGAAGGAGGTACCTTTCTCTGAAGGGAGGAGAGAACTTCCACTTTGACTATGACCCTGTCGGAATAAGATCGAAGTCAGCAAACTCAAAAGGCTTCCATAGCCTTGGCAACTCATGACTAGAACCTAGGGAGATTACTGACGCCATAAACTAGAGTGTCAAATTGTTAAGTCAACAACAGGAGTCACTGTGTACTTACTTCTTATGTGGGATCTGTCCTTAGTGTATTGTCCAATGTGAAGTAATGCTATAACTAGTACTGAAACAGTATTTTACACTTTGTGTTTCTGTGTGGGTGTAAACTGATGAAATCTTTACTTAATTTATACTGACTTTATCTTCTATATATAAAGATAATTGAAAATGAATCTTGATGTGAATGGAACGGGAGAAGGAGTGGGAGATGGGAGGGGTGCGAGTGGGAGGGAAATTATGGGGGGGGGAGCCATTGTAATCCATAAACTGTACTTTGGAAATTTATATTTACTAAATAAAAGTTAAAAAAAGAAAAGAAAGCCATTAAATTAGAAAGGAAGATAGCAACAGAAGAAACAAAAGAATATTTTGTAAATATTCAAAACATGTACCAAAGAAAAAAAATTCAAAATAGCAATTGTAATCTCCTTACCTATCAACAATTACTTTAAATGTAAATGGATTAATTTTTCCAATAAAAAGGTGAAATATAGCTGAATAGATTAAAAACAAAACCCAACTATTTGTAGCCTATAAGAGATACACTTCACCTTTTAAGGTACACATAGAATGAAAGTAAAGGGATGGAAATGGCTTTGGCAGGTGAGGTGAGACCAGATTGTAGCAGCCCAAGCAACTGGAACTAAATCTGTGGGAAGAGCCTAGCATGAGTCTGGCTTGGAGTCCTGTAGGGGACAGTGCACCTGCCAACCAAGAGGACAGAAAAAGAGAGGGGTACACACGCAGTACACACTTCTGGGTATTCATTAAAAGAACAGAATTCAAAAAATTGATCATAGGAAAAGCCATCACAGAGAAAAAAAAGTATTTCTACAAATGTCTAAAAATAAATGCAAAAATTCAAGAAATAAGAATAAGATGACAAGATGCCCCAAAGGAACTCGACTTTTTTTTTTTTTTTGACAGGCAGAGTGGACAGTGAGAGAGAGAGACAGAGAGAAAGGGGTCTTTTCCGTTGGTTCAGCTGTGGCCGGCACGCTACGGCCGGCATACCGCACTGATCTGAAGCCAGGAGCCAGGTGCTTCTCCTGGTCTCCCATGTGGTGCAGGGCCCAAGCACTTGGACCATCCTCCACTGCACTCCTGGGCCACAACAGAGAGCTGGCCTGGAAGAGGGGCAACCGGGACAGAATCTGGCGCCCTGACTGGGACTAGAACCTGGTGTGCTGGCGCTGCAAGGTGGAGGATTAGCCTATTGAGCTACGGCGGTACCGGCGAAACTCAACATTTCAATACTAGAATGTGAAGATGAAGGGATTATAGAAATGCTGTAAATGGAATTCAAAAAATTGATCATAGGATTACTTAGAAGTAATCAGAAGTAAATCCATGAATTAACGAAATACATACATGTCACAAATGAACATTTTTCCCATGAGATTGAAGTTTCAAAGAGAAATCAGGATGCAATATTGGATATGAAGACTTCAATAGATCAAATAAAAAATGCAGTCGAAAGCCTTAACAACAGACTCGGTGAGGCAGAAGAAAGAATATCTAAGTTAGAAGACAAATCTTTGGAAATTTTACAGTCATATTGAAAAATTAGAAATTAGAAAACTAAAAACAGTGTTGGGGATTTATAGGATACTATCAAATGACCCAACATACAGGTCTTAGGATCCTGAAGGCATGGAAAGAGAGAATGGATTAGAAGGCCTTTTAAGTGAAATAATTATAGAAAACTTCCCTAATTTGGAGAAAGAGACGTCCAAGTACAGGAAGCACACAGAACTCCTAATAGACATGACCAAAAAAAGATCCTCACCATAACACATTGTAGTCAAACTCTCCACAGTAAAACATAAAGAAAAGATCCTAGGCCGGCGCCGTGGCTCACTTGGTTAATCCTCCGCCTGCAGCACCAGCATCCCATATGGGTGCCGGGTTCTAGTCCCGGTTGCTCCTCTTCCAGTCCAGCTCTCTGCTGTGGCCAGGGAGTGCAGTGGAGGATGGTCCAAGTGCTTGGGCCCTGCACTCACATGGGATACCAGGAGGAAGCACCTGACTCCTAGCTTTGGATCAGTGCAGTGCCGACTGTAGCGGCCATTTGGGGAGTGAACCAACGCAAGGAAGACTTTTCTCTCTGTCTCTCTCTCTCTCTCACTGTCTAACTCTGCCTGTCAAATAAATTAAAAAAAAAAGAAAAGAAAAGATCCTACAATGTGCCTGAGAGAAACATCAGATTTCTTTCAGAGGTTCTCCAATTAGACTTACAGCTGACTTCTCATCAGAAACCCTACAGGCTGGGAAAGAATTGTGAAATATATTCCAAGTCTTAACAGAAGAAAAATGTCAACCCAGAATACTGTACCCTGAAAATGTCTCATTTATGAATGAAGGTGAAATAAAGACCTTCCAAAGAGAAATTATGATGTGATACCCACAGAAACACACAAACATGGTCATCACTATGAAAGAAGATGAAGGCAGAAAATCACCCAGGAAAACTACAAAGGAAATCCAAAGTAAATAGGAATATATATGGAAAAATGGTAGGGCCAAGTCATTACTTATCAATAGTCACCTTGAATGTACATTGTCTCAACTCTCCAGGTAAAAGACATAGACTGGCTGAATGAATTAAAAAACAAGACCCATCTATTTGCTGCCTACAAGAAACACATCTCATCTACAAAGATACATGCAGACTGAAAGTGAAAGGATGGAAAAAGATATTCCATGCTATTGAAACCAAAGGAGAGCTGGTGTAGCCATCATAATATCAGACAAAATAGACTTTGACACACAAATTGTTACAAGAGATAAAGAAGGGCACTATGTAATGATTAAGAAATCAACAGGAAGATGTGATATAATAAATGTATATTCAGCCAATTACAGAGTAATTGGCTATTTAAAAGAAATGTTAATGGATCTAAGGGAGACACAGACTCCAATACAATAATAATGGGGGACTTTAATACCCCAATTTCAATTGTCCAATTCAATGGACAGATCAATCAGAAAATCAGCAGGGAAACAACAGAATTGATTGACACTACAAATGGAACTAATGGATACCTACAAAACTTTTCATCCTACAATTGCAGAATACACATTCTTCTCACCAGTACATAGCTCTTTTTCTAAGATAGAGCACATGCTAGGACATAAAGCGAATCTCAGCAAATTAAAAAAATTAAAATCATACCATGTATTCTCGCTGACCACATCGAATGAAGCTGGAAATCAAAAACTCAAGAATCTCTAGAACATATACAAACACATGGAGACTGAAGAACATGTTCCTGAATGAACAGTGGATCATAGAAGAAATCAAAAGGAAATAAAAATATCTGTGGAAACAAATGAAAATGGCAATACAACATATCAAAACTTATGGGATACAGCAAAAGCAGTGATAAGAGGGATGTTTCTAGAAATTGGTGTCTATATCAAGAAATTGGAAAGGTACCAAATAAATGAGCTATTAATGCATGTCGAGGACCTAGAAAAACAATGACAAACCAAACCTAAAACTAGTAGGAGAAAAGAAATAATTAAAACTAGAGAATAAGCAAAAATGAAACCAAAGAAACAATACAAAAGATTAGCGAAACAAAAAGCTGTTTAAAAAAAAATGACACACCATTGGCCCACTACCCAACAAAATTGAGGGAGAAGGCCCAAATCAATAAAATTAGAGATGAAAAATGGAATACAACAGATACCACAGAAATAAAAAATAATCAGAAATTATTATAAAGAGTTGTATGCCAACAAACTGGGAAACCTAGAAGAAATGGATAGATACCTGGACACATGCAGCCTACCTAAATTGAGCCAAGAAAACACAGAAAACCTAAACAGACCAATAACCACAACAGAAATTGAATCAGTAATAAAGACTTTCCCAACAAATAAAAGCCCAGGACTGGACAGCTTCATTGTTGAACTCTACCAGACATCTAAAGAACTAACTACTAGTCTTCTCAAGATATTGAAAACAATTGAAAGGAAAGGAATCCTCCCAAACTCCTTCTATGAAGCCAGCATCGATCACCTTAATTCCTAAACCTGAAAAAAATACGAGAGAGAACTAAAGAGAGAACAAGAGAGAGAGAACAAATTCTCTAAAAATCCTCAACAAAATAGTAGCTGATTGAATCCAACAATACATCAGAACAATCATTCACCTGAACCAAATAGAATTTATCCCTGATATGCAGAGATGGTTCAACATTCGTAAATCAATCAATGTGATAGATCACATTAACAAACTGAATAAAAAACATACGATTATCTCAATAGATGCAGAGAAAGCGCTTGATAAAATACAACACGCTTTCATGATGAAAACTCTAAGAAAATTGGGTATAGGAGGAACATTCCTTAACACAATCAAGGCCATTTATGATGAACCCATAGCCAGCATTCTACTGAATAGGGAGAACTTGGAAGAATTCTCTGTAAGTTCCAGAACCGGACAAGGATGCCCACTCTCACCACTGGTATTCAATATAGTCCTAGAAGTTTTAGTCAGAGCCATTTGGAAAGAAAAAGAAATCAAAGGGATACAAATTGGGAAGGAGGAAGTCAAACTATACATGTTTGCAGATTACATCATTCTATATATATCAGATCCAAATGATTCCACTAAGAGACTATTAGAACCCAATTTGGTAAAGTGAAAGGATATAAAATCAACACACAAAAATCAATAGCCTTTGTAAAACCCAGACAATTCCATGGCTGATAAAGAACTTCTAAGATCAATCCTATTCATAATAACTACAAAAAATTTGAATATCTTGGGATAAATTTAACCAAGAACATCAATGATCTCTATGATGAGAATTACGAAATGTTAAAAAAATAGAAGGCGACACATTAAAAAATGGAAAAATCATCCATGTTCATGGATTGGAGGAATCAGTATCATCAAGATGTCCACACTACTGAAAGCTATTCACAGATACAACGCAATACCAATCAAAATACCAAGGACATTCTTCTCAGATAAAGAGAAAGTGTTGCTGAAATTATATGGAAACACAGGAGACCCTTAATGAAATAAGCTAGTCCCCAAAGGACAAATACCACATGCTCTCCCTGATGTGTGGTAACTAACAGAGTACTAAATGGTAATCTATAGAAGTGAAATTGGCACTTTGAGATGTGATGACTTTGTGTCTTGACTTTGGAGGAATAGTTTTTTTTTTCATACTATTTGATGATAATTTTACTTAGTATAGAGTTAATATTATGTGTATGAAGTTAGTTGAAAATAGATCTTGGTAAAAGATAAGAATGTGAATAGGAGAGGGAAGAGGAATAAGGGTGGGAGTGTGGGTGGGAAGGTGGGTAGGGTGGGAAAGTCACTATGTTCCTAAAGTTGTATTTATGAAATGCATGAATTTTTTATACCTTAAATAAAAGGTTTCTGGGTAAAAAAAATTATCATCTGACTTGCAATCATAAAAAAAGGATCACTCATCATAATAAAGAGGGATTTATTCCATGGATACAAAGATGGCTCAACATACACAAATTTATAAGTGTAATACACCTATTAACTGATGAAGAACAGGAAATATATGATCATCTGATTAGATGTAGAAAAACCACTTGACCAAAATTCAGCATCCTTTCATTATAAAAACTGAACAGATTAGGTTTAGAAGGAATGAACTTCAATCTTGTAAGGTCATCTGTGACAGTCCATAGCTAACATTATGTTCAATGTTGAAAAGTTGAATGTATCTTTGCTATGATCAGGAACAAGCCAAAGATGCATATGGCTACTATATCTATTCAATAAAGTACTAGAAGTACTGACCAGAGCAATTAGGCAAGAAAAAGAAATAGAAGTCATCCAAATAGGAAAGGCAGAAGTAAACTGTAACTGTTTGCTGATGGCATTGTCTTCTACATTGAAAACCCACCAAAAAGCCATTTTAACTATTAAATGAACATAGGAAAAATTCAGGAAACAAAATCAACATACAAAAATACATTGTATTTCTATATACAAACAACAAAGTATTTGAAAAAGAAAACAATACCACTTACAATAACTGCAAAAAGAATAAAATTATTAGGAATACATTTAACTAAGGAACCAAAAAATTAATGTACCCAAAATTACAAAACTTCAATGAAAGAAACTGAAGAAGGCTTAAATATAGGAAAAATATCCTGAGTTCATAAATTTAAAAAATAAATATTGCTAAAATGTCTATACTACCAAAGGTGACCTACAGAATCAATGAAACATATATCAAAATCCAGTGTCCCTTTGACAGAAATAGAAAATAACCCTAAATTTAATATGGAATCACAAAAGACACAAGTATCCAAGAAAGTCTTGAGCTAAGGCTGGTGCCGCGCCTCAATAGGCTAATCCTCTGCTTGCAGCACCAGCATCCCAGGTTCTAGTCCTGGTCAGGGCACTTGGATTCTGTCCTGGTTGCCCCTCTTCCAGTCCAGCTTTCTGCTGTGGCCCAGGAGTGCAGTGGAGGATGGCCCAAGTCCTTGGGCCCTGCACTCGCATGGGAGACCAGGAGAAGCACCTGGCTCCTGGCTTTGGATCAGTGCAGTGTGCTAGCCACAGCGCGCCAGCCACAGTGGCCATTGGAGGGTGAACCAACGGAAAAGGAGGACCTTTCTCTCTGTCTCTCTCTCTCTCTCTCACTGTCTACTCTGCCTGTCCAAAAAAAAAAAAAAAAAAATAATAGTCTTGAGCTAAAAGAACAAAACTGGAAGAATCACATGACTTGGCTTTAAATTGTATTATAAAGAGACAGCAATCAAAACAGCATGATACTAGCAAAAAAAAAGAAAAAAAAAAAAAAAGACAACACAGACCAATGAAACATAATAGAGCCCAGAAATAAACTCAGGTGTTTACAATCAACTGATTTTTGACAAAGGTGCAAAGAATATACAAAAAGAAGAAAGTCCACTGTTCCTCAGGAATACAGACAAGGATTATAAACTAATCAAATCCTAAGATACTATACCGCAGTAAGAAACAACGAAATCCAGTCATTTGCAACAAAATGGAGGAATCTGGAACACATCATGCTGAGTGAAATAAGCCAGTCCCAAAGGGACAAATACCATATGTTCTCCCTAATCAGTGACAACTGACTGAACACCAAAAAGGAAACCTGTTGAAGTGAAATGGACACTATGGGAAACGGTGACTGATCAGCATAGCCCTGTCTGTTAATGAGCAACTTAATACATTATCCCTCTTAGTAGTTTTTTTGTCTCTTCTACTTAATATGACTGGTTTAATTCTGTAATTAATACACAGTTATTCTTAAGTGTTGAAATTTAACTGAAATGTGATCCCTGTTAAACATAAGAGTGGGGATAAGAGAGGGAAGAGATGTATAATTTGGGAAATGCTCAAGCTGACTTGCCCCAAATGGTAGAGTTAGAAACATACCAGGGGACTCCAATTCAATCCCATCAAGGTGGCATGTACCAATGCCATCTCACTAGTCCCAGTGATCAATTTCAGTTCACAATTGATCATAATGAAAGGACTAAGAGTCAAAGGGAGCACATAAACAAGTCTAGTACCTGCTAACACTAACCGATAGAATAAATAAAGGGGAGAGTGATCCAACATGGGAAGTGAGATACTCAGCAGACTCATAGAATGGCAGATGTCCTAAATAGCACTCTGGCCTCAGAATCAGCCCTAAAGGCATTTGGATCTGGCTGAAAAGCCCATGAGAGTATTTCAGGCATGGAAAGCCAAGACACGCTGGCAAAAGATCTCTGTGAGTGAGATCCCAGTGGAAAGAACAGGTCATCAAAGAAGGAGGTACCTTTCTCTGAAGGGAGGAGAGAACCTCCACTTTGACTATGACCGTGTCTAAACAAGATAAGAGTCGGAGAACTCAAGGGGCTTCCATAGCCTTGGAAACTCATGACTGGAGCATAGGGAGATTACTGATGCCATAGACAGGAGTGTCAATTGGTAAAGTCAACAACAGGAGTCACTGTGCACTTACTCCTCATGTAGGATCTCTGTCCTTAATGTGCTGTGCATTGAGATTTAATGCTATAACAAGTACTCAAACAATATATTTCACTTTGTGTTTCTATGGGGGTGCAAACTGTTGAAATCTTTACTTAATGCATACTAAACTGATTTTCTGTAAAAAAAAAAAAAAAAAAAGAAATTAGCAATTCCCAACTTGACTCTCGCTGGGATTAAACATGACAATAGGTCTGATCTGATTTCATCATCATTTAAAAAAAATCATCTATTATTTTTCACTTTATGTTTCTGTGTGGGAGCAAACTGTTGAAATCCTTACTTAATGTATACTAAGCTGATCTTCTGTATATTAAGATAATCGAAAATGAATCTTGATGTGAATGGAAGGGGAGAGGGAGTGGGAAAGGGGAGGGTTGTGGGTGGGAGGGACGGTATGGGGGGGGAAGCCATTGTAATCCATAAGTCGTACTTTGGAAATTTATATTCATTAAATAAAAGTTAAAAAAAAAGAAACCCCAGAAATTAATCTACACATCTATAACCAACTAATCTTTGACAAATGAGCTAAAATCACTCCTTAAAGAAGGATAATCTTTTCATTAAATGCTGTTGGGATAATTGGATTTCTGCATGTAAAAGTATGAAACAAGACCCCTACCTTACTTTTATAAAATTCAATTCAAAATGGGTCAAAGATTTAAATCTATGACCTGATATCATCAAATTACTAGAAGAAAACTTTGGGGAAAACTCTCTAAGACACTGGCATAGACAAAGACTTCTTGGATAAGACCCCAGAAGCACAGGCAATAAGAGCAAAAGTAGACAAATGGGATTACATGAAACTAAGAAGCTTCTGCACAGCAAAGGAAAAATAAAAAAGAAGAAAAGGAGAGAGAAGGGCATAGTTTTTGCATATTTCTGACTTTTCACATATAGAGTAACTACATAGACAAGTCAAAATACCACAGGCAATATTTACAAGAAACCTAGGTGACAAGATATTCCAGAAAAGGCAAAAAACCAAACAGGTAAGAACAGGCCAACAAAAACCACAAAGCCTGCAAGAATTTGGCATCTTCAAAAGTATAGACAGAAAGAAAAAAAAATAAACCATTCAGTGGACCTAAAAATCCAAGGGATCAGTAGGTGTTCAATCTAAAGCAGTGAGGTAGTCTGAGAAAAGCAGATACTTAAACCAATGGGACACGAATACAGTGGACCCTGACAAGGACTGAAGAAGCTGGAGCTGTCTAGACCACACAAATTCTTTTTTTCTAATTTATTTGACAGATAGAGTTAGACAGTGAGAGAGAAAGATGTCTTCCTTCTGTTGGTTCATGCCTGAAGTGTCCACTATGGCCGGAACTACGCCAATCCAAAGCTAGGAGCCAGGTGCTTCCTCCTGGTCTCCCATGTGGGTGCAGGGGCCCAAGTACTTGGGCCATCCTCCACTGCCTTCCTGGGCCACAGCAGAGAGCTGGAAGAGGAGCAACTGGGACTAGAAGCCAGAGACCATATGGGATGCCAGCACTACAGGCAGAGGATTAACCAAGTGAGCCACAGTGCCAGCCCACACAAATTCTTAAAAATTGTACTACCATGGCTGTCTTCCAGGACAGTTCCTAACACCTAAAAGAACCTAATGAGAATAAAATCAAAATGGAACACAAGGGGCAGGCATTTGGTGCAACATAAATTTGCCCTTGGATGCCTGCATCTCATCCTGTAATTGAGTGCCTGGTTCCGGTCCCAGCTACTGCTGATTCTGTGTTCTTGCTAATGTTCACTCTGGGAGACACCAGGTAATAGCTTAAGTACTTGAGTCCCTGATACCCACGTGGAAAACCCATGTTGAGTCCCTGGCTGTTGTGGGCATTCAGGAAAGTAAACCAGTGGATGGAAGACCTCTGTGCCCGTCTTTCTCTCTTTTCTTCTTCTTTTTTATTTTTTTAAAGATTTATTTGTTTATTTGAAAGTCAGAATTACAGACAGAAAGGGGGTGGGGGACAGAGAGTTCTTCAAATCTGTTGGTTTACTCCCCAGATGGCCACAATGGCTAGGGTTGGGCCAGGCTAAAGTCAGGAGCTTCATCCAGGTCTCCCATGTCGGTGACAGGGGCTCAAACACTTGGGTCATCTTCCAGGCCATCATCAGGGAGCTGGACCAGAAATAGAGCAGCCGGGACAGGAATTGGCATCCCTATGGGATGCCAGAGTGTTGCAGGTGGTGACTTTATCACTACACCACAGCTCTGTCCCCTTCTCTCTCCCCCTCCCTCCCTTCCCTTTCCCTTCCTTCCTTTTATTTCTTGCTTTCTTCCCTTTCCCATCTCTCCTCCCCAGCCCTCCTTTCCTCTCCTTCCCTCCCTTTCTACTCCCTCCTTTCCTCAAATATATTGAAAAACTAATTAATCAATTAACTAAATTTCAAACAAAGGATTCACAATAAATTGTATTACAGAAAAAAAGAGGAGGAGTCTTTAAAAACAAACTAGATAGGAAAAATAAAGCTAAAGAAAAGGGAAATTTGGATCAGTATAAAGGGCTGGGTTTCTAGTCATGTCCTCATGATGAACAAAGCTATGCAGATGAAGGGTAGTTTCTAGA
Organism: Oryctolagus cuniculus; assembly: GCF_964237555.1. Classification (NCBI taxonomy): domain Eukaryota; kingdom Metazoa; phylum Chordata; class Mammalia; order Lagomorpha; family Leporidae; genus Oryctolagus; species Oryctolagus cuniculus. The sequence continues at coordinate 50,367,330 of NC_091434.1, forward strand.
AAGTCAGGTTTAAATATAAAAGAAAGAAAAAAATCAGTAAAAGTATCAATGATAATTCTCCAGAGGGAGAGAAATTTCACAGAATAAACTTGGACAAGTTCCTGACCAACTGAACAAAAAGTCAGCAACAACAACTTTTGAGGTGGGAGGTATCAGAGATCCCAAATGTTATATAATTTAAATGCTCACTTTTCCACAGAAAATTATGAATATACAAAGAGACAGGAAAGTAAGATTCATAATTAGGTGGAACAAAAACATACTTAGGTGGAACAAAAGTTAATAGAAACTTTCTGTCCATCCTTAGATGTTTCAGCTTAGATGTTGTATTCAGCTAAGATTTCAAAGCAGCTATTACAAATACATTCAAAGAGCTAAAGGAAACCATGCACAAAGAATTAAAGGATGTTAACAAAGAATGAAGAGATAGAGATTCTCAATAAGGTTGTACAGAATTTTTTAAAGAACCAAGCAGAAATAGAAATTCTGAAATTGAAGAATATAATAACTGAAGTTCACTAAAGGGAATTACCAGCATATTTGAGATGGGAGAAGAATCCGAGAATTTGATGACAGACAAATGGAAATTATACAATGCAAAGAACAGAAAGAAAAAGATTGAAGAATGATGAATATGACATGAGAAACCTACGCCTACATATGTGTAATGTAAGTCCCAAAAAAAGGCGGGGGGGGGGGGGAGAATCAAAGGGCAGAAAAATAGTTGAAGAAATTATGGTTGAAAGCTTCCTAATTTTTTTTTTTTGACAGGCAGAGTGGACAGTGAGAGAGAGACAGAGAGAAAGGTCTTCCTTTTTGCCGTTGGTTCACCCTCCAATGGCCGCCACTGCATCCGGCGCACCGCGCTGATCTGAAGCTAGGAGCCAGGTGCTTCTCCTGGTCTCCCATGGGGTGCAGGGCCCAAGCACTTGGGCCATCCTCCACTGCACTCCCTGGCCACAGCAGAGAGCTGGCCTGGAAGAGGGGCAACCGGGACAGAATCCGGCGCCCCGACCGGGACTAGAACCCGGTGTGCCGGTGCCGCAAGGCAGAGGATTAGCCTAGTGAGCCGCGGCGCCGGCGCAGCTTCCTAATTTTGAAAAATAAGATTACATTATAAGTCTACTAATGTAAGAAGTTAAACTCCAAGTAGGAGAAATCCAAAAATATCCGTTAATAGACATAACAGTTAAAATGTTAAAGGCAAAGTCTTGAAAACAACAAGAAGAAAACAACTCATCATTATACAAAGGAGCAATATAATCAGTAGCCAACTTCTGATCAGAAACAGTGGTGATCAAAGGTCAATAAAACAACATATTCAGAGTGATGAAAGAAAAAAACTGTCAACCAAGAGTCTATAAGCAACAGAGCAGTCTTTCACAAATGGAGGTAAATCTTCAGAAGAATAATATCCTTTGCCCAATAGTTTCAAGAAAAGTTACAGAATTGAAGCTCCTCATATTGAATTAGCCTGGGTAGGTTCACATATGCATGTCTGGGCCTCTACTCACACTAAATGGATATAGAGAGGGTTCTTCAATGAACAATGAGGAAATGAATTTTGGGCAGGCAAAAATAACAGTAAAGTTTTAGTTAGGTCACTTGTGGTTTGAGGATGAAGTGCCATGATGAGTTTAGAGAATAGCTGGCTTGGTTATCCCTCTACCATTCCTTCTCCCTCTTCTAGTAACTGCAACATCTTCATTTGCAGAACTAAACTTGCCTCATGTGACTTGAAGGAACTGTTGGTCACACAATCCTGACCACAGGTGGACATCGTATTCAAGTTAGCCAGTGTTTCCTGGAAAATGTAATGACTGAAGCAGAAGGACAAAAGGTGGTTATAACTGAGTCATCCAAAGGTATGGCCTTTCATTTCTTGGGGACACACAAAGAGATGGCCTAAGACCTCTTGTTTCTAGTGTTTGCAAAGATGGATTGGTTTCTGTATGTCTAGAAGTTTAGCTGCTCAACTCTTACTTTGATTCTGTGAGAAAATCAAAATATGAAATCAGAATATGTCCATAAATTTCTCTTATAGGAACAATTTCTGTTGTGTGCAGTACCAGCCTTTGACTACAACACGACTAGCTTCAGAAGCCCTCATAAGAACTCCATATCAGGGCCAGCGCCGTGGCTCACTTGGTTAATCCTCCATCTGCAGCACTGGCATCCCATATGGACACCGAGTTCTAGTCCCAGTTGCTCCTCTTCCAGTCCATCTCTCTGCTGTGGCCCAGGAAGGCAGTGGAGGATGGCCCAAGTGCTTGGGCACCTGCACCCACATGGGAGACCAGGAAGAAGCACCTGGTTCTTGGCTTCAGATCAGCTTAGCTCCAGCCATAGTGGCCATTTGGGGCATGAACCAATGGAAGGAAGACCTTTCTTTCTGTCTTTCTCTCTAACTCTAGTTGTCAAATTAAAAAAAAAAAAAAAAAGAACTCCATATTACCTCATATATCCAAAACAAAGTTAAAATTTTGTCAAAATCCACATCTAGTCCTGAATATTAGGAAGACAAGAATACCTCTTTCATAGAAGAGAAATAAAGTTTCATGAGAAACTTTATTTAAAAATGGACAGTTAACACTGACTGCTGAATGAGGCTTCTGCCCCATACACCTTCTCATAGACCTATTTCCTATGTGCTGAAAAAGGAAATGAACTAGTTAGAAGAAGATCGAATCAAAGCAAACAAAAACATTCCCAAATAAACAAATACTGACATAATCCACTGCCACCTCACTTGCTTTACCAAAAATACCCAAAACAGTCCTCCAGGCTAACAGAAATCAACACCAGATTATAATTCAAATCCACTGGAAAAAAATGAAATTATAAATGGTAAATTTATGTACTAATATGAAAGACTCTATAAATATATTTTTATATATCTATGTTCTATGAAACAATGGAATTCAATTCAAAATTGATAAAGAGGGGCTGGCACTGTGGCACAGCGGGTTAACGCCCAGCCTGAAGCACCTGCATCCCATAGGGGCACCTGTTTGAGACCTGGCTGCTCCCAGCTGCTCCTCTTCTAATCCAGCTCTCTGCTATAGTCTGGAAAAGCAGTAGAAGATGACCGAAGTCCTTGGGCCCCTGCACCTGTTAGGAGACCCGGAGGAAGCTCCTGACTCCTGGTTTTGGATCGGTGCAGCTCCGGCCGTTTCAGCCAATTGGGGAGTGAACCATCAGATGGAACACCTCTGTGTCATTCTGACTTTCAAATAAATACATAAATCTTTAAAAAATAGATAAAGAAATTTTTGGAATTTCAATCTTTGAAATATTTGGAAATTAAACAACATACTTTAAAATAATACAGAGGTAAAAGTGTAAATCACAGGAAATTAGAAAATATCTTGAACTGGATAAAAACAAAAACCCAACATACAAAAATACATGGGATACAGCTAAAGTAGTGTTTATCGGAAAAATGATAAACATCAGTTTTGGAAAAGAAGAAACATCCCAAATTAATAACCTTAGTTTCTACTGTGAAAAACTAGAAAAATAAGAGTAGACTACACAAAAGTGAGTAAAAGAAATAATAAAACTTAGAAGACAATGAAATAAAAAACTTATTTGAAAAGATCAATATTTTAGTATATGTGCTGCCAAAGCGATCAGCTCTGGTCCTGACGGTTGATGTACAATGTAATACTTTATCCATTTTAGTATTTTTTTTTTGTTCTAGTACCATTGGTTGAACTCTGTAATTAACACACAATTATTCTTAGGTGTTTAAATTTTAACTGAAAAGTGATCCCTGTTAGGAATTTGGAAAACATCACGTTGAGTGAAATAAGCCAATCCCAAAGGGACAAATACCACTTGTTCTCCTTGATAGGTGACAACTAACTGAGCACCAAAAAGGAAACCTGTTAAAGTGAAATGAACACTAGGAGAAATGGTGACTTGATCAGCCCTCACCCTGACTGTTGATGAGCAGCTTAATATGTTATCCCTTTTAGTATTTTTTTTTTGTTTGTTCTACTTAATACTTTTGGTTGAATACTGTAATCAATACACAATTCTTCTTAAGTGCTGAAACTTAACTGAAAAGTGATCAGTGTTAAATATAAGAGTGGGAATAAGAGAGGGAAGAGATGTGCAATTAGGGACATGCTCAAGCTGACTTACCTCAAATGGTAGAGTTAGAAACATACCAGGGGATTCCAATTCAGTCCCATCAAGGTGGCATGTACCAATGCCATCTCACTAGTCCCAGTGATCAATTTCTGTTCACAATTGATCATAATGATAGGACTAAGAACCAAAGGGATCACATAAACAAGACTAGTGTCTGCAAATACTAGCTGATAGAATCAAAAAGGGAGAGAATGATCCAACATGGGAAGTGAGATACACAGCAGACCCATAGAATGGCAGATGTCCTAAACAACACTCTGGCCTCAGAATCAGCCCTTAAGGCATGTGGATCCGGCTGAAATGCCCATGAGAGTATTTCAGGCATGGAAAGCCAAGACACTCTGGGGAAAAAAAAAAACCCTAAATGAAAGATCTCCGCGAGTGAGATCCCAGTGGAAAGAACGGGTCATCAAAGAAGGAGGTACCTTTCTCTGAAGGGAGGAGAGAACTTCCACTTTGACCATGGCCTTGTCTAAATATGATCAGAGTCAGTGAACTCAGGGGGCTTCCATAGCTTGGCAGCTCATGACAGGAGCCTAGGGTGATTACTGATGCCATAAAAAAGAGTGTCAATTTGTTAAGTCAACAACAGGAGTCACTGTGCACTTACTCCTCATGTAGGATCTTTGTCCTTAATGTGCTGTGCATTGAGATTTAATGCTATAACTAGTACTCAAACAGTATTTTTCACTTTATGTTTCTGTGTGGGAGCAAACTGTTGAAATCTTTACTTAATGTATGCTAAACTGATCTTCTGTATATAAAGAGAATTGAAAATGAATCTTGATGTGAATGGAAGGGGAGAGGGAGTGGGAAAGGGGAGGGTTGCAGGTGGGAGGGACGTTATGGGGGGGAAGCCATTGTAATCCATAAGCTGTACTTTGGAAATTTATATTCATTAAATAAAAGTTAAAAAAAAGAAAAGATCAATATTGACAAATCTTTATCTAGACTGACCAAGAAAATAAAGACAAGTCACCAAAGAGGAAACAAAAAATGTAACATTAAAAGGGTTTTAAAGAACTATATCATAAACAATTTTGTACCAATGAATTAGACATTTTTTAGGAAATGAACAAATTCTTCAAAATTAACTAAAAATAAAATATAGATGCTTATAGGTCTATAATGAGGGAAGAGATTGAGTTAATTATCAGAATTTTCAGATGGCTTCACTGAATCAACTTTCCATTTCTACCAAAAAAAAAAAAAAAAGCCTGCTAGGATTTTGATAGGAATTGCATTGACTTTGTAGATCAGTTAGGAGAGAATGCCATCTTAATAGAGTCTCCCAATCTATGAACATGAAATGTCTAACTAGTTTATGTTTAACTTCACCGAGCAATGAAGTTTTAAATATACAAGTCTTGGCATTTATTTTCTAAACCTTATTGAATCATCTTTTTCAATTCATTGAGGATATCTTGTGAAGTTTCTTTAGGACTTTTTTTTCCATTTTCTGCTTTCTGAATCAAAGAAACTTTTCTAGACAGGGTCCTACTCTCTTAAATAATCTCCAGATTTATCATGGTTATATTAGGGAATATAAACTTAGACTTGCTTTATCTTCCTGCAGAGTTGACCATTATTGATGGTTATCCTTAGTATTAATAATTTTGTGTGTCAAAGTTCATTGTGTCTGATAGAAATATATCTTCATTTTGGTCATTTTCCTATTATATATTTTTTCTATTTTACTTTTAATCTTTCCAGCGTCTGAGTTTCACATGATGAGTTTAGTTTATTGCATTTATTAAGATTACTTATACCCCTGGATTTGTTCCTGTCATCACACTTTGTGAGGTTTCTTCTGCTTTTCCTTTGTGTCTACTCTTTTGTTTTTTTGGATGGGGGAAGTCTCCTACTATAAGTTATATATTCTCTTTTTTGTTTTTAGTGGTTATTCTTGAGACATTATCATGCAAGTTTAATGAAGCCTAAACTTAAGACACTGCAATAGCCCTTTGAGTTAATTAGGGCAAAGACTAATCTACTCTAACAAAGATAGAGTGGCTTGCTAAAGTGTTTACTTCTCTTTCACATTACAGCCCTAACATGAACAGCCCAGATAAATATGATGGTTCTACTCCATGAGAGGATTCAGGGCCCCAGCCCTCCCCATGTCACTACACTGCCAACTGCTAGGGTGTTACCCTTACCTACATGGTCAAAGTCGGATTGCTGCCATTCCTATATTCTATGGAGGGGAAAGAAGGAAAATGCAATACAAGAAACTTTCTTATAAGAAAATGAGGCAAAAGTTTCATGACAGCATTTGTTCAATATCAAGAAGTCAGTCACATTGCAACACCTTGCTACAAGTCAGAGTGGGAAATATGATTTTTGTTGGTACCTAGGAAGAAAGGGAGGACAGATTTTTTGAGGACAACCAAACAACCATGCATACTTTTTTTTAAAAAAAAAAAAGATGTATTTATTTATTTGAGAAGCAGATTTACTGACAGAGAAGGGGAAAGAGAGAGAGAGAAAGGGAGGTCTTCTATCCACCGGTTCACTCCCCAAATGGCTGCCAATGCTGGAGCTGGGGCAATCAGAAGCCAGGAGCCACAAGCTTCTTCTGGGTCTCCCACATGGCCACAGGGACCCAAGCACTTAGACCATCTTTTGGTTCTTTTCCAGGCCATTAGCAGGAACTGGATCGGAAGTGGAGTAGCTAGGATTCAAACCTGTGCCCAAATGGGATGCTGGAATTTCAGGCAGAGGCTTAACCTACTATACCACAGTGCTGGCCTCTCTGCATACACCACATAAAGAAAAGGCACAGTGGGCTATGCCATTGTCTACCATGCTGTTGTCTCATATGACCACTGGTTTGAATCCCAGATGCTCTACTTCAAGCCAGCTCCCTGCCAACATGCCTAAGAAAGCAGTGGAAGACGGCCCAAGTGTTTGGGTTCATGCCACCCAAGTGGGAGACCCAGATGAAACTCCTGGCCCTGGCCTGGCTCAGCCCTGTCCATTTCAGCCAATTAAGGAATGAACCAGTGGATGGATGGAAGACATCCCCCTCTCCTTGTAATTCTGCCTTTTAAATAAATAAATACATATTTTCTAAAAAGAGGAAAGAGTCATGCTTATGTTACTCTATGAAACACAATTTAAGATTTCTTATCTTCCAATGTCCAAGAAACCTAGGAGATGCAAGATTCTCAGTTCAGTTAGTATGTGGCTTTGAACAACATATTAATAGAGAAGTTATATGAGCCTGACATCTAATATATAATGATGGAAGATCATTCAGATAAAGGAAGGATAGAGGAGGAATGGAAATACAGAATGGTCTCTGATCCATAATCATGATGAGTCATTCTGGACAGGTATTATAAAGAGCCCCTTGGCCTAGCAGTAGAGAGGTTTTCTTGGTTACAATTTCTTCTGGTCTCTTAAAAAACATTCCCTTATTGTTAACAGTCTCTCCCTTAGCCTTTTGGAGCTGCTTCCTTGTCCATAATCTGCTGCCACATCTGATTTGATTTCGGAGGGAGTATAATGTGAGAATGGAGGAGTGTGTTAACAGTCCACTTTCCTAGGGTAGATTTGGGACCCTGAGTGTTGCTTTACAGGTTAAACAAATACAGTCCTTCATAAGGTCTTACCTATAGATTTGAAGCAGCATAATTCCTAATACATATTATTAGGTTTTGGTTCTAATTCTTGTTTGTTTACATGCCAGAGACTAATAAAAACTGTGAGTGGGGTGTGTATGTGTGTAGATTCCAAGCCTGTCTTTTTCCTGACTTCTTGGCTCACTCTCTTTTTATGGGGACTGCTTTGAGGCCATCTGAAAAAACGGCTTGAGGAAGAAAGGCAATATCCTTAATTTAATTTTTTGACAAAGGACTGTATTCCTTTTTTTGAGGAGACTATAGGGAAACGTTTTAGAGCCAGAGTCTTATCTCATGCTATTTCTTATAAAACATTACTAAAAGCAACAAGGAATATGTGTTGGCTGCTCTTGCTGCTTTTAGCAAGGTATTATAAGAAAAAGATGAGCTAAGGCAAAAATATGCCAATTTGCAAGCAGAGAAGGAAAGGGATAGAGAATCCAGAAATTTGAGCCTCACAGCCTGGAAAAGCCAACTGCTTCTGTACCCCAAACAGTGTAAGATCTACTTCTTCATTGCTAAGCCCTAAATTTTGTTAAGCCAAATGCCCCATGTTTAGGTTTCTGTGATTACAGCACTACAGTTCCAGGGACTGATTTAGTTAAGGTTTAAGGTTAAAGCACTCCAAGAAATAGATCTAAAAATAAAATTAAGACAAGGCTCAGTAACAAATTTTAAACTCATGTAATGGTGCCACAATATAGAATCAGGTGAATGGTAAGGCTCTGCTCTACTTAGTCATTCAGGGTTACCCATGCTTCTTTATTGTTTTATCACTGGAAAGGCACAACAACTAGGTGGGGAAGGAGGGAAAGAGAGAGAGACACAGCAAGCTCCCCCCAACTAGTGCACTCTTCAAATGCACATAACACCTGGGGCTGGACCAGGAAGAGCCAGGATCCAGGAATTCAACTTGGGTCTCCCACATGGGTAGCAGGGACCCTAGTACTTGAACCATGGCTTCTGCCTCCCTGGGTACACATTAGCAGGATCCTGGAATCCAGAGTGGAGTTGCAACTCAAACCCAGGCATTCTGATGTGGGATGTGGGCTCCTAAGCAAAGTCTTAACTGCTATGTTAATATCCATCCCCACCCCAACCCTTCCCCATGCCCTATTTTACCCTCCAGCTACATTCATTGACTTTATCCTGTCTCATGCCTCTAAATATCATTTATAAAAACATGGACTAACAAAATTATAATCCAATTATAGTTGGATTTCTGAGATCCAGGCTTCAGTGGCCAACTGCTTATCTACTTGGGTACCTAACAGGCATATCATATATTTTTAGAGAAAAAATTTTAATAACAGTGTTCAGTATTTGAAACTGTAACATCAGTCTGAGATGACTTTATTCAATGAAAGCTCTCTGGATGCCAGGAGTCAAAAGTAGATATCTGAATGAAAGATGATGATTATCAACCTGATTTAGTCTAAAGGGAAACATTTAATTGTATTTCAGCACTATACACTGAAAAAGGAAGACTAATTCACATTGTAAACTCCTTAGGGAAAGCACAGTAGTCTACGTTATTTATGAGAAGACTTCAGAAAGTTTTGTGTATTATGTCTCTGCCTATGCAACCTCAGCAATAGGTAGGTATACAGTGTTTCTCAGGGTAGCACATTATATCCTTAACATTAAATCCATAAGTCTTTATCATTATGGACCAAAAACAAATGTATTATTTAATTCTATTTTTCCACACATTTAAAAAATATTTATTTTTATTTATTATTTATTTACTTGAGAGTCAGAGTTACAAAGAGAAGAGATACAGAGAAAGAGGTCTTCCATTCACTGGTTCACTCCCCAAATGGTCACAACAGCCGAGCTGGGCTGCTCTGAAGACAAGAACTTCTTCCAAATCTCCCACACAGGTAGAGTGGCCCAAGCGATTGGGCCATCTTCTACCACTTTTCCAAGCCATCAGCCAGGACTCAAACTTGAGCCCATATGGGATGCCAGTGCTTCAGGTAGATGCTTAACCTACTATACCACAGCGCTGACTCCGATTGCCACAAATTTTTGAAGTACCCTTTTATATATCCAGCATCTAGCACAATGACTGAAATACAGGAGGCATTCAAAAAGTATCTGCTAATTAACACATTTTTACTAGTCTCTCATTCTATTGTTTTTCTTTTTTATATAGTATTGTTGAAGACTAAATACTACACTGGGATGACAGAGAATTCATCAAGGAAAAAGATCAAATGGCCAATAAATAAATGAAAAGATGACTAACATCATGAGTAATCAAGAAAATGCAAAGTAAAGGCACACAGACATTATGATTTCGTGTCTGCCATAATGACAAAATTTTTAGTGTCTAACAATACTAAGTGTTGGTGAGAATGTGTAGAAATAAACTTTACATAATTAATGTAAATGAATGTAAATTGAGACAAATACTTTGGAGAGTGCTTTGGCAATAGACTATGAAAACACACAGTTCATGTGACCATAGTTCCACTCACAGAACATGATACAAAGACAAACTTGCAAAAGGGCATAGGATTATCAGTTAAAATGGAAATATTCCAGTAAGCTAAATTTAGGCTATCAACTAAAAAATAGATTACCAAACTGAGGTAAATCAACATCGTGGAATATTACTCAGGAGTGAAAAATGAAATAGGATTATGTATTTCAACATAAATCTTTTTCAACACAATATTGGGGAAGTAAAGGGAAGCTTCAGAAGAATACATGGTTTCATTTACTTTTAAAAGATGTAAAATACGGCTGGCGCCGTGGCTCACTTGGCTAATCCTCCGCCTGCAGTGCAGGCACCCCGGGTTCTAGTCCCGGTTGGGGCACCAGGTTCTAGTCCTGGTTGCTCCTCTTCCAGTCCAGCTCTCTGCTGTGGCTCGGGAGGGCAGTGGGGGATGGCCCAAGTGTTTGGGTCCCTGCACCCACATGGGAGACCGGAAGGAAGTACCTGGCTCCTGGCTTCGGATCCGTGCAGTGCCGGCCGGAGTGGCCATTAGGGGAGTGAACCAATGGAAGGAAGACCTTCCTCTCTGTCTCTCTCTCACTGTCTATAATTCTCTCTCTCTGTCTCTCTCTCTCACTGTCTAACTCTGCCTGGAAAAAAAAAAAAAAAAAAGATGTAAAATACTACCACATTGCAAAAGGACACATAGTTAATGAAAGTATTCATGAGAATATGTGAATGACAAATACCACATACAATACAGTGGTGACTTTTTGAGGAACTTTGGAAAAGAAGAGATTTTAAACTAGGAAAATTACAGTTTCAACCCTACTAGTACAATTTTACATCCTAAGCTATGTTACCCTTTTGGTAGTTCATAACAAAAATTTTTGTCATAAAAAATTTACTATAGGAATGTATGCCTATAAAACATAAATGAAATTGCCTAACATTAATTCAATGAAATTTTGTCATGGTTAATAATGACATTAATATTGATGTTAATAATGTTGTTGATGGTGTTTTAAGTTGTTGATGTTGCTATAACAAAATACCATACACAGGATAGCTTATAAATAACAAAAATGTATTTCTCCATTTCTAAAGGTTGGGAAGTACCAGATCAAGTGCCAGCAGATTCAAGGTCAGGTGCGACCACTGCCTGTATAATGGTAATCAATTCACTGTTACCTCACATGGTGGAAGGGGTAGGGGAGCTCTTGGGGGCCTCTTTTACAAGCCCATTCATAGGATTTGCCTGCATGACCTAATCATCTCCAAAAGCTCCCATTTCACTGGGGATTAGGTTTCAATGTATGAATTTTAGGTAGGGGGCAGGACACAAACATTCAGACCACAGCAGGATGTGGGCAAAGAAAGTAAAAGTGTAAACTGGTACTGCTTTTCTGATACATTGCATAAGCTTTTGTATATGATACATGTGCAATGTTATTTAAAAAGCCTTAAATATGTTCATACTATTAGGCCCTGTGGATGTTTAAAAAATTCCTAATGGATATTAGTGCTAATTTTTCTGTGATAACATGTATTATTTGTATAATGAACTTGGCCAAAAAATTAAAGTAAAACAAGAAGATGAATCTTCCTGGTGAACTGAACTTTTTAAAGTTAAGAGAGGGACAGATGTTTCACTTCTCACACTGGAGTACTGTGGGGAGCAACTTGGACTAGACTAAGTTACTGGAATTAAGACTTATTCTATGCATCTGCTCTCCCACAATATGGCGCTGGGAGAGGAGTAAACAACTTCTACACAGCTGCCTCCAGTTCGACCAATAACCTGCAGAAGCTGATCCTGCTCTTGATTGCAGGAGAGCAGCGTGCTCGGCGTGTGGATAGCAGAGCTGGGATTGGTGGAAGAGGACTATAAAGGAGGAGAGAGACAACATGCACCAGGAACATCTGGATAACATCTGAGCAGCCCCCGAGAGAGCCGGCCGGCGGTGTACCACTCCCCCGCGGAAGTGGGGAAAGTGGCAGGGGGAGCCGCCCTTCCAGGGAGGTGGAAGGATCGGCAGCCAACCCGGGAAGGACCAGCAGCAAACCCGGGAAGGGCCAAGCAGACGAAAGAACAGCGCAGGGTCCTGTGTCGTTCCTCCGCGAAGAGGGGGAGCGACAGAGTACCTGGGTTCTATTCTTGGCTCAGGCTCCTGACTCCAGCTTCCTGCTAATGCAGGACCCTTGGAAGCATAAGTGATGACTGAAGTAAATTGGTTCCTGCAACTTACATGGGAGATGTGGATTGTGTTCCTGGCTCCTGGCATTGGTCCCAGCTTAGTCATAGTAGTTGTGGGCTTTTGGAGTCAACCTGTAGATAGGAGCTCTCTTTGTTTCTATGCCTCTCAAATAAAATCTGAGTCTGATAATTTCCTTATTTTATGCTTGATTTTGAAGGATCTTTCCCTCAGGTACAGAATATTAGCTTTATGATTATACTATTTTAGCCCAATAAAGATAAAGTCTGTTGTTGATGAAAACAACAAAAGCTTCTTTAAAATAGTTGTTTTTACTGGATAATGAAATTATGGGATATATACTCTATGGAATACTACACAGCGGTAAAAAAAAATGAAATCTGGTCATTTGCAACAAAGTGGAGAAATCTGGAAAACATCATGCTGAGTGAAATAAGCAAGTCCCAAAGAGTCAAATATCATATGTTCTCCCTGATCTGTGACAACTAACTGAGCACCTACAAGGAAACTTGTAGAAGTGAAACTGAAACTATGAGAAGCAATGTCTTGATCAGTCCTTGTCCTGACTGTTGAAGAACAGCTTACTATTTTATTCTTTTTAGTATTTTCTTTTTCTACTTAATAACATTGGCTGAACTCTTTAATTAACACAGAATTATGCTTAGGTGTTCAAATCTAACTGAAAATTGATCCCTGTTAAAAATAAGAGTGGGAATAAGAGAGGGAGGAGATAGACAGTTTGGCACATACTAACTGATCATAAAGATAGAGTTAAGTGTCAAAGGGATCACATAAATAAGAACTATGTCTGCTAATAATAATTGATAGAATTAAAAAGGAGAGAATGAACCAACATGGGAAGTGAGATACACAGCAGACTCATAGAATGACAAATGCCCTAAACAGCACTCTGCCCTCAGAATCAGCCCTTAAGGCATTCAGATCTGGCTAAAAAGCCCAAGAGAGCATTTCAGGCATGGAAAGCCAAGACACTGTGGCAAAAAATGACCTAAATGAAAGATCTCTGTGAGTGAGATCCTGGTGGAAAGAAGGGGCCATCAAAGAAGGAGGTACCTTTCTCTGATGGGAGGAGAGAACTTCCACTTTGATTATGGCCTTTTGTCTAAGTAAGGTCAGAGTTTGTGAACTCAAGAGGCTTCCATAGCCTTGGCAGCTCATGACAAGAGCCTCGAGTGATCCCTGACATCATAAATAAGAGTGTCAATTGTTAAATCAACAGCAGGAGTCACTGTGCAACCCCGTTGCTCCCCATGTAGGATCTCTGTCCTTAATGTACTATGTACTATGAGAATTAACAGTAAAACTAGTCTTCAAACAGTACTTTATCCTTTGTGTGTCTTGTGGGTGCAAAATGGTAAAATCTTTACTGTTCAAAGTATGACAAGATTAATGTTCATCTGTACATATCAATATGGTCTTAAACATGCTGCAGTTAATCTGATACTTTAAGGTTGAAAGCACCTTAAACTCTTAAAACTTTCAAGAATCTGGAACTAATGTGGTAGATGCAATCAGAATTTTGACCTGCTGAATGTACAAGCTTTACAGATTTTTATCTAACATTTATATGGGATTTCTTCTTCACATATGAATGATGTATCTCTTAGTTATAAAAATATAATAAAAACTATTCTCTGACTAGTATGCTAATGGCAGTTCGACTTGAAGTAAACTGCTGAAACCAGTAAATTAGTGCTAACTACACTCCCAAGCTCTGAAGTCAGCATATAAGAATATTCCAAAAAGTCATGGAAAATGAAATTAAAGTTCATTTTGGTGCAAACATTTTTGAAATACATGGATTTTTTTCTTTTAATACATATTTTCTATGAACTTTTGAGGATTCCTCATATGTGGTAGCACCTGGAATAGATTTCATCTTTTGATCAAGGAATAGTCATTAATTTCATTCCATATCAGGTAAGTATGTATGTAAATACCAGGGTGTGGGTATTGCCTTTCCATTCTGTCAATCTGGAATTGTATGAAGTCCTGATTAGAAGTAGAGGAAATCTACTTCAACTCTCCTACTTGTCTTACATGTTCAACTGCTCCTGGAACCTAATGAGGAAGGAGTTGACATTTCTGAGTACTGGTCAAAGACAATATTGGTTAAAAAAAAAAAAAAAAAAAAAAAAAAAAAAAAACTGGGCAAAATGCTGTTGGCAATTTCTAACACTTGATTTAGTCTGGAGTGTGAAGCTGAGCATTATTTATGATGGAAGATAGAATAGGGTGAAATTTTTTATGTGCTCTGTAGTTGAAATTAATCAATAGTCTCATAATTCATTTAAAAAAAAAAAGCAGCTCTGTAGGCCTGGCACAGTTTTATAAGAAGCAGTGGTAGCAAGGGAACAGCCACACAGTGGTGGGGTCAGGGACCTTATTATCCTGACCTCACTACCCTCTGGCTAGCCACATGGCAAGTCTCACTCAAGAAAAAGAAAGCTGGCTCGCACAGTGTATTCCTTTTTAAAAACAGTGTCTCATGCCACAGTTAACAAGACTTGATTATTGTTCAGAAATCTGCCCAGTTATGATAATTTATCATCTTCTCTTCCAAGAAGTAGAATTGCTCTTATGCTTTATCATAAGCTTGAGTCCAAGTAGTCACTAGGTTAACAGATTAAAAATAAAGAGGCATGTTATAGAAAACGGGAAGAGGGAAGGGAAATCTCAAGCTCTTTTTTTTTTCATTTTCAGTACCTTCCATGCTCTTTGCCCATCCTGTTTGTTTATTTTGAGGAAGGGGAGCTGCATGTTCCGTTCCAGTTTATTGAGGAACTCTAGTCCTGTATTTAGAGTTTCAGATTTATGATAATAAAACAATTTTAGAATTCCTCCTTGCACTTGTTTCCCATGTTATATTCTCCATGAGGAACCTAACAAGGATGAGTAGTTAAGCCAGGTTTTAACACCTAAAAGCAGGTGTTCAGTAAGGGTAGTTATTACCAGATAATGATCAAATATATGGTACATACCAAAGATAGACAATTAACATAAGATCGGTTTGGAACTTAGTTCTGCCAAGGCAAGTTGAACTCTAACTGAATGGAAAAAAAAAAAAAAACATTTCTTTCATTCTTTTTGATGCTTATAGGCAGAAGTGCCTCACTAGCATTTCCTGTGAATATGAAAAACAAACCTACACAAATGTTACATTAAAATTCTTTTCATTTTATGAAAAGACCATTGACTATGAAAAGTAATGATACCACAAATATTTCTGGGTATGTATTTTTCATTTCAAATGAATATAACATTATCTACTCCAATATAAAATTATAAATGGATTTTAAGCTAATGAATCATGAAATATTTTGTTGAGTTACAAGTGAACCAAATGGTCATATTTATTTTAACACCTGGAAAAAGTCAGGATATGCACAGCTGGCTGTTAGCTTGTCACACATTCCTAAGTTTACAATTACTACTAGTGTTCTCAAACCAAGTCCACTGACGAACAGTTGCAGGTGGCCAAGATGTTTGCGTGTAGAAACAGCTTTACTCAGCAAAATCTAGTAATGTATCAATAGTAACATTTACTTTTGAGAATAACAGTATTTAAGAATAATAATTTCTAAATATTTCCTTTAATTACTTAAAACATGCTAGGGCTGATGAGAAATTTTCAACTACTAATTTAATTTTGAAAAAAAATCAGTAAATAAAAGACCATTTAAGAACACTGTCAAAGAAAAAGATCTATTTAATTGTGTTATTATTTGTAATATTTCTTATAGTGGAAATAGCCATACACTTAAAGAATGAAAGTAAACCATCTAATTCTCTACAGCATAATTTCTAGAAGAAATACAGTAGTATTCCATAGGAAGGGCAAATATGAAATTTTATAATCATTTTTAAAGTTTTTGGATGATATAGAAAGCTGCATTTCCATATTTTAAAATTTGTTCAGTTATTTTTGCATTTTTACTAGATATTAGAAAAAGAATATGTATAGGGTACATAACATGTGAAGAATAAAAATGAGTATATGCTACCACCTAGTTAGAGTGAAAATAATGTTACCATAAGAGAGTCCTTGTGTACTCCTCCATAACCTCATTTCCTTTACTTTTGCCATTCAAAAGTAATTTCTTTCCTCAATTCTATGTATTTCATTATCTTGCTTTTCTTTAGGATGGTATAACATAAACGTGAACTAATAATCAACACTGCTTACTTCTGAACATTCTGAAATCTACATTACTGAAATAATACTATAAATATTCTTTTACTTTAATTTTGTTCACCATAGCATTACTGAGATTTATCAAAATTCTTGCATATAGCTTATAGCATTCCACTATATAAAGTATCACAATATATTTATTCATTCTGTTTTAACATTTGGCTTGTTTCCAGTTTTTGCTATCATTACAATTTTTCACAACTCTCATGGTGCATGTGTGCAAGAGCTTCTAATTGATATATATGTATTTAGTGTGGAATATTGGCATATTTAATATTAAATATGCCTTATGATATACACATACATAATTATAGGTAATTATGTTACTTATGTCATTGTATTCTAATGTGCTTTCTACCAATCTATACTTTTATTTATTTTTTTAATTTGAGAATCACAGTTATAGACAGAGAGGGAGAGACAGAGAGAGGTCTTCTATCTGCTGGTTCACTCTCTAAAAGGCCAAAACGGCCAGTGCTGGGTTGATCTGAATCCAAGAGCCATGAGCTTCTCTTTATTTTTGAGTCTCTCACATGAATTCAGACGCCCAGTGATTTGGGCCATTTTTCACTGCTTTCTCAGGCCATTATCAGGGATCTGAATTGAAAGTGGAGCATCTAGGACTCAAACTGGCACCAATCTAGGATGCCAGAGCTGCAGGCAGAGGTTTAACCTACTATGTCACAGAGGCAGCACCACCAATCTATACTCGTAGCAGCAGTATATACATGTTCCAATTGCTGACATACTTTTTTATTTATAGAACACTTTTATTTAAGAAATATAAATTTCATAAGTACAATTTTTGGATTATAGCAGTTCTTCCCCCCATACCTGCCTTTCTACCCCCAAACCATACCACCTCCTACTCCCTCTCACATCCCATTCTTCATTAAGATTCATTTTTAATTATCTTCATATACAGAAGATCAACTCTATACTAAGTAAAGATTTTAACAGTTTGCACCCACAAGACACACAAAGGATAAAGTACTGTTTGAAGACTAGTTTTACTGTTAATTCTCATAGTACATAGTACATTAAGGACAGAGATCCTACATGGGGAGCAACGGGGTTGCACAGTGACTCCTGCTGTTGATTTAACAATTGACACTCTTATTTATGATGTCAGGGATCACTCGAGGCTCTTGTCATGAGCTGCCAAGGCTATGGAAGCCTCTTGAGTTCACAAACTCTGACCTTACTTAGACAAAAGGCCATAATCAAAGTGGAAGTTCTCTCCTCCCATCAGAGAAAGGTACCTCCTTCTTTGATGGCCCCTTCTTTCCACCAGGATCTCACTCACAGAGATCTTTCATTTAGGTCATTTTTTGCCACAGTGTCTTGGCTTTCCATGCCTGAAATGCTCTCTTGGGCTTTTTAGCCAGATCTGAATGCCTTAAGGGCTGATTCTGAGGGCAGAGTGCTGCTTAGGGCATTTGTCATTCTATGAGTCTGCTGTGTGTCCAGCTTACCATGCTCTTTTTTATGTGATCCCTTTGACACTTAATCCTATCTTTATGATCAGTTATGAACTTGAACTCATCACGCTAACTAGTAATATGGCTGCCATACTCTTGAAAATATTTGATATTCTGTGGACTTTTACATTTAGGTCCTTAGTAAGTTTATAATAGTATCCATGTGTGGCTTTAACTTGTATTTGTTTGATTATCTTTTAGATTGCTTATGGGCCATATCAATAACCTCTTGTGAAGTGCCTGTTCAAGTATCTTGCTCATTTTCCTATGAAGTTGCTCATCTTTTTCTTAACTGATAGGTAAGAATTATTTATGTCTGGACACTAATAATTTGTCAGTTATATATGCCAGGAATATCTTTTTACAGTTGTTTATCTTCTCATCTTTTCTGTCTTTTGAGGAATAGAAGTTCTTAATTTTTTTCATAGTGATGAAGTTCTTCATTTAATTTATACTATTTAACCATCTTCTTCTTCAAAATTAATTTTTCATAGCTGTTGCCATCATATATAAAAAGGTCTTACTACAGGAGGTAAAAAACTATACCTCAGAAACTGAGAAAATGTCATAGTTGTTTCTACCAAATAATGCTATGTCTTTATTAAACTATAAAATTTCATATGAAAAACTGTGGCTGAAGCAACTGGATAGATGACTATTTTCTCTGTTCTTGACAGCAGCTGACTTACTAGTAAATTAGTTTCTAGATGATAAATCTGGAGCTACAAAAGGCACAGATATTTGAAAATTTCTCTGCCACTTAATTGTATAAAAATATTGGTGAAGACTGGTTTCAAAGAGCACATTTGTATCAACAATGGAGCTGATGTCATTTGCTTACCAAAAAGGCATCTATGTATAAGCATAGAAAATTTCTCTGTAATGGGTGTAAGGGAAGAGGAAAAGAGGATTTTTTTAACTTTTAACTTTTCACATCTGAACATTACATAAGGAGCATAGATTACCTATTAGCCATAAGCATGTCTGTATTCTTCATGCTTAATTAAAAATTATCATAAAATATTAAAATATTTTAACATATGTGTGATATGAAACCTGATTTTACTATAGTACATCAAAGACTAATTTTGTTATGTTTCTATGTAAGGTCCAGGAGCCTTAACAACTGCTTTGAAAATACAGCATACTGATCAACATAAATTCAAAGATGTCTTATTGGCTGAAACTGCCCCATTATTAAGAATGTTTTGGAAGATCTTTAAATAGATTGTGGATTCTGTTATTTCCCAAATGGAGAGACAGAACATATCAGTACTAGAAGCCATATATGGGCTGGCGCTATGGATCAATAGGCTAATCCTCCACCTGTGGCGCCGGCACCCCGGGTTGAAGTCCTGGTTGGGGCACCGGATTCTGTCCCAGTTGCTCCTCTTCCAGTTCAACTCTCTGCTGTGGCCTGGGAAGGCAGTGGAGGATGGCCCAGGTTCTTGTACCCTGCACCTGCATGGGAGACCAGGAGGAAGCACCTGTCTCCTGGCTTTGGATCAGCGCGGTGCGCCGGCCCTAACACGCCATCCGTAGTGGCTGGGGGGGGGGGGGGGTGTGAACCAACGGAAAAAGGAAGACCTTTCTCTCTGTCTGTCTCTCTAACTCTGCCTGTCCCCCCCCCAAAAAAAGTCATATATGAACATCTACTCATATATATATATATATACATACATATATATATATATATATATATATATAACAGGCAGAGTGCACAGTGAGAGAGAGAGACAGAGAGAAAGGTCTTCCTTTTCTGTTGGTTCACCCCACAATGGCTGTTGCGGCCAGCGCACTGCGCTGATCCTGAAGCCAAAAGCCAGGTGCCTCTCCTGGTGTCCCATGCGGGTGCAGGGCCCAAGGACCTGGGCCATCCTCCCCTGCACTCCCGGGCCATAGCAGAGAGCTGGACTGGAAGACGGACAACCGGGACAGAATCCAGTGCCCCAACTGGGACTAGAACCCGGTGTGCCAGTGCCGCAAGTGGAGGATTAGCCTATTGAGCTGCGGTGCAGGCCTGAACATCTACACTTAATACTCCAATTTAGGATACAAGAATGATAATTTTTGGCAAAAGCAAGGCAACAACAATAAAAAAGGCTAACAATGTTATTCACTAGTGAATCATATCTGAAACACTACCTAATTTTAGATCACTTCTATGTTGATTTTCTGAGTTAACTTTTAAGACATTGGATTAGTTTGTAAAAGGCCCTGAGTGGGATGATTTAGATCTGATATCTGTTTTTAAAACTTCTCTTTCTGCTTTGTCATATGATGGTTTTATGATAAATTTTGTGTTTTTAAATCACAAGTCAATAAGAATTTGCTAGCTGAATAGGCAAAAGAGACACATTCTAGAATTCAAAAATGCTAGAATGCATGTAAAGTTTATGGTAATTTAAATAGCAGTAATAAATACATAAAGAAATGTATAATTTCCCAGCCTAATTCTAAGCAAGGGTGCAAAGATAATTTTTGCTGTTAACATTCAAATATTAGAAGTCACTGATGGTAAGTATAACTCCAATATTCAAAAAATACTACTCTGAAATATGCCAACAGATGTTGGAGAAAAGTCACATGATAAAAGTGATGCAAAAATGTATTACGTGCTACAGTTTGAAATACATATATTTATTTAATATTCAAACAATGTGATTTAATGTTTATGTATAAGGCTTCTTATATAATTATATCAGCAAGTCATATGCTTTGATCTTTTAATTTGCAAAATATAGTTACTACTATTTTAAGTAACTAGTATGTATGTATTTTAAATTATGCTACTTAGAATTACATAAGGATGTAGACAAACACTTTCATGTTTTCAGACAATAAAACCGGATGAATAGATGAATTTCTTGAAGATTACACAAAAAGGATAGGCAAAAAAGACTTGAAGAAAGTTCTTTTTGAGAAATATCACATCTAGATTTTATCTTTTTTATTTTTGACAGGCAGAGTGGACAGTGAGAGAGAGACAGAGAGAAAGGTCTTCCTTTGCTGTTGGTTCACCCTCCAATGGCCGCTGGGGCCACCGCGCTGATCCGAAGCCAGGAGCCAAGTGCTTCTCCTGGTCTCCCATGCGGGTGCAGGGCCCAAGCACTTGGGCCATCCTCCTCTGCACTCCCGGGCCATAGCAGAGAGCTGGCCTGGAAGAGGGGCAACCAGAACAGAATCCGGTGCCCCGACCGGGACTAGAACCCGGGGTGCCAGCGCCACAGGCAGAGGATTAGCCTATTGAGCTGCGGTGCTGGCCTAGATTTTATCTTTGCTTCTCTTTCTTTCATTTCCCCTAACTTTGATCTACAATTCTTTTTAAAGATTTATTTATTTATTTGAATGCAGAGCAACAGAGAGAGAAGTAAAGAAAGAGAGAAAGATATTCCATTTGCTGGCTCACTCCCCAAATGTTGGCAACAGTCAGGTCCCAGTCAGGCTGAAGTCAGGTAATAGGAACTCCATCTTGGTCTCCCGCATGGTGGCAGGGGTCCAGGTACTTGGGCCATCTTTTGCTACCTTCCTGGATGCACCAGTACAAAGCTGGATTTTAAGTGGAGCAGCTGGGACTCAAACCATTGATCTGATATGGGGTGCCAGCACCACAAGCAGTGGCTTAACCTGCTGTGCCACAAAGCTGGCTCCAATCCCCAACCTTGATGCTTTTTTTACTAAATCATCACCTAACCTTTTTGGCTTAATATATGTCCTCATCTATTTCAATCATCACTTGGAATTCTTTTCCAGCATAACGACGATGTTTTCATTTTGGCAGTGCAGTTACAGGTTTCATTCATTAACAAAACAATCAACAAAACATGCAGCCTAGTGATGTAACAGCTGGACCCTGAAGGCAGATGGTTCAAGTTTGTATTTAGGTTCCACAAATGATTAGCTATGAAACCTTGGGAAAGTCATTTAACTTCTGTGCATCCACTTCTTGTGTAAAAAATGAGAGTATTAACAATGCCTCCTTCACAGATTGTTTTTGGAATGGATGAATCAATATATGTGAAAGCCTTATAACAGTACCTGACATTGTAGTGACAATCATATAAATGTCAGCTGCTTTTATTTTTAATATTATTGGTTGTTATTTGAGTACCTATATTCTGAGCATTCAGCTACATTTTTGGAGTATTCTCGTGAACTAGACAGACAAGGCCTTTTGGGAAAGCCCTTCTTCATGCAACAAATCCCCACTTTTCATATCCCAGTGTCTTAAGTGGACTCTAGACAAAATGTTTTTGGTTAGGTCTGTTATCATATTTAACAGAGGGCACCAAAAGTGTAAAATTTAAACTGCTAGGAAAAGATGCAATCTTTAGGGCTGGCACATATAACAAGTTACCTAACCACTTGATGAAATTTGTGTCCCCCTGCCCTTTCATCGCTAGAGATGCCAATTTTCAAGTCAAACTGGTATAGCAAAAAGTAATTCATTTATAGCTAACATCAATGATTATAGTTACATAAAATCAATTAATTAGCCTATAATAAAGGAAACTTCCTCAGATTATTTACTCAAATTACAAAATAAGTGAGATTTAATTATCATACTGTTGCCCATCCTAAGAACAATGGAAGTCTCCTGCTTCAAAATGAACATAAAAGCAACTGTAATGGGATATGTTTAGCCACTGAAAGATTGTTCTTTGCACTCTCCATTGTTAGATTTCTTTTACTATTTCTTCTTATTTATAAGTTACCTTCAGGTAGAACAGATAAAACCTAAACATAAAAGTTATATTCCTGGCTTAGAATTCTAAAATAAAATCTTCAAAGGATTTCATTTCTAAGATGTAGGTACTCACTGAAGGAAAAAAATGGTTTCGTTAAGGATCCGGTTTGGAAGACTGGAAGTCAAGCGTTTAATACACCATAGTCCACCGTAGGCCAAGAGAAGAAATAAATCCCTTTCTTATGTATCAGAGGAAATATTTCATTCTACTCTCTTATGTTCTGTAGCTGGGCCTAAGAATTGAACTAACATAGGAAAGATTAACATAAGAAAAGCACACATGTTTTATTTAGTCCTTTTACATGTATGGAAATCCTTGTAAGAGAAATGAAGACCCCAAGAAGTTGTCAGGTCCAACAGCTTACATATCTTTTAAAACAAAGAATAATAAACTGGAGATGTGATAAGACAAAGATTCCAGGGGTCATGAATTTTAGTGTGACTAGGAAAACACAGAGAAAAGTAACATAAGGTAAGGATTATTGTAGTAGGTCTGCTTGTATAGACTGATTTCAGCATCAACTCCTAGTGTCTAGTGTTAAGAATGTTTTTCTGGGGCCGGCGCTGTGGTGCAGTAGGTTAGTCTTCCACCTGGGGCGCCAGTATCCCATGTAGGTGCCAGTTCGAGTTCTAGCTGCTTCTCTTCCAATCCAGCTCTCTGTTATGGCCTGGGAAAGCAGTAGAAGATGGCCCAGTGCTTGGGCCCCTGCACCCACGTGGGAGACCCAGAAGAAGCTCCTGACTCCTGGCTTCGAATCAGAGCAGCTCTGGCCATTGCAGCCGTTTGGGGATTCAACCAGTGGAAGGAAGACCCTTCTGTCTCTCCCTCCCACCATCTATAACTCTATCTCTTAAACAAATGAATAAAATCTTAAAAAAAAAAAAAAAAAAAAAAGAAATGTTTTTCTCTTTCTGGTTGAGGGAGGGCACCTTTCTCATGCAAAATTTTATGGCCTAATTTCAGAAAAAGAAAAAGAGGCAGCCATACAGCTTTTTCTGAATGTACTATTTCTCAAATGCCTTCAGCTCAAAACAACCCTTAAGCTACAGGAGTATATTATGGGGTGGCATATTCTGATGTTCTACACTTGTTTCCAGCTATAGTAAAACTACGGTAAGATAGAAGATTCTCTAACTTCAGACTTTCAGGTCTTGGAAGGATGTTTGGGGAAATAAAGACAGTAGAATACAGGTAACAGCTATTAGGCTTATCCACACATCTACTTTCTTATGCTTTAGATTTAGATTTAGCTTTCAAAGTACTTATTTATCAAAGTAGTAAAGAGGAGAAATTGGTATCCTGAGGCTACTGAAAGAGGAAGACTCAGAGAACTGCGCTAAGATTTCCTTCTGATTTGATAGTCAAGCTATGTGGCGGAAGAGAATTGAGAGAAAACTCTCAGCCCACCCAGGTTTCCCACTTGTCCAGAAAGTGCAGAAATGATTCATAAAAGGTTTTCAATATTCTGCCACACCTATTCCTAGGGCGTGAAAAACAGTTGAGAATTAAGTCAGCATACTTACCAGGAGTTTACACGGAGGTAGAGAGTCAAGTGGCAGAGGTTGATAACCGGGTAGCCAAAACTGATCAAAAAAAGGGAGGGGAGAGTCCTGATAAGTTGTACTCTTGAAAAAATCACCATCCTCTGCCTTTGATAAGATGAATATGATGACAACTACAATTACAATAAAGCAAACATTTATTATATAAGTGCTGTCTAAGTGATTTACATGGATTAACTCATTAAATCTTCACAATCCTGTGAGATAGGTACTATTATTGTTTCTTGTTTTAATGAATAAGAAACTGAAAGGTTAATTTTTCCACAGCTAATAAGTGGCAGACTTGACCTTTGCATAACAGAATAGACCAAGAATTATATTAGCCATAAACATTTTTGCGTTGGATAATATAGCCAGAAGAGGCTCATGCCTCGAGATGAAGTGGGATAAGACACTTCAAGTAGAGACAACAGGATCAGAGAGCACTTCCTCAATGTCAGGACAATATGAACACTCTTTGGGGAGACTCAGATTGCTAGTGTGAAAAAAGAAAAGGCACAAAGTACAGGGAGAACCCCACACACTTACATACATACGAAATATACCTCATATCTACATGCATTTGCGTATCTATTTATTTAGGAAGTTTGATTTCTCTGGAAAGCACATAAGTGCTATCATCCAGGCATTTAAAAGCAACCATTAGAAGAAAAATGCTTCTCTTTGATGGTCTTCCTTAACCTTTTTCAGACCTAGAGACTTTACATCCTAACTTCCGTTACTTTCAAAAATGCAATAGGAAAACCTAAGATATGATGACTGATTCTCTATCCTTAGATTTTGAAATTTTGGAAAGGTGTTTGGAAAATATTTCAGGAATCATGAAATGTAGGCAACAGCTACTTATTTCCCTACTCCTTACATCTGACTTTCAAGGTACTTAAAGTATTTACCAACAGATAAAAGAAAATGGAAAATAAAACCATACAAGAACTATCAGAAACACAAGCAAATACACTCAGGGCCTAACAAAAATGTACACCAAAAGGAAAAACTACCATGAGTTACAAGTGTTGCAGGACTTGCTTACGTATATGCTGTATATACGCGTTAACATGCTATACTCATATAGTACTAATCTATCAAAAATAAATATTCTAATAGAAAAAGTCATAAAGTAAGTGACAAACTAACACTGTAAGTTTAATATATTAACATGGAAAGATGCGTTCCTAGCATGTTTATTGAGATAAGTGTATATATGGGTGTGTGTGTGTGTGTATACACTTAAGTATGCATCTGATTACATGAAAAAAATAATCTATAATTACAGAGAAAAAAACTAAAATATTCATAGTAGATATTGCTGATGAGTAAAACCATAGGTACTTTATATTTTGTTCTCTGTTATTATTTTTTTTTGACAGGCAGTTAGACAGTGAGAGAGAGAGACAGAGAGAGAAAGGTCTTCCTTTTCCGTTGGTTCATCCCCCAAATGGCCACAATGGCTGGCACGCTGCGGCTGGCGTGCTGCGCCGATCAGAAGCCAGGGACATATATGTTATAACAACATGAAAAATTCATTAAAATTTTTTAAATGTAAAAATTTAAGTGCATAATCCCATTCAAAATTTTACAGAATTAGAAAATCTTTAGGGGCCAGTGCCATGGCACAGTAGGTTAATCCTCCGCCTGTGGTGCTGGCATCCCATGTGGGTGCCAGTTCTAGTCCTGGCTGCTCCTCTTCCAATCCAGCTTTCTGCTATGGCCTGGGAAAGCAGTAGAAGATGGCCCAAGTCCTTGGGCCCCTGCACCCACAGGACCCACATGGGAGGCCGGGAAGAAGCTCCTGACTCCTGACTTTGCATTGGTGCAACTCCAGCCGTTGTGCCAATAGTGAACCCTCGGAAGTAAGTCCTTTCTCTCTGTCTCTTCTTCTGTCTGTAACTCTACCTCTCAAATAAATAAATACAATATTAAAAAAATAAAATCTTTATAAAATTAGAAAATCTTTACAGAATTAGAAAAAACAATTCTAAAATTCATATGGACTCACAAAAGACCCAGAGTTGCCAAAGTGATCAGGAGTGGGAAAAAAAGTAAATCTGGAGGCATCACAATACCTGACTTCAAAGAATACTACAAAGCAATAATAATTAAAAAGGTCCTAAAAACTGACACATAGATCAATGGAAGAGAATAGAGAACCCAGGAATTAAAGCATGTAATACAGCCAACTGACTTTTGACAAAATTGCGTAGACCATTCACTGGAGCAAGGATAATCTCTTCAATAAATGGTGCTGACAAAACTGGGTATGTAGGGTCCGGTGCTGTGGTGTGGGGTTAAAGCCCCAGCCTGCAGTGCTGGCATCCCATATGGGTACAGGTTTGAGTCCCAGTTGCTCCACTTCCAATCCAGCTTCCTGCTAATGGCCTGGGAAAGTAGAAGATGGCGCAAGTCCTTGGGCCTCTGTACCGCATCAGAGAGCTGGAAGAAGCTCCTGGCTCCTGGCGTAGTATTGGCTCAGCTCCAGCCATTGTGGCCATTTAGCGAGTGAACCAGCAGATGGAAAACCTCTCTCTCTCTCTCTCTCTCTCTCTCTCTCCTTCTGTGTGTATCTTTCTTTACCTCTCTCTTTCAAATAAATAAATCTTTTTTTAAAAAGTGGGTATATATAAATAGAAGAATGAAATTAGATTCATATCTCTCAGCATATACAAAAATCAACTAAAGATGGATCCAAGAACTAAATTTAAGATCTGAAACTATGAAGGTATTGGAAGAAAATGTAGGGGAAACACTCCAAGACACTGGAGTAAGACCCCCAAAGCACAGGCAAAACTAAACAAATGGGATTATATCAAATTCAGGTGCTTCTTTACAGCAAAGGAAATGATCAATAGAGTGCAGAGATATCTAACAGAATAAGAAAAATGCTAGTTAGATACTTGTCTGACAAAGGATTAATATCCACACTTCAACAACTCAACAAAAAACTAACCAATCAAGTTAAGAAATGAGCAAAGACCTCCACAGACAGTTCTCAAAAGAAGAAATAGAAATTGTCAAGTAACATATGAAGTGTTCATCATCACTAACCATCAAGGAAATGCAAATCAAAACCATGATGAGATATTACCTCACCCCCATCAGAATGGCTATTATCCCAAAGATAGAAAGTAACAATGCTGTCAAGGATGTAGAGAAAGGGGAACACTTACAGACTGTTAGTGGGAAGGTAAATCAGTGCAGCCACTGTGGAAAACAGTATGGAGATTTCTTTAAAAACTAGAAATAATATGCACACCATGGAATACTACACAGTGGTTAAAAAAAGGAAATCCAGTCATTTGCAACAAAACGGATGAAACTGGAAAACATCATATTTACTGAAATAAGCCAGTCCCAAAGCAACAAATACCATATGTTCTCCCTGTCCTATGATAACTATGGAGCACCTAAAAGGTAATCTGTAGAAGAGAAATTGACACTTTGAGAAGCAATGACTTTGAACAGCCCTTGTCTTGACTGTTGAGGAACAGATTTTTTTTCATACTATTTACTGAACTCTTTACTCAACATAGAGATAATCGTTTGTGTATAAATTCGATTGAAAATAGAACTCAGTAAAAATAAGAGTGAGAATAAGAGAGGGAGGTGAAAGGGATAGGAGTGTGGATGGGAAGAATCACCATGTCCTAAAGCTGTAACTGTTAAATGTATGAAGTTTGCAACTGTAAAACCATATAATTCTGCATATATTCCTACCGACTTACAAAAAAAAAAAAAACACCTAGAAATAGACTTGCATTATAGATCAGCAATCTCACTTCTGGGTATGTAGCCAAAAGGCATGAACACAATATATCAAGATACCTGCACCACCATGTTTATAGCAGCACTGTTCACAATAGCCAAAATATGGAATCAAACAAGGTTTCCGTCATCAGATGAATGGATAAAGAAATGGATAAATACACACACACGCACACACACAATGGAATGCCATTCAGCTATGAAAAATAAAAAAGAATGAAATTCTGCCATTTGCCTTGAAATGGATGGAACTGGAGGACAACATGTTGAGTGAGATAAGTTGGATACAGAAAGATACATACAACATGTTCTCCCTTACATGTGGAAGCTAAAATTAAAAAATAAAAAAAAAAACTGAAAAAACAACCCCCCCATACCTGTGTATATCATTATTGCTGCAAATTATTTTTGTCAAACTTTGGAAAGAAAAGAAAGTTAAAACAAAACAAACTTAAAAAAATTTAAGAGCAAAATAAAATGGACATGTGTAGAAAACTGTGTCCTGTGTCCTCTAAGCTGAGGTATAGACTAAGTTATAATTATTCTTCTGGTATAAATCTCAATTTCAGACTCTGTAACAATTAAGACTTGGTAAAAAATTGGTTAATTATATACTTCTTTCTCTGCTAACTTTAAGAATGACATTTGCTAAGGAATTTTGTACATTTTTAATTCTCTCAATTTACAGGAATAAAGTCAATATTAATATTTGTACAATACCTACAATGTACTCAGCACTGTGTTAAGTCCCTTAGGTGTTAAACAAAGGTACTTATTTCTGTTAAATAAATCAAAATTTCCACCAAATCAGGCTAGTATAACTCACCAATGATGATTTGTTAAAGGTTCTAATCCAGAATCCATGTTACATGCCATCTTCAATTAATATCATACTATTGGCCCACCAACAACAAGAAATGCATTTTTTGAATAATGGTAACATATTTATTTTTTACACAAATTTGAAAACACTGGTTGGAGTCAGAAATCAGATACAGTCAGCTAATAGCTGCTTTAAGTTAAATCTAAACTTGTTATTTAATGATGAAGATGATGATTTATAACTAACATTTTCTAGTACTTAATATGTTTCAGGTACCATGATAATTCCTAAATCATTATCATCATTTAACTACCGACAAAACTGACGTAAGATTATGCAACTAGGTGCCAGTGCTGTGGCACAGCTTAAGCTACTGCCTGTGATGCAGCATCTCGTATGAGCGCTGGTTAGAGTCCTGGCTACTCTGCTTCTGAGCCAGCTCCCTGCTAATGTATCTGGGAAGGCAGCAGAAGGTGGTCCAAGTACTTGGGCCCTTTCTCACCCTTCAGAAGACCCAGAGGGTGTTCTAGGTTAAAGGCTGCAGCATGGACCAGCACCAGACATTGCAATCATTTGGGGAGTGAACCAATGGATGGAAATCAATTAACCAATCTCTCTCTTTCACTCTTGCTCTTTCAGATAGATAGATAGATAGATAGATAGATAGATATTTTTAAAAAGATTATGCAACTAGCCCAAGATCACATGTTTAGTATTGTGATTCAAACCTACATCTGTTGGAGACAAAGTACTGCACTACATCTTAATGATGTGTGGCTTTACTTATTAAATAATGCTGCACTAAATAGAAATATTTAAGTACTAATAAAATTCTTAAAATTTGCATACACATAAAAAGATTGGGCTGTTTAACACACTTGATTATTATTCAGAGCCAACTATGTATAAAAAGATACAGAAAATAGCCACATTATCAAATCAAAGAAATGGCCTATCTGCAGTCTATCATACAGATGAGATAGGATTGGACTAGTTCTTTAGGAGTGCTAAAAAAATAATTCAACTGTTAGATATAATAGCTGATGCAGTGATTTAACAGTGTGTTAAACACAAACTTTTGGGAATAAAAGAAAACAATTTCTCATTACTAGCACTATTGCTGTGTTTGCCAACTTAATCATTAATAAATCAACAATTTAATGAGTAGGTATTATCACTCCATGTAAAAAATGAAACTAAGTCTTATAAAGTTTTACTCATTTTTTTTTATTTATTTTATTTTTTAAAAAAATTTTTTGATAGGCAGAGTGAACAGTGAGAGAGAGAGACAGAGAGAAAGGTCTTCCTTTGCCGTTGGTTCACCCTCCAATGGCCGCTATGGCCGGCGCACCACGCTGATCTGATGGCAGGAGCCAGATACTTCTCCTGGTCTCCCATGCAGTGCAGGGCCCAAGGACTTGGGCCATCCTCCACTGCACTCCCTGGCCACAGCAGAGAGCTTGCCTGGAAGAGGGGCAACTGGGACAGAATCCAGCACCCCGACCGGGACTAGAACCCGGTGTGCCGGCGGCGCAAGGTGGAGGATTAGCCTAGTGAGCCGCGGCGCTGGTCAAGTTTTACTCATTTATACACAGCTGATAGGTGACATAGCTGAGATTTGAATCTAGCTCTAAATGATCTCAAAGCTGTACTAGTCATAGGCTAACGTCAATATAGAAATGCACAATTAGAAAAATTGGAGCTAAACTTTAAAATAATTATATGTTTGGTCACTGACTACCCTCAAGTAACCAAATAATAAAGAAAGCTAACTTTTTTGTCTAAAATGTAAGGTCTAAAAATGAAAACATCTGAGGCCGGCACCACAGCTCACTTGGCTAATCTTCCACCTGCGGTGCCGGCACCTGGGTTCTAGTGCCAGTTGGGGTGCCGGATTCTGTCCCGGTTGCCCCTCTTCCAGGCCAGCTCTCTGCTGTGGCCAGGGAGTGCAGTGGAGGATGGCCCAAGTGCTTTGGCCCTGCACCCGCATGGGAGACCAGGAGGAGGCTCATGGCTCCTGGCTTCAGATTGGCGCAGCATGCCAGCCTTTGCGGCCATTAAGGGGAGTGAACCAACAGAAGGATGACCTTTCTCTCTGTCTCTCTCTCACTGTCTATATCTCTACCTGTCAAAAAAAAATTGAAAACATTTGAGAAACTATAAAAACATTTGTTTTAAAATCTCTACTTTGGAGATTTAAGAAAAAAAAAAAACCTCCCTAACTATGGTACTCACATCCACATTCCAGGAATAAATATCTAATAATATAGGAGACAAATTCAGACAAATAAATATCTAATACTATACGAGATAGACAAGTTCAGAATTTTAGAACTAGATTTTTAATTAAAAAATAGGTAATTTAAGATAAGTGTCTATAATCTTTTTTCTTTCTTTCTTTCTTTTTTTTTTTTTTTTTTTTTTTTTGACTGGCAGAGTGGACAGTGAGAGAGAGAGAGAGACAGAGAGAAAGGTCTTCTTTTACTGTTGGTTCACTCTCCGATGGCCGGTGCACCACGCTGATCCAAAGCCAGGAGCCAGGTGCTTCTCCTGGTCTCCCATGTGGGTTTAGGGCCCAAGTACTTGTGCCATCCTCCACTGCACTCCCTGGCCACAGCAGAGAGCTGGCCTGGAAGAGGGGCAACCGGGACAGGACCAGCGCCCCAACCGGGACTAGAACCCGGTGTGCCAGTGCCGCAGGCAGAGGATTAGCCTATTGAGCCATGGCGCCGACCTCTTTTTTCTTTTTTCTTTACCATAATGCTACAATGCTCCAGCAAAGCCTATGCTTTCTGGATATTAAATACCATTCCGATTTTTTATTTTTATTGATTTTTCCATCACTGTTTCACTTGCCAAATACTCGTTAGGTGCCAAAGTACTTCATCCCATGTCTTCCCAGGCACATTAGCAGGAAGCTGGATCAGAAGCAAAGGAACTAGGGCTCAAATCAGTACTCTGATATGGGATGTAAGCGTCCCAAGTAGTGTCTTAATCCACTGTGCTGGGGCCTGCACTTTGGCAAAGTAGGTTAAAGCCCCATCCCATATGAGCACCAGTTCAAATCCCAGCTGCTCCACTTCTGATCCAGCTCCCTGCTATTGTGCCTGGGAAAGCAGTGGAGGATGGCCCAAGTCCTTGGGCCTCTGCACGCACATGGGAGACCTGGAAGAAGCTCCTGGCTCTTGGCTTTGAATTGGCTCAGCTCTTGCCATAGCAGATATTTACAGAGTCAACCAGTAGATGGAAGACTTCGTAACTATTTCAAATAAATGAAATAAATCTCTTAAAAAGAAAAAAAAAAAAACACTGTGCCATAGCACTCTCCCTAAAATCCTATTTTTATATATCTATGTTAATAACTAGAGATTTAGGAAAGCATTACACTGAACTTCTACTTTTAAAATTTCTTAGCACCTAAGAGATAGTTGTTCATAAATTCAAAAACAAAAGCAGTTCTATGCTACATTTATGTAATTTTTTTAAAAATTATTTTATTTGAAAAGCCTAGTTACAAAAAAGGGAGATAAACACACACACACACGATCTTGCATCCACTGGTTCACTCCCCAAATACCCACAATGGCCAGGGCTGGGCCAGGCCAAAGCCAGGAGCCCTGAGCTCCTTCTAGTTTTGCCATGTGGGTGCAGTGGTCCAAGCACTTGGGCCATTCTCTACTGCCTTCCCAGGTGCATTAGCAGGGAGTGGGATCAGACATGGAGCAGCTGGGAATCAAAACTGCACTCATACAGGATGCCAGTGCTGCAGGTGGACCCACTATGCCACAGCGCCAGCCCCTATTTATGCTATTTTACACTATATTATATTCCAATATCCTTTAAGTTTCCTAGTTCACAGAATCACAAATTATACAGGTATAACCACCTAATCCAAGGAGTTAATTTTTATAAAGGAAGAAATGAATAAAGGATCCAGAGAATTTGGGTAATTTCCTCATTACTATTTTATTAATTAGTGCCTTATTGGAGACTGAAACTTAGCTTTCCTGATAATAGGTTTAAAACTTGTTACTTTTACCACCATCTTGCATTCATTTCTCCCTGTTCTGGGAAGTGTCAAGTAACTACAGTATATTTAAATCCTCAGACAATTCAGAAGTCCCCACTACTGTAATGCAGAAGTTGGTTCAGAGATACTCTCAGAATGGACAACTATATAATGTTTACCCTAACACTTGTGGGAGATCCAGATGGAATTCCTGGCTTCTACCTTCAGAATGGCTCAGCTCTGATCACTGCAGCCATTTGGAGAGGGAATCAGCAGACGAAGATCTCTTTCTGTCCCCTTCTCTGTGTCACTCTGCCTCCCAAGTAAACAGATCTTCATTATTTATTGTAAATGTGTACTGATCAGGTGAACTTCAAAACAAATGGTTTCTTGACAAAAGAGGTGCACATTATTGGCTGCCCTCTCAACAGTGTAAAAATCCTTAAAACAATGATAGGGCCAGCACCATGGCTCACTTGGTTAATCCTCCGCCTGCGACGCCAGCATCCCATATGGGCGCCAGTTTCTAGTCCCGGTTACTCCTCTTCCAGTCCAGCTCTCTGCTGTGGCCCGGGAAGGCAGTGGAGGATGGCCCAAGTGTTTGGGCCCTGCACCCACGTGGGAGACCAGGAGGAAGCGCCTGGCTCTTGCCTTTGGATTGGTGCAGTGCCAGCCCTGGCGGCCATTTGGGGAGTGAACCAATGGAACCTTTCTCTCTGTCTCTGTCTCTCTCTCACTGTCTGTAACTCTACCTAGCAAATAAAAAAATAAAATAAAATAAAATAGAACGATACTTCAAACAATGGTAACACACATGAAAACCAATAATTTACAATGTAATTTCCCATATCCTCTAATTAACCTCAACCATTTTTTAAAAAATATACTTCATCAGACATAATTTTAAAATAATAATTTAAAAGTATATCCATTTGAAGTGAATAGCTTTAGGAGTTTTTTTCTTTTTGGTTTTGGATTAAAATAACATTTATAATGAGTTTTGTGAACAAGAATTATGGCTTAGTTGAGTGATTCTGGCTTTAAGTCTTATAAAAGTTGTAATGAGGCCGGTGCCGCGACTCAATAGGCTAATCCTCCACCTGCGGTGCCGGCACCCCAGGTTCTAGTCCCGGTCGGGGCACCGGATTCTGTCCCGGTTGCCCCTCTTCCAGGCCAGCTCTCTGCTGTGGCCCAGGAGTGCAGTGGAGGATGGCCCAGGTCCTTGGGGCCTGAACCCACATGGGAGACCAGGAGAAGCATCTGGCTCCTGGCTTTGGATCAGCATGGTGCGCCGGCCGGAGCGCGCCGGCCACAGCAGCCATTGGAGGGTGAACCAACGGCAAAAATGAAGACCTTTCTCTCTGTCTCTCTCTCTCTCTCTCACTGTCCACTCTGCCTGTCAAAAAAAAAAAAAAAAAAAAAAAGTTGTAATGAAGTTGTTGCTTACATAGCTCTTGGCAGGAGTCAGTTCCTTGCTGGCTATTGATAACAGGCCTTTAGATCCTCACCACACAGAGATCTCCATAGGGTTGTTTGAGTGCAGGGACACTATACCAGCTAGCTTCCCCAAGTTTGATAAGTTTTGAAAAACATATATACCACAATAACCACAACCAAAACCTAGATACAGAACATTTGCATCATCCACACAATACCCTTTGCTGTTAATCCCTCCTTTCACCTCTGCTCCCAGGTAACCATTTTCAGCCTTCTGTTACTGTTAATTTGTATTTTTAAAGCTTCCTACAAATGGAATCATACAGTGTGTAACTTTTGTGTAAAGGCTCTTATACTCAGCACAATGTATTTGGGATTTGTTTCTGTATCCGTAGATCATTCCTTTTTTATTATTATTACTAAATAGTACTCTGTTATATAGCTATATTATATATATATATATATATATATATATATAGCTATATTCTCAATTATTAGTTGAATTTCACCAACAAAAATTTGAGAGCTTTTTTCTCTTGTTACATTATGTGCCTATATAATATCTTTAAGTTGTTTCTCCCTCAAAGCCTAAAACATTACTACATTTCATAGAAAAAGTTTGCAGACACTGGAGTACCAGAGTAGTTAAAAGTTGGGAACTTGCTTTAATCCCAAGACTCTCAAACCCAATCTAAGACTATTGACTCAGAATCTGAATTTCTAAGAAGACCTCAGCTCAAGATTATGCATACCAAAGTATAAGCAGCGCTGGGTTTAGTTAATTTTACAATTTCTACTAAGAAAATAATATAATTCATCCATGTAAAAGTATGTGAGTCTGTGTGTGCCTGTGTGTGTGTATTGACACAACTAACAATCACTCAATGACTATGACTTCTAGAAAATTATTATGGGTATCTTAAACAAACTCACAAGAAAAACTCAAACAAAATATGAAGACACATATATGCTGAAAATTCTAATTATTACATCAAAATTATTTCTTACATATAAAATATTATTTTATTACAAGATGACTTTTAACAATTCCTTGCTAAAGCATTTTTCAAAACAGCAAATGTAGCACAAATGAAAACTGTTCTGTCTTCTGCACAAGGATATACCGGTGATTAGTAGAGATTAACAGGTGATCATCTTCATGCATGTGATCAACAAGACCAAAAGGTCACCAGGGGTTTAGTTTCCCACATGCAACAAAATTCATGGAGCAAATCTACCTGGCATGTATTTCAAAATTATGCACATCTTTAAATCAACACATTAGAAGGTAAAGAATGAATCATTCACTTGACTTCCTTCTAACATTTACTTAGTAAGTATTTGGAACATGGTGTTTTCCTCTTCTTTTTTGTAAAAAATATGATAATGACATTTTCACAGAGAAAACTAATTTATATAATGTAGTTATTTAAATTTGGTATAAGAAATATAAATGGCATTTTATTACTAACCTCAAATTTCTGTTCAGTTTGTGATTTTCTAGTACAACTAAATGTTCAAATCATTTTAGGTTTCCTAGATTACACTTAAAATCAAATTATATCTATATTATAATTATTTTCAATAAAGCTTCCTGCTTTCACTGATTTAATTTTGTCAATTCTAAGTTTGAGCCGCTTAGTAAAAAACTCTGAAAAAGAGAAAACAACTAAATCTGTTTTCCATATTTATGTTATCAATGTTAGCTTGAAAACAGCAATTTCTCTTTCAAACAATCTTTTCCAGAATTTCTTAACTCACTTTGTAACTTTTTGCACACATGCTAGTTCTAAATATATATCTGAACTCTAAATGACTTCTGTTCATATTAATAGTCCATAACAAGCTATTAAATCTTCCTTACAAGAAGCAACAATATGCCAAAACACTTGCTGTGTATTTTGGTACTTTAAGAAAAGAATCTATGAAAACTGAAAAACTGGAAAAACACCATTCCTTCATTAATATGTACTGTGTTCTCCTTTTATATAATAAAATTCAGCAATAATCAGAAACCATCACAGTTCAAAAATGAGGATTTTTTGAGTTTAATTCAACTAAAGTGAAAATGCAAATGCATTATGCTTAGAATCAAATTACTTGGTTCTTTCAAGTCTCTGAAGTGATCACTTGAATTGGTCCTGCTTCAGAATGTGAAGTTATTTCAGTACTAGTTAGAAAATCCCATAGCACGAAACAGGTAATATGTGAATATATCTTTCTTCACTGTTTATAGAGTCCTCTAAATATTTGGTATTTATTCTTAAGACAGATTTGAATTAGCAAAAAAGCATCAAATAGATAAATTATACTCAAAAGATCCAGTTCAAAACCAATAAATTATTTATGATTGGAAAAATACAATAAAGAAGAGGGTCACATTTAAACTAAAGTGTTACCCTGAAAAATATAAGAGGAAAATTAAAAACATCACATTAAAAATACCAACAGAAGTATTTAAAAGTAATTCTTAAAAATTCTAGGTTTATATATAGGTGATCAGAGAACCTATAGGCTTTGGCGTGTCTTGATTTTTAAAAGGTAACAAAAGTTTTCATGGAAAGGTACCCTTTCAAATTTATTAGGCTTAAAAATGGAGAAAAGTAGAAATAATTAATGGTGCATGAGCCAGAAAATTAGAGTAAAAGCCAATTACAATTATGGAATCTGCATCTGTTCATTACAACTTTGTCAGTTTTCCAGAATATGAGGCTAGGCAGTTTTTACAAGTGACGTAAATGGAAATGTGTTTAGAAATGGCTAAACAATGTGTGCAACATGCAAAAAATGTGATGTTACAGTTAAAAAGGAATTTGCTCTTGTTCACATTACTATTTATATAGACTCCTTTTGGTTCTATTTCTATGGGCATTTTTCTTACTGTGTATAATTTTGCCAGTAAGAGGCTGACTCAACATTCTTTGAGTGTTTGAAATTTCTACTTTTTCTAGTAGAATGTGAAACATCTACCAAGGTGTATAAAATGGCTTACAAAGAATTTAAATGACTTAGAAAACTTGCATTAAATTTGTCTAATAAGTGTGTGACAAATATTTAGATTCTTAAGGCTATTTCTGATTCATGGGCTCAGCTTTTGGGAATTCAACGGACTTCCTAAAACATGTCATATTTAGTTGAGAAGAAGCTGTCCAGGATAGTGATAAATAAAATTCATTCTGAGTGTGAGTAGAACAAAAATGACAAAATAATACAAAATAATAATGGAATCAACCTAAAGAAAATTAAGCAGTTTTCTTGAAGATCAGATAAGTACTTCCCAAAGTATCACTATGATTTCAGTCCCTTAGAAACTGAGGGGAAAAATGGATTGTATCATAAAAGAAGTTTTAAAAATGCTGAGCATTCTTCAACTTCTAAGAGATTTGCACATTAAATGCTCTGGGAGCAAAGCACAGGAAATAAACCAACCTTTTGTGTATGAAATTCTCATCCCTTTTTGAAAATTTAAACCCAAACAATCTGGAAATAACTTGATAGTTATAGATTTAAGATGGCAAAATGTTAAAAGAAAAATGGCCTGCGTATAAAACAAATGCAAATTGCAAAATAATCCAAAAGACCTGAACAGAAAAGAAATAGGTAGGCAATCATTCCTCGGTCATTATTTATTCATTCAACAAATATTTACTAAGAACTAACCATGCCAAATGTAATGCTAGGACCTGCACACCCAGTTTTGGTTTTCAGGGAAGTTGTTCCTACCTCTATTATCACATCACCTCCTAAGAGAGGCCAGGAGTCTTTTTGAGAGGAAGTCCTGCTACATGAATAAAGTGCCAATCTCAATGCTACTCTAGTGTCAATCTTGAGTCACAAGCACTGACATTAATAAAGACACTTAACAAGAAACAGAACAACTAAATGCTGATTATATGACAAGCTGTTCTCAAAATGGAAAAGAAATGATGACTATTTTGCCCAAGTTAAACAGTAACAAAGTGATGCTACTAAAAACAGCTTATTCTCCTTAATGGCCATGAGATGCAGGATAATCTACAGATGAGATAGAGGTAATCATATGATGATTAATCTCTGCTTTTTAGGTTAGGACTATGAATGATTACAAATTTTAAGTAGCTTTATGATATTCAGATGATATCTATATGGTTTTCAATTAATTGTTATCAGTCCTACAAAATAACTCCATTTTTATCGGGTGATATAGTCTGAAAATAAATCAGGTTGAAGGGCTCTCATTGGTCAAATCTGGTGGAATAAAAATAACCACAGACAGTATGGATTTTAATCACAGAATGAAAAACTCCAAGTTCCTACCAACAGAGGTAAATAAAGGAAAAGTTTGTATGTGAGTGAAATTGACATCTTGGAATTTGATCATTGTTTATAGCCCTTGTCTATATTTAGCAGCAGTGGTCTTTCTACTTGTTGAACTTTTCATTTAGTGGAGGATTAAACCTGTGATAATAAAGTAAATTTAAAAAATGTTATTGCAAAAATTAAAAGAAAAAAAGAAAGGGAGGAAGAGAAGCCTCACTGCATTCTCGGAATTATTCTATGAGCTATATGAAATCTGTTCTCTTGAACTAAAAAATAAAAAAATAGAATTCCAATTAATAAATGTACACCATAAGCCTTTCAAATATGGTACACTGAAACATGGAATAGCACTTCTAAAATCTATCCTGAAAATCCATTACCTAAGACAAATCTTGAGAAAATATCAGATAACTCCAAATGAGGAACAATTCATAAAGTAACTGGCCTGCAATTCTTTAAAAATGTCAAGTTCTTGAAAGGGAAATTAACTCTGAAAAATTATTTCAAAAATACAGAATACTAAAGAGATATGACAATTAAGTAAGTGTGATTGTGCAACGGATCCTTAAGCAGAAAAGTTGATCGCTATAAATGATATTAGTGAAGCAACTGGCAAGATTTCAATGTTAAGAGCATTATTAATAGAACTTCTTGCAATGATGGAAGTATTCTATATCTTTGTTTTCCAATACATAGACATGAGACTGCTGAGTGTTTGAAATGTGACTAGTATGATTGAGAAATTGAATTTCTAACTTACTTTAGTTAGTCACGGGTGGCTAGTAGCTATCATACTTGACAGCTACTAGCTGTACTACTGTCTAGTCCCAATTAACTATCAACTGCTGTACATTCTACAAATTAAATAGATTCTTGTTATTTACAATAGTTATAAACTATTAAGTCACATGAACCTTCTACTGGTGGACACTAAACCACTGCACTTGAAGGGAAAACAAGATTGGGTTTCTTCTTGAGTCACATCATTTCTGTCAAAAACCAACACAACAGTATTTATGTGCGTTTTTGTTTAAATTCACCTTATTTAATATATATTGTTGATTCATTAACATTGAATGCACAGTTAACAGCATTGTAACCATGGCTGAAAGAAACTTCTCTTAACACATCTATTTGCTCCATAACGCAAATCATTGCCTTCCTGTGCTCACAAACACTAAGGAGTACCTAAACAATACACTCAATGGCCATTTTTAACAGTAAGATCACCAACAAAAAGCACAAAAATGTGACAAACATGGCACTAAATAGACTGTGAAAGGATCCCATTTACAGTATGAGAACTGTAATAAGAAGGCAGAGCAGGGCCTTGTTCCACCTCAGCTGGGCACATGTATGTTGGGCAACTAAAATTTTTGCTATTTGTGTATGTTCACAAATGATTGCTGAAAATGCAGTGTGTATTGATTTTGGAGTTATAAATTTTAGTGTGTAAAATTGCAAATAAGGAATTTGCAAGTAGGAACCTACTCTGTGTGCTGATCTACCTAATTCCCTCTTTTCCCATGCCTAGTTCAGAAAACTGTTAGATCTGTTCTGGATCAAAGTAATAGTTTTCTAACTGGCTGCCTTGACTTGAGTTTGCTCTTTTTTGATGCAGTAACTCCGCCCCACCCCCCACCCCGCTGCTCTTAAATGTACCAAATTATTGTGATTTCATTTTAAATTCTCTCTGCTGTAATGATCTTACTTCAATGAGGATAAAGATGAGTATCATTCTTTCTCCTAGAGCCTATTGCAGTGCTTTGCACATGCAGGTGTTCACCATACTTGTTTAAAGTGTGTATCCATTGTCAAATATATGAGCAGGTGATATACCTGTCCCTCTCCCTGCCAGCTGATCATCACTGCGCAGGTCCTGATTTTAATGACCTTGCTCTTTTTACTCAAACTAATTCCAGGTCCCTGCTCTCTGTTCTGCATTATCAAATGCTCTCTCTTTTTTCTGAAACAACCCCATTAACACGTACATATGCTCTCATTGCCCACCTTAAAAAGGAGAGAAGATGGAACCTATCCACAATTCCCTACCCAGCTTCGGCTATTGCCCATTATCTGCTCCTTTTTCACCCTCTAAAATATATGTACAGTTGATGCCTTCAATTCTTTCATCCTATTCTCTCTATAAATTACTCCTAGTTAGATATCCTTATCACTTCATTGAAACTATTTTTGACAAACTCACCAGCAAAGTCGCTAGTCACCGGCCTGTCCTCCTTTCACCTGACCTCTCAGCAGCACTCGACAAAGCTGACCACTCTACTCTTTTCTTGAAATAATTTCTTCTCTCAGCTTCTATAATACTGCATTCTCCTAAAGTAGTATCTTTCTTTGTTGTCTTTGTCTTCTTTGCTTGTCTCCTAATCACCTTTGAAAAGTACAGTCCTGGGCTAACAATATCATAGACAAAGTGTGGTGTGGTTGAACACATTTTACATAAAAATAGTAAATATAAAATTTTCAAACATGGAAAACTGTCCAAGTGCTTTTCTTATTCTCACAGAAACTTCACCAAAATAATAGCTAAGAGACAATAAAAGTCCAGATCCTGAAGGACAAGGAGAAGAGAAAAGATATCAGTGATAAGAGATCCCAACTTTTGGGATGACATAAATTAGACAGAGGTTTAGCAACTGATTTAGTAGAACAGAGAAAGCCACACTCTAAGCTAGTGAAGTGGGAAGACTTTGATGAGATAGGAGACAATACATCCTGAAAACACCAAAAAGCTTCAACCTTTGGAGACATTAAGTATCAGAGGAGGGATGAGGCAACAGGCTGAATGCCCCCATTTCTCCTTTCCACCATTCAGGCACGCCATTATTCTTCCATACCCTTCTTTTTCCTGAAGGAAAAACTGAACCACAAAGTTTTCAGACATTGGGACATAAGATAAAACAGAAAGTGGAGGGATGAGCTCTTGGGTTGAAAAATAGAAATTATACAAAAATCTGTAAATTGAAGAGTGAGGCTTTGAGGCAGCAGTGTTTAAATACCCCCAAAATTCTATTCTTCTCTTTGTTTACTAATAAAACAACCACATTTTACCCAGATATACCCATCCAGAAGTAAACTGTACTTGCCATCCTTGTTTGCTACTGGGTATCAAAAGAAATGGTGTACAACTTCCACTCATGGCTTAAAGAAAAAGGACACAATGTTCCTCACCTCGCTTTCCTCCTCCATCCACAACTGGGAATATAAATGTGATGGCAAGCTCTACAACAGCTGTCCTAGACCATGAGATTAAGTTACACATTTAGGGTGACTGCAAGGAAAGAGTGAAAACCCAGGAAACTGATGTCTTCAAATTGGCCTGCAGTCCCAGACTGATAAACTCATAGGAATATATTTCTGTTTCTGACCTGTGTTATACAAAAAACAAATGTCTTATATTCATTTCTTACTATACTAAAATATAGTAAGAAATATCCACAAGTATATCTTATATAAAATACAATGCTGGAAGTGGGATGATACCACAACAAAATGAAAATATGTGTTTGAGCAGCAATGGTAAGCTAGAGAGTAGAAGATCTGGATTAAGCTACAATAAAATATCTGCCAAAACTGTTTCCTGCATTAACATGGAAGACAGATTATGATAGCTGTAGTGGAATTGGTTAGAAAAACTCAGAATGCTGGTGTTTTGACTGTCTCTTAAAGTTTTATTAAAAATCCTGGGGCAGTGTGGGAAAGGAAAGCAGGGTTAGCAGTGTACCCAGGCTGGAGATGACTAAATGATAACAAACAGTAGGGCTTGCTTCCAGCAGCTTCTTTCTTTTAAACTGAAGTAAAACCTATATAACATAAAATTAATCATTACTCATTTTCAAGTCTACAATTCAATAATATTTAGTAAATGTACAATGTTACACAACCATCACTTTTTTTAAAGGTTTATTTATCGGGGGCTGGTGCTATGGCACAGCAGGTTAAAACCCGGGCCTGCAGTCCCAGCATCCAATATGGGTGGTGGTTTGAGTCCCAGCTGCTCCTCTTCCAATCCAGCTCTCTGCTGTGGCCTGGGAAAGCAGTAGAAGATGTCCCAAGTCCTTGGCCCCTGAACCCATGTGGGAGACTCAGAAGAAGCTCCTGGCTCCTCACTTTCGATCAGCTCAGCTCCAGCCACTGCCATTTGGGGAGTGAACCAGTGGACAGAAGACATCTGTCTGTCTCTACCTCTCTCTGTAGCGCTTTCAAATAAATAAAATAAATCTTTAAAAAAATTTTAAAAACCACTTCTCCAAAATCAGGCAGATTTATAGAGAGGCAGAGGGAGAGGGAGAGAGAAAGAAAGAGATCAATCTTCTATCCACTGGTTCAATCCCCAAATGGCCATAACGGCCAGAGCTGGGCCGATTTGAAGCCAGGAGCCAGGAGCTTCTTCTGGGTCTCGCATGTGGGTGCAGGGGCCCCCTAGGACTTGGGCCATCTTTCACTGCTTTCCCAGCTGCATTAGCAGGGAGCTGTATTAGAAATGGAGCAGCTGGAGGCTGGCGCCGCGGCTCACTAGGCTAATCCTCCGCCTAGCGGCACCGGCACACCGGGTTCTAGTCCCGGTTGGGGCGCCGGATTCTGTCCCTGTTGCCCCTCTTCCAGGCGAGCCCTCTGCTGTGGCCAGGGAGTGCAGTGGAGGATGGCCCAAGTCCTTGGGCCCTGCACCCCATGGGAGACCAGGAAAAGCACCTGGCTCCTGGCTCCTGCCATCGGATCGGCGTGGTGCGCCGCCATTGGAAGGTGAACCAATGGCAAAGGAAGACCTTTCTCTCTGTCTCTCTCTCTCTCACTGTCCACTCTGCCTGTCAAAAAAAAAAAAAAAAAATGGAGCAGCTGGGACTCGAACCAGTACACATGTAGGATGCCAACACTGCAGACTGCGGCTTTAACTGCTATGCCACAGCACTGGCCCCACAATCATCACTTTTAGCTACTTTGGAAACTTTATCACATCAAAAGGAAATTTCATCATTTCAAAAATTTCATCATTTCAAAAGGAAATCTTCCACCCTTTAATCTGCTATTTCCCATTTGTCCTTCCCCACAGCCAGTAGCAACTACTGACCAGTCTGCTTTCTGTTTCAGTGGATTTACTTATGTTGGAAGTTTCATATAAATGGACTCATGTCACATTTCTGTCTGGCTTCTTTCACTTAGTGTAACACTTTTGGGGTTCATCTACTTTATACTAAGTACAGTACTTTGTTTCTTTGTAAGACTGAATAATATTCCATTTATAGATAAATGACATTTTGTTTATCCATACATCTGTTGATGAAAATCCACTTTTGGGGTATTGTACATAAGGATCTCTGAACATCTGTATAAAAGTATTTAATTTCTTTGAAAACATGCTTTTTTCATTTTTTAACTTATATTTAATAAATATAAATTTCCAAAGTACAGTTTATGGATTACAATGGCTTCCCCCGCCAAAAACTTCCCTCCCACCCGCAACCCTCCCCTCTCCCACTCCCTCTCCCCTTCCATTCACATCAGTTTCATTTTCAATTCTCTTTATATACAGAAGATCAGTTTAGTATATATTAAGTAAAGCTTTCAACAGTTTTCACCCACATAGAAACACAAAGTGAAAAATACTATTTAAGC
The DNA here is from genome assembly GCF_964237555.1 of Oryctolagus cuniculus. Classification (NCBI taxonomy): domain Eukaryota; kingdom Metazoa; phylum Chordata; class Mammalia; order Lagomorpha; family Leporidae; genus Oryctolagus; species Oryctolagus cuniculus. The sequence goes on from NC_091434.1 coordinate 50,411,738, forward strand.
CGGCGCCGTGGCTCAATAGGCTAATCCTCCACCTTGCGGCACCGGCACACCGGGTTCTAGTCCCGGTTGGGGCGCCGGATTCTGTCCCGGTTGCCCCTCTTCCAGGCCAGCTCTCTGCTATGGCCAGGGAGTGCAGTGGAGGATGGCCCAGGTGCTTGGGCCCTGCACCCCATGGGAGACCAGGAAAAGCACCTGGATCCTGGCTCCTGCCATCGGATCAGCGCAGTGCGCCGGCTGCAGCGGCGGCCATTGGAGGGTGAACCAACGGCAAAGGAAGACCTTTCTCTCTCTCTCTCTCTCTCTCACTGTCCACTCTGCCTGTCAAAAAAAAAAAGAAAAGAAAAAGAAAAATACTATTTAAGTACTAGTTATAGCATTAAATCACAATGTACAGCACATTAAGGACAGAGATCCTACATGAGGAGTAAGTGCACATTGACTTTTTTTTTTTTTTTTTTTGACAGGAGTGGACAGTGAGAGAGAGAGAGAGAAAGGTCTTCCTTTGCCGTTGGTTCACCCTCCAATGGCCGTCGCAGCCGGCACACTGCGGTAGGTGCACCGCGCTGATCCGATGGCAGGAGCCAGGTGCTTCTCCTGGTCTCCCGTGGGGTGCAGGGCCCAAGGACTTGGGCCATCCTCCACTGCACTCCCAGGCCACAGCAAAGAGCTGGCCTGGAAGAGGGGCAACCGGGACAGAATCCGGCGCCCCGACCGGGACTAGAACCCGGTGTGCCGGCGCCGCAAGGCGGAGGATTAGCCTAGTGAGCCGCAGCGCCGGCCACTCCTGTTGTTGACTTAACAAATTGACACTCTTGTTTATGGCATCAGTAATCACCCTAGGCTCTTGTCATGAGTTGCCATGGCTATGGAAGCCTTTTGAGTTCACAGACTCTGATCATATTTAGACAAGGTCATAGTCAAAGTGGAAGTTCTCTCCTCCCCCTTCAGAGAAAGGTACCTCCTTCTTCGATGACCTGTCCTTTCCACTGGGATCTCACTCACAGAGATCTTTCATTTAGGTTTTTTTTTTTTTTTTTTTTTTTTTTTGACAGAGTGTCTTGGCTCTCCATGCCCAAAATACTGTCATGGGCTTTTCAGCTGGATCCGAATGCCTTAAGGGCTGATTCTGGGGCCAGAGTGCTGTGAAAACATGCTTTTAATTCTCTTGGGTATACACCAGAAAGTGGATCTGTGTTGCTAGACAGTAAACGCATGATCTCTTTGGGGAACCATTTCCCATAGTAGTGGTACATTTCATGTTCCCATCAGTACTACACAGGGGTTCCAAGTTTCCCAAACTGTCACCAACAATTATTTTCTAATTTTAAAAATTGTATCTACATGGGGCCAGTGCTGTGGTATAGTAGGTTAAGCCTCTGCCTGTGGTGCCAGCATCCCATATGGGCACTGGTTCATGTTCCAGATCTCCACTTCTGAACTAGTTCCCTACTGGTGGCCTGGGAAAGCAGTAGAATATGGCCCACCTGCGTGGGAGTCCCAAGGAAGCTCCTGGATCCTGGCTTCAGATTAGCCCAGCTCCAGCTGTTGCAGGGATTTGGGAAGTGAAACAGAGGATGGAAGACCTTTGTCTGTCTCTGCCTTTCTTTGTCTATAACTCTGCCTCTCAAATACATAAATAAATCCTTTTAAAAACTGTATAAACTCTAGTGTGAAGTGGTATCTTATTATAATCCTTAAACCTTCATTTCTCCAATGATTACTGACATCCTACAACTTTTCATGTGTTGTTGTCCATTAAAATACCTTCTTTTGGAATCCAAGATGGTAGAACAGGGAATTGTGCCGGCCTGCGGCACGATGAACTGGGTCTTCCTGAAACAGAGAGTGGGAATGCGGGGACAAGGACGCAAAGAATGGAGCCAAGACAAGTCCTGATCAAGGCTCCTTTATTGAATAAATCCAGTAGTATTTAAACATGACCAGTTGTTTACAAGAAAGAGCACAAAAGATTTACATATCAAAACGGCTCTTAAGGTTACAATAAAAACACTTAGGTGATAAATGAAGGTTACAGGTGTGACTGATTATTTGTTATCATCTCTTGTGAAAGGTTTAGGTTCCTCCTGCCTCTTCCTGGAATCTCCCCTAGCCTAATTGTCTGTGCCGGGAAGTCTCCATAGCACAGGAATAGCCACACTAACTTACGGGGCTCCAGGTATGAAAAGAACAAAGGAAGGACTACGTTTCCAGAGGTCTGGCAGAAAATTTTAGCAAAAAGTGAAAAAATAAGTAAACAAACAAACAAGGAAGTGAAAAAATAAGTAAACAAACAAACAAGGAAGTGAAAAAATAAGTAAACAAACAAACAAGGAAGACTCTATGAGACGAGGAGAGGAGACGGAGACACTGCTGCCGCCAGCCGTATCATGGCAGGAAGGAACTGCTGTGCACCCTGCCACTCACAGTTTTAGCTGACAGCGAATTCCACAGTCACCCACTGGGCACAGGGAAGAACCTACCTGTTGTATTCCACCTCCCTGGATTCACACCCTCCAGAATAAAATCTCCTGTATATACTGTAGTCATTCTATAGGACTGGAACAGGATTCAATTCATATCCTTCAGTCCTAGGACAAGGATTGTTGGTACTCAGCAAAGTTACCCTTTAAAAGTGAAGGAGAGGGCTGGCGCCACGGCTCACTGCTTGGGCCCTGCACCCCATGGGAGACCAGGAGAAGCACCTGGCTCCTGCCATCGGATCAGCGCGGTGTGCCGACCGAAGCGCACCAGCCGCGGCGGCCATTGGAGGGTGAACCAACGGCAAAGGAAGACCTTTCTCTCTGTCTCTCTCTCACTGTCCACTCTGCCTGTCAAAAATTAAAAAAAGTGAAGGAAGTGAAGGAGAGGCTGGCGCCACAGCTCACTAGGCTAATTCTCTGCCTGTGGCACTGGCACCCCAGGTTCTAGTCCCGGTTGGGGCACCGGATTCTGTCCCGGTTGCTCCTCTTCCAGTCCAGCTATCTGCTGTGGCCCGAGAAGGCAGTGGAGGATGGCCCAAGTGCTTGGGCCCCAACACCCTCAAGGAAGACCCAGAAGAAGCTCCTGGCTACTGGCTTTGGATCGGCCCAGCTCTAGCTGTTGTGACCATTTGGGGAGTGAACCAGCAGATGGAAGATCTCTCTCTGTCTGTAACTTCGCCTTTCAAGCAAATAAATCTTTAAAAAAATTTTTCAAAGATTGAAATCATACCATGTATCTTTTCAGACTATAAAGGAATAAAACTAGAAATAAACAACAATAGAACACTCATAAATACTTGGAAATTAAACAACATGCTACTGAATGATCAATGGGTCTCTGAAGATATTAAAAAGAAAATAAAAAACTTTCTTGAAATAAATGAAAATATGATACATCAAAACCTCTGGGATATAGCAAAAGCAGAATCAAGATGGAAGTTTATAGAATTAAGCACTTACATTAAAAAAACAGAAATGTATCAAATTAAAAATCTAATATCAGATCTTGAAGACTTAAAAAAATTAAAAAAAAACAAATCAGCAGGAGGTGAGAAATAACAAGGATCAGAGCAGAAATAAACAACATTGAAACAAAAAAATTCAAAAAATCAACAAATCATAAAGTTAGTTTTTTTTGAAAATAAAAATCATAGATGACAAGAGACATTACAAGTGACAACACTGAAATACAGGTAACAAAATCAAAATTAAACAAACTGAAATACAAAGGATCTTAAGAAACTGCAATGAAGAACTATATGCTAATGTACTGGAAAACTTCAATGAAATGGATAAATTCCTGGATTCATATAACCTACCAAGATTAAACCAAGAAGATATAGATAACCAAAGCAGACCCACAAAAAGCAATGAGATTGAACTAGTAATCAAAAGTCTTCCATCAAGGAAAAGTCCAGGACCTGATGGCTTTACTAGTGAATTCTGTAAAACATTCAAAGAATAAGTAACTCCAATACTCTTTATTTATTTTTAATTTTTTTTTTTTTTACAGGCAGAGTTAGACAGTGAGAGAGACAGAGAGAAAGATCTTCCTTCTGTTGGTTCACCCTCCAGATGGCTGCTACGGTCAGCACACTGCACTGATCCGAAGCCAGGACCAGGTGCTTCCTCCTCGTCTCCCATGCGGGTGCAGGGCCCAAGCACTTGGGCCATCCTCCACTGCCCTCCCGGGCCACGGCAGAGAGCTGGACTGGAAGAGGAGCAACCAGGACAGAATCCAGCGCCCCAACCAGGACTAGAACCCGGGGTGCCAGCGCCGCAGGTGGAGGATTAGCCAAGTAAGCCGCGGTGCTGGCCAACTCTAATACTCTCTTTTTTTTTTCTTGACAGGCAGAGTGGACAGTGAGAGAGGGAGAGAGAGAAAGGTCTTCCTTCCGTTGGTTCACTCCCCAAATGGCCGCTACAGCCGGCACTGCGCCGATCCAAAGCCAGGAGCCAGGTGCTTATCCTGGTCTCCCATGCGTGTGCAGGGCCCAAGGACTTGGGCCAACATCCACTGCACTCCCGGGCCACAGCAGAGAGCTGGCCTGGAAGAGGGGCAACCGGGACAGAATCCGATGCCCCGACCGGGACTAGAACCTGGTGTGCCGGCGCCGCAAGGTGGAGGATTAGCCTATTGAGCCGCGGCGCTGGCCCAACTCTAATACTCTTAAAACTACTCCAAATGGTGACCTGGATAGAACTCTGCCAAACTCTTTATGAGGCCAGCATTACTTTCATACCAAAACCAAAGACTTGACATGACAAGAAAACTACATATGTAAATATTCAATGAACATAGACACAAAGATTCTCAACAAGATGCTAGCAAACAGAATCCAAAACCATATCAAAAAGATCACAAAACATAATCAAGTAGGATATCCCAGAAATGTAAACATGGTTCAACATTCATAAATCAATAAATGTCATCAATAACATGAATAGAAAGATGAACAAAAACTATATGGTCATTTCCACAGATGCAGAAAAAGCATTTGTTTAGATTTAGCACTCCTTCATGATAAAAACCCTCTACCACTTAGATACGGAAGGAACATTGCCCAAAATTAAGGCTATATACCACAAACCAATAGCCAATATCACACTGAATGGGGAAAAGCTGAAAGCAATAGCCAATATCATATTGAATGGGGAAAAGCTGATCTGGAACAAGACAAAGATGTCCACTCTGGCCACTCTAATTCAATATAGTACTGGAGGTTCAATCAAGAACATTTAGGGAGGAGAAAGAAATAAAGGGCATCAAAATTGGAAAAGAAGAAGTCAAATTATTCATGTTTTCAGGTGATATGATGCTGTACATGGAAAAACTTAAAACACTCCATGAAAAAGCTGTTAGAATTTACAAACCAATTCAGTAAAGCTGCAGGTTACAAAATAAGCATAAAAAAGTATATTTTTGTATGCTGATCATGAATTTACAGAATGAGAAATCAAGAAAGAAATCCCATTCACCACAGCCACAAAAAAATCAAATATTTAGGGATAAATTCAACCAAAGTTAAATATCTTTACAATGAAAATTATCAAACATTGATGAAATAAATCATCAAGTACACAAATAATGGAAAGATATTCCTTGCTCATGGATAGGAAGAATCAATATCATTAAAATGTCTCTGTGTCCCAAAACAATCAATAGATTCAATGCAATGCCTCAAAATACCACTGACATTCTTTACAGAATTATAAAAAGCAATCTTAAAATTCATATAGAATCACAAAAGACCCAGAATAGCCAAAGTGATCCTTAAAAAGAAAAATCAGGCTGGAGGCATCACAATACCTGACTTCAAAGCATACTACAGAGCTAGAGTAATCAAAACATCATGGTACTAGAATAAAAACCAATACATAGATCAGTGAACAGAATAGAGATCCCAAAAGTTAATCCATCTACATACAGCCAACTAATTTTTGACAAAAGTGCTCAGACCTTACAGTGGAGTAAAGATAATCTCTTCAACAAATAGTGCAGGCTAAAGTGGATGTATGTAGAAGAATGAAATTAGATCCACACCTCTCACCATATACAAAAATCAACTCAAATAGATCAAAGATTTAAACTTAAGACTTGAGACTATGAAGTTGCTGGGAGAAAATGTAAGAGAAATACTCCAACAGTGGTGCAGGGGATGACTTCTTGGATAAGACCCCCCAAAACAGGTAACAAAATCAAAATTAAACAAACAGAACTACATCAAACTCAGAACCTTTTGCACATGAAAAGAAACTATCAATAAAGTGAAAAGACATCCAACAGAATGGGAAAAAATATTTGCAAACCACCTATCCAACAAAGGATTAATATCCCGAGTATATCAGCAACTTAAAAAACTCAACAACAAAAAAACAACCAATCCAATTGAGAAATGTGCAAAGGACTTCAATGCACAATTTTCAAAAGAAATACAAATGACCGGCCAGTGCTGTGGCTCACTAGGCTAACACTCCGCCTGCGGCGCCGCCACCCTGGGGTTCTAGTCCTGGCCGGGGTGCCGGTTCTGTCCCGTTTGCTCCTCTTCCAGTCCAGCTCTCTGCTGTGGCCCGGGAAGGCAGTGGAGGATGGCCCAAGTGCTTGGGCCCTGCACCCGCATAGGAGACCAGGAGGAAGCACCTGGCTCCAGGCTTCGGACTGGCACAGCGTGCCAACTGTAGCAGCCATTCGGGGGGTGAACCAACGGAAGGAAGACCTTTCTCTCTGTCTCTCTCTCTCACTGTCTAACTCTGCCTGTCAAAAAAAAAAAAAAAAAAAAAAAAAAAAGGAAGAAACACAAATGACCAAAAAATATCTGAAAAAATGCTCAACATTACTAGCCATTGGGGAAATACAAATCAAAATCACAATGAAGTATCACCTCATCCCTGTCATAATGGCTACAAGCCAAAACACAGGAGTAACAAATGCTGGGGAGAATGTGGAGAAAGGGGACTACTTATTCACTGTTGGTGGGAATGTAAATTAGTACACTGTGGAAAACAGTATGGAGATTTCTTAAAAACTAGAAATAGACTTGTCATATGATCCAGCAATCCCACCACTGAATGCATACCCAAAAGACTTGAACAAAATGAATCAAAGAGATATCTGCAGCACAGTGTTTAAGCAGTACTATTCACAGTAGCCAAAATCTGGAGTCAGCCAAGCTGTCCATCATCATATGAATTGATAAAATATGGTATAGATATAAAATGCAAAATTATTCAGCTATAAAAAAGAATGATTCTGGGGCCAGCACTGTGGCATAGTGGGTAAAGCTGCCGCTTGCAGTACTGGCATCCCATATGGGCACCGGTTCAAGTCCCAGATACTCCATTTCTCTGCTCTCTGCTTTGGCCTGGGAAAGCAGTCAAGAGGGCCCAAGTCCTTGAGCCCCTGAACCTGAGTGAGAGACCTGGAAAAAGCACCTGGCTCTTGGCTTCAGATTGGCACAGCTCCGGCCACTGTGGCCAACTGGGGAGTGAACCAGCGGATGGAAGACCTCTCTGTCTCTCTCTGCCTCTCGTTCTCTCTCTGTGTTAACCCTGACTTTTGAATAAATAAATAAATCTTTTTTTTTTTTTATTTTTTGACAGGCAGAGTGGACAGTGAGAGAGAGAGACAGAGAGAAAGGTCTTCCTTTGCCGTTGGTTCACCCTCCAATGGCCGCCGCAGCCAGCGTGCTGCGGCCGGCACACCGCGCTGATCCGATGGCAGGAGCCAGGAGCCAGGTGCTTTTCCTGGTCTCCCATGGGGTGCAGGGCCCAAGCACCTGGGCCATCCTCCACTGCACTCCCTGGCCACAGCAGAGAGCTGGCCTGGAAGAGGGGCAACCGGGACAGAATCCGGCGCCCCAACCGGGACTAGAACCCAGTGTGCCGGCGCCGCTAGGCGGAGGATTAGCCTAGTGAGCTGCGGCGCCGGCCTAAATAAATCTTTTTTTAAAAAATGATTCTACCTTTTGCAGCAAAATGGACCCAATTGGAGGACATCATGTTGTGAAATAAGCTGCGCCAAGAAAGACAAAGACCACATGCTCTCCCTTATATGTGGGAGCCAAAATTTAAAAACAAAACAAAAAAGGGCTGTGTGTATCAGTATTCCTGCAAATACAGCCCATGAGAGTATTTCAGGCATGGAAAGCAAGACACTCTGGCAAAAAAAAAAAAAAAAAAAAAAAAAAAACCTAAATGAAAGATCTCCGCGAGTGTGCACTTACTCCTCATGTAGGATCTCTGTCCTTAATGTGCTGTACATTGTGATTTAATGCTATAACTAGTACTCAAACAGTATTTTTCACTTTGTGTTTCTATGTGGGTGAAAACTGTTGAAAGCTTTACTTAATATATACTAAACTGATCTTCTGTATATAAAGAGAATTGAAAATGAATCTTGATGTGAATGGAAGGGGAGAGGGAGCGGGAAAGGGGAGGGTTGCGGGTGGGAGGGAAGTTATTGGCGGGGGAAGCCATTGTAATCCAAGTTCTGTACTTTGGAAATTTATATTCATTAAATAAAAGTTAAAAAAATTGTATATGAATCATATTGAAAATAAAAAACTAATTAAAAATTACAATAAAAATATCTTCTTCAGAGAAATATGTATTCCAATCTTTTGCTGAATTTTTTAATGTTGTCATCTATTTGTTTCTTCTGCATAGCAGGTCTTTGTCAAATGTATGATTTGTAAATAGCTTTTCTTATTATATAGGTTGTCTTCTCACTTTCTTAAAGTATCTTTTCATTCATAAACAGAAAGTTCCCATCTTCTGGTTCACACAAACTGCTCTTCACAGCAAGGCCTGCACCAGATCAAAGTCAGGACCCAGGAACGCAATCACATGAGTCTAGCTAGAATCAGGAACAGAATTACAACTCAAACCCAGGCACTTTAATATGGGATGTAGATATTCCAAGTGGTAAATTAGCTGCTATGCCAAACACCTGCTTCCTAGACCACACATTTAGATCTTTGATTCATTTTCAGTTCATTTTTATATGTAATAAAGGTAGAGGTCCAAATTTATTCTTTTGCATGTGGATATTCAATTGTTTCAGTACCATTTGTTAAAGAAACTGTTTTCTCCTATTGAATGTTTTGGCACCCTTGTTAAAAATCAGTTGACCACATCTGTAAGGGTTTTATTTTGGCATCTCAATTCTATTAAATTACATCTATACTTATTTTAGTATCATACTGTTTTGACTTACTGTCACTTTGCAGAAAGATATGAATCTGAAAAGCTTAGGTATTCCAGTTTTAGTCTTCTATTTCAAGACTGTTTTGGCTATTCAGGGTTTCTTATAATTCCATACAAATCTTAGTCTTAGTTTTTCCCTTTCTGCAAAAAGGTCATTAGAAGGTTTATAGGTATTACATCAAATCTGTAGATGGCTTTGGGTAGTGCTGCCATCTTAACAGTAAGTCTTTCAATCTAGAAACATGTAATGTTACTGCATTTAGTTAATCTTTAATTTTTTTGGTATACAAGCATTATACCTCTTGGGTTAAATTTATTCCTAAGTATTTTATTCTTTTTTATGGGCTTGTAAATAGGATTGTTTTCTCAATTTCATTTTGATTATTTATTGGTGGTATATGAAAATACAACTGATTTTTGTATATTGATCTTTCATCATACCTGGAAATTTACTAAATTTGTTAGCTCTAACACATTTTTATCTTAGGAGTTTCCTACTTTAGGATTTAAAGGATTATGTCATTTGTGAATAGGGATAATTTTCCTTTCTAATTTGAATTAACTTTATGCCTTTTTTCTTGCTTAACTTCTCTCCCTAGAACTTCCAGTACAAGGTTGAATAGAAGTGTAAAAAGTAAGCATCTTTATCTTGTTTCCAATCTTAGGCAGAAAGCTTTTACTGTTTCTAAACCAAATACATATTTGCAGCACTCTGTATTTGCTAGTTCAGCATCCAGTGATTCAACCAACCATGAACGGAAAATATTTGAAAAACAAAATTATGTCCATACTGAACATGCAGGCCTTTTTCCTTGTCAATACAGTATGAAAACTATTTACATTATAATACGTATTATAAATAATTCATAAGTAATGGGGCCTGCGCTGTGGCACAGTGGGTTAATGTCCTAGCCTGAAGCGCCAGCATCCCATATGGACATCAGTTCTACTCCCAGCTGCTCCACTTCCGATCCAGCTCTCTGCTGTGGCCTGGGAAAGCAGTAGAAGATGGACCAAGTCCTTGGGCCCCTGCACCCAAGTGGGAGACCTGGAGGCTCCTGGCTTCAGATCAGCGCAGCTCCAGCCGTTATGGCCAATCGATGAGTGAACCATCAGATGGAAGACCTCTCTGTCTCTCCTCTTTCTGTGTAACTCTGACTTTCAAATAAATAAATCTTTTAAAAATTAATTCATGAGTAAGTTAAGATTATAGGAAGACATGTGTAGGTTAATTTGTAAATACTACACCATTATAAATAAGGAACTTGAGCATTGAAGGATTTTGGTTATCTGTGGAAGATCCTGTAAACAACCCCCCCCCCCCAAGTACCAAGGGGTAACTATAATGTTAACTCTAGGTATTTTATAAATGCCCTGTATCAAGCATCACACAATTTGTTTTCATCATGAAAGAGTGTTGGATTTTCTAAAACCTTTTCCTACATCAATTAAGATAATTTTGTGGGTTTTTTCTCTCCTTCAATCTATCAATATGACATTTGCCAAATTTCAGATGTTGAATTATTCTTGTATTCATGGAATAAATCATATTTGTGGTGATGTATAATCCTCTTAAACTTCTAGATTTGATTTGCTAGTATTTCATGAAAAACTTTGTATATATCTACATAAAGAATACTATATATGGTTTTTATTTATCTTCATAAAGAACATTATATACAGTGTTCTTTTAATATCTTTTTTTGACAGGCAGAGTTAGAAAGTGAGACAGAGAGAAAGATCTTCCTTTTCTGTTGGTTCACCCCCCAAATGGCCACTATGGCTGGTGTGCTGCAGCTGGAGCACCACGCTGATCCAAAGCCAGGAGCCAGGTGCCTCCTCCTGGTCTCCCATGCGGGTGCAGGGCCCAAGCACTTGGGCCATCCTCCACTGCGCTCCTGGGCCACAGCAGAGAGCTGGACTGGAAGAGCAGCAACCAGGACAGAATCTGGTGCCCCGACCGGGACTAGAACCCGGTATGCTGGCGCTGCAGGCAGAGGATTAGCCTAGTGAGCCAGGGCGCCGGCCTTTTAATATCCTTTTAATCAGGGAATTCTGACCTCACAGAAAAGAGAAAGTGTTCCCTCCTCTTTTATGTTTTGGGTGTATTTGAGGACTGGTATTCATTCTTCTTCAAGTATCAGGGAGACTTAATCAGTGAAGTAATACAGTTCTGTGTTTCTTATTGGGAGGTTTGTTGACTATTGATCCAATCTATTTAATTGTTAAAGGTGATATGAATTCTCTTTCATTCTAGGTCTAGATAAGTTTGCAATTTTATATTTTCAAAAATTTTTGACTTGATTATATTTACTATTTTCTGTTCTCAGTTTTCATGTACCTCTGCTCTAATCTTTACTATTTTCTTCCTTCTGCTAGCTTTCTATTTTTTCCTAGTTTCTGAATGTAGAAAAGTTATGTTACTGCAGCCAGCGCTGTGACGTAGCAGGTAAAGCCACCATCTGCAGAACCAGCATCCCACATGTGGGGAGCAACCCGGACTGGACTGAGTTACTGGAATTAAGACTTATTCTATGCATCTGCTCTCCCACAATATGGCGCTGGGAGAGGAGAAAACAGCTTCTACGCAGCTGCCTCTTGCCAACTTGAGTGATGACCTCCAGGAGCTGATCCTGCTCCTGATTGGAGGAGAGCAGCGTACTCGGCGTGTGGGCAGCTGAGTTGGGATTGGCGGAGGAGGACTATAAAGGAGGAGAGAGACAACATGCACCAGGAACATCTAGGGGGAACACCTGTGCAGCCCCCGAGAGAGCCGGCCGGCGGCGTGCCGCTCCCCCGCGGAAGTGGGGAATGTGGCAGGGGGAACCGCCCTTCCACGGAGGTGGAAGGGTCGGTAGCCAACCCGGGAAGAACCAGCAGCAAACCCGGGGAGGGCCGAGCAGACGAAAGAACAGCGCAGGGTCTAGTGTCGTTCCTCCACGAAGAGGGGGAGCGACATAATGGTGCCGTGACTCGGATATGAAGCCTAGGCAGGGTTTAGTGTCATTCCTCCACGAAGAGGGGGAGCGACACCACATGTATACCAGTTCAAATCCTGGCTGCTCCACTTCTAATCCAGCTCTCTGCTAATGCACCTGGGAAAGCAGCAGAGGATGACCCAAGTGCTTGGGCCCCTGCACGCACATGGGAGACCCAAAAGAAGCTCCTGGCTCCTTGCTTTGGCCTGGCCCTGGTCATTGCAGCCATTGGGAGTGAACCAGCAAGATGGAAGATCTCTTTATCTTTCTCTGTCTCTCACTGTCTCACTGGTATCTTTTTCTCACTGTAATTCTTTCAAATAAATAAATAAGTCTTAAAGCAAAGTTATGTTACTGATTTGGGATCTTTCTCTTTTTTTGTAGTATGGGCATTTTTGGCTCCCAGAAGCTTCCTATATGTGAGCCAAAGCATCATCAAGATAGTTGTTTCATATGGCCTCAGGTTAGCTGAGCAAGAGAATGAACAAAGCACAGAGGCCTGAAGTAAATGAATAGAGTTTTAAAGTTTAAAACCTAGAGATTTTTGACTATGGCTGTTTGCACTGAGACTGACTGAAATCATCTAAACTTGAAATTCAAGATTCGAAAGAATTTTTTTTAAAAGAAGCCACATACCCGATTTTAAACTTGTCTATTGTGTCTCAAAGATAAACTATGGGCATCTAAAAATGTACTAGCTCCCAAGGGTGCACATCCCACAAAAAGAACACAATCGTCAATGCACACTTCAGATGCGGCCAAAGACAGAAATCTGCTACACAGCAGAAACAGGGATCAGAAATGATAATAGCATAAAGGAGAACTTGGGAGGAAAAGAGAACAGGTGGCTGAAAAAGTACTCAAGAAACAAATGTTGGGGGCCAGCACTGTGGCGCAGTGGGTTAATGCCCTAGCCTGAAGCGCCAGCATCCCATATGGGCGCCGGTTCAAGACCCGGCTGCTCCACTTCAATTCAGATCTCTGCTATGGCCTGCGAAAGCAGTAGAAGATGGCCCAAGTCCTTGGGCCCCTGAACCTGAGTGAGAGACCCGGAAGAAGCACCTGGCTCCTGGCTTCAGATCGGTGCAGCTCTGACCACTGCGGCCAATTGGGGAGTGAACCAGCAGATGGAAGACCTCTCTCTCTCTCTCTCTCTCTCTCTCTCTCTCTCTGCCTCTCTTCTCTCTGTGTAACTCTAACTTTCGAATAAATAAATTAATTTTTAAAAAAAGAAACAAATGTTGAAATTTTCCCAAGTCTGGCAAAATGCATAAATATACAAATTAAAGAATTTGGTAAACTCCAAACAGGATAAAACCAAAGAAATTCATACCAAGAAACATTACAGTCAAACTTTTGAAAAAAAAAAAAAACAAGGAAAAGATCCTAAAAGCAGCTAGAAAAAAATCTGATTAACACATTTCTTTTTTTAATAAAAAAAAAATCAGGACGCAAAGTGAGAGTGAGCACTACCCCACTTAAAGCACTGTTTAGAACATCCACATACCATTTCAGAGTGCCTGGGTTTGAGCTCCAGCTTTGCTCTCCACTCTAGCTTCCTGCTAATGTGAACAGTGGAAGGTAGCAGTGATGGCTCAAATACTTGGGTCCCAGCAACACACATGGGAGACCTGGATTGAGTTCCTGGGTCCTGGTTTCTTCCTGGCCCAGCCTCGGCTGTTAAGGGGCAATTGGGGAGTGAATCAGGTGATGGGAGATGTCTCTCTGCCTTTCAAGTAATTAAAATAAAGAGGTACATTTTTTAAATATTAGGAAACATATAAGGCAGAATGAAGTGGTAAAACATTTTTCAATATCTGAAGGAAGAGAACTGTCAACCCAGAATCCTCTATTCAGTGAAAATGCCCTTTGGGAATCATATGTAAATCAAGACATTCTCAGATGAAACAAAACTAAGAGTTTGTTATTAGCACACCAATGTGAAAAATAGTTAAAGAGGTCTAGCCAGAAGAGAGTGGTAAAGGAAGAAATCCTGGAATATCATGAAGGAAGAAATAAGCAAAAACCATTGGTAAATACAATATATTGTACCTCTTAAGTTTTCCAAATTATGTTGGTCAGCTGAAGCAAAAATTACAACACTGTCTATACTAGGGCTCTGTTATGACTTAAATACAGGGTATAGTTACCAAATGCTTGCAGACAGTTGAATTTAAAAGTCATAAATTGATGGTACTAAAGGGACAGAAATTTAACCTAATTCTGTTGTCTAGGATGTAGTGCCTGGGAGTGTGCCCTCAGAGGGTAGTTCTTCCAAGAGGTTTGGTTTAAAAGCTGAGTTAGGCCTAGCCATTCTCTCTACTTCTTGGCTTGACATGTGATCCTTGCTCCACACTCACCATATTGTTAGTATCTTCTGCCTTATCAGACAACTGAACCAATAGTGCCTGCCTGATCTTGGTCTGGGAAACTGCAAAAATGTTAGCCAAAATAAACTTCTTTCCTTCCTAAATGGCTTCTCTCAGATTGTTACAATGCTGGAAAGCTGACTCATAGAGGTAGGCAGAGCAAATAATCAAGACAATTTTAAATGGGAGAGAATAAAAGAACACAAATAGATGTTAGGTGTCTGCATTTCACTCAGGCTGGTAAAAATTACAACATTGGTAGAGAGTGATAACTTATGTATATAATAAGTACCTAGAGCAACCACTAATTAAAGATATACAAAGACATACTAAAAACACGAAAGATAAATAAAGGTGAGACTGTACAAAATGCTCAAGTGACCCACAAGAAAGGAGAAAAAACAAAACAGAAAACTGAAAAATAGCAGAAACTGGAAAGAATCAAAAAGGTAGAATTAGGCTCAACATATACATAATTACACTAAATGTAAACAGTCTTACTCAACCAATTAAAAGACAGAGATTAGCTGAGTGAATTAAAAACTATGTTCAGAACACTGAGTTCACAAATAATTCCATGTGTCTATAACCAATGAATTTTTGAAAAAGATGTCAAGAATGCACAGTGAGGAGTTGACACTGTGACACAGTAGGTTAAGGCACTGCTTGTGATTCCAGCATCACATTTCAGAGTGCAGTTCAAGTCCTGGCTATGATGCTTCCAATCCAGCTTCCTGCCAATGTGCCTAGGACGGCAGGGTAAGAGGGCCCAAGTACCTGGGCCTCTGCTACCCATGTGGGAGGAAGACCAGGATGGAGTTCTGGGTTTCTGGTTTCAGCATGGCTCTGACACTTGGCTGTTGTGGCCATTTGGGGAGTGAACCAGATCAATTGACTAACTGATAGATCTCTCTCTCTTGCTCAGCTTTTCAAATAAATAAATAAATCTTGAAGGAAAAAAAAAGAACACATAATGAAGAAAGGACAGTATCTCCAATAAATGGTGAGGGAAAATTAGACACCTAAATGAAGAAGAATGAAATCGTATCCCTATATAAATATCAACTCAATTGGATTAAAGGATCAAATGTAAGACCTGAAGCTATGAAACTACTATAAAAAACATAGGGGAAAATGTTTGATGACTCTGGACTGGGCAAAAAGTGAGAAAATAGACAAATAGGATTAATAACAAACTACAAACCTTCTGCACAGTAAACAATCAACAGAGTAAACAGACAAGGAGTTAATATCCAGAATAAGGAACTCTAGCAACTTAATATCAAAAACACACACACACACACACACACACAATTTAAAACATGAGCAAAAGTACTTAAAAAACATTTCTCAAAAGGAGACATAAAATAGTCCGCAGGGGCCAGCGCCATGGCTCACTTGGCTAATTTTCCGCCTGCGGCGCCAGCATCCCAAGTTCTAGTCCCGGTTGGGGTGCCGGATTCTGTCCTGGTTACTCCTCTTCCAGTCCAGCTCTCTGCTGTGGCCCGGGAAGGCAGTGGAGGATGGCCCAAGTGCTGGGGCCCTGTACCCGAATGGGAGACCAGGGGGAAGCACCTGGTTCCTGGCTTCGGATTGGCGCAGCGCACTGGCCGTAGCGGCCATTTGCGGGGGTGAACCAACGGAAGGAAGACCTTTCTCTCTGTCTCTCTCTCTCTCTCTCTCTCTCTCTCTCACTGTCTAACTCTGCCTGTCAAAAAAGAAAAAACAACAGTCAACAGATAGGTGAAAAAAATACTCAACACAATCATCAGAGAAATGCAAATCAAAACCACAATGAGTATCATCTTACTCTTGTTACAATGGTTATTATCAAAAAGCTAAAAAATAACAAGTTTTGCCAAGGATGTAAAGAAAGGGGAATCATTACACAGTGCTGGTAGGAGTATAAATCAGTACAGTCATTTTGGAAAATAATATAGAAGTTTGTCAAAAAATTAAAAAGAGAACTATAGTATGATCCAGCCATTTACTATTAGAAATACATATCCAAAGGAGAAGAAACCAGTCTGTTGAAGAGATATCTGCACTCCCATGTTTATTGCAGTACTATTCACAAGTCAAAACACGTAAATAACCTGAATAAATAAATAACCATGAACAGATGAATGGATAAAGCAATGTGTATATGTAGAGTATTTTTTAAAAACTTAGAGAAAAATAGAATTAAAAATTCATTTTGGTGACAAAATTTTGAAACACATCAAAGTTGTTTCACCGTATATACCTTCCGTGAACTTTCTGAAGACCCCATGGATATGTAGTGGTATACTATTCAGCCATAAAAAAATAATGAAATCCTCTGATTTGCAACAATACGGATGAACCTGGAGTACATAAGGTTAAGTAAAATAAGATGGCCACACAGAAGGACAAATATCACATGATCTGACTCATATGTGAAATTTGATCTCATAGACATTGACAGCAAAACAGTGGCTACCAGAGACTAGGGAGGCTAGATGGGGGAGGGGGAATCTGGTCAATGAGTACAAAGTTACAAATAGAAAGGAAGAAAAAGTCCTGCTGTTCTACTGCACAATAGGGAGACTACAGTTAAAAATAATATCATATATCTCAAGACAGCTAGAAGGAAGAATTTCAAGGTTCTTATCAAAAGGAAGTAAGTGTCTGAGGATATGGTTATGTTAATTATTGTCATTTGGTCATTACACAATATATACTCTTGTATTGAAGCATCACATTGTACCTTGTTAATATATTTACATTTATGTGATGTTTGAATATATTGAATGTACCTTATTAACATATTTACAATTATGTCACTTAAAAATTCAAAAAACAGACAGGATTCAATTATATGCTGTTGCAGTAAGGAACTGAACTTCAAATATAATGATATAGACAATTTGGAAATAAAAGGATAGAAAAAGAGATACCATGCAAAAACCCCATCAATGGAAAGCATGAGTAGCTACATTAATGTCAGCTGAAGTAGACTTCAGAGTAAATAAGTTATCAGGTAACAGAGTAGCATCATATAATGACAAAAAGGTAAAGACAACATACACAAAGCAAAAATTTATACAAATGAAATGAGAAACAGACAATTCATAATTATAGTTGGAAGCTTCAAGATCCCTCTTGCCAACAACTGATAGAATTAAAACATCATGAAGAACATATAAGATGTGAACACAAACAATAGAATCTAATCAAAACATGTAGAATATTCTATCCCATTACATCAGTGTAAGCCCTCTATTTAAATGCCCACTATCTACCAAGATAGATCATATCTCGGGATATAAAACAAAACTTAAATATTTGTAAGAATTGAAATATAGTGTCATTCTGACCACAGTGGAGCCAAACTAGAAATTAATAGAATGATAATAGGAAAATATTTAAAAATCTGGAAACCATACACTGTGCTTATAAATAATCCATGTATTAGAGATGTAGTCTTAAGAGAAAAAAATAAACTGAATGAAAATGAGAATAAAACATATAAAATATGTAAGACATAGCTAAAGCATGTATCCATATACATATTTGTTCCTATCGTAAAATTCTAGAAAATAAACTCAAAGCAAGTAGAAGAATGGTATATTAGACAGAAGCAGAAATCAGTTAAAGTGAAAACAGAGAATAGTAGACTATCAAAGAAATATAGAATTGATTACCTCTAACAAAAACGACAAATTAAAAAACAGACAAGATAAAATCCCCAATATTAGGAAACGAGAAACAGACAATCCATAATTATAGTTGGAGGCTGCAGACATAAAAAAAAGTTAACAAGGGTGTATTTTTTAAAAAGTCATTAGTGCCGGCGCCGCGGCTCACTAGGCTAATCCTCCACCTTGTGGCGCCGGCACACCAGGTTCTAGTCCAGGTTCTAGTCCCGGTCGGGGCACCGGATTCTGTCCCGGTTGCCCTCTTCCAGGCCAGCTCTCTGCTGTGGCCAGGGAGTGCAGTGGAGGATGGCCCAAGTCCTTGAGCCCTGCACCCCATGGGAGACCAGGATAAGTACCTGGCTCCTGCCATCAGATCAGCGCGGTGCGCTGGCCGCAGTGTGCCGGCCGTGGCGCGCCGGCCACAGCGGCCATTGGAGGGTGAACTAACGGCAAAGGAAGACCTTTCTCTGTCTCTCTCCCTCACTGTCCACTCTGCCTGTCAAAAAATAAATAAATAAATAAATAAATAAATAAATAAATAAAAAGTCATTGGGTTTATAGATTCAATGCAATCCCAATCAAGATACCAAAGACATTCTTCTCAGATCTAGAAAAAATGATGCTGAAATTCATATGGAGGCACAAGAGACCTCGAATAGCTAAAGCAATCTTGTACAACAAAAACAAAGCCGGAGGCATCACAATACCAGACTTCAGGACATACTACAGGGCAGTTGTAATCAAAACAGCATGGTACTGGTACAGAAACAGATGGATAGACCAATGGAACAGAATTGAAACACCAGAAATCAATCCAAACATCTACAGCCAACTTATATTTGATCAAGGATCTAAAACTAATTCCTGGAGCAAGGACAGTCTATTCAATAAATGGTGCTGGGAAAACTGGATTTCCACGTGCAGAAGCATGAAGCAAGACCCCTACCTTACACCTTACACAAAAATCCACTCAACGTGGATTAAAGACCTAAATCTACGTCCTGACACCATGAAGTTATTAGAGAACATTGGAGAAACCCTTCAAGATATTGGCACAGGCAAAGAATTTCTGGAAAAGACCCGGGAGGCACAGGCAGTCAAAGCCAAAATCAAATATTGGGATTGCATCAAATTGAGAAGTTTCTGTACTGCAAAAGAAACAGTCAGGAGAGTGAAGAGACAACCGACAGAATGGGAAAAAATATTTGCAAACTATGCAACAGACAAAGGGTTAATAACCAGAATCTACAAAGAGATCAAGAAACTCCACAAAAACAAAACCAACAACCCACTTAAGAGATGGGCCAAGGACTTCAATAGACATTTTTCAAAAGAGGAAATCCAAATGGCCAACAGGCACATGAAAAAATGTTCAAGGTCACTAGCAATCAGGGAAATGCAAATCAAAACCACAATGAGGTTTCACCTCACCCCGGTTAGAATGGCTCACATTCAGAAATCTACCAACAATAGATGCTGGCAAGGATGTGGGGAAAAAGGCACACTAACCCACTGTTGGTGGGAATGCAAACTGGTCAAGCCACTATGGAAATCAGTCTGGAGATTCCTCAGAAACCTGAATATAACCCTACCTTTCGACCCAGCCATCCCACTCCTTGGAATTTACCCAAAGGAGTTTAAATTGATAAACAAAAAAGCGGTCTGCACCCTAATGTTTATTGCAGCACAATTCACAATAGCCAAGACCTGGAATCAACCTAAATGCCCATCAATGGTAGACTGGATAAAGAAATTATGGGATATGTATTCTTTAGAATACTATACCGCAGTAAGAAACAACGAAATCCAGTCATTTGCAACAAAATGGAGGAATCTGGAACACATCATGCTGAGTGAAGTAAGCCAGTCCCAAAGGGACAAATACCATATGTTCTCCCTGATTGGTGACAACTGACTGAACACCAAAAAGGAAACCTGGAAACCTCCTGAAGTGAAATGGACACTATGAGAAATGGTGACTTGATCAGCATAGCCCTGACTGCTAATGGACAACTTAATACATTATCCCTCATAGTATTTTTTTTTTGTCTGTTCTACTTAATATGACTGGTTTAATTCTGTAATTATCACACAGTTATTCTTAAGTGTTGAAAATTAACTGAAATGTGATCCCTGTTAAACATAAGAGTGGGAATAAGAGAGGGAAGAGATGTATAATTTGGGGCATGCTCGGGCTGACTTGCCCCAAATGGTAGAGTTGGAAACATACCAGGGGATTCCAATTCAATCCCATCAAGGTGGCATGTGCCAATGCCATCTCACTATTCCAAGTGATCAATTTCAGCTCACAATTGATCATAATGAAAGGACTAAGAGTCAAAGGGAGCACATAAACAAGTCTAGTATCTGCTAACACTAACCGATGGAATAAATAAAGGGGAGAGTGATCCAACATGGGAAGTGAGATACTCAGCAGACTCATAGAATGGCGGATGTCCTAAATAGCACTCTGGCCTCAGAAACAGCCCTAAAGGCACTCGGATCTGGCTGAAAAGCCCATGAGAGTATTTCAGGCATGGAAAGCCAAGACACTCTGGCAAAAGATCTCTGCGAGTGAGATCCCAGTGGAAAGAACAGGTCTTCAAAGAAGGAGGTGCCTTTCTCTGAAGGGAGGAGAGAACCTCCACTTTGACTATGACCGTGTCTAAACAAGATAAGAGTCGGAGAACTCAAGGGGCTTCCATAGCCTTGGAAACTCATGACTGGTGCATAGGGAGATTACTGATGCCATAAACAGGAGTGTCAATTTGTAAAGTCAACAACAGGAGTCACTGTGCACTTACTCCTCATGTAGGATCTCTGTCCTTAATGTGCTGTACACTGTGGCTTAATGCTATAACGAGTACTCAAACAGTATATTTCACTTTGTGTTTCTATGGGGGTGCAAACGATTGAAATCTTTACTTAATGTACACTAAACTGATCTTCTGTAAAAAAAAAAAAAAAAAAAAGAAATTATCAATTCCCAAATTCCCAACTTGACTCTCACTGGGATTAAACATGACAATAGGTCTGATCTGATTTCATCATCATTTAAAAAAATCATCTATTATTTTTCACTTTATGTTTCTGTGTGGGAGCAAACTGTTGAAATCCTTACTTAAGGTATACTAAGCTGATCTTCTGTATATTAAGATACTCGAAAATGAATCTTGATGTGAATGGAAGGGGAGAGGGAGTGGGAAAGGGGAGGGTTGTGGGTGGGAGGGACGGTATGGGGGGGGAAGCCATTGTAACCCATGAGTCGTACTTTGGAAATTTATATTCATTAAATAAAAGATAAAAAAAAAAAAGTCATTGGGGCCGGCGCCGTGGATCACTTGGTTAATCCTCTGCCCGCCGCGCCAGCATCCCATGTTGCCCCCGGGTTAAAGTCCCGGTTGCTTCTCTTCCAGTCCAGTTCTCTCTATGGCCCCGGGAAGGCAGTAGAGGATGGCCCAGGTGCTTGGGCCCCTGCACCTGCATGGGCGACCAGGAAGAAGCACCTGGCTCCTGGCTTTGGATCGGTGAAGCGCCAGCCGTGGCAGCCATTTGGGGAGTGAACCAACCAAATAAAAAAAAAGTCATTAGGCATTGACAACTTACATGAAATTGAGTAATTCCTCAAAAACAATTCATAACACATACAATAAAAATACAGAATTTGAAGGGTCTCATGATTATTATTTTTCAAAGATTTATTTATGTAAAAGGCACAGAGACAGAGAGGATGTGATAGAAGCATCCTCTGGTTTACTTCCCCAAATGCCTGCAACAACTGAAGATGAGCCAGGCCAAAGTCAGCTAGCTGCGTGAAACTCCATCCAGGTCTCCCAATGAATGGCAGGGAGCCAAGTACTTGGGTCATCATCTGCTGCCTTCCCAGATACATTAGCAGGAAGGTGGATTGGAAATGGAATAGCTGGGACTTGAACTGTCACTCTATGATTAGTAAAGGCACTGAATTCACCACCTAAAACATGCCCAACAAAAGAAATCTACATGCTCAGAGAATTTCAGAGTTCTACCAAACTCTTAAAGAGTTAACAATAATTTCATATGATCTTTCCAGAAAACAGAATACAGAGTGCTCTGCAATTCATTTTATGAAGCCATCAATACCCTGATACCAAAACAAAGGCAGTGCATTAAGTACAGACCAATATTCCTCATAAATATAGATTTTAAAAATCCTTATCAAAATATTAGCAAACAGATTTCAGCATTTAGAAAAAGAGTTACACACTGCCATCACGTATGGTTTATTCCATGGATGCAAGAATGGTTCAATATTTGAAAATAAATCACTATATTAACAAAATAAAGAAGTCACATGATTGTGTCAACCTATATTTAAAAAAGCATTTGACAAAATTCAACACTCATTCATAATTTTCTTAAGAAGTTAGGAAAAAAACAGAAATAAAGGTCACTTCTTCAACAGGATAAAAAATTTCTACTACAATGCAAAATCCATAGTTAATGTTGTACCTGAATGCTTTGTCCTAAGATAGAGCACAAGAAAAGGATGATATTTCTATTTCTATTCAATATAGCAATATAAGTTAGAGCCAGCCCAAGAAGGCAAGAAAAGCTAATAAAATACATAAAGACAGAAAAGACTGAACAATCTCCCTATTTGCAAATGACATGTTCTCTATGTGGAAAATTCTAAGGAATCTACCAAAAATTCTAACACAGCTCAGAAAGGTTGAAGGATATAAGACAAAATCTATAAAATATATTGTTTTTCTATATACTACTAATGAATATGTGGGCACTAAAATGGAGAACTATAATATAGCCCTTACAATCATTCAATAAAGGAGGCATGTAAATATAACATAAATGACTTATATGCTGAGACTACCAAATGCTAATGAGAAATCAAAGTTCAAAATAAATCAGTAAACATTCTGCTCATGATTTGGAAGACTAAACACTGTCCTCAAGTTGATACAAAAGATATATTCAATTCCTATCAAAATTCTACCAAAAATTTATACAGAGATGTCATTATTCTAAAATTTGTATGAATATTAAAGCACTATAATAGCTAAGACAATTTTGGAAAGAAAAGAGAACAAATAGGGGACATTGGTCTATACAATATGAAGACATTATATGGCTACAGAGCAGGTTTGATTAACAGAAGATAAAAGAACTGAGAAGCAAACCAACACAAATATGACAACTGATATTCTAATAAAAGCAATTCAGTAGAGGAAAGATAAACTTCAGAACAAATAGCGCAGGTCCAATTTGGCTACCATAAGCCAAATAAACAACCAACCTTAAGTTTCATACTTCATATAAATATTAACTCAAAATTCATCATTAAGTATAAAATGTAAAACTATAAATTTTTAGTATTGTGAAAGCAATTAGATTTTACATATTTTACAAACAACCCAGATATCCTTCAATAAATAAACCATGGTATATGTATACCATGGAATATTACTCAGGAATGAAAAAGTCACCGAAGAGCCTGGGTGACTGACACTTCAGAGAATTATGCTGAGTTAGAAAAGTCAACCCCAAAAAGTTATCTACAATTCCATTTATGTAACATTCATGAAGTGACAAAATTTTACAATCTAGAGGGGATATATGAAATGTAATAATACTTGAGGGACCCTTATGGGGACTGAAATGTTCTGTGTCTTGAATGTTCTATGGTTACTGGACTAAAGTTTTCAAAAATACTACCACTGTGGGCAACTGGATTTTAAGGTACTTGGGAGCTCTCTGCATTATCTACAACTGCATGAAAACCTACAGTTATCTCAAAACAAAAGTTACATTTTTAAAACATCTTCTAAAATTTTAAACAGAAACAAAGCCACATAATTATTTCTATCATAGAAAGCTTTGTACTCTAGAGTATAAAATAATCATTTTGTTTATTTTATTCTCTGTTGGATAATTGCTTTTGACAGAAATACTAATAAAGTTATTTCAACAAAATAGTAATTTAGCTTATTAAATTTTGCAGAAATATGTAGGTTTTTAAATTTAGAAATCTGAAATTGTAAAAAAGTCTATGCATGTTACTGCATGCAAGTAAGATACATCGATTCTTATGGTATTTTAGACAGCTTGCATGCAAGAACTACCTTAATGGACGTCTACTCTATTAAATTTCCTCCAGCAATAACTCAGGACATTGCTGATCCTAGTTAATCTTACAAGCATTCTCATCAGTGTCAAGGGAAACCACACTGAAGTAACCATCTGTTGGAGACTGAAATTTTAAAACCCTCTACAAAAGTGATTAGCTAGACACTTTTGGATTTCTAGTTTGACATTTATTTTTTAAGAAAAAATGAAAACATCATTTGCATGCTGTGTTCTTGGCCAATTTACCTAACGTCTTTGAAAATCAGATTTTTTTTCATATATAGAATGGGGATAGGTCAATGATAAATGGTGAACTAAGAACATAAAAGTAGTTGGTAATAATACCTCCCAGGGGGCAGTTATTTAATAAAAATAAATTTTATAATAGCTGATATTCCCAGGTTAAGGCTTAAATAAAATGTTACATAGGCAGAAATTGGGTTATTTTGGGGAAGAGGAACAGATAGCCTGCTGGAACTGTTTCACAAAGCAGTATCAAGTAAAGTCATAAGAGGATTTTAAAACCATTTCTACTACATATTGCAACACAATACCTGATTTATGACACAGTTATTTTATTTTATTTTGAGAGGCAGAGTTAGAGACAGAGAGAGGGAGAGACAGAGAAAAGTCTTCCATCTGCTGGTTTACTCCCCACACGGTTGCAATGGACAGAGATGAGCCAGTACAAATCCAGGGGCCAGGAGCTTCTTCTGGGTTTCCCACATGGGCGAAGGGGCCCAAGCGTACTCAGGCCATCCTTCACTGCCTTCCTAGGCCATAAGCAGACAGTTGGATTGGAAGAGGAGCAGCCAGGACAGAAACTGGCACCCATATGGGATGACTGCACCTTAGGTGGAGGTTTAGCCTACCATGCCATAGTGCAGGCCCCAGGACATTTTTCAAAAAGATTTAATTTATTTGAAACAGAATGACAGGGAGGAGGGACAGGGAATGTTCCATATGCTGGTTTACTCCTAAAATGGTTACAACAGCTAGGTTTTGGCTAGGCTGAAGACAGATGCCAGGAACTCCGTCTGGGTCTCCCATATGAGTGGCAAGAACCCAAGTATTTGAGCCACCACCTGCTATTTCCTAGGGTGTGAATTAGCAGGAAGTAGGATCAGAAGTAAAGTAGCTGTGACTCAAACCCATAGTAGAGTGAATACTCTCATATGGGATTACAGGTGTCCCAAGTGGCAGCATAACCTGGTGTACCACAAGGCTTGCCACGACACTTTTTTAAAAAAAATTATATGTGTGCGTGCGAGAGAGAAAGAGAGAGACGTGCCCTCATGTGCTGGTTCACTCCCAAAATGTCCATGACTGGTGGCTAGTGCTGGAAGTTGATTAACGCAATCTGGGCCTCCCAAGGGTATGACAGGGACTCAACTACTTGAACCATCTTTTCTTGCCTCCCGTGTGCAGCAGCAGGAAGCTGGAATTAGAGTGGAGCTTGGATTCAAACCTAGGCACTCCAGTATGGGATGCAGGCATCCCAAGTGGTAGCTTAATGATTTAGCCAAATCTGTACCCTGGGACACTTGTGTAGGTGCTGAAGAGTGTTGATACAGTCCCTGTCATGAGACACCAAGGACTGGAGTTCTCTATTTTTTTTTTCATGAAATTTTTTTAAAAAGAATGATTTTATTTATTTACTTGAGAGGCAGAGTTACAGAGAAAAGAAGAGGCAGAGAAATGTTTTCCATCTACTGGTTTACTCCTCAAATGGCTGCAACAGCCGGAACTGGGCTGATCTGAAGCCAGGAGCCAGGAGCTGCTTCTGGGTCTCCCCCATGGGTGCAGGGTCCCAAGCATTTGGGCCATCTTTGACTGCTTTTGCTGGCCATTAGCAGAGAGCTAGATTTGAAGTGGAGCAGCCAGGACTCAAACCGGCGCCCATATGGGATGCTAGCACTGCAGGCAGGTGCTTGATCCACTACACCACAGTGCAGGCTCCAGTGAATGTTTTAATTATGTTTTTTTTTTTTTTCCAGGCAAGTTGCCTCTGTAATAATCATATGCACAAAGTGGCTTCAATAAAGCAGTCAATGTTTACTTTGCATATAGCTTCTCCTGGGTATACTTTTGATATTATTTGCTAGAGGTAAGCAAAATGTGAAGTCATGGACAAAAGAGTTGACATGAAAATGCCTGGGTTTAAATACAAGCTCCACTATTTTCCATCTGTAAGATTTTGGGTGGCCAGCTCTGTGGTGTAATGGGTAAAGCCACCACCTGCAATTCTGGCATCCCATATGGGTGCTGGCTCAGTCCTGGCTGTTCCATTTTCAATGCAGCTCCCTGCTAATGCACCTAGGAAAGCAGTGGAGGACGGCCCAAGTCTTTGGGCCCCTGCACCTTCCTTCAACACCTGTACTCATGTGAGAGACCCAAAGGAAGCTGCTGGCTTCCACCTGGCCCAGCCCCAGCTGTTGGGGCCATCTAGGGAGTAAACCAGCAGATGGAAGATATCTCTCAATCTCTCTATTTCTCCTTAGCTCTGTAACTCTGTCTTTCAAATACATAAAATAAATTTAAAAAAAAGATTTTGGTCAACTTACTTCATGGCTCTAAGTCTGCATTTTCTTATTTACAAAATAGGACAAGAATATTGTAATAAAAATAAAGTAGATGGCACAGTATCTTCATATGTCAAGAGGATGATAAATGTTACATATTTAAAAATTAGCTACTACAGTTATTCACCAACCTTAAGTATAAACATGATAAATCAATGAAGAGACATTCATCTTCTCTGACAAAGTGAAATGTAAGAATTAAAACATAAGTATCTTGATTACCTTGATTTGATAAGTACACAATGCACACATGTATTGAAATGTTACAATGTAGCCCATAAATGTGCATAGTAATTTTAGTAAAAAATTTTAAAAATGTGGATCACAGCCAAAAATAATTATGCTGAAAAAAGGTTATTATAATTGAAATAACTTGCAGAGCTTTTGCCTGAATTTAGACATTATTGTAAGTATTACCTACTCTGGTTCATAAATATTTGATGATAGAACCAAAATTTCCTATTTAAGCTTATTGATGGCAGTTTTCAAGTATAAAATTAAATAAAATTAAACAAAATTTTTATATTCAGAATCATCTTCATATTCATGAATATGTCAGGAAAAACAAATACATTTTATAAACTATTTATCCTACCAAGAATTTAGTTAATTCATAGAAACATTTATAGAGAATTTTATAAACATGAATATCTTTATAATATTCAAATAACTTATCTTATAAATCAACTACATTATGAAACACATTAAGCTGAGAAATTAGATCTCCAAATATTAAAATATTTGGGCCTGGGAAGGAGAAATTAACTAAGAAATTCTATAATTGTAAGTAACAGCTGCATGGTCAATATTTAATCACTATATTGTGAGACAGTTCAGTAGTGGAAGATGGGATTAACATATTGCTTTAAAACATTCCATTACTTTCTGCATCTGTTTACTGATAATAAAAGACACAGCTGTTCTAAAGGATACACACTAACAGGTGTAAAGTGCCAATTTGGCATTTTACATAAAAGTTACTCATTTCCTTTTGGAATACTCTAAAATTATACTGTAAGCATAGATACCAATAACTTAGTTTTAAAAATATTAATTTGGATTTTTCTTATCCTTGAGGAAAATATATTGTTCTTTCACTACAAATTAAAGATTATTTTTAAACAGTATACATCCTGAACTAATTATAATTACCCCAGATGTTTTCCATAAAAATGGTCACACATTTGAACAGTTTCCTTAGCAACTGTTCTATATATCAAATTTACTGGAGTATCAAAATTATGAAGAGACACTATCAGATGCACTGTTTAAACTACAAATGATAATGAAGTTTGAGTCTACTATTTATTTTGACAAGTACTCCAGCTAATCTGTAGCCATTTGTATTTAATCCAAAGTCCCCTAAGCAAACTCAATATTTTTAAAATAAATTTTCAATTACTGCCCACCTAAAGCATGACAAAGTATCCAAAATTTGTGAATATCAAAGATGGAAGTTTTAAAATTTTTAACAATATCTTACATTACTTCAAAATGCCCATGGCCAAAGAACTGACTTCACTCCAGTAATTTAATAAATATAAATTACTTATTAATTCATAAATTCTGGCAGTGACATTATAATTACAAAACCAATGTCCGTGAAAATATTAAAGAATTGATGATAAGAAAGAACACTGTGAAATATTGTAATTTGGTCACTATATTTACTTTTAATACACAAAATTTAGAGAGGAAAAATTAAGGGAGAATATCAAGGGAGTCCAAAGCGTTCCAGTCGCTTTCTTTTCTTTTCCTAAAATAAAGACATTCATCAAATTAGCTTTAGAAAAAGAAGTTCATAACCGTGTACATTTAAAAAGTTCTTGGACTATATATTTTAGATATACACATGAAGAAAAACATGTAAGGTATGTATATTTTGTTTATTCAAGATTACAAAATGTATCCCTTTTTCTCTTCAGTTCAGGTACAGATGATTGCAAATTCAATAAAATGTTCTATAACTTTGCAGTACAGTGTTGGTCCTCAGGCCATTATGCTACAATAACTTTTCTGGTACTTGTAGAAACAAATTATGATCAATGAAAATTCTATTAGTTTTCTGCTTAAGTTTTCAGAAGAAATATATGAAGGAAGTAATTTTTCACATCAAAAGAATAAAGAACAACAATTTCATCGTGGGATATAACAAGACTTAATTCCTCCTAAGATGTGATAAAATGACGTTACCTTAGAAACAAATCATGGATTATGTGGATGAATGATAAGCTAATAAAAATGTGACAATATAAATCATAATACAAAAATCCATAATTATTTTTACATAGACTTCATACAGCCCTTAACCTTCAGGAATTTATTACCGAATATAATCATTTATCCAAACTACCTGAATCTTAGTCATATTTAATTATAACAGTCTAAGAACATTTCTCTATCAAGAAAAAGTATATTGCTTGTAATTATGTACATCCTGTGGTGTGCCAACTTACAAAAACCACATGCACATTCTAAAGTATTGGTAAGCTCCTTTTCCATGTAATATTAAATTGTCCAACTATTCCTATAACTGGATGGACTTATTTTCTTTCCTAATAATGATGTATTAATTTTGAATTCTTATGCTAAGGAAGATAGATCAAGCAATCTGTATTATTAAAAGAAACAAGGGAGTTAACTATACAATAAAAATGAGGAGCAGAAAAAGACACAGGTTTCTTTAAAAAACTGAGACTTCAACTAAAATTAAAGACAATAAGAAAGACATTTTAGTACCCTTAAAAATTCAGCCTTTAAGGTAATTTTAGGATGGATGTTTGTAATAATTAAACATTACTAAATTAAAATATAAATTCAGTCAAATTTTTATATTAAATTCTTAATTTTTTTCTAAAATGGTGGGCTTACAGGAGCTCATTCCTTTTTACTTTTTAAGATTTATTTATTTATTTGAAGGTCAGCATTACAGATAGAAATGAATAGAGAGAGACAGAGATCTTCCATCTACTGGTGCACTCTCCAAATGACCGCCAACAACCATGCCACAGTCAGGAGCCAGGAGCTTCTTCCAGGTCTCCCACGTGGGTAGCAAGGGCCAAAAACTTGGACAATCTTCTCCTGCTTTCTTGGGCCCATTAGCAGGGAGCTAGATAGTAAGTGGAGCAGCCAGGACTTGAATTGGCTCCCATATGGGATGCCAGTACCACACTGCTGCTACACCACAAGGCCAGCCACTTGATTTTTTTTTAATTACTTATAAATATAATCAGAATCATGAAATACTGGCATATTGTTTTTAATTACATAGCACTTAAATAGCTCCTACAGTCCATCTAATAATCAAATATTGAATTACTACTGTGGCTTGAAAAGTTTTAGGAAAATAACAGATCAACAAATTCTGTAAGTATCTTTCAAAATTCAATAAACTTTTAAAAATATTTATTTATTTACTCATTTATGTAAAGACAGAGTGACAGCTGAGAGAGAGAGATATCTTCCAACCACTGGTTCACTCCCTAAATGGTCACAACAGCCAGGTCTGGGCCAGGCCAAGGCCAGGAGCTGGGAACTCCACCTGGGTCTCTCAAGGGACCCAAGTAGTCCAGTCATCTTCCACTGCCTTCCTAGGTGCATTAACAAGCAGCTGATCAACTTGACCGGTCACTCGGATATGAGATGTGGACATCCCAAGCAGCTACTTATCCTGCTATGCCATAATAGCCACATATCAATAATCCTAATGCTTGTACCTCCCACTTTAATCTCAGAAACTTCATGTATTCCCTCCAAAATTAGTAGCAAATACATAATTATAACCATGTTTTAGTAGGTCTTAATGATATGGTAACAGTATTACAAAGCTCAGCTTATTTGTTCTGAAAAACTTCTTCTTCAAATATCTCCAAGTTTTTTTTTTTTTAATTAATTTATTTGTTTGAAAGGTAGAGCCAAAGAGAGGCAGAGGCAGAGAGAGAGAGAGAAAGTCTTCCATTTGCTGGTTCACTTCCCAAATGGTCACAATGGCCACAGCTGGGCCTATATGAAGCCAGGAGCCAGGACCTTCTTCCAGGTCTCCAATGTAGGTGCAGGGGCTGGAGGACTTGGGCCATCATCCACTGCTTTCCCAAGCCATATCAGAGAGCTGGATTGGAACTGGAGCAGCTGGAAGATGAACCAGCGCCCATATTCGGATGCCAGCACTGCAGGCAGCAGCCTCACCCACTCCGCCACAGTGCCAGTTGCTCCCAGTATTTTTTTTAAGTTTTTAAATTTACTTGTACTTATTTGAAAGGTAGAGTCACTAACACACAGGGTAAGAAAGAGAGATTGTCCATCTGCTGGTTCAATCCCCCAAATAACAACTACAACCAAGATGAGGTTAATCATCTGGTAAATTCTTACATGAGACTCCTTCAGCTCTACCTACTGGCATGCAACATTTCCTCAAACGCAGTAAAATTGTCCATATACATCCTCTAATTTCCAAAGACTCACATACATTTTTACTTCAATATGTAAATTCATAGAGTAATAATACCCAGGGAACTTCCTTTAGGGAGGTATATTTAACAATTAATTCTACCTCCATTATAGATGTGAACAGTGCTTCAGTAGAAAATAGATACCAAGGTAAGCTCTATTCAAATAATGTTGACAGGTAGAAAGTTAAAAGATAACAAATATCTTCTAGAAAGTTATATATCATCTTATGTTATACCAAAAATTATATATTTGTGTTAAGAACTTAAATAAGTGATTTTTATTGCTGCCATATGAGCAATTTAATTTCTGACTCTTATTTTAAGAGTGATTATCAGTAAGAAAACATGGTATGCTTCAACTTTTACAATAAGAAACAGAGACAAAGAAGAGATGTGTTAGGGATCAATTTTTTTTTTTTTTGCCATCTCTACAAACACTCCAAATTCTTATAATAGTGCAATTTATTAGGAGAGCACAGTTTTTTTAGAAAACTTTTATTTAATAAATATAAAATTCAAAAGTACAACTTTTGGATTATAGTGGCTTTTCCCCCCATAACCACCCTTCCACCCACAAACCATCCCATCTCCTACTCCCTCTCCCATCCCATTCTTCATTAAGATTCATTTTCAATTATCTTTATATACAGAAGATCAACTCAGTATATACTAAGTAAAGATTTCAACAGTTTGAACCCACACAGGCACACAAAGTATGAAGTATTGTTTGAAGACTAGTTTTACCATTAATTATCATAGTACAAAACATTAAGGACAGAGATCCTATATGGGGAGTAAGCGCACAGTGACTCCTATTGTTGATTTAACAATTGACACTCTTATTTATGATGTCAGTAATCACCCTAGGCTCTTGTCATGAGCTGCCAAGGCTATGGAAGCCCCCTGAGTTCACTGACTCTGATCATATTTAGACAAGGCCATAGTCAAAGTAGTTCTCTCCTCCCTTGAGAGAAAGGTACCTCCTTCTTTGATGGCGCGTTGTGTCCACTGGGAATTCACTCACAGAGATCTTTCATTTAGGTTGTTTTTTGCCACAGTGTCTTGGAGGAGAGCCTAGTTTTACATGGAGCTGTTGATTTATGCTCACATTGGCTTGGTCAGGTCCACTTTGAGTCCTGGCTGCTTCACTTCTGATCCAGTTCCCTGCTAATGGCCTAGGAAAGCAGAGGAAGATGGCCCAAGTGCTTCGGACCCTGCATCCATGTGGGAGACAGGGAAGAAGCTCCGGGCTTCTGATCGGCCCGCCTCCAACTGTTGTAGCCATTTGGGGAGTGAACCAGCAGATGGAAGACCTCTCTTTCTCCCTCTCCCTTTCTCTATAACTCTGCATCTCAAATAAATAAATAAATCCTTTAAAAAAAGTCAGTGTCTGCTCCATTTATTTCCGAATGATCCATTACTGAACCAATAAAGTTTGTATCATAAAGTTAATTTCAGACGATGCCCAATTATATATTTTATAGCTAATCCAAGCACAAAACTAAAGTAAAATCTGTCTTTATTACAGAAATTTAACCTGTGTTACAGAAATCACTTTCTTGACACGATTCTAAGTATAAATTTATTATTGTTAATTGAAACCAACTGAAAACAGTATATAGAAAACACAGTAGTAATATTAACAAATATTAATTCAATTTTTGTACATTAAATATTACAGCTTACCATATCAGTATTCTCTTTATCTACAAAAAAAGATAATTCAGAAATCTTAAAGATAAAAAATATTTAAAACCTTATCTAAAATAATTTGTTAGTGGATATGCAATATAAAGACATAAAAATGACATTAAAAACATAAAATGTGTGGGGTAAGCATCATGCTACAGGGGTTAAGCTGCTGCTTTGGGAAAGCCTGAGACTGAGTTCTGCCTATGCTTCCAATCCAGCTCCCTAATGTACCTAGGAGGCAAAGATAATGCAAGTACTTGGATTCTTTCCACTCATATGGGAGACTCAGATAGAATTCCTGGCTTCTGGCTTAGCCTTGCCCAGCCCTAGTTGTTGCAGGCATCTGGGGAGTGGAACCTGTGGATATAAGATCTCTCTTTCGCTCTCTCTGACATTCTGCATTTCAAATAAGTACATATATACATACTATAAAATATGGCTTGGAAAGAATAGTGGGACCATAGTTTTTGGATGCAATGGGACTTATTAATATAAGATTTTAAAACAATATTTTAAAAAAATCTTAACAATTGTAAGATTTTTAAACTTATTAAAACATTGATAAGTTTATAAGATTTTTAAAAGACATTTATATATATTTGTTTAAAATATAAAGTAATATATAATATAGAAAAATGCACATCCTGGGCCGGCGCCACGGCTCACTAGGCTAATCCTCCACCTTGCGGCGCTGGCACACCGGGTTCTAGTCCCGGTTGGGGTGCCGGATTCTGTCCCGGTTGCCCCTCTTCCAGGCCAGCTCTCTGCTGTGGCCCGGGAGTGCAGTGGAGGATGGCCCAAGTGCTTGGGCCCTGCACCCCGTGGGAGACCAGGGTAAGCACCTGGCTCCTGGCTTTGGATCAGCGCGTTGAGCCGGCCACAGCGCGCCAGCCGCGGCGGCCATTAGAGGGTGAACCAACGGCAAAAAGGAAGACCTTTCTCTCTGTCTCTCTCTCTCACTGTCCACTCTGCCTGTCAAAATAAATAAATAAATAAACAAACAAACAAAAAAAGAAAAATGCACATCCTGTAAAACTATGATAATATTAAACCTATTAAAATGGTTGCTTTAGGGCTGGCGCCGCGGCTCACTAGGCTAATCTTCCGCCTTACGGCGCCGGCACACCGGGTTCTAGTCCCGGTCGGGGTGCTGGATTCTGTCCCAGTTGCCCCTCTTCCAGGCCAGCTCTCTGCTGTGGCCAGGGAGTGCAGTGGAGGATGGCCCAAGTGCTTGGGCCCTGCACCCCATGGGAGACCAGGATAAGTACCTGGCTCCTGCCATCGGATCAGTGCGGTGCGCTGGCCGCAGCGCGCAGGCCGCAGCGGCCATTGGAGGGTGAACCAACTTCAAAGGAAGACCTTTCTCTGTCTCTCTCTCTCTCACTGTCCACTCTGCCTGTCAAAAAAAAAAAAAAAAAAAAAAAAAAAAGGTTGCTTTAGGAGGGAAGAGAATGAGAGTAAAAGAGAAAAATGAATAAAAAACATTCATACAAATTCAAAAAAAGAGGAAAAATGCAATGTTCCATAATACTGAGTAAAAATTTGCCTGCAAAACCATCTCAGCTTGCCTTTTTGAGAAGGGTTACTTCTTTGACAACTTTCTCAATTTCATCAAAGGTAACTGAGTTTCTGTCCTTTCTGGGGTCACTTTTGTTTTTTCATATTCTACTTGAAAAATCTTCAAAGAAATAATTATATTTATTTCTATTTTCTAAGTATCAATGGCCATTCTTCATTCTGATGGTAATTTGGGGTATTTATAATTTCATTTTCCTTTCTTTAGAAAATGTCTAGTCACACTGTATTTTTTATTATTATTTTAAAAATTTAGACTAACATGATCGTTATTCATTTTTTAATGCAGTACAATATTTCAACACATGTACAAATTGTGCAAAAGCCAATCAAGCCAGACAAGTAGTTTTTTCATTTCCTTATCTTTCTTTGAGTTTGGAGCATACCAGCTCATCTCTTCCATTTTAACCACATACACACACACACAGCCCATACACAAATATAAAAACACAAAAGATAATTAAACCAATTAATTATAATGTAGAGAATCAACAACCACTATATAAAATCAACAAATCACAAAGGAACACAGCCAGAGAGGAGAAAGCAACAATCTATGAATTAGCCAGAAAAACAATGAAAAAGATGGAAATAGTATGCTTTCACCTATAGATAATTATGCTAAATGTAAATGGGTTAAATTCTCCAATTACAAGATACTGAGTGGTTGAACAGATTAAAAAAGCAGCAGCAGCAGTCTATAGGTGACTCAGATAAGTGTGGAGGATACACATAGACTGAGAGCCAATGAGGGGAAAAGAATATTCAATATATTATAGTTTTAATACATTTTGGCCCCCAAACTCATTCAGGAAGTTAAATCCCAAAAGTATTATGTTAATGATATCATGATGATGAAAAGTTAATCCAATTAAGGTATTTAGAGATGAGGCCTTTGGGAAGATTGGATTAGGTTGTTAGGGTGTAGATTCCATGATAAATCCTGGTAGCTTCATAAGCACAAACAAAATAGATGAGTGTGTTCCCTGTCTCTTGCCAGGGACTCTGCCAGCAAAAATGCCCTGACCAGAGGCTGAACCAATGGGGACCACCAAATCTTAGACTGTGAACCTTCAGGGCTCTGAGCTAAATAAATTTTTTCTTTTTAGAAGTTAGGTACCTCAGGTATTTTGTTATGGTGATAGAAAGGTGACTAATATACAAAGCATACTATAATCAAAAGAAAGCAAGGGGGGCTGGTGCTATGGTGTAGCAGGTAAAACAGCTACCTGCAGTGCAGGCATCCCATATGGGCCCCAGTTCAAGACCTGGCTGCTCCACTTCAGATCCAGCTCTCTGCTATGGCCTGGGAAAGCAGTGGAAGATGGCCCAAGTGTGGGGGTCCCTGCACCCAAGTGGGAGATACAGAAGAAGCTCCTGGCTCCTGGCTTCAGATTGGCCCACCTCTGGCTGTTGTGGCCATATAGGGAGTGAACCAGCAGATGGAAGATCTCTTTCTCTCTCTACCTCTGCCTCTCTGTAATTCTTCCTTTCAAATAAATGAATAAGTCTTTAAAAAAAAAAAAAAGGGTGGCTATCCTATTATCAGATAAAACAGACTTTAAGTCAAAAACTGAGAAAAGACAAAGATAAAGGGGCCAATGAATCAAGAAGTTATAGCAATTATATATGTACCCAACATTGGAATACTTATAAACATACAAAGCAAAATTTAAAAGACAAAAATTAAGGAATCCATTCAGCTATTTGTTGGCCTAATTTCTCTCCTAAATATCAATTTTCTCACTTTTAAAGTGAAGATATTATCATCTTCACAGGATTACTCTGAAGATTGTATGAAGGAATGTACAAACATGGTTCTTAACATATTAAATGCTTGACATTATCTGCTTAAACAAATATGAAAATCTGACATTCTGAGAATTCATATTTCCAGTAAGATGCAAATTTTCCCAAAGAATACTCAATTCAAAACAATAAGAAAAATATTAGTCACTCTTGCATCCTCTACTCTTGTCTACAATCCAATTCAAATGGTAGAAAAATGAATCACTCTAAAATTAACATAAAAGGCAAACCAAATAGCTACCTTCCTTACTGGAGGCATTTCTAGCTTCAAGTTTTCCCTAATACTGGAAAAAAAATTCAGTATTGCTGTAAAAATTCTTCCTAAAGCTGAATGCAAACTCTACTGAGAAATTCTCAAGTCTCCTTTGGCTCAAGTAGATGATTAAAATTCAACATTTCCCACTGTTGATGAAGACCTGGAAATTCCTACGCAATATTGACTCAATTTAACAGATTAAAAAAAACTAACTACAGATTGGAAGAAAAACCACTTTTTAACATAATAAATACCTAAAACTCCAATAGCTAACAATAGATTCAGAGTTATCTAGAGACAATAGGCCTTGAAGACAAAGCATAAAATTTTCTTTCATTAGGGGAATCTTCAAACTACATAATCTGTGACAGATTTTCCCCCTGATTCTGGGATTCAGATTTAGATGTATGTGTGGCAAGTAGGGAAATGGTGAAAATCAATTTCATCCCAGTTATGTAATTATATTCTTTATTCAGTTAGCTCCTATATGCAAGGAAAACTTCCTCATTTTCATATCTTTAAAATAAAACAATAAAGTTCAAAGTATACCAGTAAGCAACTTCATACAAATGAAATCAAGGAAACTGTACATTTCTAACTAAAGCATTATTTTCTTGGGAAATACAACAGTAGCTGCCCCTAGTTTCAAAAGACTAAAATTGTTGATTTTGAGAATAAATTGATTATATAATGCCTGCTCCACGGCCCAGGTCTTGCTAGCCAAGATCGGGCCCCCACCTTCTAAGGACGCCTCTTCTGTGTTACTGGCAAACTCTCCACCCTCCGTCTTTTTGGACCCTCCTGAGTTCCTGGGGACCCCACAGCTAGCCAGGAACCTCCTGCCCCCATATGCGCATTCTTCCGCCCTGCCCCACCTCATGTCCTGCCTCTCCACGCCGCCATTGCTGGAAGCCAGGTAGCCATGTGGCCCAATCACCAGTGTCAAGCTCTCTACCCCCATCCTAATGGGATTTGCTGCTCCTGCTTCCCTGGCCGTCCTCTGGCAAAGTTTTAAAAGGACCTGTTCCTGACACGTGGCTCTCTAGCCTCCTCCTCTGGTTTCCTTTCTTTGAATCTAGGAAGACCACTACCTTTGAAAATATTGCATTGTAACTTGCTGAACTTATTTTTGCAATTTATTTTAACAGGTTTCCAGGTAATCAGTACTCAATGAAACAGCAATGGGTAATTGGTACTTGTTTTAGATGAATGCAATTTTAATTTTAATTGAATTCAGATAGCGATATTTAATATCAGCATCTTAAGTCATTTAGGTGTAACTGCTAATTTAAATTGGGTAAAGGCAAATGAGATAATGTGTCTAAATGTAAACTCCTGTATACTCAGCATGTTAAATTTGTGTTAAAAATGTTATAGAAATATAGGCCGGCGCCGCGGCTCACTAGGCTAATTCTCCACCTTGCGGCGCCAGCACACCGGGTTCTAGTCCTGGTCGGGGTGCTGGATTCTGTCCTGGTTGCCCCTCTTCCAGGCTAGCTCTCTGCTGTGGCCAGGTAGTGCAGTGGATGTTGGCCCAAGTCCTTGGGCCCTGCACCCGCATGGGAGACCAGGATAAGTACCTGGCTCCTGGCTTTGGATCAGCGCAGTGCGCCAGCTGCAGCACACCAGCCGCGGCGGCCATTGGAGGGTGAACCAATGGCAAAAGGAAGACCTTTCTCTCTGTCTCTCTCTCTCACTGTCCACTCTGCCTGTCAAAAAATAAAAAAATTTAAAAATTTAAAAAAAAAAGAAATGTGCATTTGGTAAGGAAGGTTAAAAGGAAAGAGTTATTTTGAATAAAGAAAGGACAA
Source organism: Oryctolagus cuniculus (assembly GCF_964237555.1). NCBI lineage: Eukaryota > Metazoa > Chordata > Mammalia > Lagomorpha > Leporidae > Oryctolagus > Oryctolagus cuniculus. Next base: position 50,450,225 of record NC_091434.1, read on the forward strand.
GGTTTGTAAGATTGACTTCATCCTGATGGCTGGTTTACTCTAGACTGGAATGGAAATGATGGAATGTTTCAAGTAAGTTGAAGAGGGTGTGTGGAAGTCACAGGAGGTTACGAAAGAAATCTTGGACATTAATGAGAAAGCCACAGAGGCCTAAAGAGTTAAATGTTCTGTAAAATCCTATAGGTGCTTTCAAAAATGCTATATGAAGAAAGCAAGTGCCTCTTGTTGAGTTTATAATGAGTTTATAATTTTAAACGTGGCAACTGAAAGTCTTTTGTCTTCCACAGTTTTTTTTTTTTTTTTTTTTTTTTTGATAGGCAGAGTGGACAGTGAGAAAGAGAGAGAGAGAGAAAGGTCTTCCTTTTGCCGTTGGTTCACCCTCCAATGGCCGCCACGGCCGGCGTGCTGCGGCCAGTGTACCGCGCTGATATGAAGGCAGGAGCCAGGAGCCAGGTGCTTCTCCTGGTCTCCCATTTGGGTGCAGGGCCCAAGCACTTGGGCCATCCTCCACTGCACTCCCTGGCCACAGCAGAGAGCTGGCCTGGAAGAGGGGCAACCGGGACAGAATCCAGTGCCCCGACCGGGACTAGAACCCGGTGTGCCAGTGCCGCAAGGCGGAGGATTAGCCTAGTGAGCTGCGGCGCCGGCCTATATCCACAGTTATATATATCAGATTTGCTGCTCATAAAACTAAAGCATTGTTGGTTCTGTGCTTAGCTGTCCTCCTATAGGTTCTCATGGACTTTCTCCAGCCACATCTATTGTATTCAGTACTTTGGGATGGCGCTGTAAACAGATGAAGTCTGTGTGAGAAAGTGTGGTTAGCTGAGGTTACTAAGAGCAGAAAGTAATTCGAATCAATTGGTAAATTAAAAAAGTTAAAAAGTTTAAAAAGCTAGTATTGAAACTGCTATATTTGTTATCTAATGATTTAAGCTGCTTTCTAAATTTTCATTTTATATTACTATTGTCAGTAAATGATCTGCGACTTGAGCACCCCCTTGGCTTGCATCCTCTGGTCTGCTTTAACAAAAATCAGGAGGAAAAGAAAGCTAGGCATCAGAAATGGAAAGATAGGTGGCAGCCTATTAATGGCTGTTCTGTACAGTGATCTGCTCTCAGAGAGACCCAACAGGCCAGTCCACTGCAGTGGCTTTCAGTGTGGTAAGCCTGGGCTTCAGCAGAAGTCAGCTTAGGAAGAGCCCTGGCAGCTCTGCCAGCCAAGAGTTGGATCACTGGAAATGGACCTGTCCTGGAGTCGAAGGACTTCAGGTCAGAGCCACAGATCTTATTGGCTCTAAGCTGAAAAGCCCTTCACTTGGCCCAGCTTCCAAAGTGACCACCACTGCTGAGAGGAGACGGCCACGTAGGGTCAGCAACACTCAGGCAGAACTGTAAATTTCCTGTTAGAGATGCCACCTGCCTTCACCTGGCCAGCTCTCCTCCCAGGCCAGCTAGGTAATGGAAGTCAACAGGGTGCCTTCCCAAGGAGGTTCACACCTCCCTTTGGATGTACCCTATGTGAAGAGACAGACAAGTCTGGGCCTCTTAACTTATAAGGCCTAAAGCCTACCAGATTATTATCAAGCTCCTTCTGTCAGGTTCTATTTACCTCTCAATCAGCAAACTTAGTTGTGGCTTAGATAGTATCTTTCTTGGTTCCTCTAATAATGACTCTGTCCTTTGTTCTAGACCCTATCTAGCCCACTTGGGTCTCATTCCTTTGTAATAATAACTTCTACTTTAACATCAATGGCTCTGCTCCCAACCTGTGTGTACTGATGGTCCTCTCCTCCACTTAATTTGCATGATTATTCAGAATTTCTCTTCAGACAAACCCCACTACCTGCAAAAGCTGAGTGTCCTTTTTCCCAGTCTTGGCTGGGATCAGATTTAAACAACTTCCATCAAACAATCCTCACAAGGGTCCAAAGACCCCCCTCATTTCCTCTCCTCTATGACATCCTTTCATTACCTGGTTAATGCCACTCTTAGGATCATTGGTTGCTATTCTCACCCTGACTTGTATAGTACAGTGTCTGCTTAAGTGCTTACAGCAGGTGAAAATGGAATGAACCAAGGCCTTCAGCAACCAGGCAGTCAACCAGATGCCTCTCCATCCATACATGCCTGTCCCTGTGGAGCCCCAAGATACCCCCAGTGGGCCCCTGTAGACGATGTCCCCAGTCAGCAGGAAGTAGCCAGAGAGACTCATTGTCGCCCCCTTTCCTATCATCAAAAGGTTGGGATGGTAGCTTTGGGATCTGCATGGAAGGAAGGCCTACACTTCTGGGAATGGAAAGTTCCTACCTGTACCTTCGGGGAAGAAAAGTCCTTGTCAAGGTCCCTGCGGGTGCCTAAAGGTCAACCAATGAGGATCAGACCCGCCTCAACCTTTAACCCCCATGCCCTGAATCTATAAAAGGAGCTCTCCCAATCTCTGACGCGCGACTTCTCCGGCCCCCGCTCTGTTGGGGCCGGTGAACCTCGCCTGGGAGCGGAACCTCAATAAAAGCATGTGAATTAATTGATTCGTCTGCCTGGGAAGATTTGTTACGTGCCAGACACCTTGCAATATGATGGATCTGCAATACAGGAGCATATTCCTTCAGACACCTAAAACTGTGGTAGATACAGACTATTCTGACTGCCAAGTGTAAGACTGTGGGAATCTGTTAGCAAGAGGGTGTGATTCACCTCAGTCTTGTACAGAGAAATGTGAATGTCTTCGAGGTCATTACTCTCCAATGATCAAGTATAGTACAGACTATCATAATTGTGGTTTCCAACCCAGTGGACATTCCTACATATGTAACCTGGAAAATAAATGGATTGTCCAAGCACTAAATGATTGTGAGTGGGTGCAATCCAGATCCCGCTATACTTCACCAAATGATAGCTGAAAAACTTGGCAGTCATCTCAGCTTTGCCTTGGATGGATTTTGGGAGAACACAGCAACCCAAGTGTGGTTTTGTGGAGTGGAGTGAACATGGTGGATATTTCTCTCAAGGAACTAACTCTAGAGAGGGGAAAGGACAATGATAATGAGAACTGGTGCATAAGATGGTGGTTGAAAGTGGCCATGAAAGCAAACTAAAGGGGTATACCAATTGGGATTAAGTGGATTAAATGTGGCTGATCTCATTGAATCCTTATTCAAAGTTCTATCCAAGATTTACTCAGTGTCAACAATGGTGAAGAAGATAGAGGGCACTGAGAATGAGTTTTCCTGAGTTTTTGTATATCCTCAATGCTTGGCGACTAACCAGTTTGTCAACCAGAAGCTGAAAGATGATAAGGTTGTGCTCAAGTAAAGTGTAGTTACCTTGTGAGACATCCAGAAGGACCTTAAGACCTGTTACTACTGAGTTTTAGGCTGTAAAAACTAAAAATTATAATGTAATACATCCCGAAAAACTAAAAAAAAAAAAAAAAAAAAAGCTACTTGCTCAGAAATAAAGGGAGAAAAACGCACACTTGACATGATAAAAGCAAAAATGGGATTACTAATGTAATACATCCTGAGTCTTTAGTTTTCATGCATATACACGGACCACAGTTGGCTTCAATCTTCCTTAATAGGTGATTTGGGCTTACAGACTCAAAGCCCATGACTGGGATAATGCTCAAAAAAGAGCTCTTGAATAAAAGTATTGATTGCAGTGTGCTTCTACAAAAACAACACAAGAAAACCCAGCAGGTTCTGTTTTCAATATGGTCATGGTAACGCACTAGAAAATTGTTTTTGCACATTGAGGAGCCCAGTAACGTAACCTTTTCCTGGATGACTAAAAGAAATAACCAGTTAATATAACAAAATATAATTAGAACCATAAGTCTGTAATCCCCTATATAGGATGCAAGCATGATTCAGAGACGGAACCAAAAGCAAAGATTTTACTAGGAAATAACCTATTAGGTTAGCCACTTAAACCCTTTGTGCTTCATCTGCAAACCAGTGTGTTGAACTACAGTATTTCTAGGAGAACTACCTAAAAGCGCATATGATGGATATTTGTAAGGTATTAACTACTATATAATTGTATGATCACACAATTATTCATTCACTCATTGTAGATATTGATATAGATATCAATCCCTAATCAACTTACACAAATTTAAACTACAAAAGTGTTACTAACAGATTGTACATAAATCAAAGAAAGCAAATTTCAAATAACCATTGGAAGAACTACTCGCACTTAGTATTTACACATTCATATTTTTACAGATAAAGAATAACTATGAAGTGCCAAGTTTTCTTCCTACTGGCCATACACACAACGAGGCTTGCTTGCTACCTGACTATCTAAAGTAATCTTTCCAAGAAATGTATCATTTCCTTTTTCCAATAGAGAGTCTTTGAGCAGTCCGAATTCATTTAATAGTTACATACAAGTGGTATGCAAATATTTACTGATTCTAATGGTGAGGATAATTTTTGTTACTGATTCTCCAAGAATCAAAGCATAATAAACAATATTTAATCTTCAAGATCTTGCCTTGCTCTAAGAATCATTTTTGTGAATCTAAATTATTGTGTAGTATTTTTTAAATAATTCAGCTATTCAAATACAGTGTTAGGAATTTTAAAAAGTGTTTAAGTTAAATTCAAGAAACATTTTCATATTTTTATAACTTCTGTAATTATAATTAAACTTGGTACATGTTCAGCTTTTAATATCTTTCTTTCAAGAAAAGTTATCCAGTATGCAGGAATTACACTGAACCTGTTCTCTTTGTATCAATACCACATTAACATGAGAATTGATTATGTTTTGCTGTGACCACAAGAATCAAATGAATAAATTCTCCCTTTTAAAAAAGAAACATTATCCAGAAGAATGTGAATTTATACAAGGTATGTAGTTATCCTCCCTAAATTTTAAACTTTCATCTTCCATGATCTCACTATAGTTTGCAATTCTGAGTTTTGTATATTTAAGATTCTCAAATATTGTCTTAAAATATCCTCTTATATCTATCCTGTTAATCCATACTATTTCCTTCCTTCCTCATCTTTCAGCTGTTCATTTCTCATCATGTCCTTAAAAGATGATTAACAAGTAATCATTTCTCTTTAATGTGCTTTCGCAATGAAAGAGAAGGAAAAACACACACTGCCAAACTGCACAGTAAACTTGATAACTTTCCTTATTTCTACAATTCTTCCTTGGCTAAATTTGAACAAAAAATCTTTTTTTAAACTTTTCATTTATTTACTTTATTTATTTGAAAGCATGGGGCACATAGAGGGAGAAAGAGATATCCTATTCTCTGTTTTGCTCCCCAAATACCTGCAACAGCTAGGCCTGGGCTAGGTTGAAGCCATGAAACTGGGTTTCATCATGGATGACAGGGACTCAAGGTGCTGCCTCCTAGGGTGTGCCTTTAGCAGGAAGCCAGAATCCAGATTGGAGCCAGGACTTGAACCCAAACACTCCAATATGGGATGGATGTGGACTTCCTATGCAGTGTCTTTTATTATTATTATTATTATTATTTACAGATTTATTTATTTACTTGAAAGGCAGAGTTACAGAGGAGTAGGAGGAGACAGAAAGAGAGAGAGAGAGACATCTTCCATCTGCTGGTTCACTCCACAAATGGCTGCAATGGCTGGAGCTGGGCCAGGCCAAAGCCAGGAATAAGGAGCTTCTTCCAGGTCTCCTACGTGACTAGAGGGGCCCAAGCACTTGGGCCATCCTCTGCTGCTTTCCCAGGCACATTAGCAGGGAGCTGGATCAGAAGTTGAGCAGCTGAGACTCCAACAAGGCCCCATATATGGCATGTGGGTGCCACAGGTGGCAGATTTACCCACTATGCCTCAGCGCCAGCCCTACCTAAGCAGTGTCTTCAGTGCTTCACCAAATGTCTGGCCTCAAACAATTTGAATAGTGAAAAAAAAAAAAAAGACAGCCAGGTTGAACACTGAAACATAGATTTTTTTTTTTACTTACTTGGACTAACCAAAAAGGGATAATTTCAGTGACCTATTACTTACAGATGATATTTAGGTACTATATACATGTACTTTACTAGAATATTTACAAACACTCATATAATACTTTTAATGGTGACAGTACATACCAGTTGACATACTGAGTCCAAAGCTTTAAGGAAAAATAAAAAAGAAAAACTATGAGAAATCTCAAATTATGAAGCTAATGTAAAAAATATTTTAATTGTGCATTTAAAATTTTTTAAAGGCTCATTAAATGAAAAAAGGCAAGAATTACCAAGAAGTTCCTGGTGACTTTCTGAATTCTTCATTTGTAATTATACCAAACTTCTTAATCCTCATATCAAGCCTCTGAAAATGTATGAATAAATATTTTATAAGTGTAAGAAAGTCTATCATCGAAAGTAACAAAATAAGTACAGAAGAGACTATACCTAGTAATAATTCTGAGGAGAAAACAGAATGGGATTGAATAATTAAGAACATTTACAGCCTCATATATCAACATGTCTTGTAGAGAATACTACATAAAGACAGATCAAATCTTTTTATTTATTTATTTATTTATTTTGACAGGCAGAGTGGACAGCGAGAGAGACAGAGACAGAGAGAAAGGTCTTCCTTTTTGCCATTGGTTCACCCTCCAATGGCCGCCGCGGCAGGGGCACTGAGGCTGGGGCACTGTGGATCACGCTGATCCGAAGGCAGGAGCCAGGTGCTTTTCCTGGTCTCCCATGCAGGTGCAGGGCCCAAGCACTTGGGCCATCCTCCACTGCACTCCCGGGCCATAGCAGAGAGCTGGCCTGGAAGAGGGGCAACCGGGACAGAATCCGGCGCCCCAACCGGGACTAGAACCCGGTGTGCCGGCGCCACAAGGCGGAGGATTAGCCTAGTGAGCCGCGGCGCCGGCCCAGATCAAATCTTAACAGATGAATACTATCTCCTGGGCTTCACAAAAATATAAAAATGTAAAATTTGCCCACCATACATTAGAATATACAACAATGTAATAATTTTTAAAAAGATGGTTTTGATAAAAGAATAGATTCACAAATGTTAAAAGTAAATAACAGTAATAATTCATTAATTGAGCATATAGAATGAGCTAATCATTATGTTGTTTGATACATCAGTTTTATTCAGATCCATAATTTAATGACTTGAAATTAGTACTTGCAATGCATTTTGAATTTATTATCTCCATTTGACAGATGAGGAAAGAAAGTATGAAGGTTAAGTAACTCAGTTAAGGGCATACTGATTTATCTTTTGATAAACTGCTATGTACACTCACATAAATGTGCACACTTGTAAAAATAATTTCTTTAGGAAAAAAGGTAGATTCCTATGGTACCTTTTTTGTTGTTGTTTTGTTTTTAAAGATTTATTTGTTTGAAAGGCAGAGTTACAGAGAAAGAGGGAGAGGGAGAAAGAGAGATGTTCCATCTGTTGGCTAACTCCCCAGTGGCTGGGCGAGGCTCAAGCCGAAAACAGCAGCCCAGAGTTCCATCTGGGTCTCCCACAAGACTAACAGAGTCCCAGGTACTTGGGACATCCTATGCTGCCTTCTTAGGCCCATCAGCAAGGAGCTGGATTAGAAGTAAATCCGCAGGGACTCAAACTGGTGCTCAGATATGGGATGCTGGCATTGTAGGCAGTAGCTTAAACTGCTCCACCATCACACCAACCCCAATACTTCTTTTACCAAATGAATTTCCATGTGAATTTTAAGGAAGGTTGTGCATGGGAGGGAAGTTATGGTGTGGGGGGAAAGCCATTGTAATCCATAAGCAGTAATTTGGAAATTTATATTCATTAAATAAAAGTTTTTAAAAAAATCACTGTCAAAAGAAAAAAAAAAGGAAAAAAAAAGTGCCAGAAGAAAACACATAATTTTGAATTGTGATTACTGTAAGAAGACTATCAAGAGCAAATGCCATAAAAGAAATCTGTGATATATTTAACTACATAAAATCAGAAACATTCGTATGGCAAAATATATCACCACCAAGTTAAATACACACAATAAGTTGGTAATGGTTTTCCAATATATAGGACAAAATTTTACTCTCTGTGATGTAAGAATTTCTATAAATAATAAAAATACTGACACTCGAAATAAAAAGGAAAAATGGTAAAGATAGAAAAGGACTTTCACCAGATAGGAAATACAATGACTGATTAACATATGAAAATATTTTATTCACTAGTAACCAGTGAAATTCACACTAACATAAAAGTGAGATTTTCTACTTGTCTGATGAGTAAAGTTGGCCAGTGTTGGCAAAGATGTAGGAAAACCCCCACTGACAAATATTGCTGATTTGAGAGTTAATTACTACCATTTTGGGGAAGGTAATGTGTTAGTATGTAAGACATCTTTTTTAAAAAGTCACATTCTTAGATTTTAAGAATTCTACACTCTATGAATTTATCCCAAATAAACTTTATAATTTTTTGTTAAAATATGTTTGTGGACTTAATTGCTTACAATTGGGAGAAATAACTGGAAACAACTAAATTGTTATAGTTCAATAGAATTTAATTCTTGCAAACCCATGTAATAAAAGCTGATACTATGATTAAAATGGTGATTCAAATCTGTGTTTACTGACATGAAAACATGTTCATGATCACCGATCACCAGAAAAGCAAGACACAGACCAGAATGTCTAATACTATCCTAATTTCCATGAATACTAAATATGAGGGGAAATTTAAGTAACTTTTTGCTTTTTAAAAAAATTTCTACCTTTCCTAAAATAAATAGCAATACTCGAAGAATTCAAAATCAACATAAAAATTAAATCAAAACTTAAAAAGCAGAGAATGAAACATATACAATTCTTTTAGGATTGCAATTAACAAATGAGAGGTGATATAGAGGGTAACAGCCAAAAGTGAGTCATGCAAAAAAGATACCCAGTAGACTCATGGGTAACAGGGACAAGAAAGGGCAACAGCCAAATGAATAAATGCACTGTTTGCAACTCACACTGTTTGCAAAATAGGAAAAAATAGTTGTTTTTTTGTTTTTTCAAAATTACTGTACACACAGGTTTGAATCTCCAAAGACCCACAAGAAGACTATGGATCAGAGTAGAAGCTGGAAAACTGTTTATTATCACACTTCCGACAGTCCCCAAATATTTCAACAAAAATCATAGTGTGATGGCTTAGAAAACATATTAGTTGGAAGATCCAAGATGTCTGAATAGAGAAAGTATGCACTTATTATGACCATGGGAAGATAACAGAAGAAGAGGGGAGGAACCACATTCCCAGGGGACAGTTGGAGAGGTTTGCAGTGGAAAATGTACAGAAAGAAGAGAGATGCCAAGAAACTGCAGGGATGGTACAATCACGCAACAGTAAGTGGGACAGCAGGAGCAATTCCCATGGCTGGACGGGATGCCATCTTCTTGGAGTGAGGTGAGAGGAACCTACAGTAGCCTGTGCAAATGGTGATATTGCCTGAAGAACCTCACAGTTCCCACTGACTTTGAGTCCAGCCTGAAGCACTAGTGGGGTAGAGGGTGCCTACATAACCTTGTGAAGAGAGAGCACATTGCTCTCCTCCCCTAGGCCCACAGAGGTGGCCAGCGAACAACAGAGAGGAAGTACCATCTTAATAAGGCAAGTACAGGCTGCGGCATCCTGTGAGTGACTGAGGGATTTTACTGGAGGGATATAAACCCTCGGTCCCCACTGACTTTGAGCTGGCCTGGAGGGTTGGTGGGGGACAGGAAGTGCTCTCCTCCCCTCACTCTTTCAAGGCGCCTGGACAAAGCTTGCCAAGGCAGACAATCAACCAACCTCTGTTGGGCAGAAAGCTGGCACTGGAAATGCTGAGGCTCTTTCGGTGGACAGGTAAGGCTCATGGGCTCCTCGTGCCTGTGGGAGCCCTGTGCCCCGTGACTGTGGGAATTCTCTGACTGAGACAGGGGGTGGGGTGTGGTTGGGTCTTTGGGTAATCACTTTGTCTAGCTTCCGAGGCTCAGAGTTCCCTTTGGAGGGTCATCGCTGAGGGTTCCATGTTCCCACTGAGGAGGGACACATCGGCAGAGTGGGCTCACCCTGGGCAGCTGGTTCACCTTGGCAAGGAGCTGAGGTAGTGATCACAGCGGTCCCTTGCTAATGACAGTGATCTACCATGCCCAACTTGGGTGTTATTCTGGACTCTTGCCCCACCCTCAAGCACTGGCCAGAGCTCCCTGGACCCACCCAGCACACAACTCTGGATATCTGCTTAAGGAACAGATACTCCACTTAGTCACAGATGCATATTTTCAAAGATAAAAGCCCTCAGAGGAGAAAACCAACAAGTGTTCCCAGAAATGGCTAAAAATATTTTTTATTTCTAAAAGAAATTTTTAAAAATCTCTTGTAGAAATATAAGAAACATGAACAAAGAAGATAGTACAACTCCCCAAAAGGAACAAAACCAAATATCAATATTAGAATGTGAAGATGGGGGCTGGCGCTGTGGCCTGTGGCATAGTGGGCTAGGCCTCTGTCTGTGGCATCAGCATCCCATATGGGCACCAGTTTGAGTCCCAGCTGCTTCTCTTCTGATCCAGCTCTCTGCTAATGGCCTAGGAAAGCAGTGGAAAACAGCCAAAGTGCTTGGGCCCCTGCACCCACGCAGGAGACCTGGAAGAAGCTCCAGGCTCCTGGCTTCAGACTAGCCCAGCTCCGGCAGTTGCGGCCATTTAGGGAGTGAACCAGTGAATGGAAGATCTCTCACTCTGCCTCTCAAATAAATAAATCTTTAAAAACAAACAAACAAAAAGATTGTGATAATTGTGAAGATGAACAAATTGGTGAAATGCCAGAAAAAGAATTCAAAAAAATGATCACAGGTTTACTCAAAAATATAGAGGTGCAAATACATGAGTAGAAGAAATGATTTAGATGAGAAATTCTGCTGGGAGATGGAGATACAGAAGGAAAATCAACCTGAAATACTAGAAATGAAGAATTTAATATGTCAAATAACAAATACAGTGGAAAGCCTTAACAACAGATTCAGTGAGGCAGAAGAAAGAATATCTGAGCTGGAAGACAAATCTTTAGAAATACCTCAAAAAAAAAGAATAAAAAATCAGAAAATGTGAAAACAATGTTTGAGATTTATATGATGACCAAATGTACGTGTCTTAAGAGTTCTTGAAGGTAGCCGGCGCCGCGGCTCAACAGGCTAATCCTCCGCCTTGCAGCGCCGGCACACCGGGTTCTAGTCCTGGTCGGGGTGCCGGTCTGTCCCGGTTGCCCCTCTTCCAGGCCAGCTCTCTGCTGTGGCCAGGGAGTGCAGTGGAGGATGGCCCAAGTGCTTGGGCCCTGCACCCCATGGGAGACCAGGATAAGTACCTGGCTCCTGCCATCGGATCAGTGCGGTGCGCCGGCCGTGGCGGCCATTGGAGGGTGAACCAACGGCGAAAGGAAGACCTTTCTCTCTGTCTATCTCTCTCACTTTCCACTCTGCCTGTCAAAAAAAAAAAAAAAAGAAAGAAAGAAAGAAAAGAATGGATTAGAAGGCCTATTCAGTGAAATAACTGCACAGAGCTTCCCTAATTTGAAGAAAGACAGGGACATCCAAGTACAGAAAGTACACTCCTAAAAGACACGATATGAAAAGCTCTTCACCAAACTTTCAAAAGAAAAACATACATATTTAAAAATGTGTACAAGAGAAACAGCAGATTACCTTCAAAAGATTTCCATTTAGATTGACAGCTGATTTCTCAACAGAAACCCTACAGGTTAGGAAAGAATAGAGAGACATAGCCCAAGCTCTAAAAGAAAAAAATGTCAAACCAGAATACTTACTGTACCAAGCAAAGCTCTCATTTATAAGTGAAGGTGAAATAAATACCTTCCAAAACAAATAGAAATTGAAAGAATTTGTCACCACTCGTCCAACCTTACAAACATTACTTAAGGATGTGCTACACACAGAAACAGGGAAAGACAGTAAGCATCATGAAAGAATGTAAAGGCAAAAAATCTACTAAAAATACAAAGGAAATGCAAAACAAATCATAAGATTATTTATGGAAAAATGGCAAGACTGAGTTGTTATTTATCAATAATAACCTTGAATGTAAATGGTATACATTCTCAAAAGATACAAATTGGCTAAATGGATTAAAAAACAAGACCCCTCTATTTGATGCCTACAAGAAACACACTTCACCAAAAAGATATGCACATACTGAAAACAAAAGGACAGAAAAAGATATTCCATGTTAACAGAACTAAAAACTGAGCAAGAGTAGTCATCCTAATATCAGACAAAATAGACTTTAACACAAAAACTTTTAAAAGAGACAAAGAAGGGCACTAAGTAATGATTAAGGGATCAATTCCACAGGAAGATGTGAATACAGTAAATGTATATGCACCCAATGCCAGGGCTCCTGGCTATTTAAAACAAATGCTAATGGATCTAAAGGGAGACAGAGGCTACAAAACAATAATAGTAGGGGACATCAACACCCCCCTAACTTTGATCAATGGACAGATCAACCAGACACACAAGTCAACAAAGAAGCAACAGAGCTGATCTATACTATTGACAAGATTAATCTAATTGATATCTACAGAACATTTTATTCCACAGTTTCAGAATACACATTCTTTTTATCAGTGCATGGAACTTTGTCTAGGATAGACCACATGTTAACAATAAATCAATCTCAACAAAATAAAAAAAAAAATTGAAATCATACTATGTATCCCTTCTGACCACAATGGAATAAAGTTGGAAATTAACAACTTAAGAAACTCTAGAAAACATGCAAACAAAGGTAGACTGAACAACATGCTCCTAAATGAACAGCGGGACAAAGAAGAAGTGAAAAGGGAAATAAAAGAATTTCTAGGAACAAATGAAGATGGCAATACAACATAACAAAATTTACGGGATACAGGAAAAGCAGTGTTAAGAGGAAAGTTTATAGCAGATAAGAGTCGGTGAACTCAAAAGGCTTCCATAGCCTTGGAAACTCATGACTGGAGCATAGGGAGATTACTGATGCCATAAACAGGAGTGTCAATTTGTACAGTCAACAAAAGGAGTCACTGCGTGCTTACTCCTCATGTAGGATCTCTGTCCTTAATGTGCTGTACATTGAGATTTAATGCTATAACGAGTACTCAAACAGTATTTTTCGCTTTATGTTTCTGTGTGGGTGCAAACTGTTGAAAGCTTTACTTAATGTATACTAAACTGATCTTCTGTATATATAGAAAATTGAAAATGAATCTTGATATGAATGGAAGGTGAGAGAGAGCAGGAAAGGGGAGGGTTGCGGGTGGGAGGGAACTTATTGGGTGGGGGGAAGCCAATGTAATCCATAAGCTGTACTTTGGAAATCTATATTCATTAAATAAAAGTTAAAAAAAAAGAAAGTTTATAGCAATTAGTGCCTACATCAAGAAAGTGGAAAGGCATCAAATTAATTATCTAGTAATGCATCTACAGGATCTACAAAAAAAAAAAAAAAAAAGAACCAACTCCTAAATTAGTAGATTATTGGAAAGAATAAAATTAGAGAAGTAAATTGAAACCAAAAAAATACAAAAGATCAGTGAAATGAAGAGCTGGTTTTTTTTTTGAAAAAATAAACAAAATTATTATACCACTGGTCAATTAACCAAAAAAGGGAGAAATTCTAATAAAATAAAAGATGTAAAAGGAGATGTTACAACAAAAACCACAGAAATAAAAAGAACCATGAGGAATTACTATGAACAGGTATGTGACATCAAACTGGAAAATCTAGAAGAAATGGATAGATTTCTGGACACATAAAATTTACAAAAACTCAGTCATGAAGACATAGAAAACCTAAATAGACCCAACAACCAAGATGGAAATCAATTCAATAATAAAGACCCTCCCAACAAAAAAAAAGCCCAGGACTAGATGGATTCACTCCTGAAGTCTACCAAATTTTTAAAGAAATAGTTCCAGCTGGCGCCGTGGCTCACTTGGCTAATCCTCTACCTGAGGCTCTGGCACCCCGGGTTCTAGTCCCAGTTGGGGCACCAGATTTTGTCCCTGTTGCTCCTCTTCCAGTCCAGCTCTCTGCTGTGGCCCCGGAGTGCAGTAGAGGATGGCCCAAGTGCTTGGGCCCTGCACCTGCATGGGAGACCAGGAGGAAGCACCTGGCTCCTGGCTTCAGATCAGCGCAGTTCTAGGCGCAGTTCCAGCCGTTGCAGCCATTTGGGGGGTGAACCAATGGAAAAAAAGGAAGAACTTTCTCTCTGTCTCTCTCTGTCTATAACTCTCTCTCTGTCTCTCTCTCTCTCACTGTCTAACTCTGCCTGTCAAAAAAAATAATAATAATTCCAATTCTTCTCAAATAACTGAAAGGGAGGGACTCCTCCCAAACTCCTTCTATGAGGCCAGCATCACTTTAATTCTAAAACTAGAAAAAAGATATAGGAAGAAAACATAACTACAGACCAATATCCTGATGAACTTAGATGCAAAAATTCTCAACAAGACACTAGTTAATCAAATACAACAACCATCAGAAAGATCACAAACCTGGACCAAGTGTGATTTATGCCTCGTATGCAAAGTCAAATTATCACTGTTTGCAGATGATATGATTGTATACATGTTAAGAATCCAGAAGCACAAGCAATAAAAGCAATAAGACAAATGGGAATACACCAAACTAAGAAGCTTTGCACAGCAAAGGAAATACTCAACGAAGAGGCAGGTGACATATGGGAGAAAATCTTTTAAACCTACACATCTGATAAAAGATTAATACCCAGAATATATAAGGAGCTCAAGAAACTCAAGATCGAAATAAGCAATTCAGTTAAGAAATGGGATAAAGTGCTGGAACTGTGGTGTAGTGGGTAAAGCTGCTGCCTTCGAGTCCTGCTGCTCCACTTCTGATCCAGCTCTCTGCTATGGCCTGGAAAAGCAGCAGAAGATGGCCCAAGTCCTTGGGCCCCTGCTACCACATGGGAGACCTGGAAGAAGCTCCTGGCTCCTGGCTTCGGATTGGCACTGCTCCAGCCATTGTCGCCAACTGGTGAGTGAACCAGCGGATGGAAGACTTTCTGCCTCTCCTGCTCTCTCTCTGTAACTCTTTCAAGTAAATAAATAAATCTTTTAAAAAAAAGAAATGGGATAAGGACATGAACAGGTATTTTTCAAAGGATGAAATACATATGGTCAGCAGACACATGAAAAGATGCTCAGGATCACTAGCCATCAGGGAAATGCAAATAAGAACCACAATGTTTCATTTCACCCCAGTCAGAATGGCTACCATCCAAAAATCAAAAAATAACAAATGCTGGTGGGGATGTGGGGAAAAAAGTACACCTAGTACACTATTGGTGGGAATGTAAACTAGTACATCCATTATGGAAGACAGTACAGAGATTCCTTGGAAATCTGAAAATAGATGTACCATATGACCCAGCAATTCCACTTCTGGGAATTTACCCAAAGGAAATGAAATGACCATATAAAAGAGTTATCTGTACTCCCTTATTTATAACAGCTCAACTCAAAATAGTTAAGATATAGAATCAACCCAGATGTCTATCAACTGATGAATGGATAAACTGTGCTATACATACATGATGGAATATTACTCAGCCATCAAAAAGAATGAACTTCTGTGTTTAGCAACAAAATGGATGTAACTGGAGACCATAATGCTTAGTATAATAAGCCAGTCCCAAAAAGAAAATCATGTTTTCCCTGAGATGTGGTAATATAAAGAGTACAAAAAAATCTAACTTATATAAGCAAAATTTACATTTTTTAGATTTGATTATTTTTAAAAAAGATTTATTTATTTCAAAGGCAGAAACATGGAGAAGGAAAGAGAGAGGGAGAGAGAAAGAGAGAAAGAATGAATCTTCTATCCTATAGTTCACTCCCCAAATGGTCACAATGGGGCTGGGCCAGGCTGAAGCCAGGAGCCAGGAGCTTCTTCCAAGTCTCCCACATGGGTTGCAGGGACCCAAGCACTTGGGCCATCTTCCACTTCTTTCCCAGGCCAACAGCAGAGAGCTGGATCATAAATGGAGCAGCTGGGACTCAAACTGGCACCCTTATGGGATGCCAGCACTGCAGGTAGAGGTTTAACTTTCTATACCACAGTGCTAAACCATTGATTATTATTTATTTATAGCCCTTGTCTATACTCTTGAGGAACAGTGGTTCTTCTACTTACTACTTGGTGAATTCTTTATTTAGTGGAGAGTTAAGCTTGTGATTATAATTTGAAACTATGTCATTGTAAAAATTCAAAGAAGCCGGCACCGTGGCTCACTAGGCTAATCCTCCACCTTGCAACGCCGGCACACCGGGTTCTAGTCCCGGTTGGGGCGCCGGATTCTGTCCCGGTTGCCCCTCTTTCAGGCCAGCTCTCTGCTGTGGCCAGGGAGTGCAGTGGAGGA
This sequence comes from Oryctolagus cuniculus, assembly GCF_964237555.1. Lineage (NCBI taxonomy): Eukaryota > Metazoa > Chordata > Mammalia > Lagomorpha > Leporidae > Oryctolagus > Oryctolagus cuniculus. The sequence goes on from NC_091434.1 coordinate 50,466,631, forward strand.
TGGCCCAGGTGCTTGGGCCCTGCACCCCATGGGAGACCAGGAGAAGCACCTGGCTCCTGCCTTCGTATCAGCGCAGTGCACTGGCTGCAGCATGCCGGCCGCGGCGGCCATTGGAGGGGGAACCAACGGCAAAAGGAAGACCTTTCTCTCTGTCTCTCTATCTTACTGTCCACTCCACCTGTCAAAAAAAGTAAAAATCATTTAGTCTCTAATAATCAACAAATTACTTAATTTAATCCTAACCTCTTGATCTGTCATTGATGAGATACTCCTGAGGGATACTTTTTGAGACGGTCTTATGCTATAAAAAATGGAACATAATAGGATTAATTTAAATAAGCATTAAGAATATACTAGTATTAATTTAGAATATATTTAGGTTAACTTAAGTAAAGACATCACATAAAAGAAAACAAACTTTGCTTTAAAAATGGATATTATCGGGATATGAAGAAGTGGGTTTAGGAAGTTTATATTAATTAATGCAATCATTAAACACAGACTATAAGGTCAATGAAGATAAGCAGTTTGATATGTTTCGCATTTTGCTATTTTGCCAGCATTTAGAAATGCTCTTGGCATACAAAAACCCTCAATAAATATCTGTTAAACGACAAAATAGACAAAAATTTCATTTGGTGATTCCAATACAAGTAGATTAGAATATTATAAGGGATTAAAGATAAATTCAGAAGATGGTATTGCCTTTTAGGGTATCAAAAATCCACTGGAGAAGACAGATAAGGTTAATTTATATATTTACATTATGCTATATAATAAACAAGTTGCTATATTTAAATATATATTATATAGTAAAACAAATGTAATCATGTTAAAGAAAAGGAATATACCTACTCAGAGGAACAATATATAAAGAACTGCACAATATGAAAATAAGTGAGGTGGCATGGGTGGTAAAATATATGAGGTACTAGGAGGCCACATTAAAGGGAATGTTCAAGAAAGAATTCACAAAAATTAACGTGAATTCTCAGTCTCTTTTTGAAATACCAGCATGCAGTATTTATTAAAAATAATTTATTTACTTACTTGAAAGGCAGACAAAGAGAACAAGAGACAGAGAGAGATCTTCCATCTACTGATTCACTCCCTGCAACAGCCAGGTCTGGGCCAGGCCAAAGCCAGAAGCCAGGAACTCCAAACTGGTCTCCTATATGGCTGGCAGGGTCAAAAGTATTTAAGCCATCATCCATTGCTTTCCCAGGTGGCATTAATAGAAAACTGGGTCAGCAACAGAGTAGCTGGGAATCGGGCTTTGATATAGAATGCTAGTGTTAGTGTTGCAAGTGGTAGCTTAACCTACTGTGACACAATGTTGTCCCAAATTCTGAGTCTTCCTGATAACTAAAAGCTTGCTGTGTGGACCTGGACTGATGTGGTTTAGATCAGAAGGGATTAGATATGGAGAAACTGGGTATGAGTATTCTAAAGAGAAGGATATAATGATACGTGAAAGAACAAAGTTTATTTGAGAAAATTTCAAGCAACTTTGCATGTTAAAGTTCAGGTAAAAGAAAACACGGTTGGAAATGAGGCAGAAAAGATATAGAGAAGAAACATTATGAAGTTCTTAATATAAAACATACTAAGAAATTGGACTTCAACAATTAAGGATTATAAGCAAGAAATCAACTTGATTGACTTACATTTGATAAATATTCTGTGGTAGTGATTTGTATTATGGACAAGTGGGTAGGACAAGAAAAAAGAGACTAGCTGGAGGACTTTTAAAACGGCTGAGACCAAAAGTGACTAGAGGGGTGGGTGTCTGGCACTGTGCTTCAGACACCACTTGGTATATTAGCATCCCATACTGAAGTGCCTGGGTTTGAGTCCTGGCTCTACTCCCAATTCCAGTTTCCTGCTTGCTAATGTGCACCCTGGAGGCAGCAGGTAATGGTTCCAGTACTTGGGTGTCTGCCATCTAAGTGGGAGACCTGGATGGAGTGCCCGGCTTCTGACAGTTTCAGGCATTTGGAAAGTGAAGCAGTACATGGGAGACCTCTCTATCTCACATAATAATGAAAAACAGCCTTTCAACAGCACACTTAAAATGCTCAGGAAAAAAAGGTGAGGCCCTTGAATACGGGCCATGGCAGTGGCAAGAGACTCAGAGCTTTTAAGAAGTAAAACAGACAAGAATGGAAGGTGTTAAAATGGCTCCAATGTTCCTGATTTGCAAGATTGTGTAATTGTGATTATGCTGTATACACATAGGTACATGTGTGAACTAATAGGATACATATATTCGCCACATGAGTGGAGAAGCCTATGGGTATATTGGAAAGTAATATGGACAAGTCAATATATAAAATGAATTATAGGGAACAAATGTATGAGAAAAAAGATGGAAGCAGATGGGAAAGTACCTTTTTGGGGATGTCTTTTAAAAATATAGCACTCATTTGCATCTAAAATCACCTATAGGCTGTGCTTATAATTCAGACAATGTCTAGCTCTTTAGATGAATTAATATATCTAAAGCGCTTAGAACAGTACTTAATAATTAGTAAGCTTTCAATGAATGTTAGCTATATTATAAATCTGAGTCATCTAAGAGCTTACTTTCCACTCTCACTTTTCTATTTCATTCAATTCTGAGTTCTAAGGAGGATTCAGTAAAATTCTCTGAGGTACAGATAACTTTCAAATTCTCCAATGCCATTACTCATTCAAAGCATTATGCTGGGGGCCAGCGTTGTGGCATAGCGGGTAAAGCCACTGCCTGCAAAGCTGGCATCCCATATGGGCGCCAGTTCAAGTCTCGGCTGCTCCATTTCTAATCCAGCTCTACTGCTATGGCCTGGGAAAGCAGAAGATGGCCCAAGTCCTTGGGTCCCTGCATTTGAGTGGGAGACCTGTAAAAAGCTCCTGGCTTCAGATTGGCCCAGCTCCAACCATTGCACACATTTGAAGACTGAATCAGCAGATGGAAGACCTCTCTCTCTCTCTAGCTCTGTAATTCTGCCTTTCAAATAAATAAATATTTTTTTAAAAAGCATTATCCTGAAGTAAAGACAATTTTTTTATTCAAAACAAGAAGCTAGAATCAGGCTTTTTTTTTTTTTTTTTTTTTTTTTTTTTTTTTGACAGGCAGAGTGGACAGTGAGAGAGAGAGAGACAGAGAGAAAGGTCTTCCTTTGCCATTGGTTCACCCTCCAATGGCCACCGCGGCCGGCGCGCTGCGGCCGGCGCACCGCGCTGATCCGATGGCAGGAGACAGGAGCCAGGTACTTATCCTGGTCTCCCATGCGGGTGCAGGGCCCAAGCACCTGGGCCATCCTCCACTGCACTCCCTGGCCACAGCAGAGGGCTGGCCTGGAAGAGGGGCAATCGGGACAGAATCCAGTGCCCCGACCGGGACTAGAACCCGGTGTGCCGGCGCCGCTAGGCGGAGGATTAGCCTAGTGAGCCGCAGCGCCAGCCGAATCAGGCTTTCATTAATTGCTTATTTGACCCAGGAAACATAAAATTTATCCACCTCAATTAGATATTACAGTGAGTTTTTCCTGGCTGCTTTAGAAAGATACCTCACGGAACAGAAAGCCAATGCAATCTGTTTCTAAAATGGACTTGTGAATAAGAGAAGAATTTGAGAAGGATAATGAAATTCACTAAAGGTCTAGGAACTGCCTGAGATGGACCTTCAAAATTTTCTCGTTATTTTCTTTGAAGAGTAGTAACTAATCAGACTCTGCCAAAAATCCATATTCTAATACAAACTTCAATGAACATATCTTTTTAAATATAGGGTTTCTCTTTTGTTAGCTTAATAAAAAATTATAATGTATCAAATTATTGTCAATATCTAATCATTAAGATGACATCTGGTTCTAAGATGCTACCATGATGAATACCTTACCAAAAATGATATATACTTATATTTGATATACTTAAGAGCAGCATCAGGCTCTGTGTTTTAAAAAGGGCTTTGTTTTTTAGCTATAAAATTCCCTTAAGATATAATTGATAAGAGATATAAACTAACTTTTTTTGAACTAACATTTTGAGGTGTGTCTCAGGCATTGTACTAGTTGCTTTATATTCCCATGTAGTCTTCACAAACTCTTCAAAGTAAATACTATCCCCTATAACACAGAGGAAGCACAAAGTTAAATAGTCTACAGTAACACAGCTAAGCTAATAGCAATTAGAGCTAGAATAGAACTCTGAAGCTGTCCAACTGCCAGGCCCATTCTTACATCATATTATACTACTGAATCAGAAATATAGAACATGTATGCCTTATATTTGGATAAAAGTTAGAAAGCTAAAGGAAATTTGTGTATTTCACTGACTTATCATGTGCTTCTTTTGAACTACCATCTTCACTTATAGTTTCTATTTCTTCCTCCTTCAGGGAAAAGAAAAATGTAATATTAGGACCAGGCTTACATATATATGAGAATAGGTAGTTTTCTTCAAGAAGCAAAAATATATCCATAAATTTCCTTAAATTTAATCATTAGAGGTTAATTCAGGGTACTTACTAATTACCTTTAAAGTCCAAATATCCCAATTACTCACATAATAGTTAATTCCTTTTCCTTTAACACCTAGTCAAGAGTTTTCCCAGATTAAGGGAAAAGGAGGTATAGTTGGTGGCTGACAAAAAAGGCAAGCAATAGATAATCAGGAAATAGCTCAGGCCAAATGAAATGTAGGAGAGTGTGCAGGGGCAGCAGTAAGTCCAAGGAATGGAGAAAGTCACAACTCAAGGTAGGATAACAGAGTATACATTCTTTCCCCCAAGGCAAACATCAGAACATTTGCTGTTAGGGAATTCAATACAAAATCAAATAAACTTGAAAGCATCCTCTTGTGCAGGTACTCCATAAACTCAACATTCTTGTTAAGTTAACCAACACATTTTACTGGCAAATATCTTAAGTGTAAAACAGAAAAAACATACTTTGTTCTCCTTTGAACTCTAGCTTAGAAATAATGTATTTTTATACCTCAAGAATGTCAAAGTCTTCTTCAAGTTCTTCTAAAGAAACTTCTTCTTCTATGTTAAAAGAACACAGTGAACATGAGATGACTATAGCACTTAGATATGACATATATGGAATTTTAGAAGTATTTTGTAAAACTGACTTCTCACCTCTAATTTACTCATTCTAATTTATTTTAAACATGATTTTAAGCTAATATTTTAAATGTATGGTTTTTACTGTATTATTCCTATTCAAAAACTTTCAGCTCTTCTTACCAAAGTTGAAAATCTTTAGTCCCCTCAAGATTTGTTCCCTAATGAATCTTTAATTTTATTTCACATGAGTCTCTTCCCTTGGAGATTCAGGGAAGTAAGACTAGTATTCAGGCCGGCACCGCGGCTCACTAGGCTAATCCTCTGCCTTGCAGCGCCGGCACACCGGGTTCTAGTCCCGGTCGGGGCGCTGGATTCTGTCCCGGTTGCCCCTCTTCCAGGCCAGCTCTCTGCTGTGGCCAGGGAGTGCAGTGGAGGATGGCCCAAGTGCTTGGGCCCTGTACCCCATGGGAGACCAGGAGAAGCACCTGGCTCCTGCCTTCGGATCAGCGCGCCGGCCGCAGTGGCCATTGGAGGGTGAACCAGCGGCAAAGGAAGACCTTTCTCTCTGTCTCTCTCTCTCTCACTGTCCACTCTGCCTGTCAAAAAAAAAATAATAATAATAAAAAGACTAGTATTGGGGTATTACTACTTGGCAGCATTCCAAGTGAAGGGAGTAAACAGCTAACTAAAATGTCATCATTCTAACAGATATTTATAGATTGCTCAAATATAAATTACTTAATACTACAATATTTTAATAAAAACAGAATGCTAAATATTAACATAGTAAATTTACATTGCAAAAATGGAGACCATTATATTAACTATATGAATATTTCAGGTGAATATGCAACCTGTACTGATCATTTTCTGGAAAATCAAGATGTTACATTGTGGTAACTTGAAGCACTTTATTGTTATTATACAACATTATATTGTTAATATATTATACAATAAAATGCTCAAGTTAGCATGATGTAAGTATTCTGTTTATCCACATTTGTGTAAAAAGCCATTCTTAAGACTTTGTAGCTTAACAATTTATCTTACATAGTTTCGTGGGATGATAAACTGGGTTGTTCCCACTTGGGCTACCTAATAGAATTGTAATCAGATGGCAGTTGAGAGTGAAGCTATCTGGTCGTTACTCAGTGTCCAACAACGGGCTGAGTTGGCTGCAACAACTAGAAAATAGTCAAGCGTCTCTTTCTCTACACAGCCTCTTTATCTGCTTAGCTTGTGCTTTCTCACACAATGGAAGACCAGGGCAGACTTATTTTTAATGTTTATTTACTTACTTTCATCCATATGAAAAGCAGAGTAACAGAGAGCATGAGAGGACAAGTGAGACCAAGTGCACAAACTTCCACCCACTGGTTTGCTACCAAATGCCAACATTCACTGCTGGCCCAGAACAAAGCCTAGAACAACCAGAACTCCATCTGGGTCTCCCACATTGGCGGCACATCCCGGAGCCTGTGAGCTATCATCTGCTGCCTTCCAGGTTGCATTAGCAGGAAGCTGGATTGGACGCAGAGTAGCTATGACATAACCAGCACTGAGATGTGGGTGTCCCAAGTGGCAGCTTAACAAGCTGTGCCACAATGCCCACTCCTAGATTAACTTCCTAAAAGGTGACAAGTTTCTTCAGAGCAACAGTTTTCAAGATAGCCAGGAGGAAAGCCGCAAGGTGTCTGTGACTTAACTTTGGAAATTCTATAACATTATTTCTGTTAAAACCTAATGGGCAAAATAATCAGAACCTAAGCCAGATTCAAGGGAGCACAGGAAAAGATCCCATTTCTTAACAGGGAAATGACTTGTGTATAGAAAAAGGAAGTATTAATAGTGATTGGAGCCAGCTACTTCAGTAACATTTTTTTGAGATTATATAAATTCAGCTTCTTACAGAATGAATATTCCATAAAAAGCATAAACTTGTCTTCCTAAAGAACTCACGGCCATGAACAGATTCATAATTTGATTATTTGATTTTCAATAAATATTCATGTTTAAAATGGATCTATTTCAGGAACCTAGCATTTGGCCAAAAGATTACATGCACTTCCGTGAAGCCAGGTGTGACCCCTGAACCAGCAGCATCAGCATCACCTGGGAACTTGTCAGAAAGGCAGAGTCTTAAGAAATCAGACATGCAGAGAGATTCACATGCACATTAAAGTCTACACCGAGAGCCATCAAACTTATGATCTGAAGAAATCTGGAAACCATGAAGTGCTCCTCTTCCAATTCTGTGGGCAGAGAAGGATTCTAATTTTATTTTGATGGAGAAAATTGCTCCGTTAAATCTTTGGCAATTTAAAAACTAGATGTGTTCAGGGTAACTCTTGTGTTCATCAGACCTTTTGTATACATAGGGAAATGTTTATCAGTAATAGTTTTTAATCTATGAAAACTGAAAAGACCAAAACAAAAGTGTGCAAAGAACTTCAAGATACATAAGCAACAAATATACACTTGGTGAGTTACATGTAAAAACATATGGAAGATTTTTTTGCCATTATTAGTGAATTACTTAAAAATGTTTAACAGCATAGCATCTTTGTCTTCTACATTAACTTGCTGAAGCTTACCAATGTCTATATAAAATTAAATTTAAAAACGCCCTTTTAGATAATTGAAAATATAGAGAGAGATCTTCCATACACTGGGAGATGGGAGGGTTGCAGGTGGGAGGGAAGTTATCGGCAGGGGTGGGGTGGGGTGGGGGAGCCATTGTAATCCATAAGCTGTACTTTGGAAAATTATATTTACTAAATAAAAGTTTTAAAAAAGCCCTTTTAATAGAAACAGTAAACTGTGAAAACATACCATTTTCTTCTAAAAATATATTTAGTTCATTCAGAGTTTCTTGCCTGTTTCTTCGTAGTGTATCATTCATGTTTACGATCTAAATTATAAAACAAATTAAAATATAAGAAAGTTCTCAAAAATCAAGTAAATTCAACATTAACCATCACTTAAATTGCCAATCCCTGGAACACTTAATTCTAATTTATGGAATAAAGTACTGCCCACTTCTGCAGGACTTTAAGTCAATTAAAACAAAAATTATTAGGCATTAATGTTTTAATCATCGATAATCCATATGTAAGCGCTACCTATAAAACTGAGTATTTAAATCCTTTATAAATAAAATAATTTCATTTAGGGAACAACTTGAAACTTCAAGTTGGTTTCCAAAAAGCACCAGATACAAGTACAAATTAAAATTTAAACCCAAGAATTTTTTTTAAAGGGAGATATTGTATGGTTTCCCTAATCCACGTGGACTTTAAAAGCCAAAATCACACTGACTTCCTAGTGTGGAAAAGAAAGGCAAATATGCCTCTATCATAAATCAGCCAAAGTGGAGGAGAGACCTCTTTCCCACTTCACCATGGCACCATCCCACAGGCTCGAAGCTGAATCTGCTCCAAGGGGACGTGAGCCCCCTCTCGCAAGTCAACTTTCCTCACTGGTTACTCCCCATTTGTTGACAGGGCTTCTAGCTTTATTTATTTATTTATTTATTTATTTTTTATTTATTTATTTTTTTTTGGATAACTCACATTGTCTGAATTTTTCAAATAGTCTCAGAACTTGTGCTCTGTTTTCTCCTTTTTTTTAAACACTTCTTTGCTTAAAGATGTTAATGATGTGGCCAATGCCTGTGATGCTGGCATCCCATGCAGGTGCCGGTTCCTGTCCCAGCTACTCTACTTTTGATCCAGCTCCCTGCTAGTGTACCTGGGAAGGCACTGGAGGATGGCCCAAGTGCTTGGGCCCCTGCCACCCAGGTGGGAGAAACAGAAGCAGCTCCTGGCACCTGGCTTCTGCCTGGCCCAACGCTGGCCATTGCAGCTATCTGGGGAGTGAACCAGCAGATGAAAGATGTTTCTCTCTATAATTCTGCATTTCAAATAATAAATAAATACATCTTTTTTTCCTTTTTAAGATTTATTTATTCATCCGAAAGGCAAAGTTACAGAGAGGCAGATATATATAGAGATCTTCCATACACTCGTTCACTTTCCCGATGGCCGCAATGGCAGGAGCTGGGTCCATCCAAAGTCAGGAGCTTCTTCCGGGTCCCCCACCAGGATGCAGGGGCTCAAGGACTTGGGTCATCTTCTACTGCTTTCTCAGACCATAGCAGAGAGCTAGATTGAAAGAGGAGCAGCCAGGACTTGAACCGGCGCCCATATGAGATGCTGGCACTGCAGGTGGCCGCTTTACCCTCTATGTCACAGCACTGACCCCAACAAATAAATCTTAAAAAAAAAAAAAAAAAAAAAAAAAAAAGTTAACGGCCTCTCAGCCCTTAGAAAAAATTTCCCAAGTAAATGCCTATGACACTCTTTTATGATCAAGATACTCTTTCTAATCCAATCAATGTTTACTCCATTCCCTGTAACATCAACGCACTGGCACATGTTTTTTTCTGCTTTTCTTCCAGATAATTCCTTTTATGCTTTAGATTCGGGTTACTAGTTTCCTCCATAGCTTCTCCAAGTTGGGAGTAGGTATCGCTCTACACTCCTTATTACATGGTACATAAGGTTATATACCTTATGATAAATTGTATTGCAATTATTTTGTGTCCTTTAGAGGGCAAAAACGTCTTTGTGTTCAGTGCTGGGTGTGACACTCAAAAAATGTCATTTGAATAAACAAAGAAATGAAGATATAAGACACATTGGAAAGTCTGGTATGGTAATTTTGAGGCCAATTTGAGCAGTGTGAAAGGAATCTATTCTCCTACCCAATTTAAAAGCTTTTATGAAAAAGTGACCTGGTTCAGAGGCCTTTAATGGTTAATGGTAATGTAGACATAACTAACTCAAAAGAAGTCATTCCTGCTAATTAGGTCCTGCAGAATAATCAGTACAAAATAGTAAAAGACAAAATTACAGAGTGTTAGAAACGGCTGTGCACTTGGCAATCACTTGACAATCAAGTTCAGCATCTTAATTTCAGAGATGAAGAACTGGATTTCTGTAACAGCACAGTGAGGGAGAGGTTTTTCTAAATCCTAGTTTGTTTTTGTTTACTGAGATAAACCGTGGTAAGAAAAAAATAAATCTTCAAGAAATGGATTGAGATTGTTAGGGGAACTCTGACATGATAGGGTAGTAGTTCTCCAGGTGGATCTCATACAGTACAAAACAGCTGTATGCACTCAGGCAAATCATTTAAACACTCTGGGCTTCCAGTTTCTCGTAAAACTGGTCGGATAACTTCAAATATTCTTTTTAACCAATATGAATCCACCACATTGGCTTAGTTGAAATGCTCCAACGCCGAGACCAAGTGGAGTTCATTCAAACATTTTAAAGTGACAACTGGAACCCTAGACGGCAACTTTGGTTAAGCTGCAAGGTGTACTTACTTCCTTTGCAGCAGGTACTATTTAGAATTCATCTATTTTTGTTTACTTCAGGTAACCTGAGTTTATTTAGCAGCTCCTGCTGTCCCTTTCCACACTAAAAAAGGCTGGAGAAATCTTACAAAAATACAACGAAGAGTGAAGAGGTGAGTCAACTTTGGAGAGGAAAGAATGGGTTGTGTTTGCATTTTTGGTTAAGAAATGAAGGTTGTCGTGAGGTTGATTCCAATATCTCCAACAAGAGCTCAAAAAAATCTGGATAACATCATAATCAACTGGCTAATGAAAGTAACGAAAATCTGTTCGGCGTCAGGCTCAACTTTTCCACACAGTAAATCTCTTATGATCTTGTAGGCATGGCTGGACCGTTCACAGCTCCTTTCCCAGCAAATGTCATCAAAGAAAGGCCTTCCTCGTGGCTTTGGTGCCCTCGTGTTGGCTATGGCCAAGGTTGGGTACCTAAGCCGAAGCCTCCAGTCACAAGACGGCTTTGGGGAATTCACAGACCCAGATCCTCCTCCCCAGACAAAGGGGCAAGTGGGTAACTCGGGTTATGGCTTTCCTTCCTCTCCGGATCTCTCTGCCTTGCTCTGAACTCTCAGAGCCAGCCACCCACCCTGCAGCAGCTGTTACCTCCGTCCTGGGAGCCACGGCTTCGCCGTCGCCACCCGCTCCAGCCATTTTGTCCGGCGGTGCTGCCGGGGGCCCTGCAAGGGCTTGTGGGGGATGGACGGCGGCGCGTGGCTTCTGCGTCAGCCTCGCCCTGAACCACGCGGACCCAGCTCCCAAAGGGCAGCCAGCCCACTGCCTTCTGCTTCCCCAGATCCTGGGGAACAAACACGTTGCCCAAAGTTAATCTACTCGAAGAAGCCTGTGTCGGCGTCAGGGCGCGTTTGGGGACTATAATTTGTTGCTCCAAAGGGTCAGCCTGTTTCTCACGGCCGGCAGTAGAGGGGTGCTGTAAGAACAGGAGCTCGGGGCAGAGTTACAGTAGTTCCTACAATCTTAAACTTGTCTGAAAATTAAATGAGGTACGTGTTTCACGTAGCCGGCAAACAGGTGGTAAAGACCTGCTGCCGGTATCAGCCTGAATTGGCAGAACTCAGGACTGGAATGGGAAAAAGAAATTCCATCATCTAAGTTAAGAAGTCACTGGAGGACTAATGCTGACCTTACTGCTAAAAAATACACAATTCTGCCTGGCTGGTGCAGATTATGCAAAGCTCATCATCCTTTGCATCTGTTTCTTTTCCCTCAATTTACCCAATTAATTAAAAGGGTTTACCGCGAGGGAGATGTCCCACGTTTATAAAAAGGGCTAAGGAATGGGGTTAAAACCAGTACTGGGGTCATGGGAGCGCAGGCCACAGGCAGAGTAACAGGCATTAAAATTTGTACCTCTTCTCATTAAGCTGGAAGGCAGAGAATACATGGAACTTCTGTCTCCAGTTCCCAGAAGCGGGCTAATTTTCTAAAGGAAATTCTAAAAAGTTTTTACATGGGTGAATTCCCAATAGTAGCATGTTCTAGAACAGCCTTTACAAAAGTTTTTTTAAACACATTTCATATAGAAAAGTTTGAATCCCAAATCACTTTTGTCCATAGCAATGAGGGTCAGTTTCACTGCATAAAGGATTTAACTGAACTAGTTTTAAAAACTTAATTAGTATACAACTTTTGGTAAATTTATTAAGTGTGCTTTCCTTGTGACTTCAAAACTTAAGGGCAAAGATCAAATTAGTAAATTTTTAAATACTTCTTAATCACTTGGTACTTAATGATTATGATTTTTAGTTATACTTTATTTGGAAGAAAAAAAGGCATCTGAATTGCATGCATACTATTAGTCTATTTGCAGCCATACTAATAATCTTCACAGCTTTCCGGATCTTTCTTTAAAAAAATGCCTTGTTCCTTTAACAGGCTAGAAGATTCACTTGTTAATTTCTTGTTTTGTTTACAATCTCAAAGCACAATTCTGTTAAAAAAAGGCCAGCCATCACATTCACAACTGTTAGTCTGTTAGCTGTTTTCATAACACAGGGGTCATGGTGCACTGCAAAAGCAGGGATCCAATAGACTTGCAAATCCTATCTTTCCCATCTCTAATCTTTCCTCTCCCATCTCTATTTTAAGGATCATATCTGAAAAAAAGAGTATATTTTCTTTAAAAAAAAAAAAAAGTACCTCTTAACACAATCACCCAAGACTTATTTTCAATTTGGAGTCTACAACTTAAAATCATTATAAACGGTGGTCTTCAGAATAAATGAATCGTCTACATTAGTTTATTTAAATTTTTACATTTTCTGAAAATTTTCAATATACAAAACCAGTGAAATCTTCATTTAAAAAATAACAATTACATACATGATTAATACAAAGCCTTAAAAACTGACTCGTTTTCTGACCAAATCAATTGCACTAGTAACTAATTTTCTGCAACCTATTTAGTCATGTTGTTTCTGGAATATGTGTTAAGTGATGAAAAAATGGCCGACCATGAACACATCCTTTAATTTCATTTCCAAATTGATGCTTCATTCTGTAGATAATATCTTGGATGTCCTCTTTTGGTAAGTACATGGGTAACTGTCTAGATAAACGCACTGCTTCTCCCTGTGAAGAGAAAGGCATACATTTTTACTGTGATTTACTCTGAAGCAAAAACATGTTATTCTAGCCAGAAGGAAGACAGAAAATTTATATTATTTATTCACACTAGAAATATTTTTGAGCAGCAACTATTTTGCAGGTCCTAGGGATACAGTGGTGAACAAGAAAACAAAATCCCTCCTCTTGAGAAATTTATTCTAGTATACAGAAAAAGAAAACAGATGAAAAAGTCAATGAAAATTGTAGTCAGTAAATAAAGCAAAAAATTAAACTGGGCAATGTGACAGACAATGATTACATGGTTGGGAAAAGCTTACTTGAAGATGTGGCATTTACATTTTAATTTAAGTAGCAACCATCCTGCAAAAGCATCATGGGGGAGAAAGCACTTCAAGTAGAGAGAACCTGGAAGAACTAAATATTCAGTGTGTGCCCTACACAGTTGTTAAACAGCACAGAGGAATGAGATAAGGGAGTTAGGGGCCAGATCACCCTCTAGAGCAGAGTGAACAACTGGAGTTTTAATCTAAAAGCACAGAAGGTTTTAAGCAAAAGCCTAACATTTCTTTCACACTCACACTGAAACAATCAGGTGGCTGCTGTGTGGAGTGGAGTGTGAGGTGGGTAAGAACTGAAGCAAGGAGTCTCTGAGCAACCACTGCAGTCCTGGTGAACAGCTATGGCTAGGATGATAGTCGCGGGGACAGAGGGAGGAATACAGATGCCTGCAGGCAGTCAGAGGACTTGCTGATGGACTGGTTATAAGGGATGCAGCAACAAGGATAATCTCCACATTTGGGGACCAGTAATGCTATTTTCTGGGATATGGAATAATGAATTTCAAAGATCTTGAATCATAACAGCCTATTCAACTCACAAACTTCTTACTCGTTTATTCCAACTAAAACTGTTTTTTACTCATTTTGATTTCTCCTCTCCAATCCCTCTGTATTCTGACCTACCAGCAACCCTCTGTAAATTTCCCCTAGTTAAGGCAGGAACAGTGAGATATTAAGGATACTAGCTATAACAACCTAATACTCTGTTAGATTTCCTTTTAGAATTTGTGGCCAGGACCACGGCCGTCTTGGCTAATCCTCTGCCTGTGGCACCGGAACCCCAGTTCTAGTCCCAGCTGGGGTGCCGGATTCTGTCCTAGTTGCTCTTCTTCCAGTTCAGCTCTCTGCTGTGGCCGGGGAAGGCAGTAGAGGATGGCCCTGCACCCGCATGGGAGACCAGGAGGAAGCACCTGGCTCCTGGCTTCAGATTGGCGCAGTGCACCGGCCATAGCGGCCATTTGGGAGGTGAACCAACGGAAGGAAGACTTTTCTGTCTCTCTCTCTCTCGCTCTAACTCTGCCTGTCAAAAAAAAAAAAAAAAAAAGAATTGAATTTGTATTCCACTAGTACTTAATGGTTTCTTGTGTGAGGGAACTTCAAAAAGTTGACGGCAAATTTGTGAGGGAGGAATGAAGAGAGAAGAGCGAGAGAGAGAGCCTATCCATGGGTTTACTTCCCAAATTCCCCCAACATTGAGGGATGCAGATGGGCTAAGACCAAAGCTGGGAATTCAGTTCAGGTCTCCCACGTATGTGGCAGGAAACCAAATCTTAAGCCACTGACACTGCCTCTTGAGGAGGAAGCTGGTCAGAGCCAGAGCCATATATCAAATCCACATACTTGGATGAGGGACACAGACATCTATCTTAATTGTTAGGTGGTGAAAAGCCCACCTAAGAATTATCTTTCAATTCCATTTCCCGTGAAGTTTCTAAAGTCCCTTGTATTTAATGGATTCACATTTTCCTCACTTACTTTCTTGTTATTCCATCATATCCATCTTTCCAATCGTTATGAAGGACTTCTTACAAGTTCTACCAAGCACTACTGGGAGTCAGTACTCCCAGATACTGTCCTGACTATATCCATTACAAATGCTTGCTCTTATGAGGTCACCAGAAAATTTTATTCTCTAATCAGCCTTCTTTTATAGTACCTACACCTCGTTTTCAGATCTTTATCACCAGACTAAAATTCCCAGTATCTTTCCAGCCTCTTCATTCTCAGCAGGTAACTTCTACTTCTACTCTTTCATCACCCTAAACATTTCACTTTCCCTGCCTTGTTCTACTCAATTCAAGTATAGTTTTCCCCTTCTAAATCTTGTATCCTTATCCCATCTTCCCTCCTGCCTCTTCTAAAACATTTGCTCTTCCAATAAAGATTGTCGGTCTTGGGGCCGGTGCTGTGGTATGGCAGGCCAAGTTGTCACTTGCAGCACCAGCATTGCATGTGAATGCCAGTTGAAGTCCTAGCTACTCTACTTCCACTTTGGCCCCTTGCTAATGTGCCTGGCAAAGCAGTGGAAGATGTCCCAAGTACTTGGGTCCCTGCACCCATGTGGGAGACCCAGAAGAAGCTCTTGGCTCTGGATTGGCCCAGCTCCAGCCACTTGGGGAATAAACTAGCGCTTGGAAGGGTTTTCTGTCTTTCTCGCTCTCCTTTCTCTCTTTTGAATAAAAAAGAAAAATTACTGTCAGTCTTTTCAACCAATTCAGTACAAACTTGCTAAATATACTCTTTCCTACCTTTCACTACAACATGGCTTGATGTCTACTACCACTCTACTCTTTAACCACTGGAAAATGTCTTCCATCCCCACTGATGGCTGTTTTCAAGGTTATCACCATTTTGGTGGTCTTCCAGCCACCAGTACTCTATACAGATTGTCATACTACTTAGTTGTGTTTAAATTTCTCTCTTCCATGTGTTTTGTTATCTACTCCTTTCTTGGCTCTCCTTCCAGTTTTTACTTTTGATTTCTTATTCCACTTGGCTTAAATGGAAGTTATTGCTGTGGTTCTAACTTCTCTCCTTTTTTTTTTCTTTTTAGACTATATTCCTTAGCAATCACATGCACTACTAATTTAATACAGCAAGAAGTATAGTATTAGCAAAAAAATTTTTTTCAATCCAGTCTCAACCATTTTTTCTCCATTATTTAAGAAGTTTTTTTCTCCTCCATGTTCAGTACACAGAACACTACTCACAACTCTAAATCTTAATTTAAGCTCTTGCTAACTCATACAAAAAAAATTCCTTTAAAGTCTGTATAAACTATTTTCAAACTGTCGCAGCAATAGCCTGAGGATGTCAATACTATAAAACTCCCCAAGTATTCAGTACTCAATACATTCTTCAGAAAGGGTCACAGGTTTGACTTTCAGAATGCAAAGGTCATACCATGTTTTCCAAACAAACAAAAAGGTTCTTTTTTAAAAAGGGAGAGGAACTTTGTAAGAATTCTGGAATTTGTAAAAAAAATCTGTATATTTGTAAAATAATACCAGCCCACCTTAAGGGATATCTAGAACCTCAAATATAGATGCAGTTGTTTTCTTGCCACTATCTTACACCTGGCCATTTTTAAGTTTATAATCTTTCTCAATCCTCTTATTTTTGATTTCTTTAAAGAAAATTCCAACATTACATTCCCCATTTGTAGTTGATATTATTAGAAAACCAAAATATCCATATATTCAGTAACTTCCTTCTCTTCTTTTGCTCTTAAACAGATATGGAGTGAGGGTGAAAGGTGGAATGGGGTGGGTGGTTGACCTACTGATTGATATATCCCATACTACAGTGCCTGGGTTTGATTCCTAGGTCTTGCTCATAACTGGAATTTCCTGTCAATGCAGATCCTAGGAAGTATGGCTAAAGTAACTGGATCCCTGCCACCCACATAGGAGACCTAGACTGCGTTCCTAACTCTTAGCTCTGACCCAGACCTGGCCCCAAGGTGGTGTGGGTATTTGGAGAGTGAACCAGCAACCAGCTGATGGAAGCAGGGTGCAGACTAGTTTTGAATCCATTCTATGGGAATTATTTATGGTAACAAATAAATAAAAAAGAACTTCACAACAAAAGGTCTCATCCATTTTGGATCATTCTCTCCTTTTTAATTCTATCAGTTAGTATTTGGAGACACTAGTCTTGTTTATGTGATCCCTTTGAATGACAGATGTCCTAAACAGCACTCTGGCCTCAGAATCAACCCTTAAGGCATTTGGATCCGGCTAAACAGCCCATGAGAGTATTTCAGGCATGGAAAGCCAAGACACTGTGGCTAATAATAATAATAATAATAAAAGACCTAAATGAAAGATCTCTGTGAGTGAGATCCCAACAGAAAGAACAGGCCATCAAAGAAGGAGGTACTTTTTTCTGAAGGGAGGAGGGAACTTCCACTTTGACTATGACCTTGTCTAAATAAGATCAGAGTTGGTGAACTCAAAAGGCTTCCATAGCCTTGGCAACTCATGACAAGAACCTCGGGTGATTGCTGATGCCATAAACGAGAGTGTCAATTTGTTAAGTCAATAACAGGAGTCACTGTGCACTTACTCCCCATGTAGGATCTCTGTCCTTAATGTGTTGTCCAATGTAAAGTAATGCTATAACTAGTACTGAAACAGTACTTTACACTTTGTATTTCTGTGTGGGTGCAAACTGTTGAAATCTTTACTTAATATATACTAGATTGATCATCTGTATTTAAAGATACTTGAAAATGAATCTAGATGTGAATGGGATGGGAGAGGGAGTGGGAGATGGGAGGGTTGCGGGTGGGAGGGAAGTTATGTGGGAGAAAAAGCCACTGTAATCTAACAGCTGTACTTTGGAAAATTGTATTTATTAAATAAAAGTTAAAAAAAGAAAAAAAAAAAAAAAAAAAAAAAGGTCTCATCCATAAATCCCTTCCTCACTATGTTCCCAAATGTTATGGTAAAGATTCATTCTAGTTTACCACAACCATTCTCTGATGTGAAACTTCCAATGGAGTTTTTTCAACAGTACTTCCTTCTTACATGCAAATAATAAAGCTTACAGAAATAATTTCACTATTTAAAACTTTATAATTTTATTATGAAATAATTATCTTAAAACCTAGTCAACCTATATAATCTAATAATCCATACCTCTAAATAATTTATTACTTTACGAGGTCTACATTCAAATATTTCCTTTGCATTTTTGTATAATATGGCATTAAGAATTTCTTTTAAATCTGTTATTCCATAGAAGGGGAGACAATTAGCCATTCCTTCTATTTCCAAGTAGTTTTCAGCAATGGAAACTCCTGAAAAAAGAAAAAAACATACATAGCATTAGGTTATTTTAAATTATATTCCAGACCATGTCCATAAAACAACATCATTGCTAAAACACTTAGTGAGCCTTCAGTAGAATTTAATATAGTCAGGACAGTTTTGTTCCTTAGCTGGTGAACAAACAGCAATTTCCCATAGGACTTCACATTAAGTCATAAGTGCTCATTGACACCACATGTGCTTTATATAATTTAATTTAATCTCAATTACTGCTGATCTCCTTACATTTGTTTAGAACATTTCTTACTTTGGAGAGAAAATGGAGTCCCATGACATTAATTAAAATGAAACTGGTCTAAGCATTTTAGCAACTGTGGCTCTTCAAGTTGTAGGCTAGTTTTGCAATACCCAACTTAGAGGCCTGAATTATTTCTGTGATTCTTCTAGTAAATTTAAAAATTCACATATTGACATTAATATACTGTTAATTCAAGAAAATGAAATACAAATGTTTGTTGAAAATATTTTACTAGGACAATGTTTAAAACTGACTAATTGGGGCCAGTACAGTGGTGTGGTGGTTAAAGCCGCCTGTGGTGCTGGCATCCCAAATGGGTGCTGGTTAGAATCCTGGCTGCTCCACTTCCGATCCAGCTCCCTGCTAATGTGCCTGGGAAAGCAGCAGAAGATGGCTCAAGTGTTAGGGTCCTTGCACCCATGTGGGAGACCCAGAAGAAGCTCCTGGCTCCTGGTTCCTTGCTTCATCCTGGCCCAGCCCCAACCGTTGCAACCATCTGGGAAGTGAACCAGCAGATGAAAATCTCCCTGTCTCCCTCTCTCTGTAATTCTGCTTTCAAATAAATAAATAAATAAATAAATCTTTTAAAAAAAAACCTCACTAATTAGCTATTACTCAAACTACTTTAAAGAGTTTAAAAACTGAAATAAAACTAAAAACTACCTACAAGATTGGATCCACAAACACACAACTACAAAGATCCAATCCCTAACCTGAATGGCCACTGACTTTCCCCCAAACACCCAGTTTGCAAATGGCACAGCTGGGATTTGACTCACTCTCTGCACTCCAACTCTAAATATCTAGAATTGAGGTGTGAGGAAGGAAGTTTAGGGTAGGTATCTTAAAACTGCGTAACTCAAGTTGGATTTGGTTGTTTCAGTCCAGAACACCTAAGCATTTTCTATATTTACCGAGTTCCAAGCTTTTGTACATTGTTTTTACCTATTTTCTTGTTTCCGCAAACACTACTCTTTTTTTCAGCTGAACTTTGTTTTTCTATACTTTGGGCATGACAAGTTTAGGGTAGGCTGGGTGAAACTGGAGTCATTTTTCATGGTGTCACTGTGGCACCTGACACCAGGTAAAGGGAAAGTTACAGGACAAGGCCAGTTGAGAAAGCTAGGGTAGAGGGCCCTTTAGTATACAAAGTATAAAAAAACCAAAGAAATGGATTCTATTATTTATTTTTTTCTATCTACCCAATGAATTTCCATTCTAAGAAAAGTGGCATAGCGGCTAAAGCCGCTGCCTGTAGTGCCGGCATCCCATATGGGTGCTCCACTTCCGATCCAGCTCTCTGCTATGGTCTGGGAAAGCAGTAGAGGATGGCCCAAGTCCTTGGGCCCCTGTGCCCATGTGGGAGACCCAGAGGAAGCTCCTGGCTTCTGGCTTCTGGATTGGTGCAGTTTCGGCTGTTGCAGCCAAATGGGGAGTGAATCAGTGGATAGAAGACTCTCTCTCTCTGCATCTCCTTCTCTCTCTGTGTAACTCTTTCAAATAAATAAATCTTAAAAAGAAAAAGAAAGAAAAGCGGGCCATCCGTCTTCTAGCAAAGCCATGGAATCAAGTCACCCACTTTCCAAACAGTAAGACAGATGATGCCCCATGTCTACTTGGCAAAATCAGTAAATGCTTCGAAAAAGGAGGATGTCAATTTCTGTTAGGCCTTTTCAGTATCCCACATGTTTGTTTCATCATCTAAAATAGTATTTTAATAATTTAATTAAAGCAGTCTGGTAAAAGCTGGCAAAAATTACAATAAAACCACTTACTTGGTCAGCTTTGAAAATGTAAATGCAAGGCACTGGACTGAAAGAGATTCTCAACTTGCTTGTTTCAGGCAGAGGGGATCTTTTGAAATCTATGCTATTTCATAGCCAACATTAGCTTTCTAGTGGGACAAAAATATACCTCTAAATAAGATCTGAAAATTAAAAAACTAAAACGTAGCTCTTGGAATAAGACATCTCTCCAAGTCAGGAAACAGTAAACTGTATTATCATACCTGGTATCAATTTTATTTTGAAACCATTTGCTGTAAGACGAGGATCAGACAGGTAAGTTGATCCACTGTATTGCTGGTCATCTGCTGTCATTTTATATAAAATCTCTAAATAATGAGATCCATTAAAAAGACTGAAAAAAAATTATAGTCTGTTATCTTATGAAACATGCAGAATGAAAGAATAACAAAGGTAATCCAGTGGACCTTTGAAAATTGTTATCTTCTACCAAAATGCAGGTCTAAATTGCCCTGTGAGAAACTTTATTCTGTTAATAGAAGGCCTACTGCATACAGTGTACAGAAAGAAGGGAGAACACACATAAAAACAGTTTCTGTCTTCTAGAATGTTACAAACTCAAATGTGAAATTAGAAATTCTTTTGAAATATAACAAATGAAAACTTTATTTTAAATTATGCCATTTTATATGTCTAAAATAAGACACAATACATTGTCAAGTGGTCCATCCTGCCACATTTTCAAATGATAGTGACGTTTTCTCCAGTAACAAAAAGATAGACATGTATCTTAAAGACAGACATATATCTTTTTCTCCCAGGAACTTATAAATATATTAGTTGACTTTAGAAGGGCATTTTTCAGTCTTCTGCATGACATATTTGGCAAAAGTGGTATATGGAATGATTCTGAGTGGTGCAGTTCCTAAACAAAATTTTGAAAAAGCCAAGGATTGGGGCCAGCACCGTGGCTCACTTGGTTAATCCTCTGCCTGTGGCGTTGGCATCCCATATGGGCGCCAGGTTCTAGCCTCGGTTGCTCCTCTTCCAGTCCAGCTCTCTGCTGTGGCCCGGGAGGGCAGTGGAGGATGGCCCAACTGCTTGGGCCCATGCACCGGCATGGGAGACCAGGAGGAAGCATCTGGCTCCTGGCTTCAGATCGGCGTAGCTCTGGCTGTAGCGGCTATTTGTCGGGTGAACCAATGGAAGGAAGACCTTTCTCGCTGTCTCTCTTTCTCACTGTCTATAACTCTATCTTTCAAATAAAAATAAATAAATAAATAGTTTAAAAAAAAGAGAAAAAGCCAAGGATTATCTAGGGTACAAACCAACCTCTCAGATGGATTTTAAACATGATCAGGGGATTGCATAACTCAATAGTTGTTGTAAGGGTCTGTTGTGGTGACATGTAAAAGGTTACCTTTCTCTGCATCCATTCAATGAATACCTGAATGCTCATTAAATGGTAGATAATTCACATGTACCAATGGCACTATTCTATATTCTAGCACAGGAAGATGTGCTATTTCATTACAATCCTATACTTCTTGAAAAAGCAAATGAATAAATGAAATCTTTGCGAGTAAGCTCTAAATGGTTGATGACTCCACAGCTGTGAGAACAGATACCAGAGAGCAGAGCTCTGGCTATGTATCAGATGTCCTCTGTATCTCCTAACCAACATTCCAAAAATCAATCTGAGCTGGCAGGGATGGTTGTGATGATCGTATAGCATGCCAATTAATAGAGCAGGCTCCACAGTCAAATTGTCTAGACTGGAATCTTGAATGCATGCCTTATTCACTGCCTTCATGAGTCTAGGTAAGTTTTACAGCCATTCTATGCTTCAGTCTCGTCATTTATGAACTACGAATGACAGAACCTACCTCATAAAGTTGCTTTGAAGGTCAGATCACAAAAACACATAGCAAAGTCCCTATCACATAGTAAATGTTCAACAAACATTAACTATTGTCATTGTTATTATAAGCACTTTGTATTTTATAGATATCTAAACTGGTGATAATAAGGGATTTAAGAGACACAACCAAAAGTCATGTGTGGATCTTGTAGATAGAAATTTTTACAGAAGTCATTAAACTATTTTAAAACTGTAAAGAAAATGGCAATTTGAGACAATGGGGAATAATTCCAAGGGATTATTGTAAAAGATACGAAAAAGGTACAGTGGTTAGGTAAGAAAACACACAGTTTTGAAAGAGAAAGAAAGATTAACAGAGGGAATTGTTCTAAAATACTTTGGCAAGGAAAATAAAAATATAAGCATATAAATATACACACACATATATATATATAAAAGGAGAGATAAAGAAAATATGGCAAAATCTTGATTACTGTTGATAAAGATATTCAATGTATAATTCTATTTTGGTATATGTTTGAAAATGTTAAACTAGAGCATACAACGGAAGGTGGTCATGGTAATATAACCTCAGAATTATCCTAGGGAAGTCACTATCATACAGAAGAAATAAACTTGATGTTTATTAATGTCAGAAGTGAAATACCTAGAACATTCTAAAGTTATTTATGAGCAACAAATTCCCTCAAACAGAAATAACATTTTAAAAATATTTCCTTAAATATCACATATCCCCACTAGGAAACTTCCAATTTTTTTACCTTCAATTTCTAATCAGTTATGCATTAATATTTTAAACTCTAAAAGTTTAAAAAATTATGTAACTCCATCATACCTCTCTGTTAAAATAATTGGCTTTTCCAGTGGCTCTGCAGGAAGTTTATGGTTCTCAAGAAGTCTTTTAAATAGCAGGGCTTCCTCTACTCTATATGGATTTAGTAACATCACCTCTGTTTTGGATATCATTAACCACGCATCAGGAAAGCTAAGACTGTGGATGAAACAATGTTCATCTTTGTCTTCTAAGTCAAATTTATTTTGTTTCTCAAAATTTACTTTTAACTTTTCCATAGAGAAAGGGATGGATACTATTTTAATATTGTCATTCCTTTTTTTTTCAACATGAGACTGAAAGAGCTCATCGAGTTTTGGCTGATTGGATAATGAAGCTTTCAACTTGTGTTTCTGTGCCAAATTCCACGCACTGGTGTGTTTTATCTTTTTTCTGCCATCTTTTAACGGTATTTGTGACTCCTGTTCAAGGGCTCTTTTCATTTGATTATTGTATCGTTCCAAGTCTTTTGTAGCCTTCTCTTCATATCTAGGAATAGAGATAAAATAGAACTAATGAAGTCATAATCACAAATACATTAATGATTTGAAACATATTTATAATAAAAATAAAAAGCTCAGCACCCACATGGGTGCTGGTTGAAGTCATGGTTGCTACACTTCTGACTCAGCTCTCTGCTAATGAATGGCCTGGGAAATAATGGAAGATGTCCCAAGTGCTTGGGCCCATGCACTCATGTGAGAGACCCAGAGAAGCTCCTAGCTTCAGATCCACCTAGCTCCTGCTGTTGCAGTGACTGGGGAGTGACCCAGCAGATGGAAGATCTATCTTTCCCTCCCTCCCTCCCTCCCTCTCTCCCTCTCTCTCTCTCTCTATCTTTCCCTCCCTCCCTCCCTCTCTCTCTCTCTCTCTCTCTCTCTCTCTCTTTGTAACTCTGCTTCTCAAATAAGTAAATCTTAAATAAATAAATAGCTGGCATTGCAGGTCCAATAGTGACAAAGAAATGTCTATTGGATTAACCTTCCTGCACTCTGAACAAAACAGAAATATCATCAGTTTAAAACAGGCACTGAAGAACTGCCCAAAGCAGGTAGAAATTAGAATGGGTTCAACCTTTGGAAAAAAAGACAGGCACATTAATACAGTCTTTATCCAGAGAGCAGTCTCCAGCATTAAGAGGGATGGGGTGGCTAGAACTCAAATCAGAAAGCAGCACTAATTAAGTCATCAGAACACGGAGCTACTTGCTTGCAGAACAAATGAAACCTGAGAGAGAAAAATCCCAGAAAATCCCATGTGTGGGAGCCCAGAGGAAAACAATCACAAAAAGACTAAATGAGCTGAACAGAGCTATCAGCTGTTGCCTAGTACAAAGGGAGGTTGAAGTTTAAATTCCACATAGTTTTATGCGTGGTAAACACCTTGGGCTTTCAATTAAAACTGGAAAAGGCTGCATTTTACGGTAAAAACACTAAGGAAGTTGTCCCAGGATGAAGGGCAACAAAGTGCAAAACGAAGCCTCCACACACTGAGAGTGAGTGAGCATTAGAAATCTCAGTGGTTGGCAGAACAGACATCAAAAGTTTTCAGAAGAAGATAACAGAATCCAGAGTTTTAGACCAGGATCCACAATGCCCAATATACAATCAGAAGTTAGCACTCAAGCAGTAAAACAGAAAAATGAGTCACGATCACGAGAAACGTGGTCAGCAGCAGCCAACCTTAAGATAATCCAGATGTTAGTTAACAACAACAAAAAAACCCAAGCCCCCCAAAAACCTACATAACATTAAAACAGGTATTTATAAATGTTTAAGGACTTAAAGCAGATCAGAGACAGCAAAACAAATGGTCAGCAAACTTGAAGACAGATCAGTACAAATGATCCAATCTGAGCAAGAGAGAAAACTGATGACTGAAAAAGCACCACAGTGACCCTTGGCACAAAAAGCAATCTAACATATTAACTGAAGATCCAGATAAAAAACAGAATCCTGGTAAAGGAAATAGTATTTGAAATAATTAGGGATGATAAGTAGCCAATGTGGAGAAATACAACAAGTTACAGAAACAAGAACATCAGAGAGTCAATCCCAAGTAAGATAGATATAAATGAATCCATAGCTTGGTTTATTACATTCCCACTGATGAAAACCAAAGTTAGATAAAATCTGTAAAGCAGTTAGAGAGAAGAAAATGACAATACAAAAAGGAAACAACACCAACGATGGATATCATTAGGAGCAAGACAGAGCCAGTCAACAGTGAAAGCTTTCAAGTGACAAAAGGTCCTAGTATTCTATTATCTAGCAAAAATGCCTTTCAAAAACAAACAGGCAATACACATTTTCAGATAAAAGGAAAATGAGAATTTGTTCCCAGCATGCTTACCCTACAATGGAATGACATCAAGACATACATGGAATTACACTTAAAAGGTTTTTAAGATTTATATGTAGATGATACATTATTGATTCTGTAGATCATGAAAATTAAACATACATAATGCAATCACTAAAGAAAAAATAATCCAAAGCCAACAGAGGAATTAAAAGTAGGTACCTGGGAGGGTGGTTATGGGGGGAAAAAGCTGCTATAATCCAAAAGTTGTACTTTGGAAATTTACATTTAATAAAAGTTTTTAAAAAGTAGGTACTAAAGGTACTAGCACTGTGGCCTAGCAATGGTGGGCCACCTGTGATGCTGGCATTCCTAATAGGCCCCAGTTCACGTCCCAGCTGCTCCACTTTCAAACCAGCTCCCTGCTGGTCTGGGAAAAACATCAGAAGATGGACCTATTACTTGGATCCCTGTACCTACACGGGAGAACCGAAAGAAGCCCCTGGCTCTAGCCTGGCCCAGCCTCAGCTGTTTTGGCCATCCGGGGAGTGAACCAGCAGATGAAAGATTTCTCTATCTCTCCCTCTCTCTGTGTAACTCTGATTTTCAAATAAATAAATCTTAAAAAAAAGTAGAAACTAAAATACTCAAAGATTTTAAAATACTTTTAAAAGTTTAAAATACTAAAAGAAAAGATGTGGGACAAATAGGAAACTGGCAGATCTAAACCCAACCATTTCCACTACAATGTTACCTGAACTAAATGTTCCAGTTAAAAGGCAGAGACTATCATTCTGAATTTAAAAAGTTAACAGTCAACTTTAAAGACATAGATAATGTAAAATTAAAAGGATGAAAAAAGATACACCACAGACAGGCATTTGGGCAGTTAAGCTGCGCTTGGGATGCCTGCATTCCATATCACAGCGCCTGGGTTTGAGTCTCAGTTCCGCTCTCCATTCCAGCTTCCTGCTCACATGCACACTGGCAGGTAGCAGGTAATGGCTCAAGTAGATTTCCTACCACCCAGTTAGAAGACCCAGTTTAAGTTCCTGGCTCCTGGCTCTTGTGGGCTATGTGGGAGTGGACCAACAGATGGGAAATCTCTCTCTGCCTTTCAAATGAGAAGAAAGGGAGAGAAGGAAAGAAAAAAGGAAGGGAAGAAAAAAAGTCACTTATGCAAACTGTAAGCCTAAGAAATCCAGAGAGGCTGTGTAATGTAAGACGAAGTAAATTTCAATATCAGAAGTAAAAGAGAAACATTTCATGTTGACAAAAAGTGATTACAAATGTGTAACAGTCACAAATGTTTATGCACCTAATTAATGGCTTTAATTTAACATGAAGCAAAACCTTACATTTCTTTTTTTTTTTTTTTTTTTTTTTTTTTGACAGGCAGAGTGGACAGTGAGAGAGAGAGACAGAGGGAAAGGTCTTCCTTTTGCCGTTGGTTCACCCTCCAATGGCCGCCGTAGCCAGCGTACCGCGCTGATCCGAAGGCAGGAGCCAGGTGCTTCTCCTGGTCTCCCATGCGGGTGCAGGGCCCAAGCACTTGGGCCATCCTCCACTGCACTCCTGGGCCACAGCAGAGAGCTGGCCTGGAAGAGGGGCAACCGGGACAGAATCCAGTGCCCCGACCGGGACTAGAACCCGGTGTGCCGGCACCGCAAGGCGGAGGATTAGCCTGTTGAGCCACGCAAAACCTTACATTTCTACAAGTAAATATCCAAAATCAAGACTTCAATATCTTACCATAATAACTGAAAAAATTAGACTAAAAACAACAACAAAAAATCAGCTGAAAGACATGGGAAATAATAACAGCCATTTCATTTTAATTGGTATTTTAGAATACTACCATCTAGCAACTGTACAATCCAGGTGTTTTAAGTGAACTAGAACATTCATCAAGATAGATGCTATGCTGGGTCTAAATTCTTAATTCATTCCAAAAGATTGGAATCAAATTGAGTATTTTCTTTGCCCATGACAAATTTAAAAATCAATAATTTATTTAGAAAATATTTGGAAATGAAACAACACAGTTTTATTTATAATAGTCCAAACTCATAACAACCCAAATGCCTATCAACTGTATATTGAATAAACAGTACTCATGTATTGATACAACTGAGTATTACTCATCTGCTAAAAAGGGAACTGCAGATAGACTCAACAACGTGAGTAAGTCAATGATTTCCTTTTTAATAAATGAATTTCAAATGCTGGCAACACCAAGCCAAAGTAACAGAAACCACAACAGTAATTGCCCACAGAGACCAGCTAGGAGATGGCATGAGGGACCTTTCTGTAATGATGAAAATCGTCTGTATTTTATTTTGGCTGGTGATTATAGGAGTGTACACCACTTATGAAAAGGAAAAATACTACAATTCACACTGGGTACATTTTACCTAATTTAAAAAAACTTTTTAAATTAGAGATAGAGAGAGAGTGAGAGAGAGAATGGAGAAATGACTGCAGTCAATAAAAGGGTAACAGTCCATTCTAGATCCAAACAGTTATTTATATATTTGTTGTAACGTCAACATAGAATAAACAACTGAGCAATACAAAAGAAAATTTGCAAGCATTAATACTCCATTTAGCAACAAAATACTAGGAAAATCAGTCATTATGCAAAGTAGAAAGTATATGAGTAAAATTGTGATAGTTTCAGCATAGCTAAATGCTTTTTTCAGTACTAATTTAACTCCATTTCAAAAGTACAGGATATTGGACATTTTGAAATACTGGTTAGAGGGACCGGCATTGTGGTGCAGTGGGTTAATGCCCTGGCCTGAAGCGCCAACATCACATATGGACAGCCGGTTCTAGTCCCAGCTGCTCCTCTTCCGATCCAGCTCTCTGCTATGGCCTGGGAAAGCAGTAGAAGATGGACCAAGTCCTTGGGCCCCTGCACCCACGTGGGAGACCCAGAAGAAGCTCCTGGCTCCTGGCCTGGATCAGCACAGCTCCGGCCGTTGAGGCCATCTGGGGAGTGAACCAGCGGATGGAAGACCTCTCTCTGCCTCTGCCTCTCTCTGTAACTCTTTCAAATAAATAAAATAAATCTTTTGTTTTTTTATAAAAAAAAAAAGCAAGCAATACTGGGTAGAATGTGAAGAGGCCTTGTCTTTTCCGTAGGCTAAGTGCCACTCCTTGCTCTGTCTTTAAAGGCTCCTC
Source organism: Oryctolagus cuniculus (assembly GCF_964237555.1). Classification (NCBI taxonomy): domain Eukaryota; kingdom Metazoa; phylum Chordata; class Mammalia; order Lagomorpha; family Leporidae; genus Oryctolagus; species Oryctolagus cuniculus. The sequence continues at coordinate 50,495,046 of NC_091434.1, forward strand.
AGGTGACTGCAATGCATACTCAGAACCGGAAGCTACTGCTGTGTGTTCAGCAGAATTCGGTAGTTAAGAGACAGATCTTGGAGAGGGTCTGCCTAGTCTAATTCCGCCACTTGGTAGCTCTGTAAACCCATGCCAATCATTTAATCTTTCTCTGTCTCAGAATATTCATCTGTTATACATGGTTAACCTGCTACTATTTCATGGTTTTGTTGTGAAGAATAAAATGAGTTACAATGTGTTATGTGCTTAGAATAGTGTGGTATATGGTAAATGGTGATAAATATTTGCTGCCACTATTTCTGATCAAAAAATACAAATCTTAAAATGAATAGGACACATGACTGACTAAAGATTGGTAACTAAGTACATTGGGGATTTCAAAATGGATAATTTAAATTTGAGACTAGGGAATTAACACAATTTCTAGCCTCCTACTCTTAAGAAACTGGCTATAAATTCTACTAGAAGTAATATTCTTATAACATTTTAAAGGAGAAACCTGAATACGTATGTTAGGAGAAAAAACGATATTTTCAGAGAACTGTAGTAAATGTTCAAAGTGAGATTAAGAGGTAAGAGATACAGCATGCCATGCAAAGTAGTATGCTTGTTGAAAGAAGAAACATTAGCTGGAGAATATAACAAATACCTGTTTCACAGCAGACTAGATTTAAGATGCTTCTTTTGGCTAATTACCATGCCACAGTTACGATTTTTAAGGTTATTTCCTGCCAATTCTACTTAGAATCTGAAGTTCTGGATCAGCTACATAAAACACATGATTTTTTTTTTTTTTTTTTTGACAGGCAGAGTGGACAGTGAGAGAGAGAGACAGAGAGAAAGGTCTTCCTTTGCCGTTGGTTCACCCTCCAATGGCCGCCGCGGCTGGCGCGCTGCGGCCGGCGCACCGCGCTGATCCGATGGCAGGAGCCAGGAGCCAGGTGCTTTTCCTGGTCTCCCATGCGGGTGCAGGGCCCAAGCACCTGGGCCATCCTCCACTGCACTCCCTGGCCACAGCAGAGAGCTGGCCTGGAAGAGGGGCAACCGGGACAGAATCCGGCGCCCCGACCGGGACTAGAACCCGGTGTGCCGGCGCCGCTAGGCGGAGGATTAGCCTAGTGAGCCGCGGCGCCGGCCAAACACATGATTTTTAATAGTTTATTTCCAACAGGTACTAGAAATGAGTATTTTTAGCTCTTAGGACATTTAAAATTCTAGATTTTTCCTGTGTGGTGGAAAATGAGTTCAAGACAAAGGTCACCATTTGTAATTAATTATAATGTGCAAATTTTTAAATATGGTACTAATCTTTTGCTTTGCTCAAGAAGTCAATTTGATTAGTTTCTTGGGAAATTATAAAAAGTTATGTCTGAAGGAATATTAAGTAAACATTAAGTAAAAACAGCTGCTACCTCTGTACTTAATATTAAGAGATTCTGAAATTGAATGGAAAATATGAATCCTGATTTGATCAGTAGTCGATCTAAATGCTATTTTGAGACTAAAGAGTATACTTTACTTATAAAGCTTATTTGTCATTTTTAGTAACACCCCAATCGCAATTACCCTTAGCTATTTTAAATAGAGATAAATTTATAGTTACCCAAAATGCAAGTTTAAGTTAGCCTGCTCTGAGACCCCAGTGGCTGAGCACATGAGCCAAATCTGGATTCTAATTCTTTCAAAGAAAGTATGAAAAAAGCAAGGTGACCATAAAAATTTAAAAAATCCAGAAAGGAAGAACTAAAAACAGAAGTGTCCTCTACCCCTACAGTCTGTCCTTTACTTTCTTTCTTTTTTTTTTTTAATTTGACAGAGTTAGCAAGAGAGAGAGAGACAGAGAGAAAGGTCTTCCTTCCGTTGGTTCACCCCCGTAATGGTCGCTACGGCCGGAGCTACGCTGATCCAAAGGCAGGAGCCAGGTGCTTCCTCCTGGTCTCCCATTCGGGTGCAGGAGCCCAAGCACCTGGGCCATCCTCCACTGCCTTCCCGGGCCACAGCAGAGAGCTGGACTGGAACAGGAGGAGCCGGGACTAGAACCAGTGTCCATATGGGATGCCGGCGCTGCAGGCGGAGGATTAACCAAGTGAGCCACGGTGCTGGCCCCTGTCCTTTGCTTTCAACAGGCTTAACAGCTGAAAAATTCTGCTCCTAGGCTTGATTCAATGATTATGGCTCAAAAGAACCTTCCAAGTCTGGATCCTACCTTCCTCATCTTTCTTTACTACACTCCCTCCTACCTGTTTTGGTAATAGAGGGCATTTCTTTTCCTTTCTTCCTTAGAGATTTTTTATTTATTTAAAAGGCAGAGTGACGGAAAAGGGAGAAAGTGATCTTCCATCTGCTGATTCATTCTCCACATGCCCACAATGGCTGGGACTCAGGCAGGCTGAAGCCAGGACCTCTTTCGAGGTCCCCCACCTAGGTGACATGGGCCCAAGTACTTTGGCCAGCATCTTCTACTTGCCCAGGCATTATAGCAGGGAGCTGGATCTAAAGAAGAGTGGTCGGGACTTGAACTGCGCTCTGTATGCGATGCTGCATTGCAGGTGGTGATTAAACCTGCTGTGCCATAACGTGCTCCTCCATAGAGGACACCCTTCAGCTCCACCACAACACCACACTCCGCATAGCTTCTGGACCTTCTGCATGCTATTCCTTCTGCACCTGCATGGGAGACCAGTAGGAAGCACCTGGCTCCTGGGTCATCGGCGTGGCACGCCAGCCAGAACACGCCGGCCGTAACGGCCAATTGGGGGTGAACCAACGGAAAAAGGAAGACCTTTCTCTCTGTCTCTCTCTCTCTCACTAACTCTGCCTGTCAAAAAAGGAAGGAAGGAAGGAAGGGGAGGGGGGAAGGGAGGGAGGGAGGGAAGGAAGGAAGGAAGAAGGGAAGGAAGGAGGGAAGGAAGGAAGGGAGGGAAGGAGGGCGAGGAAGGGGAGGGAGGGGAGGGAGGGGAGGAGGGAAGGAGGGAGGGAAGGGAGGGAAGGAGGGAGGGAGGGAGGGAGAGAGGGAGGACGGACACCTACGTGGGAGACCTGGAAGAAGCTCCTATCTCCTGGCTTCAGATTGGCTCAGCCCCAACCACTGTGGCCATTTAGGGAGTGAACCAGCAGATAGAAGATCTCTCTCCCTCCTCCTCTCTCTGTAACTGTGCCTTTCAAATAAATAAAAAATAATTAATTAAAAACATAAAAATCTTTAAGAAAAAAATGCATGGGTTTCAAAACATTTTTGCCCCAAATAAGCATATTTTATTTCTTTCTACATATTTTTTGAAGTACCCTCATGATGTAGTTTATCACCAAATATAAACTTTGGATGATGAATTACATTAATAATTGTTTCCAGGTTTTTGATGCTTTAGGTGACAGTATATAGTTAGGGTGTAATTCTACTCTTTAATTTCCTGATGAGCTAAGTCATCCAAAAATATTTTGTTTATATCATGCATCCCCTAAGTCAATTATAAATACCCACAGTATTGTTTGGGAACATTTATTCAGATCACCTGATATATAATAGCAATTAATATTTTAATCAGAGTTAAATCACATATTTACATATAAAAATTCCCACTACAGTTTCTGAGTTGCCAAGAAATAATAAATTTTAGAAGTAAGCTTTGAGGGTGCCAGCGCTGTGGCTTAGCAGGTAAAGCCTCTGCCTGCAGGGCCAGCATTGCATATGGGTGCCGGTTCAAGTCCCAGCAGCTCCACTTCTAATCCAGCTCTCTGCTATGGCCTGGGAAAGCAGTAGAAGATGGCCCAAGTCCTTGGGACCCTGCACCCATGTGGGAGACCAGGAAGAAGTCCCTGGCTCCTGGCTTTGATATGGCCTAGCTCTGGCCGTTTGAAGCCATTTGAGGAGTGAACAAGCTGATAAAGACTTTTCTGTCTCTCTCTCACTTTCTGTCTCTCTCATTCTGCCTCTCTATAACTCTGTCCTTCAAATAAATAAATAAATCTTTCAAAAAAAAGTAAGCTTTGAGTTATACTGAATATAAACAGTATTTTTTAAAATGATTTATTTATTTATTTGAAAGTCAGAGTTACACAGAGAGAGAAGGAGAGGCAGAGAGAGAGAGCTCTATCTTCCATCTGCTGGTTCACTCCCCAGTTGGCCACAACAGCTGGAGCTGCACAGACCTGAAGCCAGGAACCAGGAGCTTCTTCCGAGTCTCCCACTCGGGTACAGGGGCCCAAGGACTTGGGCCATCTTCTGCTGCTTTCCCAGGCCATCGCAGAGAGCTGGATTGGAAGTGGGGCAGCAGGACTTGAACAAGCTAGTGCCCATATGGGATGCCAGCACTGCAGGTGGTGGCTTTACCCTGCTATGTCACAGCACCGGCCCCTGAATATAAACAGTATTAACACCACTAACTTAATCTACAAAAATGGTAAAATATTTTTCACTGTGTCACCTTTTTTTTAAAAGGGTGTTGGAATTTTCTTTTTCATTTAAAAATTTATTTCCGAAGTGCAAAAAGAGAGAGACAGATAGCCAGAGACATTTCCCATCTACTGGTTCACTTCCCAAACACATGCAACAGCTGGGGCTGGTCCAGGACAAAGCCATGGCTAAAACTAGGAGCCAAGAGCACAATCCAGGTCTCCCACGTGGTGGCAGGAACCCAAATGCTTGAGCCATGACTGCCATCTCCCAGGGTCTGCATTAGCAGAAAACTAGAGAAAGGAACTAGACCCAGGACTTGGAATGGAAGCCAGGTTCTCCAGTGTGGTATGTGGGTATCTTAACTGTAGGCAAACCCAGCTCTTGTGTTATGTATTTTGGAGACCAATTTAAGGATGGGAATAGTCAGGATATTAAAACACAGTACTGTTATTCATGCTATAATGCAAAAGTTTTTTTTTTTTTTTTTTTTTTTTTAAAGTACTGCCAAAGAAAAGTTCTCTAACATGAAACAAAGACAGGACAAAATGGTGGTTTCAACTTGAGATGAAGGATGGAAAACCTTAATAAGAAACTTAATCAGAAAGCAGTTAAGGCTTATACCAAACAAAACAAGACAACTCCCTCTCCAGAGAAATTAAAAACCCTACAAATCCCCAAACAGAAAAAACTCTCAATTAACAAATACATGTGATACCAAGAAAGGTACTCTAGCCAAACCAAAAGGTCTTTTCCATTCTACTTTTCCATAAATAAGTAGTTAAAAAAATTTTTTTCAACCAGTGAGTCATATAGGATGGGAAGAGCTGCACATTCAGGTCACATGCAAGCTCTGGAAACTTACTTCAGTCTTTCCTCTTCACTCAATGTCTTCCACAGTTCTTCAATCTGCACTGTTGCTTCCTCCATACTGGTCTTAGGGTTTTCTGTGAGAAACTGAGGACGGTGATCTTGAACAAAAAGGGCACTTGCTGACATGGGCTTCCTGATTACTCGACTGCTAATTAAATCATAAGCTGTAAGCTGTCCAGTTTTGTTATCTATGACATTTGATTTTTTGTTGGAAGGACCTTCACTGAGCTTCGTTTGTTCAGGGCTTGGATGATTATTATCACTTGCTTTACATGCTGAACTTTCTTGAGGCACTAAAATTTTCACAGGTTCAATATTCTCTCCCATCGAATTCTTAAATGCATTTCCCTTGCTCCAGTCATCTGCACAAATTTCCAAAGACTTCTCAGGAACTGCTTCCTCCTCAAGTCTCCCACTTTCATTTGTATAGATTTTACTGCCATTTTCTGATTGGACGTGCTTTATAGAACCCACAAGACAAGTTTCACCATATCCACTCTGGGCATCTTCCCACGATAAATTATTCACTGGGATTTCTTGGGATGTATTTCTAGTGTTCTTACCAATGCTAGCATTTTCACTACTAAAATGACTATCACAATGGTCACCAACACTTGTCTGCTGATTTAAACCAAGATTAGTTCCTTCACCAGACTCATCATTATATACATCATTTTGAAAAGAAACGGTTGCAGTATCAACATTTGAATGATTATTTCCAGATGATTCCATTTTATTAAAAAGCACATCTGTTTCTGCTGTTTTAGTAACAACCATGTCAGCTAAGGAAACATCTGTTTTATTACTTTCACAAGAATTTGTACTAGGTAGTGGTCCATAACAAGTTGTCATCAGATTTTCAAGAGCAATTAAAACAGATTCCTAAAAACACAAATTAACACATGTTAGAGGAAGTTATGAAAATAATAAGATTTAAATAACAAAAGAGAAAAATATACACACAAGCAAATATTTTTTATATGAAAACAATCAGGATTCTCTAAGTTTACAAATAGCATAAACCAATATAAAAATGATCTGAAAAAAGTTACCTTATTCTGTAATAATACTTGACTTTTATCTGGTGTTAAATTTATATCCACATCAGCTGTAGGAACATCAATTTTCAGAAAGAAAATGGGATACAAACGAGTAGATTCCTTTAGACACTTCAGAGTGTAATACTGTCGGATTAACTGGAAATAGATGTTATAAATAAAAGACAAAAATACCATGTAAATACAGTAATTCCAACATTAAAATATTACAAAAAGGAGCAAAGTCAAGTAAGAAACTGAGTAGATGTGGCCACTTCTGAGAAAAGCAAAAGCTAAGCTGTAATAATATTCATCTGAAGGGCCTGCACATGCACTTCAACTGGCTTCATGGCTAAAAATCACTCTGCTACTCTCAAGCTCTGTGGTGTAGAAAGTCAATTAACATTTTTAAAAAAGGATTTATTTATTTGAAAGTCAGAGTTACAGAGAGACGGGGCGTGGGGGGGGGGGCAGAGAATCTTCCACTGCTGGTTCACTCTTCAGATGGCTGCAATGGCCAGTGCCCAGGCAGAAGCCAGGAGCTTCATTAGGGTCTCCCACGTGTGTGGCAGGAGCCACACACTTGGGCCATCCTCTGCTTCTTTTCCTAGGCCATCAGCAGGGAGAGAGATCAGAGGCGGAGCAGCCGGGACTTGAACTGGTGCCCATATGGGATATGGTTGTTGCAGGTAGTGGCTTTATCCACTACACCACAACGCCAGCCCCGCCATTTAACATTTGTTCTGTCACTACAAACGAGGATAATAATGCATCACACAATTGTTATGAAGAGTGAGACATTACATGTAATTTATTAAGCACAATGCTTAATAAATGATATTGTGTATCCTTTCCTTATTTTAGAGCAAATTCTTAGAAGTACTTCTTGTAACAATTAGCAAACTTAGTTTTTAATTTTTGACTCAAGTGATACTTTTTTCTAAAAAAGATTACCTTTAATATGTCTTTTTGATGTATTGGTCGACTGTTTATAAAGATGAAACTCCTTTCTGGAGTTGAAAGACTTGTCAAAGAGTGGTCTGCATCACGCTTTGGAAGAAATCCACTTAGAGAGACCTACAATTATAACAAATAGTGACACAGTATGCAATGTCAGCACTGTGGTTCCATAAGTCTGGCTACAGAATGATATTTTTTTAAAAAAAGAACAGATTTTCATCTTAAGGCTAAAAGGCCATATACTTCCTGATAACCATGTCTTAAGCATTAACCCAAAATAAAATAGTCAAGCATGCTAAATTGTTCTCTGCCTCTAATGCTCTTTTTTTGCAACTCTAAGGAAAAATTAGCATTCATGAAACCTTCATAAAAGGTCAGGCTTTCAAATATTTAACGGTCACAGGAAAAATAGCATTGGCTCTCTGTACTACTGTACAGTCTATGTTTTAAAAATTTCTTTCCTCACATTGTGACTTGTCTCTGGCTGTTTGTCCTCTTCTCTTTAACCATTTTTTCCAACAGAAAAGTGGCTCTTTCTGTATTCATTTTTAATATAGTTTAAAGCCAATTTCATTGGGTTTTCATTTCTGAGTTAAATAAATCTTTTTTTACTCTTTGAATTAACTTCATCAGTGCTAAATAATGGCTGTAGTTGTACTTTATCTTCCATTAAAAAAAAAAAAAAAAAAAGATTTGAAAGGCAGTAACAGAGCAGGGAAGATAGAGATCTTCTGATTCACTTCCCCCAAATGTCTGCAATAGCCAGGGCTGACCCAGGCCAAAGCCAGGAGCCAGGAACTACTTGCTTCTGTATATCCCACGTGGATGGGAAGGATCCAGGCACTTGAGACATCATCTGCTGTCCCCAGGTAATGTGGCAGGATTAGAAGCTGGGATCCCAACCTGGCACTCTGATATGGGATGCAAGCTATCTCAAGTAGTTGCTTAACTTGCTATGCCACAAAGCCTGTTTAATTTTCATTTTTATTTTTTAGAGTACTTCACAAAAATTTTATTAATCAATTATATACTATGGTTTTCCATTTTATAACTGTGTGAATAGAAGGGGGAAAATGAAGCATACCAGAAAAGATAACCAGAGAGAGGACAGCTATTTAAGGGAGAGAAGACAGGGCACGTGCTCCTTCTTTAACCTTTAGCTAATTAACACAGCTAGAGACAGTACGGAGAACTATTAGAAACACAGGACAGAATTAAACTGGTAGGATCTGAATCCTACCTCCTTTTATAGGACTTGGTCAAGTTATTTAAAATATAGTTCTATAATCACTTATCTGAAACAATGGAACTAGAGATATTATTAATCTGCTAAATGTTAATAATAAAAATTTAGCTTAGGTTAAGCAAGTCAGTCAGTGGGGGTGCTATTTTTAGTTAAGCAGACTCCATGAGGCTCCTTACCAACATAGCCTGTAGGCTGCCACCTATGTCTATGGTTATCCTGTCCTTGGAAATAAGTGTTTAAGGAGACACATTACCAATTTTAGAACACTAAGTGCATTACTGACACACTGCCAAATTGAAAAAACAAATTAATAAATCTGGATAATCCATTACAAAATGATACTGCTTAATTAACTGTAAAACTTCACAGCATTTATAAATGGTTGTATAATTTACCAGGTAACATGAGACTCTTCTAGAAGCACCTGCTGGGCATCAGGGAGAGCCTGTTTAGCTTCTGAAAGACTTAGTGGGTTTGTGGATAGAATGAAAAAAAAAAAAAAAGCTGCCCTGAGTAGAGTAAGAATAAAGAAAAAATACCTATCACTGATTTCCTTTCACATTATCTGGTTGAACACTGTCTAACTACTATTGCAGATATTCAGCTTTCAGAATGTTTAAGGATAATTTTTAAGAACTAATAAACTATTTAAATTTCATAGAAAACTAAAACAAAAATCAGCTTATAAAATGCTAGAAAAGTAAAAATCCATCTAGTTCTTGGAAAAAAAAATAAAAGCCCAAATCAGTGCAACAAAATAAAAAAATGAGAAGGATCTTACAAAATGCTATAACCAAGTGAGTATTCCTCAACTTAAAAAGCAAAACAAAAAATAATGACAAAATACAAACGAACACCTCTCCCCTGACTGCTTCCAACTATGGGTCCCTCTCTGTCCTCTCTTTATATTCAACCCCCTTTACAACAGGCGTCTACTCTAATGAGGAACTCCAGTGGACACTAGGTACTCTTATTTGACTCTGCAGCCCCTAATGCCAACAACTCTCCTTTGGGCAGTATTCCACTGCATGAATTTGTTTCAACTTTCTCTTTTGGTCTGTCTACTTCCTGACAATTCCTCCCCAATCTGCTTTGTTGGTTTTTCTTACTGCCTATAAATGATGACAGCCCCTTTGAGTTCCATTATCAGGCTCTTTTCCCTTGCTTTCTAGTTACTCCCCAAGTAATTTCATTCACATCTTTAGTTTCAGCAACTACCCATAGGCTAGTGATGCTAAGATACAGACATTATAGTCTCCATTTCTTATACTCCTAAGTGCTTTACTATCTTCAACCGGCTGTCAGAAAAAAATATTCCCAATCCTTCCACATTAAAAATTTGATAAAATATTTCATTCCACTTCTACCCAAATGGCTCCTCCTGTCCTCCTTTCTCATGATAAAGTTCCCTGCCATCTCCCTAGTCTGCCAAATCCATCTCCACTTCTCTACCCCAACTACACTGAGGAAACCTTGAGAAGTCTGCCAACACTCACCTGTTTCCTCTTTTGATAAAGCTCCGTAACAGCATGGAATTACATTTCTAAAGTAATAACTTAAATACTCTGGTCAGAATAATGGGATGCATTTAGGTGGAATTTCTCTTCTTCCCCACCCCAACTGCAAACTACGTTATCAGTGATATAAACAAAACTAGTTTTTTGGTTTTTTTACATTTATTTCTTTATTTGAAAGAGTTACAGAAAGAGAGGGGGAGAGACACAGAGAGAAAGAGATCTTCCATCTGTTGGTGTACTCCCCAAGTGGCTGCAACAGAGAGGGTTGAGCCAGGCCAAAGCCAGAAGCCAGGAGCTTAATCTGGGTCTCCTACATGGATGGCAAGGACCCAAACACTTGGTTCCCAGGGCATTAGCAGGGAGGTGGATCAGAAGTGGAGCAACAGGACACGAACTGGTACCTGTGCAGGATGCCACTGTCACAGGCAGGTAGCTTTACTCACCACGCCACAATTCTGGCCTTGACAAAACCAATTTTAAGAATATTTTCAAAATTCTGGTAGCCATAGTAGGACAAACAATGATGGTATGGATGCAAAACATATAATAGATGGCTAAAGCCAACAGTACTACAATTAGAAATAACATGTGTCACTTGGGCATTAAGTTCTGGTTTGGAAATAAGAACAGAAAACACTCCCTAAGGGGTGGGAGACTGAAATAGGGGGATGACATAGTACCTCCTCTCCCCTCCCCCCCCCAATAAATAAAATTGTTATCATTGTCTGGAGCTATATGCCAGGATCACAAGAAAGAATACAAACAACTCCAAAAGCAAGTACAAGGTTAAGCCAAGTTGACTAGGAAAAGGTGTCTGGAAAATCCTGGCAGGATGAGAGGCATGAACTACTTATGTGAACCAGTAGCTACATTAATAAACCAGTAATACCTGGTTTTGAATTGAGGTTGGGGGCAGGGTGTTTCTACCAAGCTGCGAGAAGGGAAGGAAGAAGGGAAGGTGGGGACAGGAGAAATAAAAAAAAAAAAAAAAAACAAAGCAAGCCTGTATCAAAGATGATTGTGCAAATCATAACTTTGGAGCATATAAAATTGCAGCAAAGAGAGCCCAGCACCTGCACCAGGTAGATATCTCTTGTCCCAGTTAAGAGCATAGTTCTTACAGGACCAGGGCAGACTTTGCCTCCCTCTGACAGAGATACATTAATTCCGAAGTTTGGTGTGTCCAGGGAAAAAAACTGGCCGGGCTGTAACTGCTCAGCCTGTCCAGGTTCATCTTAAAGACCCTTCTTTCTCTTTTCCCCATCAGAGGCAAGCAGAAAGTACTAAGAGGCACAACATACAATCTCCAGGTACGAGGACTCTGAAAGCCAAGCAAGAGTCCCTACGACACTCCAATTCTAGGAGTTCAAAATCCAAATGGAGAATGGAGACCAGTACAGGATCTTTGCCTCATTAATGGGGCAGTGGTGCCCATACATGCTGTGCTTCTAATCCCTATACCTGCTATCTTGCTGACTGCTACACCGTCTCACTTCTGAATTCTTTCTTGCTAAGAGTCCCTTAGCCACACTCGAGCAGGAGGAGCATCTTACCAGAGGCCTAGGCCCACTTCCTCTCAAGCCCTACCTAGGCCCTTCGGACTCTGGCTTCCTGATCTGTCCAGGGACTGCTCATCGGCCCCTCTCCTTCATCGCAAAGGTCAGGAAGTGTGTATTTGGGGGGAGGGGGAGGGGGAGGGGGAGGGGGAGGCATGTTGCATCTGTGTAGCAGCCAAGGCCCAGCACCTGGTCTCAGCTGGCCCTCCTCTTTAGTAACCATGTTGAAAAGACACTAGCAAGAACTTGTCATAACAGGGTTCATTTTAAACTTTCTTCTTTTTTTTTTTTTTTTTTAAACCACTGACCTCATGCCGTGCAGAACTGTGTTTTCCAACATCCTTTCTAAGTTTTCTCCCAGATTGGCTGCTCTGACTCAAAGAGTTCACATTTTCTCACTTTTTAAATTTCCTGTTTTCCAATCATCAATATATGCCTTATAAAATCACAGAGCTCTCTGTCACTGCCCTAAAAAGTATAAAGGTCTGTAAAGCCCTGCTATTCTTCCTAAGATGCTACACTTTGAGTTGTTATTGTAATCACAACTAGTCTAAATCTTTTGCCATCCACAATGTGATTCTCAAAAATATTTATGTGTGTCTTTTAAGAAAGCATTGTTGGTACTATTCTTAAATGTTTTGTTTTCTAAGCTAAACATTTTTCCCAAGACTCCTAGGGTTTGCAACACTTTGATGAAAATTAATTGTGTAAAAATAATTTACCTAGTTCCTACCTGGATTCAAAAACTGCTTTAACACTTTCAAAATTCAAAAACTGCTTTAAAGTAACCACGGGTTAAAATTCTTTTTTTTTTTTTTAATGTATTTATCTATCTGAAAGGCAAAGTCACAGAAAGACAGGAGGAGAGAGAGAGAAAGAGACAGATCCTGTATCCACCGGTTCACTCCCCAAATGGCTGCAATGATCAGGGCTGGGCCGATCCAAAGCCAGGAGCCAGGAGCTTCTTCTGTATCTCCCACATAGGTGCAGGGGCCCAAGCTATGCCATAGCACTGGCCCCAAAATTCTGTAAATTCTTTTAAAGGATATTTTTCTCTTAATTTAGAGGCATTGAGGATTATTTAGGAGGATGTTTGTGGAAGATGAATGCTGTGCAAAAGTAGTTTGGATGATGCAGACAAATTATTTTTAAAATTAGTCCTTCTAAAAGATAGCAGGATTACTTGATTTTTCTACCCCTTTGTAACTTGATGTATTCAACTGTCCTGAGTGCTGGGCTCATGCTGAAATCATGTGCTCATCTTTTTCAATCAAGATTTTTCTGTGTTTTCTAACTGACCTAAGTAAGAAAGTTTTATATATCTCAGGGAAGCTGTATGTGTTTTCTGTTGCTTTTATTGAGTTTTATTGCTTTAAAAATTTGAATCTTAAAGGAGTTAACTATTTTAACTCTGATTAGATCTACTCCACAGCTTTGATTAAAATGCTCAGGTTTAACTTACTTTGATCAAATGGTTTCAACCTCTGACAATTCTTTTACATTTAAAGCTCTGAAATTGAGTCTTTGACATTGAGGCTTCCAGACGGATCCCGCGAACTCTCACAAGAGGAGGCTGGCAATTGGGAGAGACAGTAACTGCCTTGCACTTTGTGTTATCCAGGATTAAACAGGAAGAAGCCATCGAACTCCAGGCAGACATAGTAACTGCCTTATGCTTTGTGTTATCCAGGATTAAACAAGAAGCCCTCACACTTCAGAAAATGCCCATGAGGAAATCCATATTCTACCTGGGACCCTTAGACTGTCCCTCAGAAGAATACCCTGAAGCTGTCCCTCAACGAGGCCCCTTTTCAGCATGAAGCAGCCAGAGTGTTCATTGCCCCCATATCCCTAACAGCAGTGAGGGTCAACTCTCCCGGGGAAGGGAATGTGAGAAGGCAGATGGGCTAACAGGCAGTTATGTAAGTCCAGGTCAGAATGCAAAAAAGGAGAAATCTCTTTAACAGGGTACAAAATGCTTGCTCCACCCCAAAAGCTTAGCAAGATGAAAGCACCGAATCTAGCTCCTGAGTTTCCAGTTCCACAAGAATAGCAAGGAAGTAGTGGTTCTACCCTTCTTCTGGTTTATCAGAAGAACAGAAAGGAGAAGTCACAATCACACCTTTCTGATGGCTTTTTGTTTTATCATGAACAAGCTACACAGGATAGAGAAGATTGCAGATCTGGCCTTTTGATGGGTTTTGCCCCACCTGCTGACTGACTGTTAGCTGTGTTGTTTTTTAGCCCCTAAAATTGTGCTTTGAAAATTCCACTTCCATTGGTTTCTTAGGTCTGCCTCTCTCGGAGTCCCCCTCCTGGCTGCAGCAGCAGGCGGTCTCTGACTTAAATAAATGTTGCTTGGCATTAAAAAAAAAAAAAAAAAAAAAAAAAAAAAAAAAAAAAAAAGGGCAGCATATGAGAGAATTTTCTCTTGGGAAAACAGAAATGATAGAGCAACATGAAAAGACTTTGAAATTAGTATATGCAACACACTTTTTAAAAAGTAAATAAAAGGTGCCAGTTCAAGTCCCAGCTGCTGCTCCACTTCTGATCCAGCTCCCTGCTAATGAGCCTGGGAAGGCAGCAGAGGATGGCCCAAGTCCTTAGGCCCCAGCACCCATGTGGGAGACCCGGAAAGCTCCTGGCTCCTGATTTCAGCTCAGTTCCAGCCCTTATGGCCATTTAAAGAGTGAACCAGTGGACAGAAGACCTCTCTCTCTGTGTCTACCTCTCTCTGTAATTCTGTCAAATAAATAAAATAAATCTTTTTTTAAAAAAGAAAAATGGCATCCATTAAAAACAGAAGGTAAATAAAAATCAGTAGTTAGAAATAAAGTTTAGAAGAAACATAAAACAAAAGAAACATGAAAATAAATAAATCCTGAATCCTGGAAAACAAAACACAGTTCTGGGAATAAAAAATCCATAATTAACTGAGAACTTAGTATGGAATATTGCACAGAAAAAAGTATCAAAAGAGAACACAGATGTCAACAAGGATAATTTCGTGAACCACAACAAGCTAACGAAGTTGCACTGAGAAAAGCCTAACAATTGTCACCACAATAATGGCCCAGTTGAGACCACCATCCACAATTAAAAGACTGGTCACATGCAGAGTTACTATTGACGAGAGAGAGAGAGAGAGAGAGAGAGAGCGAGCGAGCTGACTCTCTCTCTCTGTAACTCTGCTTTCCAAATAAATAAATAAATCTAAAAAAAAAAAAAAAAGAAGAAGAAGAAGAAGAAAGAAAATAAGACTGTTTTTGGCCAGGGAGGAAAAGAGGCTCAAAGAAATCTTAATAAAGGACAAAATCTCCAACCACACAAGCCCAGAAAGCATGGAGCAGTGATGGGTAGCTGGTGGCAAACAAAGTATCACAAATGTTTAGTCACATGGTACAAGGTTCTGGTTAGATGATCACTTTCACCAGAGAGACACTCAAAAATTTCATTATCATTTTGACAGTCTATGGAACTGGAACACCAACTTATGCTTTCCAAACTCCCCTATTCTTCCATACAAAACAACCACATGAAGATGCAGTGAAAATTCTGGTATATATGATAGATTACCAGAAGTCCTTGTTCAATTACATCTTGAGTAAAATTTTTTAAAGAAATCAACAGGCAAGCATAGAGCTAACAACACAATAAACAGATTAGAAGAAAAAAATTCCCAACTGCAGGACTGCCTCATGTGACAGTCCCATCCACAAATGAAATCATAACCAGCCAAGGTCTGGATCAGTGCTTTTTTTCATACTTGAGTGTATATCTGGAGACCTTGTTAAAATGCATATTCTACTTTAGGGGATCTGCAACAAGAACCAAGATTCCTTATTTCTAACAAGTTTCCAGCAGATGTCAAGAGTACTTATCTTTAGAACAAATGATGATAGCTATAGTATCTTGAACATGATGATGACACATAGGTAACAAAGTCTCACGAAGCTTTGGGGAACCCAGGAGAATTTAGATAGTATCCTTACCAGCCTACATCAGTCATCATAATCAATCTAAGATAGCACTGGAGTGTGTCAACACTACTAAACAATTCCTTTGGGAGCTCTGAAATACAGGACCCATGTCAGATAGCAGTCATGTTCCAGGCACTGTAATGGGCCACTAAGACAAGCCTGAGTCATTCCTCAGGTACAGAATTCTAAGTATTAACTGAACACAAGCTCCCACCCACAACTCTAATAAAATGGCAATAAATAATTAAAAGAACTCAATACTGCCAAGAGAATGGGAGGGGAATTATGAGCAGAAGAGATTTAAACAATTTATGGGAAAGAGGAAGAGCAGAATAGAGAAGTCAACTGCCCAGCAGAACTGCAGAGAAACTTCAGACTTTAAGTAAGCAAAGAACAAATGGACTGTTCTTTAAAGAAACTGAAAAAGGACAATGTGCCATGAACTAACTACAATTAATCTAACTTTATGCCAAAGCCAATAAAGGAAGAGGAAAAAAAGAAATGGAAGGGAGGGAGGGAGAAGAACTGAATTTGCTGAGAAGTACACAAAAAGTAAGGGCAAAATGTGCAGAGGAATCTGCACCTCATCAGGACACCTGTGATTCTCCCAGATTCCGGGAAAATGACTAGGATCTAGAGTATTCTGCACTCAAGTGTAACCCAACAGTTACTAAGCCTAGCCACAAACACTGCTCCTGATGAGATTTCCTATTCACAGGGACACCTAAGAATTTAGAGGGTTCAGGAAAAAGAGTAGGCAAGTGAAATAAAACTGACTCCCAAGGAAATAAAAATTATATGAGGAACAAAAAATTTTATTTATTTTTTATTTTATTTGAGAGTTAGAGTTACAGACAGTGAGAGGGAGAGACAAAAAGGTCTTCCTTGTGTTGGTTCACTCCCCAAATGGCTGCAATGGCCAGAGCTGCTCCGATCCAAAGCCAGGAGCCAGGTGCTTCTTCCTGGTCTCCCATGTGGGTACAGGGGCCCAAGCAGTTGGGCCATCTTCTACTGCTTTCCCAGGCTATACCAGAGAGTTGGACTGGAAGAGGGGCAGCTGGGACTAGAACCGGTGCCCATATATGGGATGCCAGTGCTGCAGACAGAGGATAAACCTACTGCACCTGCCCTGAACAAAAAATTTTAAAACAAAACCTTAATACCTTATAGAAATTTAAGGTTTTATATCTATACAACAATAAGAAATTATTAAAAGTAGTAAGATTTAAAAATGAAAATTAAACAAACAAAACAAAACAAAAAAATCAATAAAAGTGCTAAAAGATAACAATAGGTGAGATCTTCCAAACTTACAGGAAAAAAATAAAAGATGGAAAATGTGAAAGAAAAAGAAAAAAGCAGGAAGAGAAAAACAGTAAGAGGAGGTCTTAACTGAGAGTTTCAAAAAGAACCAGAAATTACCAAAATGATAATGGATGGAAGCACATAACACAAGGCTAAGAAAGAAATAAATCTTCAGATTCAAAAAGTCCATTTCAACTGCTCAGCACAATAAGAAAAAAAACGAGTAGTAAAAGACATACACTTAAATACGTCCTTGTAAAATTTAACAAAGAAGGAAATATCCTAAGCACTTTAAGATAGAAAAAGCACATCACCTGGAAAGGGAGAACTGGTATACATCAAACTTCTCATCAGCAACAATGGATGGTCAAAAATATTCAGTTTTCAAAATTCTAAAGAAAAAATATTTTTAATCTAGAATTCTATATATACCAGAATATCAACAGAGAAAAATGCAAAATAAAGTCAATTCTCAGGCATGAAAATTTACCTCTCCTGTCTCCTTTCTGTGGAAGTTACTTAAAGATGTACCTCAGCAAAATCAGAAGGAATGCCAAGAAAAGAAGGTACAGGGTAGGAAGAGAGTTGTGCAGATGGCCTGAAATGTAACCAATCCAAATAAGAAATAAGTGAGCTCTCCTTCTTTTCTTCTCTCTCTCTCTCTTTTTTTTTTTTTTAGCTAGAGATAGGGAGAGACAGAGAGAGAGATCTTCCATCTACTGGTTCACTCCTCAGATGATTGCGAGAACCAGGGTTGGCAAGAAGCCAGGAGCCAGGAGCTTCTTCCAGGCCTCCCTTGAGAGTAGCAGAGGCCCAGGGACTTGGGTCATCCTCCACTGCTTTCTCAGATCATTAGCAGGGAGCTGGATCAAAGTGGAGAGCCAGGACTCGAACCAGCACCCATTTTGGATGCCAGCACTTCAGGCAATAACAACCTGTTGAACCAAAGTGCAGGCCCAAAATAAGTGACTTCTAAAAAAATGACTTCAAAGAGTCAGAATGGAATGGATTACCAGCTACGAAGAACAGCTATAAGAGTGGATGTTACTGTTGACTTGAAGAAAACTTCATTTAAAAAAAAGAAAAACTTTCAGAAACTCCAGAATATGCAATTCATAAGACAGTTCACACAGAAAGTAAAGAAAAGCATGATAAATTGTGAGCAACTGAAGGGAGTAATGAGAGAATCCATTTAATTGGGACACTAAGAATATTCTCATCTGAATGGCATAGTCCTTAGAGAGGAAATGAAACCCTAGCACAATAAGGGACTCTGCCAGGAAGACTATTTATAGTGACAATAAGGTATATTCCCTACACATTTCAAACTTATTGTGCTTATAGTACAGACAGAAGGGCAAGTAAAAAAGGGGGAACATCATACAGAATTATATGGAGTTAAAAACTGCTGTCTAAAGCTGAATGCTCAACAAAAGAAAATTTGACTACATATTTAAGAAAGGGGGAAAAAAGAGCAAGCCGAATTCTTTCCCTTCATACAGGAAAGTAAAGAGATGAGATACTACCTTGAAAATTATTTTTTGGGGCCGGTGCTGTAGTACAGAGGGTTAACGCCCTGGCCTTCAGCACCAGCATCCCATATGGGTGCCGGTTAGAGTGCCAGCTGCTCCACTTCCAATCCAGCTCCCTGCTAATGCCCTGGGAAAGCAGTGGAGGATGACCCAAGTGCTTGGGTCCCTGTACTCCCATGAGAGATATGGAAGAAGCTCCTGACTTCTGGCTTCAGATCAGCGCAGCTCCAGCCACTGTAGCCATTTGGGGAGTGAATCAGCAGATGGAAGACCTCTCTCTGTCTCTATGTCTCTGTGTAATTCTGCCTTTCAAATAAAATAAATCTTTTTTTAAAAAAAAGACAATTACTTTAAAAAAAATCAATGGGAGGGCATCTGGTGCAGTTAGGAAAATTTTGGGGATGATTGTATCATGGCCATATCAATCTATCTAGATGAGCTCCTGGCTTTCGACTGTCCCAGCATTGGCTGCTGTGAGAACCTGGCAGATAGGGTATGTCTATCAGTCTGTTTGTATCTTTCAAATAAAAAGATAAATTAAAAAAAAATCTAAATCAATATAAACAACAAATAGAAAAGACAGAAAGAGAAACAGGGTAGGAGAAGGAGGTTTTATATAAGCTCAGTATGTATTTTCTTTTTAATCAGATATACATATCTGCTATAAATGTAGAAAAGAAAAACATCTTACCATTCCTAGCCCCCAGAAAGGAAACATTTTGACTGTTTCACTGGTGAAGCAGAATTTTGAAAGGATGGTTGTGTTGCATACCTGAGATTCTTCAGAGCAGCACTGAAAGGATTCCATGTTGCCCATAACAGCAGTCCCCAGAACTGACATGAGAGCCATCTTATGGTCTGATACTTTAGTTTTTTGCCAAACGACTGCCTACGGACAAAATAACAAAGACAACCTTTAATACAACTTAGATCCACTTAAGCATCCATCCTCAGCTTATGTTTTCAATATCATTTAGAAGAGATTCATGACCTATTATGTCTACAGAATAAACTCTAGTTCTGAATTTCTGAAGCTGTGTATGTCTCAGTGTACAGTCTATCTAGCTTCCTTTCACCTCAGTTTTCTCCTCTCTACATGATGACTTGTTCTTTCTCAAGGTTGTTGGAAGGTGAAAATACATACCAATGCATATAGGCCTGTCCCAATATAAAAGGGTTTTAATAAATATTAAGTCTCTGCTCACCTCGTAGCCTAACCTTCAAAGCACACACTTCATTATATATATAAAATTAAACAGTTACTCGAAGTAAAGTATTACTATCGTATGCTACAGGATTTATGCAAAATCGAATGGGTATAAAATGTTTGGCAAAGCAAGCTTTAATTATCTTTATAATTATGTTTTTATATCCAAATATTTATAAAATGTTGACCACCTCATAAGCATAAAAGCTGAGTGGCCTGGGTTTTTTTTCACTGCATAAATGTAGTAGAGAACATTTAAGAGACTCATAGTTCAGACAGACTGGACCAAAGTGGCTGTGAAGTAAATGATCAGGCTTGACACAGTGTTTCCTCACTGTTTTAACAAGGTCCAATTACAGCCAAATCATTACAGAAATCATTAGAATACTTGCTGTTAGCCAAAAGGCTAAGAAGAGATAGAAATCATGAGAACAGAAACCACTCCTGCATTCAGCAAATATTCACTCAGGAATACCAATATTTAAGGGGCAAGCAAAGGAACAAAAGGGACTGAACAAGGGCCAGCATTGTGGCGTAATGGGTAAAGCCACTGCCTGTGATGCCAGCATCCCATATGGGCGCTGGTTGGAGTCCCAGCTGACCCGCTTCTGATCCAGCTCCCAACTAATGCTCCTGGGAGAGCAGCAAAGGAGGCCCAATTGCTTGGGCCCCTGCACCCATGTGGGCGACCCAGATGGAGTTCCATGTTCTTGGCTTTGGCCTGACCCAGCCCCAGCCATGGCAGCCATTTGGGGAGTGAACCAGTGGATAGAAGACTTCTCTCTCTGCAATTCTGCTTTCAAATAAATAAAATAAATTTATTTATTTATTTATTTTCAAAAAGGGGGACTTGACATGAGTAGCCAGAGAGGTGGGAAGAGCAGGGGGACAGTGCTCTGTACAAAACAAAATTTTATTTTGTTTTGTTTTAAAGAAATAAGTAAACATATGTGGTCAATGCTGAGAAAGCAGTATAAGAACACAGAGGTGGGTACAGGACTTAGAAGGCAAGAGGGCAGGAGCAGTTTTTGAGAAGTAAACTGAGCCACACTGCAGGGTTTCGAAAGTGACTACAGGGAGGATACAGAAGAGTGAACCTAGACACCTCATCAGGAAGTCTGGGCGGGAAGGGCAATCAGACGGGAGGCAGGGATATGGACACACTTGACTAGGAAATAGTGAGGCAAGAACAGTAGCTGTAGGAGCCCTGCAGGCTAAATGGCGGGAGGCTGGGCATATCCTTCGTTCTCATTTCCTTCTGTAGCTGAAAGAGGTCTTCTGTCGGAAGTCAAAATACAGTGATCTAGGTATATAAGGATTGTGAAGAAGATTTGAAATCGTCCCTGTAGGATACTGAAAAAATAAAGAAATGAAGGAATTGCCAGCTAACACCCAGTTGAGGTGGACTTTCATTGTCTACATAGGTGAGAAGAGTCCAGAAAGGCAATACCTGTACCAAAAAAAAATTTTTTTTCAGTGAACTAAGCTGATAAAGCTAATAAAATTCTGCTTCCCTTCCACATGTGTGAATTTGACAATCAATGAAAAGATTCTGCAGTTGTCTCTGTAAAGTCTAAAAGAGAGGTGAGAAAGAGAAAGGAAGATGGGACAAGAGGAGACCAGATCAAAGAAGTCAGCCTAAAGGAAATCTGTAACAACAACCAGGAACCTAAATAGGAAAAGAAAAGTACTAATGATATTATGTACATTAAGATGAAATATGGGGGCCGGCGCTGTGGCATAGTGGGTAAAACTGCCACCTGCAGTGCCGGCATCCCATACGGGCACCAGTTCACATGTTCCGGCTATTCCACTTCCAATGCAGCTCTCTGGTATGGCCTGGGAAAGCAGTGGAAAATGTCCTTGGGCCCCTGCACCCACGTGGGAGATCCGGAAGAAGCTCCTGGCTCTTGGCTTCAGATCAGCCCAGCTCCAGCGGTTGCAGCAATTTGGGGAGTGATACAGTAGATGGAGGATTTCTCTCTCTCTCTCTCTTTCCCTCTCTCTCTTTCTCTGTCTCTGCCTCTCAAATAAATAAATAAATCTTTTTTTTTTTTTTTGACAGGCAGAGTTATACAGTGAGAGAGGAGAGAGAAAAGCTTTCTTCCATTGGTTCACCCCCCAAATGGCCACTATGGCTGGTGCGCTGCACCCATCCAAAGCCAGGAGCCAGGTGCCTCCTCCTGGTCTCCCATGCGGGTGCAGGGCCCAAGCACTTGGACCATCCTCCACTGCCTTCTCGGGCCACAGCAGAGAGCTGGACTGGAAGAGGAGCAACAGGGACAGAATCCGGCGCCCCAACCGGGACTAGAACCCAGGATGCTGGTGCCACAGGCGGAGGATTAGCCTAGTGAGCCACGGCGCCAGCCAATAAATAAATCTTAAAAAAAAAAAAAAAAAAAAAGAAGAAGAAAGAAAGATTAAGTAAAAAGATCCATGTTGTCCCCCAACTGGCACATTATAGATAGAAGTTAAGGGATGTGCACTTCTGGGTAAAGTGATAGAATCATTGGACCCTGCTTATATATCTGGGCTATCTATATATCACTTTGTTTTTAGAATCACAAAGAGCAACTGTTTGTGAAAACAAAGATAATATAAACACTATTCAAAATGACAAATCAGTTAATATTTAATGTAACTGGAAGACCTTTTACCTATTCCCAGAATTTTAATGACATCAATCAGATGGGAGTCACTTTTCTAAAGAACTCTTTGTTAATCTTCTCAGCCAGCTCAGGTAGGTTTTATAATCTCATTTTACAGATGAAGAAACTGATGGTTGGTCATAGAATCAACATTTATATCCAAATCTTTACTGCTCTAAACCTCTCACATTTTGTTAACATTTCTCTCCTCTCTAGGGAAAGACAGCAATAATTTAGAACCAACTCCAGATGTTAATTAGAAATTGTCGAAGAGTAAAATTACTGATTGACAAATACATTTTTCATATATGATCACCCTCATGGCTATGTACTCTCCAATAATCTTGAGGCTACCAAGAAATTCACAATATAAATTTATTTTTAATCTATTAAAGATAATTTATCCTCAAAAAAAGCACAAGGAGTAAAACTGGGGTTCTTATATCACCAGAAAAATAAAGTCCAAGAAAACAGAGAGCTAATAAACCAGCAATATAAAATCGGAATATTTTTGGGAATACAGTGGTTGGTACCTTAATCTTACTATGTAGATTCAAATACCTAAGAATTAAAATTCTTAGTAATTTGTATTTATTGATAATCATATAAATATGGATACACAGTAGTTGGTCCCAAAATGCACAAAATGGTAGATCTAGAAAATAATTCAGGTACAATTCATCTGAAATTGCAATTTTTCACTTTGTATTGTTTTCAATGTGACCTGTATTAGAAAGAGGCTATAAAGTAGACACAATCAGGTCCGATTTTGTAGTGGTGGGTAGAGCTGCTGCCTGCAATGCCAGTATCCCATATATCCACTTCAACCCAGCTCCCTGCAGTTTACAAAGTGCCTGGGAAAGCAGAGGAAGATGGTCCAAGTGTTTGGGCCCCTATGCCCACATGGGAGACCCAAAAGTTTCTGGCTCCTGGCTTTGGACCAGCACAGCTCTGGTCATTGCAGCCATTTAGGGAGTGAACCAGCAGATGGAAGATCTTTCTGTCTGTCCCTCTCTGTAAACTCTGCCCTTCAAATAAATAAAAATAATCTTAAAGAAAAAGCATATAAATTCAAAGTATTAAAAATAAATTGTATACAACTTAAAGATAAAAGTACACGTTCAGTTCAATGTGTAGATTTCTAAACAAAATATATGTTGTTAATTGCATTTATACTTAAAGGTCAACAAAACAGATTTTAAAATTGGAAATTCTCTAGCAAACATGGACTGTATAACTTTCCTTAATCTTTTAATGTAATCAATATTATAATGTAGAAATACTCCAGCCAAATAGAAATTTTGGGAGAAATTAATTTTGAATTTTTTCAATACATCATTAACTGAAGGTCTACTTTGTACTAGATACCATGCTAAAAGCTGGAAAAGTGAAAAGGACAAGGTCCCAGCTCTTAAGGTATTACAATACGAATGTATGATATTCAAGTAATTAAATTCTGAAAACTGCTATTAAAAATACATAAGAAATACACAGTGGAGGGTGGCATGGTGTTATGAAAAAGCAGGTTAAGCTACAGCTTGTGGTGCTAGCATTCCTTATTGGAGTGTTGCTTTGAGTTCTGGCAACTCTACTTCTAATCCAGCTTACTGGAAAGGCAGCTCATGATAGTCCAAGTACTTGGGTCCCTGTCACCCACGTGGGATACCAGGTAGAATTTGGGCTCTAGATTTCAGCCTGGTCCATCTCTGGTTGTTGTGAGCATTTGGAGAGTGACTCAGTGGATGGAAGAGCTAAATGTCCCCAACTGCCCAGCAAATAAATAAATTAATTAAATCTTAAAAAAAAAAAAAAAACATAGTGGGGAGACAAGTGCTGTGGCCAAGAGGGTTAAGCCACTGCTCTGGATGCCCACATCCCATATTGGACTGTTTGGTCTGAGTCTAAGATACCTCATACTTCTGATTCAGCTTCCTGAAATGTACCTGTGAGACAGTGGATGATGGTCCAAATACCTGAGTCCTGGGACACATGTTGGAGACCCAAATGGAATTCCTGACTCACAGCTTCAGCCTGCCCCAACCCTCGTTGTTGAAGGCACTGGGGAGTGAACTATGCCTTTCAATAAAAAAGTCTTTAAAAAATGAAATGCATAGTAGGAGCACTGTAGAAGAAACCTAAGTCTGCTACACAAAGAAGGTGCATGTGTGATAAGACTAGAAAGTACAACAGGAGGTACATTCCTAATAAGTAAACCAGCATATGCAAAAGCACAAAAGCACAGAGAATATGCCTTGCTGGAGATGAAGCCAGACATATAAGGGCAAAATCATGAATGACAGCATATCACCCAAAGGAGCTGCTATGGATTAACAGGTCCTGGCTCCCCAAATTCCTGCAGACGTTTGAACCTCAAAGTCTAAAATTAGCAATTAATGCATTAATGCTAATGGATGGATTAGGGTGGGAACTTGATCTAATTATGGGAGCATGGAGGAGGGGCCAGTGGGAGGTCCTTAGGTCACAGGGTTTTGCTCTTTAAAGGTCATTCATCAAAGAGGGTTGGTTATTTGAGTCTTTCCAGCTTCTCTATGCTTCCTGGCTCGTGATGACTGCTCCTCAATACATCTCTACCACTGCCAGCCTCTACCAGATGCCAGACTAATGGTGCCATCTGCTCTGGAACTGTGAACCTCCACACTGTAAGCCAAAAATAAGCCTTTTCCTCCCAGAAGCTCCTCTCAGGTACTTCAGTTAAGGTAATGAAAAGCTCGTCATTTTTATATCCAATGCAGGGTCACTAGAGAAATCTAATTGGGAAAATGCCATGGTCAGATGTGAATGTTAGAAACAGATCCCTGGAGGAATGACTTAGTGAGAACTCAAACTAGAAAAACATGGATGTTTGGCCGGCGCCGCAGCTCAATAGGCTAACCCCCCGCCTGCACCACCGGCACACCAGGTTCTAGTCCCGGTAGGGACACGGGATTCTGTCCCAGTTGCCCCTCTTCCAGCCCAGCTCTCTGCTGTGGCCCGGGAGTGCAGTGGAGGATGGTCCAAGTGCTTGGGCCCTGCACCCCATGGGAGACCAGGAGAAGCACCTGGCTCCTTCCTTCAGATCAGCGCGGTGCACTGGCCGCAGGGCCATTGGAGGGTGAACAAACAGCAAAGGAAGACCTTTCTCTCTGTCTCTCTCTCTCACTGTCCACTCTGCCTGTCAAAAAAAAAAAAAAAAAAAAAAAGAAAGAAAGAAAGAAAAAAGAAAAACATGGATGTTTAAAAATGATTCAATTTATACAATTCCTAACTTTTCCCAGTAACATAGAAAATGGATGAAGTTCATATTCACAAAGTATCCCCACAGGTGCCCTTGGACTTTGTGTAACTCCTAGTAAATCTGCCATGATAATACTTGCTCCTCCACTCACAAAATTATAGCAGAATGTAAATCAGCCAAAGTGATATTTACAAGATTATTCCTCTGGGTTTTTTTTTTAAAGGTAAACAATTTGTAAACTTTAGTACTTAACTAGCATTAATACTGTGTGAGTAACAATGGACTGCGTAATAGAACCAGCACATTTGTAACAAGGATAGAGAAGACAAGGACAGACTAAAGGATATGAAGTAGACTTGATATGACATGGTGATTTCATGTGGATGTTGTCACTCCCCCTCTTCGTGGAGGAACGACACTAAACCCTGCACTCTTCTTTTGTCTGCTCGGCCCTCCCCGGGTTTGCTGCTGGTCCTTCCCGGGTTGGCTGCTGATCCTTCCACCTCCGTGGAAGGGCGGCTCCCCCTGCCACTTTCCCCACTTCCGCGGGGGAGCGGCACACCGCTGGCCGGCTCTCTCGGGGGCTGCTCAGATGTTATCAGAATGTTCCCCTTAGATGTTCCTGGTGCATGTTGTCTCTCTCCTCCTTTATAGTCCTCTTCCACCAATCCCAACTCTGCTACCCACACGCCGAGTACGCTGCTATCCTCCAATCAGGAGCAGGATCAGCTCCTGCAGTTATTGGTCGAACTGGAGGCAGCTGTGTAGAAGTTGTTTACTCCTTTCCCAGCGCCATATTGTGGGAGAGCAGATGCATAGAATAAGTCTTAATTCCAGTAACTTAGTCTAGTCCGAGTTGCTCCCCACAGATGTGAAGACAAGACATGAATATCTCCCAGGCTGCTGACCTGAGAACCTGGAATGGTAGTGGCATCACCAAGAACACATCTGGTGGCAGGAAGATGATGAGTTCAGCTTGCTTAGTGTTGAGTCCCTGGTACTGAGAACAGTACTAGGCACCCAGTAGCGTCCACTGAACACTTACTTTTTTTAAGGAAAAAATAATTCCAATAGTGCTGAAAACGGGATGTGTTTTTAATTAAATATTTTTATTTATTTATTTCGCAGGCCGAGTGAGAGAAGGAGAGACAGAGAGAAAGGTCTTCTATCTGCTGGTTCACTCCCCAAATGGCTGCAAAGGCCAGAGCTGGAGTGATCCAAAGCCAGGAGTTTCTTCCGTGTCTCCTATGCGGGTGAAGGGGCCCAAGGACTTGGGCCATCTTCCACTGCTTTCCCAGGCCAAAGCAGAGAGCTGGATCAGAACAGGGGTGGTCAGGACATGAACCAGCGCCCATATGGGATGCCGGTGCTGCAGGTAGAGACTTAACCTACAAGGCCACTCGGCTGGCCCCTGGATCTTTGTTCTTTTAAAGCTGAAGACTTCAGCTTGTCACACCATTTTATCTGTTCAAATTATAGTATTTGTCCAATACCTTCCCTTCCCTTCATTTATTTGAAAGACAAGGTAACAGACACACACACAGAATCTTCTATCCTCTGATTCACTTCACAAATGGCCACAACTGCCAGGAGCTAGGAACTCCATCCTCATCTTCCACATGGGTTGCAGGGGCCCAAGCACTTGGGCCATCTTCCACTGTCTTCCCAAGAGCATTAGCAAGAAGATGGATTGGAAGTAGAGCAGCCACTCAAACCAGCATTCTGTTATAGAATGCTGGCATTGTAGGCAGCAGCTTATCTTGCCACGCCTCTAGGAGGCAGTAGATGATGGATTGAGTACTTGAGCTTCTACCACCCATGTGGGAGACCAGAAGGAGTTCCTGGCTCGTGGATTTGGCCTGGCCCAGTTCCAGCTATTGCAGGCATTTGGAGAGTGAGCCAGAGAATGAAGGATCTCTGTCTCTCTCTCTATGCCTTTCAAGTAAATAAATAAATCTTAAAAAAAAAAAAAGCTCCTAATAAACAAGGATTAGTTTGGCAGGAAAAGCTTATTAACGAAACTTGTTCTGCTAGTTCTCTGACAGCGATATATCCATATTTATAAATCTATCTATATATGTATTCACACACTCAAAATAATTAAGAAAGCATTTTTTTTTTAATTTCTTGAGGTTCCTGTACTAAATATAGCTATACATTCTGTGATACTACTAAGGTAAACATCATACTGTTTACTTTGGTTTATAGTAGAGTGATGCCTTAGGTACAGTTATAAATCTTAGCTGCTGATTAATGCAAGGATGCTATTTCACTGCCTGGCCTGCAGAACAGTTAGTATACAGAATTGTAAAAAGATCATTTCAGGAAATGGGGTGCTCTAGAAAAGCTGAGAAATGAAAACTTTGAAATGTGATTTAAAAAAGGATTTTGAAGTGAACACTGTTAGTAGTTTGGGAGCATTATTTCACAAGAGGTAATAATTGCTTCAGATTAAGGGAGCTAATTGTTACCACTGGATTAGTAATACAAGATAAAGGCCTGTCAGCAAATAAAATGTTTGCTATTACTCAGGCAATATTAATTTTCAAAACAGGATCCATTACTAAGAAACTAAACAATAAAGTGTGATAAATAAATGTTGAGAATCCAAAAGAGAACAGATATCTAATTAATTTCTATAGAAAACAGTTTTAAACTGCTTTCTCTACCACTGCATCAACTCTACATTATTTTTAAAAATCAAGGTTTTCTTTTCACTTTCCAGTGTTTTTTGTATAACTTGCCCTTAGGCTGAAAGCTTAACATGTGCTAAAAATACACACAAACCTCCATATGTTTTCTATCTAGGTCACACAAAGTTGGAGCATCTGGATGTGCCAAGTAAGAATATGACTCTACTCAGTATGATGACAGTGCAAAAACGCTTCAATCAAAAATATATTATTACATGCACACCATCTTAGGTTTGATTGAAGTTAGTCAAATGTATCTTGCCACTGGTCCTACTTCATTGACATGTATTAAATGAAGAAAATGAAGTTAGATGAGAATACTCATTACTTAACCAGCAAACCTCAACTGCAAGAACAAGCAAGTTGTACACAGATGATGCACAATTAATGCTAAGACTGCCTGAACAAACACAGCACCTAGAATGTGAAAGAGTATATGTCACTGGCCTGAGACGCAACTGCCATGGATAGAATGTCTCTTCCAAAACTCAGCTTGAAATTTAGCTGCCACTGTGATGGTGCTGAGAGGTGGGACCTTTCAGAGATCGGGTAATGGGGCGCTGTACTCATGAATGCATTAACGCCATCATTTTGGAAAAGGGTTAGTTATCTCGGGAGAGGGCTCTTGATAAAAATCTGTTAGGTCAGTTCCACTGTGTGTGTTCTGCTTGTCACAGCATGTAATGCCTTCTGCTATGCTATGATGCAGTCCCTCGATATTGGCTATCGCAGCCTCCAGAACTATAAAGCAAGTCAACTTCATTGTTTAGAATTTAATCAGACAGTGGTATTCTGTTACAGCAGTAGAAAATGGATTAGGACAACAGGAAAACAACCTACCTAGCTTCCTTCCATCTTTCCCTCTCTCACTCCCTTTCCTTCTTTCCTGTCCTCCTTCCTTCCCGTTCTTTCCATCCTTCCCTCCTTTCCTTTCTTTCTTCTTTAAAGATTTACTTATTTATTTGAAATGCAGAGTTACAGAGAGGGAGAGACAGAGAAAAAGAGAGAGAAAATCTTCCATCTGCTGGTTCACTCCCCTAATGGCTGCATTGGCCAAGGCTGGGCTAGGCGAAGCTAAGAGCCTAGGTATCCCATGCGGATGGCAGGGGGCCCAAGTAACTTGGGCTATCCTCTGCTGCTTTCCTGGGTGCACTGCCAGGAAGCTGCATCAGAAGTGGAGCAGCGTAGACTGGAACGAGTGCTCACACAGAATGCCAGCATCTCAGTGGTAGTTTACACTGCTGCACCATAACGAAGCCCTTCACTTTTCTTGCAAATTATACACACAAATTATATACAAAAATAGTACACACAAGTGTACTAAACTCATATTTGAATTTCTTTAAGATTTATTTATTTACTTGAAAATCAGAGTTACACACAGAGAGAAGGAGAAGCAGAGAAAGGTCTTTCATCAGCTGGTTCACTCCCCAACTGACTGCAACAACCTGAGCTTCGCTGATCTGAAGCAAGGAGCCAGGAGCTTCTTCCGGGTCTCCCATGAGGGTGCAGGGATCCAAGGACGTGGGCCATCTTCTGCTGCTTTCCCAGGCCATAGCAGAGAGCTGGATCAGAAGAGGAGCAGCCAGGACACAAACCAGCACCCGTATGGGATGCCGGCACTGCAGGCGGTGGCTTTACCTGCTATGCCACAGCACCAGCCCCTTGAATTTCTTAAAAGTCAGAAGTCTTAAATAATCTCAAGATCTTACAATTAACATAACCGGATGTATATCTATCACATCTGGATACATATTTGTGTAGATTATTGTTTAGAAAAGGCAGGAGTAGAGGCTGGTGCTGTGGCATACTAGGTTAATTCTCCACCTGTGGTGCCAGCCTCCCATATGGGCGCCAGTTCTAATCTCAGTTGCTCCTCATCCGATCCAGCTCTCTGCTATGGCCTGGGAAAGCACAAGACGGCCCACGAGCCTGGGCCCCTGCATCTGCATGAGAGACCCAGAAGAAGCTCCTGGCTCCTGGCTTTAGATCAGCCCAGCTCCATCCATTGCAGCCATTTGGGGAGTGAACCAGCAGATGGAAGACCTTTCTCTCTGTCTCTCCCTCTCACTATCTTTAACCCTCTCTCTCAAATAAATAAATAAAATCTTAAAAAAAGAAAAAATGGCCTGCACCGCGGTTCACTAGGCTAATCCTCCACCTGCAGCACCAGCACGCTGGGTTCTAGTCCCAGTCGGGGCGCCAGACTCTGTCCCAGTTGCTCCTCTTCCAGTCCGGCTCTCTGCTGCAGCCCAGGAAGGCAATGGAAGACGGCCCAAGTGCTTGGGCCCTGCACCTGCATGGGAGACCAGGAGGAAGCACCTGGCTCCTGGCTTCGGATCGGTGCAGTGCGCCGGCCTTAGTGGCCACTTGGGGGGTGAACCAACTGAAAAAGGAAGACTTTCTCTCTCACTGTCTAACTCTGCCTGTCAAAAAAAAAAAAAAAAAAAAAGCTTAGGAGGCACAAACACAAGATAAAGAGGCAGCTCTCCGTGCCCAGCCCAAACTGATATATAACTACAATATTAGCGATAGCAATTTATCACTAAGACATTACCCAATGTTCTGAATTCCAGCACAATATTAATATGATTATTAAAAGAACAACACTTTCTACTAACAGTAAACATTAGAAAGACTTGAATATTTTTAAGCAGCCTCAAGCTTTCAAAAATGATGCTATCTCAATAAAATCTATTCAGCATAATTCTGAATTTTAAAATCTCGTTTTTACTTAAGTATTTTTTTTCATTTTTTTGTATATATTTGACAGATAGAGTTAGACAATGAGAGAGAGATAGAGAGAAAAGGTCTTCCTTCCATTGGTTCACCCCCAAAATGACCGCTATGGCCGGCGCTGTGCCAATCCGAAGCCAAGAGCCAGGTGCTTATTCCTGGTCTTCCATGCGGGTGCAGGAGCCCAAGCACTTGGGCCATCCTCCACTGCACTCCTGGGTCACAGCAGAGAGCTGGACTGGAAGAGGAGCAACCCAGCAGCCTGCTAGAATCCGGTGCCCATATGGGATGCCGGCACCACAAGCACAGGATTAACCTAGTGAGCCACGGCGCCAGCCCCTACTTAAGTATTTCTTATTTTACTTTATATTCTAACTACAGCAGATATGGAATAGAACATGTATAACTGTTTTTCCTTAAGGCTATCTAGAATTTAATCACATTTTACCTATACAAGGGGGCTTTGTAGTAACTATCCAGACAAAAGACAAAGATGAGAGTAAATTTTTCATCCTATCTTTTCGTACTTTTTGGTTTTTCAGTCAAGAAGAAGTAGGAGCCATTAAAAAATTAAATAATTCAAAAGCATAACCTTTCTATAACTTTCAAATGCAGATTACAGAGAATCACTTCTTGGCAGTCTTTAAAAAGAAGAGTTATTTCCAATTGATAATTAAACCTTGTCCTATCTACATCAGCAATATTTTTCTGGCCTAGACGCTCTTCTCCATGCCCCATGCAACTCCCCAGACTATTTGATCAGCTTCCACAGTCTTACATAACGACTGAAGGTAATTATACATATCCTCCAACTGCTGTGAGAATTACCCTATTTTGTCAATCTCTTACTGAAACTCCTCATTTGGTTCCCTTTGGCCTCTTTGCAGGAAGTCCATATTCCCATGTAAAGTACACAAGATCCTTCAGAAAACAGACCCATCTGTTTTGGGATGTTTCCAGCCCCGCCTCCTTCTTTCTCACACTAGCTTTCCCTGGCCACTGATGATAACTTGACATTACATATCTTGTTCTTCATGCTTTGCGTGCCTCTGCTCACCTTACCTTTCTTGAAAAAGTTCTAAGGCCAGATTCTGTTCCGGTTGCCCCTCTTCCAGGCCAGCTCTCTGCTATGGCCCGGGAAGGCAGTGGAGGATGGCCCAATTCCTTGGGCCCTGCACCCAATGGGAGACCAGGAGAAGCACCTGGCTCCTGCCATCGGATCAGCGCGGTGCGCCGGCCGCAGCGCGCTGGCCGCGGCGGCCATTGGAGGGTGAACCAACGGCAAAACGAAGACCTTTCTCTCTGTCTCTCTCTCTATCCACTCTGCCTGTCAAAAAACAAAACAAAACAAAACAAAACAAACAAAAACAAAAAAAAACCTGTTGTCTTAAAAAAATGCCCAGATTAAGAATAAAGAACCATGTTGGTGGGAATTTTGCTTGACTAAATAATGTGTGTGTGTGTGTGTGTGTGTGTGTGTGTGTGTATAAAGGGTAATAGAGTTAGGTAAGTACCAGAAGCCAGGTGATGAGAGTATTAGAGGCTTAGATTCTGTGAGTTCGGTCCATACAGAGGAGTGCATGGTTTATGTAAAGTGAAGAACAAAATCTGATTGTCTACGTTGCTATCTAAATCACAGGAATGGCAGTGATCTCTGAGTCTGAAAACAGGAGATTCAAAGCGGAGTGGAGGTTTTAGAGGGGGAGGAGATAGAACAAAGTCTGGATGGAAATAGCAACAAGATACAATGAAGTGAAGAACAGGTGAGAGAAATAAGCCACAGAATGAAAGAGCTGGAGGGGTACAGGGTCCTCAGGGAGAGTTCCATTTCAGTTTCAGCAAAAAAGCAAGCAAAAGAAATGTTAGATGCATAGGAAATCTCACTTATGACTGATCACATGAAATGAGGACATTTCAGGGAAAGGGCGTTGGAAAAATTATTTGTGTGAAGAATCCAGGGTGATCTGGGATAATTTGAGAGACTCAGACTTCTTGTGTTTATAGGAATAAAAATGATGAAATTAGTGCTGATAGTCCCAAAGCAATTAGAAAGCTGCAAGACTCTTGACTTCTAAGAGAAAGACTGCAGAGGTCTTGCTAGCATTACGAAGTTCTGGAAATCCCATCTGACACTGAAGATGGATGCATGAAGCTCTGAGAGCAAGGTCCCCACTGATCCCTAAAATAGAAACCTACAGAGACGGGGGGAGGGGGGGATATCACACTGCACTGGGATCTCATCTGATCCCCACCAAAGTCTTACTTTCTTCCTATATCATATTTCTCTTATTCACACAGATTTTTC
The DNA here is from genome assembly GCF_964237555.1 of Oryctolagus cuniculus. NCBI lineage: Eukaryota > Metazoa > Chordata > Mammalia > Lagomorpha > Leporidae > Oryctolagus > Oryctolagus cuniculus. The sequence goes on from NC_091434.1 coordinate 50,528,269, forward strand.
TAGATTCTGTGCAGCTCTTGTGCCTCATCAGGTGATGTTTAGTACAGAACTGAATTCCGGCTGGCGCCGTGGCTCAATAGGCTAATCCTCCACCTTGTGGTGCCGGCACACCGGGTTCTAGTCCCGGTCGGAGCGCCGGATTCTGTCCCGGTTGCCCCTCTTCCAGGCCAGCTCTCTGCTATGGCCCGGGAGTGCAGTGGAGAATGGCCCAGGTCCTTGGGCCCTGCACCCCATGGGAGACCAGGAGAAGCACCTGGTTCCTGCCTCCGGATCAGCGCGGTGCGCCAGCTGCAGCGCACTGGCCACGGCGGCCACTGGAGGGTGAACCAACAGCAAAATGAAGACCTTTCTCTCTCACTGTCCACTCTGCCTGTCAAAAAAAAAAAAAAAAAAAAAAAAAAAACTGAATTCCAATTGCAAATAGGGCTTAAATCTGCTGCCATAATCTCTTAGGCCTTAATCAAATCAGCGGTGTGACTAAGTTCTCTTGAACATTTTAAAATAGCTAAGCCATTTTAAATAGCTAAGGCATTTTATCTGCTCAGAACAACTAAGAACCTTTGTGATGGGGTAAGCCCTATCTGCATGCCCTAATATGTATCAGAGATCTCTAATATGTATCTAATATGTATCAGAGCATCAGCTCCAGTCCATCCAAGACACTTGCTAAGCATGTGCACATGGAGACCTGGATCACAGCACATCCACCATGAATTCTTCCATGATAATTCTAGCCTGCTATAGTCTAAACAGGACAACTCTCCAACTTATTCAGACATTTAAATCCCTAAATCCCGGCTGATGACACCTATAGAGTAGAAGCTTGATTCTATTATAGTGTCTGAAGGTCAAACCTTTGGGAAGTGAATGGATCGGATCATCAGCATAGACCTGCCATGATTTAATCATGATAGCTTTATAAAGAGACCACAGAGACAGGGATGAGCAGCTCCCTGTCTGCTTCTGGGCTTACCATGGGATCCTTTCTCTGCACTTGTTCTGTCATCTACTAACCTTTTCAGATCCCAGACCAGTGAGGGTGCCTAGTTTTGAACTGTGACCATTCTTAACTACCATGAACCAAATAAAGCTTCCTTCCTAAGTAGCTTCTCTCAGATATTTATTATAGTGATGAACAGCTAACCAATACATAGGATGAAGTAATGTTTTTCTCTCCTCAATTTTCATAGTATTTATCAAATATACACACTTTTATTCCATGTTTCCTCATATGATAAGCTTCTTCAGAGTGTAACCCTCACATAACCACATACACAGTAAAGGAGAATGTTGCACTACAAATTAAGAGATACAGGGTGGGTACTTGGTGTGGTAGTTAAGACATAGATTAGGACACTCACATCCCATATTGGAAGTTGATTTCAAGTCTCCACTCTTTTCCTGATTCCAGCTTCCTGCCAATGTGAGTGTCAGGAGGCAGCAGATGATGGCCACCCATGTGGGAGACCCAGATTGAGTCCCTTGCTCCTGGCTTTGCCCTGACCCAGCCCTAGCCATTGTGGATATCTACAATATTGGAGTAGAGAAATCTATTAGGATAAATATAAAATACAGTTAGAGGATCAGTAAAGGAATTATTATGTAGTCTATCTGACTAAGGTCATCCAAATAGAATACACTAAATTGGTAAGTCTCAGAGATATCCCTATCAATTGCTGTGTTCCTACCCCTGCCTCTGCTTGATCCAAACAAATTTTTTATGTTTCCAGACTAGTTCTAATGGAAACATATCACTGAATTGGCTTCCAGGAAAGGAAACAGACAAGACAGAATAGCACATATGAATACAAGTAAAAACATACTCTGCAAAAAGCTAAGAGGTCACTGGAGAATCCAAAAGGATGAATCCTCCAAAAATGATCTAATTTATGAATAAATACTAAGAAGAAGTTCTGAGAAGCCAGTGTTTAAAACTGGTGCTTTACACATTTCTGTATTTTGACTTCAGTACTACCTGATTCATGTACTATTCCTTCGCTGTGTACTGATTGAGTACCCAGGGGAATACTGCTAAGTTAGATGCAACCTCCTTCCCAAAAGAAGATAACTATCAAACAGGGCAGAGAGACTGAAAAATCACTACCAACAAAGCAAAAATGACATAATACAAACATATGGAAAATGCTACAGGAACAGGTGAAGGATAGCCAATTCCTGCTGAGAGATAATAGATGACTTCAGAGACTTCTTCAATAGTGAAAACATCAAAATCAGAAATCAACTGCACTAAAATCGGACTGATTGAGACTTTCCTCTTCTCTATGTATTTCACAGAATTTAAGTGAAAGTCAAAGAAATTAATATAACAGAGAAGAAAAATGAGAAACATTTAATAAATTCAGTTGTCATTAATTTGTAGGTAGCAAAAAAAAAAAAAAATACCTTCCAACAAAAAAAGCCACAATTGATAAACAGGCCCAAGCTAACCTTAAAATATATCTGAAGGGATGTCCACTTTGTCAATTAAGACAAAAGACACATGAAACCCCCAAAACATTCCAGGTGGGCACTAGAAAAGTGAGGTATCTGAGCCCCAGCCCTGAGCTGGAGTCTCTCCTAGTAGTACAGTCTCCATAACCCTTGCTGGGACTGGCAGAGGGGGAAGCACCCTTTCGTATGGGCTCAGTTGTAACTAAAGACTTTGCCTTGATTTCCCTCAATACAACTGAAATAAGACTGGGGCATTCAAAAGGATTTGAGTAAAATGCTGAAAGGTATAAAGAAGAATACAGGAAACAGAGCGAGAACCATGAATGTTGGGGATACAAACTGTATGACATCACTTATCTTCAGTTTACAATCCCCATCTTCAGCCACTATGATAAAATCCCCTCTAAGAAACTCTGAAATCAGATACCAGCCATTCATAGCTGTGTCATTATTCTTCCAGATCTCAGAAAGCTAAATGAATAAAACAGAACCTTGAGACAGGTATTTAGCCTAGTGTTTAGGCCACCAGTGGAGATGGCTGTGTGCCATATCAGATTACCTGGACTGGATACCAGAGTCTGACCCATGACCTTAGCTTCCCATTAATGCAGATGTTGCAAGACAACAGTGATGGCTCAGATAAGCTCCTACCACTCACATGGCAAACCTGGACTGTGCTCCTGGCTCCTGGCTCCGGCCTGGCAGTCCTAATCACTGTGTGGCAGGAGTCAGGGGGGTCTCTTCCTTCCCCCACTGTTCTGCTATGCCAGATATGCCAGGTCATAGAGAGATGAATAAAGTTTTTTTTTTTTTTAAGATTTATTTATTTATTTGAAAGGCAGAGTTAGAGAGAGAGAGAATGAGAGAGACAAAGAAAGAGACGTCTTCCATTTGCTGGTTCACTCCCTAAACAGCCACGACAGCCAGGAGTAGGCCAGACTGAAGCCAGACACCTGGAACTGCATCCAGGTCTTTATGTGAGTGCCAGGGCCCAAGTATATGCTTTCCCAGGCACATTAGCAGGAAGCTGGATTGGAAGTAGAACAACCCTGATTCAAATGGGCACCCATATTGGATGCCTACATCACAGGCAGCAGCTTAACCCACTGTGCCACAGAACCAGCCACAAATAAAAATCTTTTAAAAACCAAAAAACATCAACTGATTCTAGTAAGGCTTTACTCTCATATGTCAGAGATGAGACTAAGAAGGAGGTCACTTTTTTTTAAATAAAGGTGTCTTTTAAAAAAAAAAATTTGGAAGACAGCGGTCCAGAGGATGAGAGACAGACAGACAGAGATCCCCTATCAGCTGGTTCACTCTCCAAATGCCCAAAACAGCTTGGGCTGGGCTAGACTGAAACCGGGAGCCTGGAACTCAGTCTAGGTCTTTCACATGGGTGGCAGGTACCCAACCACTTTAGCCATTACCTGCTGACTCCCAGGGTACACAATAGAAGGAAGCCAGAATCAAGAGCAGAGCTGGGATTTGGATCCAGGAACTCTATGACATCTTCTGTAATAGTTAAAACCTTTCTATTATCAATGACATCCAATTCAGCTATTGCAATACCAGTAGGTTTCTAACTATTAAAACAAAATTCAACTCAAAACAATTTTTAAAACCACAAGCAGTTTAGGAAAAGCACAGCATTCATAAAAGTCAACAATTACCAAGTATGGCAGTAGCCCTTATTTGAAATTATGTTATTTAAATTATGTTCTAAACTAGTAATCTAAAAAATTATTCATATTCATATGAATCAGCTAAGAACACCAAATTAGTTGCAGATACTATCACACAGAGAAAAAATTCAAATTCTGGAAATAAAATTTATAAATGAAAATATATACAGCAGGACCTCACATGGATTCAGCTATTACTACTAAAGCTGAAAATCAGTGTTCATCTAAGGGATAGCTCTAGCCATTGGCCATCTCCAAATAATATCGACTTTAAATAAACTCACCGAATCCACTTGTAAATTATTTCCCTTTGGCTGTCTCATTATTCAATATGCTTTCAAGGAACATGGTGATGAAAGAAGAAAAATACCTCTTTCTAACATAACCATACTGGCAAGAACATCAACATTATCAGTATTCAAAGAATGTCCTGGCAGGTTAAACCTTCATAAAAAGAAGGAACACTATCTAATCCAAGTTATCAAAATAGCAATAGTACTTCTCATACTATGTGCAATATATTGTTTCTAATGCAGAAGAAAAATAAAGAAAAAAAGGCACTGACATTCTTGCACTTAAATTTTAAGCAAAGACAAAAAAATTCACAAAAGCACGTAAAAACGATAATGTTTAAAGGAAAAAAAGAACAGAGTAGGACTAATATTCAAAGATATTTAGAAAGGCATGTCGACACTATTTTTAAAGATTTAATCACATGTACATTTTAACATTTTTATGAATAACACTAAAATAAAAAGTAAAAATAAGCTGTACTAAGAGAAAAAAAGCTTGAGAATGGATGGTCTCTGGGATTTCCTCCTGTAGTAATGGCTAATACTTAATTTTACTACAAGACATCTGATCATCTTACATTACTTTGATGGTATAAACATACCATAATACTCTCCAGTATTTGAACTGCATACTAATTAATAAAGGCCACAGAAGTACTTGTACTTGCTCAGCATAAGTTCAGATTCCATGTCCTCTAAAAATAATAAAATGTAATACATTACAACCTACTGCTTTGTATTCTCAAAAGAAAATGCCTATGCTGATAATCTAATACTGGTTCAGAAAGTGATATGAATGTCTCAAAAGATTTATACTTGACATTAAATTAGTAAGAATAACCTCCATATCATCTCAAATATATTTGATATATTCATTGTTATTATTTGAGGTAATTATCTTATATTTTTTCTTATTCAAAAATTTTCTCTTTAGTTGTACTAATTTTCATTTAACAAATATATAATTCCTATTTGTCTCCGTATTTTACCTTTTTCATCTATTTCTCCTTCCTGATTATTTTATTTCTTCTAACCATGGTCTTTTCTTAACATGGCGACGTTCAACTTTTATTTATTAAATGTCCTCTGGACCAAGAGGCCATAGGGTTATTTATATTAGCAGGATGAGCCTCCATCCATCAACATCCAGAGGAATTATAGCATGGTGGAGCTGGAAGGGATCTCTAGGTATCATTTGGTTGAACTCTATGCCAATAGGAACAGGTGGCTGACTATTCTTAATTTTTTTCTTGTTTTTTTTAAAAGATGACCAAAGATTCTGAACATAAACATTCTATCACAGTTTTGATTTAATAAAGACCCTTCTTGAAACACTGACCTTACTAGAGATTAAGAAATGAATGGTTCAGTCAAGTTTTCACATAGCTATTAGGTGACAAATTTAAAGATTAGGTGACAAATTAAAGATGTTCTTTATATGATAAAATTAAATGAACATGCATTAAATTTTTGCATGTCATCCTTGTACCCTAGTGGCCATGCTAATTTTCTTTGTATTTTTCCAATTTTAGTATATGTGCTGCTGAAGCAAGCATGTATTCAGTTTTAGAAAAAAACACATCTTGTCATTGGTTGCTATAACAGAATAACATAAACTGGATGGCTAATAAACAACAGATATTTATCCTCACAGCTCTGGAGGCTAGGATGCCTAAGATCAAGGTGATGGCAGATCAGTGTCTGCTGAGGGCCAGCTTTCTGGTTCATATATAGCACCTTCTCACAGTGTTCTTACAAGGTGCAAGGCGGAAGCCAGCTCTCAGGGGTCTCTTTTATGAGGGCATTAACCCTTCATGAAAGGGTTCATGAAGCATTGTCCTCATGATCTGATCACTTCCCAAAGGTCCCAATGAAAGCATCACATTTTCAACAAATGAGCTGGGCTCGGGAGCGAAGGAGAACAACATATATTCAGTCTGTAACACATATCTAACTGATTAAGGGAAAACTCACCATCCTTTTATTATATCATATAACAAAAAAATTGTAAAACTACAACAATGCTTACCTTGTTATGTACAAAAACAATTCTTAAGTCAGGCTTAAGGATACCATAGCTTATGAGGAGATCTTGAACCTTTTTAATTTCATCTTTACATTTTTTAGCAGTTGAGTAAAATTGCTTTCTTACAGGCAGATTCTTAAACAATCTTAAGGCAGTTACAGTTGTACCTGTTGGCAGTTAACAGGAAAGCATATTTAGATTTGGAAGAAATACCAAAGATCTTCAAATCCATAAATTATCCATAACTAACCCCTTGTAGGCCAGTTTTCCATCAACTTTGGCTAACTCAAAGAAGGCTCACTTTTGCAAGGTACTCTGATCCCCCTAGGCTCTTTTATTCAAGAAACATGGGCTCTCCAGAATGAAGTATCCTAAGAAATCTGCTGGCTTTCAAACCTATCTGGAGATGATGCTTATTCTGTGCTTTAAAATATAATATATAGGGCTGGGCATTTGGCCTAGCTGTTAGGATGCTAGTTAAGATGCTCCCATTCCATTTCAGAGTATCTAGATTCAAATTTCAACTCTGGCTCCTGATTCCAATACTAATGCAGACCCTGGCAGATAACAGGTGATGGCTCAAGTAGTTGGATTCCTGTCACCCATATGAGAGACCTGGACTGAGTTCTCAGTTCCTGGCTTTGGGGTGAGACAGCAGGTGAGAGTTTTCTCTCTTTCTCTGTTTTGTCTTCCCCGTTTCCTTATCTGCCTCTTAAATACATTTCTAAAACATTAAAATACTATATAGAGATGATGTAAGAAATACACAACATAGGTGGTAACCTTAATTACTCTACTGAAAAGGCTTACCTGAAATAGTATCAAATAACCTGGCTTAATTTTTTTTACCCTCAACAACAAACATTCAAAGCATAGGATAATCAAGTAGATTATCCTAGGTTTTTTTATTTTAAACTTAAAGAATTAACTAAAAAGTTGAATAAATCTATAAAAATTATAGTGCTGGGGCCAGCACTGTGGCGTAGGTTAATCCTCTGCCTGAGGCACTGGCATCCCGTATGAATGCCAGTTCTAGTCCCGGCTGCTCCTCTTCTGATTCAGCTCTCTGCTATGGCTTGGGAAAGCAGTAGAAGATGGCCCAAGCACTTGGGCTCCTGTACCCGTGTGGGAGACCCGGAAGAGGCTTCTGGCTCCTGGCTTCAGATCAGCTCAGCTCCTTTTGGGGAGTGAACCAGCAGGATATTTCTCCCTCTCACAGTCTGTAACTCTACCTCTCAAATAAATAAATAAAATCTTAAAATAAAGTTATAGTGCTTACCTATCAGGTTAATGGAATAATTAACCTATTATACTGCTTTATTGTTAGTGAATAGCTATTAATTTAAAAAACAACAATAACATAATCAAACTCAAGGACTGGATGTTTGTCATGGTTATATAAAATACATTGGTCAACTTTCAATCACTAAGTAATTTCAAACTTATTAATTCAATCTCTCCATGTGATTTTAATGAACGTATAGCTGGAATTCAGAGTCACTGCATTATGGTGACCAAAAAAATAATCAATTTAACCTAGTGTCTCTCAAACTTTGCACTGCTGATATTTCCTTGGATAAATCTGCAGAGGAACTGTCAGTGCATTACAGGATGTTAAGCAGCATTTCCGGCTTCTTACCCACTACATTACTATTGCGCCCACCCAGGCTGTAACAAGCAAAGGTTCCCAGATATTGCTCTATGCCCTTTCATGGATCAAGCTGTCTACAGTTGAGAACCACTGATTTAGTGCACAGCATCTAGCACCTTTATCTCATCAAAAAATGAAACAGAATAAAAAGATATATTAAACTAGAACAGAAAATAAAGTGAATAATTTATAGTAAGGGTATATATTGTTTCATAAAATTTCTGTTTTAATTAGATTTTTCTGAATTATGTTGCCAGGTAAAACCTACTGTGACAAAGTCAAAAAGACTAACAGTTATTGGTCAGTCTACATCCTATTGCTTATGACAAAGGGTAAATACACTAAGAAATGATAATCAATGTTTTCATTCTTTTTAGAAATTATCACTTTTTGAAGAAACTTTTCCTGCTTCCTCTCTTAGAATATAAGAAAAATGAAAGCAAAGGATTGTCTTCGATATTTACATTATGTACCTAACACCTCAATGACCAACACCTTGTAGACATTTAATTTCAAAAACTGCTAAATTATTAGGTGCATTAAAGAAAAACAATAAGAGAAATAGGTAGTAAGAATAAAGTATTAGTTTGGAGCGTTTTCTTATCTATGAGAACACATGGCATTTTCACAATTTTGGAAAGGAAATTTATTGAAGAAAAACAAGATGGAGAAAACAAAACTTATGGAAAAAGACCAAAGAAAAAAATCTGTATTTCTATTTTGCTCACACTTGATTTTTTCTGCTTTTTTGTCTTCAACTGGTGTTCCTTCAGCACATTACAATTCCAACAATTTCTGTTTTGTTTCTGAGCCTTTTTTTTTCTTTTTTTAAGATTATTTACTTAAAAGGCAGAGATTTTTCATTGTCTGGTTCTCTCCCCATATGGTTGCAATGGTCAGGGCTGGGCCAGGCCAAAGCCAGGAGCCAGGAGCTTCATGTAGGTCTCCCAGGTGGGTGCAGGGGCCCAGTGACATGGACCATCTTCCACTGCTTTCCCAGGCATATTAGCAGGGAACTGGATTGGAAATGGAGCAGCCAGGATGTGAACTGTTATCCATATGGGATACTGGTATCCCAGGCAGTGGGTTAACTCTCTATGCCACAATGTCGGCTGGCCCCAGCCATTTTTATATAGGTTTTTCCTTGACCTACCAGCATATCACTTCCATACAGAGGATTAAATGCCTTGGAATACCACACCATCCTCACTAGTGACACTTTTCGTGATATCATTCTTTGCTTTAGGAAAGTAAAAAGGCCATGGCCAAATTTTGGAGGGAGAGTTGACATAGACTAAGTACTGCCTGCATTTAGCAATTAGAACACATATGTGTCCTGCCTCTATTGCTAAACAGAAGACACACTCATACCAGAATTCACAGCACAACCTACTCACTTGAGAACTCCTTCTCATCTCACTCTGTTCTCCCTAGGTATTTCCTCATTCCCATGGCTTCAGTCCCTTTCTATATTCTTCCGGGTCTCCCACGAGGGTGCAGGGGGCCCAAGGACTTGGGCCATCTTCTACTGCTTTCCCAGGCCATAACAGAGAGCTGGATGGGAAGTGGAGCAGCTGGACTAGAAGTGGCACCAGATGGGATGCTGGCACTGCAGGCAGCGGCTTTACCCACTAAGTCACGGCGCCGGCCCCTCAAAAAGATTCTTAATTAAAAGCTGCAATCTGTTTTGAGATATGTCAAAATATGACAAGATGTATGCCCTAGAACGAATTAACTAAGGCGTTTATCTGAGACCTATAGCACTCTTTTGAATTTTATATAGATGATCACATAATACCACCATCCAGATGTCCCCAAGACATCTCAAGTCAACCACACACGGACATGGACTCACTTCCTCCTAGTGTCTGATACTACACGTACCTCTCTCATTAACACTGAAATCCAACAGTTTCCAAAGGCCAGTACCTCAGATTTAACTGACTCTCCCCTCTACTTTTTGCTGACAACATTGCCTAAGTCATACAGGCCTCTCTAGTCTATCCCCAAATCTCTCTCAAATCTCTGTTAAGGCCTTTGTCTCCTCTCCAATTGTAGTTCAAGATAATACCTTATAGAGTTAAGACATAATTTAAGGGGGACCTCTGCTGTGGCACAGTGGGTAAAGCCGCCACCTGCAGTGCCAGCACTCCATATAGGTGCTGGTTCAGGTCCTGGCTGCTCCACTTCCAATCCCGCTCTCTGCTATGGCCTGGAAAAGCAGTAGAAGATGGCCCAAGTCCTTGGGCCCCTGCACCCACGTGGGAGACCCGGAAGAAGCTCCTGGCTCCAGGCTTCGGATCAGCGCAGCTCCGGCCCCTGCAGCCAATTGGGGAGTGAACCATTGGATGGAAGACCTCTCTCTCTCTGCCTCTCCTCTCTGTGTAACTCTGACTTTCAAATAAATAAATAAAATCTTAAAAAAAAAAAACCTTTAAAAAATTAACAGCATACTTTGATTACAATATAATTCTATCGACTCTCCTGACTTTTACAGAATTGTCACACATTTCACTTTTACATATGATCAACTCCACATTGCATTGCTTTTGTGAAATCATTTTTAAAAAGCTCAGTCTTTTGAGTTCGCTGACTTCGATCTTATTCCGACAGGGTCATAGTCAAAGTGGAAGTTCTCTCCTCCCTTCAGAGAGGCCTTCTTTGATGGCCCCGTTCTTTCCACTGGGATCTCACTCACAGAGATCTTTCATTTAGGTCTTCTTCTTCTTCTTTTTCTTTTTTTTTGCCACAGTGTCTTGGCTTTCCATGCCTAAAATACTCTCAGGGGCTCTTCAGCCAGATCCGAATGCCTTAAGGGCTGATTCTGAGGCCAGAGTGCTATTTAGGACATCTGCCATTCTATGAGTCTGCTGTGTATCCCGCTTCCCATGTTGGATGGTTCTCTCCCTTTTTAATTCTACCAGTTAGTATTAGCAATCACTATTCTTGTTTATGTGATCCCTTTGACTCTTAACCCTTTCATTATGATCAATTGTGAATTGAAATTGATCACTTGGACTAGTGAGATGGCATTGGTACATGCCACCTTGAAGGGATTGTATTGGAATCCCCTGGCATGTTTCTAACTTCACCATTTGGGGTAAGTCCGATTGAGCATATCCCAAATTGTACATCTCCTCCCTCTCTTATTCCCACTGCTATATTTAACAGGGATCACTTTTCAGTTAAAATTTCAACACCTAAGAATAATTGTGTGTTAATTACAGAGTTCAACCAATGGTACTAGAACAAAAATACTAAAAGGGATAACGTATTACATTGTACATCAACAGTCAGGACAAGGGCTGATCAAGTCACTATTTCTCATAGTGTCCATTTCACTTCAACAGGTTTCCCCTTTGGTGCTCAGTTAGTTGTCGCCGATCAGGGAGAACATATGATATTTGTCCCTTTGGGACTGGCTTAATTCACTCAGCATAATGTTTTCCAGATTCCCCCATTTTGTTGCAAATGACCGGATTTCATTGTTTTTGACTGCTGTATAGTATTCTATAGAGTACATGTCCCATAATTTCTTTATCCAGTCTACTGTTGATGGGCATTTGGGTTGGTTCCAGGTCTTAGCTATTGTGTATTGAGCTGCAATAAACATTAAGGTGCAGACAGCTTTTTTGTTTACCAATTTAATTTCCTTTGGGTAAATTCCAAAGAGTGGTATGGCTGGGCTGTATGGTAGGGTTATATTCAGGTTTCTGAGGAATCTCCAGACTGACTTCCATAGTGGCTTAACCAGTTTGCATTCCCACCAACAGTGGGTTAGTGTCCCTTTTTCCCCACATCCTCTCCAGCATCTATTGGCTTCCATAGCCTTGGCAACTCATGACTAGAGCCTAGGGAGATTACTGATGCCATAAACAAGAGTGTCAAATTGTTAAGTCAACAACAGGAGTCACTGTGTACTTACTTCTCATGTGGGATCTGTCCTTAATGTGTTGTCCAATGTGAAGTAATGCTATAACTAGTACTGAAACAGTATTTTACACTTTGTGTTTCTGTGTGGGTGCAAACTGATGAAATCTTTACTTAATATATACTAAATAGATCTTCTGTATATAAAGATAATTGAAAATGAAAAAAAAAAAAAAAAAAAAGAATCAACCCAGGAATCCATCCACCAAAGTATAATGAAATAGGGGTTGGTGTTGTGGCACAATGGATAAGCTACTGCATGAGATGCCTACATCCCAAACCAGAGTGCCTGGTTTGAGTTTCTGCTATTCCATTTCCAAACTAGCTTCCTGCTAATGAACTAATAAGACCTAAATGAAAGATCTCTGCAAGTGAAATCCCAGTGGAAAGAATGGGCCATCAAAGAAGGAGGTACCTTTCTCTCAAGGGAGGAAAGAACTTCCACTTTGACTATGACCTTGTCTAAATAAGATCGGAGTTGGCAAACTCAAGAGGCTTCCATGGTCTTGGCAACTCATGACTAGAGCCTAGGGTGATTACTGACGCCATAAACAAGAGTGTCAAATTGTTAAGTCAACAACAGGAGTCACTGTGTACTTACTTCTCATGTAGGGATCTCTGTCCTTAATGTGTTGTACTATGTGAATTAACGGTATAACTAGTACTCAAACAGTACTTTACACTTTGTGTTTCTGTGTGGGTGCAAACTGTTGAAATCTTTACTTAATATATACTAAATTGATCTTCTGTATATAAAGATAATTGAAAATGAATCTTGATGTGAATGGAATGGGAGAGGGAGCAGGAGATGGGGGGGTTGCGGGTGGAAGGGAAGTTATGGGGGTGAAAAAGCCACTGTAATCCAAAAGCTGTACTTTGGAAATTTATATTTATTAAATAAAAATTTAAAAAAAGGAAAAAAACGTTCAGTCTTAAATTTTTCCACATATTTAACTATTCTAAGTGCTTTCCTTTCCTCTCTGCAGATTTTTTTCTTCTTTAGTGTTTCTTGTAGTGTGTCAATGGCAAGAAATTGTTTCATTTGCATAAAATTTTCTTCATTTTGCCCTCATTTTAAAACTCATTTGAGAGAAAGAGAGACACAGTGAGTCAGGGAAAAAGAGAACACAAGAACGAGCTCCCCTATCCACTGGTTTACCCCCAAAATCCCCACAGCAGCTGGGCTAACCCAGGCCAAAGCTAGGAGCTAGGAGCCAGGAGCACAATCTAGGTCTCCCATGTGGATGGTAGGGGCTCACCTACTTGACCCCATCACCAGTGCCTCCCAGTGTCAGTACTAGCTGGGACCCAGAGCCAGGGTTCTAACTCAGGTACTATAATGTGAAACAATGGAGTCTTAACCAGTATCTGAACTGGTAGGTTCAGCACTGGCCTCATTTTCAAAAGGACATTTTTGCTGGTTATAGAATTCCAGGTTGACATGTTTTTTAAGCTGTGAAAATACTTAGATGTCATTCCATTTTCTTTGGGCTTCTATGTTTTTGATGACATCAGTGGTCATTTTCATTACTGTATTCTTGAATGTATTTTTTTCCTCTAGCAGCTTTAGTATTCTCTTTCATTTCCACAAATCTGATTATAATGTGCTCAGCTGTAGTTTTGCTTGTATTTATTGGGGACTCACTGAGTTCCTTAGATCTGTGGCTTGATGTCTTTCAGAAAATTTGGAAATTTCTCAGACATTTTCTTTTCAGATTTATTGTAGTGCCCCACTCTTTCTCTTTCCTCTCTTCCTGAAAGTCTAGTCATATGTATGTCAGACTGTCTAATATTTTCTCACAGATCTCTGATGCTGCACTCTGGTTTTTTTTTTTTTTTCATTCTATTTTCTTTCTGTGCTTCAGTTCACATAATTTTTACTGACCTGACTTCAAGTTCACAATTGTTTCTCCTGCTATGTATGGCCTGATGTTAAGCCCATCCAAAGATTTCTTCAGACACAGTACTTTCGAAAAAACTTTTTCCATTTTATTTGGAAAGCAGAGAGGGAGAGAGAGAGAGAGAGGAAGAAGGAGAAGGAGAAGTAGAGAGAGAGAGGAAGAAGGAGAAGTAGAGAGAGAGGAAGAGAGAGAGGGAGAGAGATGAGAGATCTTCCATCCACTGATTCACTCCCCAAATGCTTGCAACACTGAACACTAGGCAAGGTTGAAGCCAGGAACCAGGAACTCCATCCATGTTTCCCATGTAGGTGGCAGGGACCCAGGTGCTTAGACCATCAGATAATGCCTCTCAAGATGCTTATCAGTAGGAAGCTGGATCCAAAGCAAAGTTCCCAGGACTCAAACCTGGCATTCTGATATGGGAGGCAGGCATTCCAAGTGACAACTTAGCCACTATGCCAAATGCCCACTACTCAAGAACTTCCTGAGTTCTAAAAATTTTAGTTGGTTGTTTCCTTTTTTTAAAAAACTAAAATTCTCTACCTGTTTACTGATTTTGACCATCTTTTCTTCTAAAGTCTTTAACAGAACAGTTTTCTTAAAAAGACTTATTTATTTATTTGGAAGGCAGAGTGACAGAGAAAGAGAGAGAGAGAGATCTTCTATCTGCTGGTTCACTTCTCAAATGGCTGCCAACGTCTGGGGCTGGGCCAGGCTAACACCAGAAGCTGGAATTTCTTCCAGGTCTCCCACGTGGGTGTAGGGACCCGGGAAATTGGGCCATGTTCTACTTCTTTCCCAGGCACATTAACAGGGAGCTGGATCAGAAGTGGAGCAGCTGGATCTTGAACCCATATTCATATGGGATGCTGCACTGTATTAACACACTATGCCACAACACCATCCCCAACAGTTGTTTTTGAAATTCTCAAATTCAAATATTTTGGTCATCTGTAATTTGCTTACAATATTTTATTCCCCTAATTATGGGTCCCATTTTCCTTTCCTCTCCAAATTTTTATTTTTGCCAGACTGTGTACCAAAGAATGATACTGAAAAAGATAATTACATCTTTCATGCCCCTCACCCAAGTACTCTGTTTCCTGTCAAGCAGGAAGAACAAATCTCTTCAGTCTGTTCAGGAGTTTATCTGAGTTGCAGCTAAGCCGCCCCTTTATTTAGTTCCAGTTCACCACTGGTTTCAGATGTCTTGAGGATGCAATCAGGTCTCTTCTTCTAGCAAGGCTTTAAGAGCTTTCTTTCTTTAACTCAGTCCCAACTTTTTCAGCACTGCTTATTCAGCAGAAGTTCTGAAAAGATTCACTGTAAAGGGCAAACTTGCACTGTGTTTGAGGATACTATATTACAACCTGCTATGTCAGCCCACATGTGACTATTAAAAGTTCAAATGAGGGGCATGTGTTTGGCTTAACCTGCTTGCGATGCCTGCACTCCATAATGGAGAGACCAGGGTTGGAGTCTCCGCTCTGCTCATGATTCCAGCTTCTTGCTAATGTACTTCCTGGGAAGCAGCAGTGATGGGTCAGGTAAGTGGGTCCCTGTCACCCAGGTGGGAAGCTTGGATTCAGTTTCTGGCTCCTGGTTTTGGCTTGGCCAAAGCCCTGACTGGTGTGAGAATTTGGAAAATGAACCAGCAGGTTGAAGATCTCTGTCTCTACTTTTCAAACAAATAAGTACTTTAAAAAAAAAAAAAAAGGAAACAAAAATTAAAAAAAAAAAACAAAACACCTCAGCTGGTTCCTCCTAGTGACACAGATTTTCAACTTGTTTAAAGAAAAATTTAAGTTTTTAAAAATATGGTCTCTTTCTTAATTGCTACACAGAGAGCAACGGTCTTTTGAAATCTATATGCTTTTTTCTCTTACTGAAAGGTTATACTCCTACACCTTCTTACCTATTCATCTTCAAACTCAATTATCTTTTGTGAAACACTTGCTAAGCTCCCTAGATGCAGCTGGTAGCTTCATTTTCAATGTCATTACCTTTTAATTGTCTGCGTTCCCTACAAGTCTATGAGTTCCTAGATGACAAATACAATGTCATCTATTGTGGCTGTGGATAGAAGGAAGGAAGGAAGGCAGAAATCCACAGAATAAAACACAAATGTGTTCATAAAAGTAAAAAAAGATATTTGTGTATTTAAATGTTCTACATCAAAGACCACAGTACACTTAATCTGAATGTTAAATTATTATTTTAGCACCTAAAACCATCCTCTCAGAGTAAATCTGGAACTACTAATAAGATGAGAATTACATGTCTGAATAAAACTTACTGACAGAAGTTACTTTTCTGATTCCAAATGAAATGTGTATCCATGAAAATAAAAGTGCCAAGTAATACTGGCCAGTAAGGAGGAGGCCCAGTAAACGATCATATTTTACAAGAGATCTGCTCAGTTCTGTAACTTTAGCACATTCTACAAACACCATAATTAAACTGCACTCTATAATATGCTCCCTGTTGTATTTTTATGTGACCCTGCTATGCCATTTATAAAGACAGCTCTTTATACTCCTAATATAAGAGTAGGTGTTTGAGTACATCAGAAAGCTTTCTTAAATTTTCAAATGAATTAAAAGTTCCATTCTTAAATTATGATGAAAAGATCTTTCAGTATATACACAATCACACATAGCAGAAATTTACAAAAAAACATGATGTTGTACTCTAATAACAGTATAGGGGAAGAAAATTCCCTGATCACAACATTTTAAATATGATATTTTTGATATGAGAAATTCCTATGACAGAAAAAGTAGCAGATATTAAGACAATTTGTCCAGGAGGATAAATCAATTTAAAAGCTTAATTCTTTTTATATAGGGTAAAGAGACTAGAAGTGATGACAGAAAAAGATACCACTAAGACATAATTTAGTCAGCATTCCTGGTAAATGAATTTCAAGGCTGGAGACTTTTCTCTATATTTCTTGCTAGCTTTTAACAAAGTTCTAAAGTAGAAATGAACATCAAATAAAGGCAATTAAAAAATGACATACTATTAAATATACAAATCAAAAACAGCCAAATGCCTACATGCAAGGAACCAGAGCTGGAATTCCCAGTAAACTATTTTTAAGCATTTTAAAATGATTTTTAAAAGGGCAAGGATACCTAAATAAGATTTTGTTTAAGTTGTTCCTTCACCTACACTGATGCTGTGTATAGGCTGTGCCCCACTGGAGGATATGAAGTGTAACTGCTAAGCATAGATGTTCACACCACAGCAGAAAATAACCTACAAGAACCCTTCAATGCACAGGTATAAATTAGGATAGTTGAACTGTAGTTTTATCTTACACAGAAAATATTTAAATGGAAGCTGAATGACAGCTGGTGAAATGTGAGTCTGCGATTCAATCACTCAAAAACTATCAGCACCAAGGGCATAAAAATGTGAAAGGCTTTTGAAAGTGTCTGTGGACTTGCATAGCATGAGTATGTCCCCCTAAAGATATTTGAAATTAGACTGATTTTTTTGTTTTTCTAACCAGTCAATGGTAATTAGATGAAAAAAGTGAGTTATGAAAGGCAATTACTAGTTGTGCAACTACTGACCTTCCAAGTATGTTTTTTCTAAATGTAAAAGGAATATGCTGAAGAAAGTCAACTTCATTTAGTGACTATCAAAATGCCTAATACGAAAACCTGGTCTCACTAACTAAAGGTAGAAGTTTGAGATCAGCAGGAAAAGAAAAATCAACCAGCCAAAGGGCAAAAATCAGGTGGATTCCATATTGAAGGATTGTTATTTCATAGTTCCCATGGAGATGAACACAGAAAAGCATGAGAAGCATGAGCGATGCGGAGCCACTGGCCCTCCAGATTAGACTGGTTACTACTAAGATAAAAATAAATACATTTAAGTTTTATAAGGTGACTAGATTACTTCAAAGTACTCTACTGGATAGCCACTCAAATACCTCCTAATGGTTTCCTAATTTGAACTACTAAGACATGGGTTCAGAACATTGCTGGAGTGGGACCACATTTTTTAAAATGCCTTCCCTCTGACCTAAACTTCAATACACAGAAAAGGAGTTACAACCTCTTATGTTAATTTAAATATGTACTACATTTATTATTATATATTAAATCATAAAGTTACTGGACTTGGGCTCTATTTCATTAAATACATGAGAAAAAATAATATATTTTCTTAGGAGTTCCCTATTTCCCTGACATGGACACAAAAATATTACTTTCTAATGAGCAAAAGTAATCAGTACCTAGGCTGAGGATTTATAAAGAGAAAAAGTGAGAGAATTTGGTATGAGTATTAAGATATAAGAAAATAAACTTCAATGAAAACAGAAGTTATGTTTTAAAAATGTAATATCCAATAATTTAAGGAAGAAACCACAGGAAAAAACACAGTAGTTTGGTAAATTAAAATGGGAATCACAAAATTAAACATGAATTTACAATATAAATTAGAGAAGGCTAAACAACAAAAAACTCATTAAAGTCCCCTTAAAGTCCCATTAAAGTCTTAAGTCCCCTTTAGATCTAATATTTCTTCTGAACATGACTCTAAAGAGGTCATTGTACCTTTAACATTCTCTTAACTTTAATCATCCCATTACTAGAAATTAGTAAAAGAATAAAGGAGATGTGTGAAACCCAAGCCTAGGCCAGCACCGCGGCTCAACAGGCTAATCCTCCGCCTTGCGGTGCCGGCACACCGGGTTCTAGTCCCGGTCGGGGCACCGGATTCTGTCCTGGTTCCCTCTTCCAGGCCAGCTCTCTGCTGTGGCCAGGGAGTGCAGTGGAGGATGGCCCAGGTCCTTGGGCCCTGCACCCCATGGGAGACCAGGAGAAGCACCTGGCTCCTGCCATCGGATCAGCGCGGTGCGCCGGCCGCGGCGGCCATTGGAGGGTGAACCAACGGCAAAGGAAGACCTTTCTCTCTGTCTCTCTCTCACTGTCCACTCTTCCTGTCAAAAAAAAAAAAAAGAAACCCAAGCCTAAAGAATTTTTCTCTTAAAAAAATAAAGTTGTCAGAAGAAAGTAAAAGGTATCACTTAAAATATACTAACACTACATGTTAAACAGTAAAATAACAGTAATTAATGTATTTATTTGCTTCAAAATAACACAGGGAAGGAAGAAATGGGTGAAGGTATTAGATGAGAGGAATTCAGCAATGAGCTGATAAGTATTGAAACTGAACAATGAACTATTTCATCTAGTTATGTATGTTCGAAGTTTTTGATAAGCAAATATATCTTAAATGCTTTAATCAGGCTATTTTGATGGTATAGTTTACTATCATCATTACCCAATGATCTTTCTGTTGTTTGAATAAAACATAAAATAAAATATAAAAAGAAGACACTCCTCATCCAACAAGAGTAAAATAAACACTGATAGATTTTACAGATGAGTAAGTGATCCACAGTGCTGTCCAGTCTCTCATGTAGCTCCTCTTGAGGATATAGCTCCCCTTGAAGACAACTCATAAGATTTAAGAGATTGGTGGCTGTAGTCAGGTTGAATGCTTAAACTAGTTTTTATCAAGGCTAATTCCAAGGTAATACATTTGAACTCAAGAAGTAAAATTTTTGTTCAACAATCAAGACAGAAAAGGTAAAGAATGCACAAAACTACTCTTTTACCTTGACCAAGATGTGAAGGTTTTTGAGAAATTATGTGGCCACTGCTATCTAAAACATACTGGGTGCTAAAATTATCAGCAGCTGTCCTTGTTGTAATTGAAACCTAGAAATAAAAAAAAAAAACCTCAAATTATCATTTTAGATATTGCAATGAGTTAATTATCAAGTTGGATTTGAAATAAATTACAAAATGTATTTACTTAATACTGAAAAACATTTTACTTGATAAATTCTTAAGAATACTTCTCTTATAATATTCCTTAGGTTTATATTAATAAGCAATGCTCCAGCTTTTATTTCTTTAATTTTTAAAAGGATTTATTTATTTCATTTGAAAGGCAAAGTTACAGAGATGGGGGGCCAGGGAGAGACCTGCCATTCCCTGGGTCACTCCCCAAATGGCCACAACAGTCAGAACTGGGCAAGGCCAAAGCCAGGAGTCAAGAACTCCATGAAGGTCTCCCACATGGGTGCCAGGGACCCAAGTACTTGGGTCATCCACTGCTACTTCCCCAGGCACATTAGCAGGGAGCAGGATTAGAACTGTAGTAGCCAGTATTAGAACTGGTATTCCTATAGAATGCCAGTATTACAGGCAGTGGCTTAGCCCAATGTGCCAAAATGCTGGCCCTACTTTCATTTTTTTTAAAAAAGAAGACTTATTTATTTGAAAGACAAAGTGACAGGGAGGGAGGGAGAGAAGAAGGAGGTCTTCCATCCACTGGTTAACTCCTTAAATGGCCACAAAAGCCAAGGCTAGGTCACGCTGAAGCCAGGAGCCAAGAACTCCCATCCGAGTTTCCCACATTTAGTAGCAGAGGCTCAAGAAGTTAGGCCATCTTCTGCTGCCTTCCCAGGTGCATCAGTAGGAAGCTGGACTGGATGTGGAGTAGCTCCAATGTGTGTGATGTTAGAATTCTAAGTGGCAGCTAAACTCACTACACTACACTGGTTCCCTATTTAAAAAAATTTTTTTTTAAATTTATTTGGGGTGGAGGGAGAGAAAGAGACCCCATTCACTGATTCATTCCTCAAATGCCTGCAATGGTAGGGGTTGGAGCCAAAAACACAATCAAGGTCTCCCAGGAGGGTGGCAGGAACCAAATTACTTGCACCAGCACTGCTATGCTGCTTTCCAGGATCTGCATTGGCAAGAAGCTAGAGTCAGGAATCAAACCCAGGCATTCCAATGTAGGACACAGACGATACCTGCTCCAGCTTATACATTTATATTTTTAAAGATTTATTTATTTATTTGAAAGGCAGAGTTAGAGAGAGGCAGCAGCAGAGGAAAGAGAGAAAGAGAAAGGAGAGAGAGAATCTTCCATCTGCTGGTTCACTCCCCAAACAGCTACAATGGTTGGAGCTGGATTGATCCGAAGCCAGGATCCAGGAGCTTCTTCTCAATCTTCCATGGGAATTCAGGGGCCCAAGCACTCGGGCCATCTTCTATTGCTTTCTCAGGCCATTAGCAGAGGGCTGGATTGGAAGAGGAGCAGCCAGGACAAAAACCAGCACCCATATGGATGCCAGCACCTCAGGCGGAGGTTTAACGTACTACACCACAGTGCCGGTTCCGTATGACTTAGATTTGTAAAGGCAAGTACCTCAACTGCACAGATGAACTTGTTTTTTAACAGAAGACTATTTCATAAACTTGCTGGCCAGTATGCTATACTTTTGTAAAGTTATTATTTCCTCTTCCTTTTATTTTGTGTAAAACTACACTTCCTGCATTTTGAGTTTATGGTTCGAAAACATAAAATTTAAATTATATACATATATATTTATGTACATTTTTTTCCTTAAACCCAAGGTTTAATTTCATTAAGTGTAAATTTTTATTAATTAGAAAACTTAGGGGCCAGGGTTGTGCATAGCAGGTTAAGCTGCCACCTGCAGTGCTAGCATCCCATATGAGTGCTGGTTCAAGTACCAGCTGCTCCATTTCCAATCTAGCTCCCTGCTAATATGTCTGGGAAACCAGTGGAAGATGGTCCAAGTGAATGGGTCCTGGGAGAACTAGAAGAAGCTCCTGGCTTCAGTCTGGCCCAGCCCTGGCCATTGTAGCCATTTGGGGAGTAAACCAGCAGACAGAGGATCTCTCTCTTTCTCTCTAACTCTGACTTTCAGATAAATAAATAAATACATAAATCTTAAAAAAAAATTAGCATTAAAACATGTAAGTTGAGAGGAAATGGAAATTCAGCATGAAAATATTTCCTCAGATGTTAATCTTGGAAATATATGTTTAAGAATATCTGCACTCTTTGGGCTACACTCTCCCTCAGCATTCTGATTACCTACCTCATGATATCAGCAGGAGGGCAACAATAATAAAATGTACCTTTGCCAGAAAAATACAAAGGTAGGAAATGGAGATGTTGGTGGGAAAGCCAGGAGGAATGGGGTTCAGGGAGTCTTCACACATCTGGTGAGCAAAGATGACCCAAAACTGGGAGTAATCTTTGTTGACCATCCTTGCACTCAACAGACTCAGATATCCTAAAATAAATCTACCTAATTTCAAAACTACAAAGATCTAGCTCCTCCGCCAGAAGTCTGAGTGCCCTTGGATCTACACGTGATGGTTCTGACACTCTAACCAAGCAGATTCACTGTGGGCTCCCTGGCTCTGTAGAAAACGGTAAGTTCCATGCAGGCAATACAAGAGCTTTCCTACTCCCCACCCCCAATATGGCTTCTCTAGCTTACAGTATATTTAGCACAGTCTGTTGGAGTTTTCTCTAGCAGTCAGTAAAACTCTTACTAGGTAGCACTGTGTCAAGCCACTACTTCTGTGATAAATGTTCCCAAAGAAACCAATGTACCAAAGCAGTTGTGAATCTATGTGTACTTTTTTTTTCCTATGTGTACTCTTAAGTAATTGTTCTACTTCTTTCAAAAATCCATTCCATGCTTGAAAAGCTGGAGAATTTTAAAGTTTCCTGATAAATAATCTTTTATTTGAGAGAGAAAGAGATGGAGAGAGAGAGAAAGAGAGAGAGAAAGAAACTGGGAGCCTCTATCCACTGGTTTACTCCCCAAATGTCCACAATGGCCAGGCCTGGGCCAGATGGAAGCTGGGAGTCATGAACTCAATCCAGGTATTGTACACGGGTGGCAGAGCTTCAGCTACTTGAGCCTCATGATAATTATCCTTAATCTTCTTTGCTAATAAAAATTTCAGTGTGCCCAATAGTGATTTCCTTTAGTAAAATCTGTTCAAAACTACAAAGATGCAGCTCCTCTGCCTAAATATGTTAGGATAGAAACAGAGATTTCCTTTCCTGTTTAATGATTCCATGACTGGCAAAAGCACTTCTACATTTAACCAACCATTTCTACAAGATGCCAAGGTCAACTTAATTCTATTTCTATTCTCCAAAGAGCTAGTCACCTGACGTAAAACTGGTATCACTAAGCAAAGGCCGCCCTGGAACTCTCAGTTCCAGTGCTAACTTTGCCAATGGCTTCCAAATGGTCCTGAATAAAAGATTACACTATTATCTTTATGGGAAGATGAAGATGATGCTAATACTGTATGTTATACGGGATTTTGCTTTAATGACTTCAAAGCATTTTATAAGATATTACTTTGTTTGTCCTTTAAACATATTAGTGCATGGTAAAAACACAGCCTAGATGAATAATTAAGGTGCTAAAAAAGCAAAATAGAACTTTAGTGTTCATAACGTAATATTTATGCTAAAATTAAAAAAGGACACATTATTTTCCAATATCTTTGAAATTACAATTTGTAGGGTGTTCCAAACATTTATTTGGGTAGAAACTGCTTTGTAATTCAAGGCTAAAGACATAAGCATGTTTCATAAATTCATGAAATACAATGTGTTCCCTAGAGGAAGGAATTGTATTTCAAAAGTTCATTTCATCATATGACCCTGTATCCTGTGCAGGAACCTTTTTTTGGACCAGGCATAGGTTCAATGTGTTAGCAGTGCAGCGGCTAGCATGTGAACCTGCAGTAACTCCATCAGTAGCAGCATATCGAGTACGACAAACATTACTGCTGACTCTTACCAGACACTGAAGAATTGTCACACTAAGTTGAATCTGGTGATGTCAAGAGTGGAAACAAAGAAAATCAGTATATTTTTTTTTTTTTTAAGAAGAGTTATTTATTTGAAAGGCAGCATTACAGAGGGAGACAGACAGAGACGTCTTCTACCTGCTGGTTCACTCCCCGGATAGCCACAATGGCTGGAGCTGGGCCAATCCAAAGCCAGGAGGCTGGAGTTTCCTTGGGGTCTCCCACGTGGGTGCAGGGGTCCAAAGACTTGGGCTATCCTCCACTGCCCTCCCTGGCCACAACAGAGAGCTGGAGTGGAAGTGAAATAGCTGGGACTTGAACTAGCGCCCATATGGAATGCTGGCACTGCAGGCAGTAGCTGGACCCTCTATGCCACAGTGCTGGCCTCTTAAAAGCAGAGGTTTTAAGAAGTCCTTAGAAGTTATCAGTTGTGAGAATCCTTAGCAGTTATCTGTTGTTAGAAACTGGCCAAGTTATTAAATTTCAAGAAACAACAGTATTATTACAAAATTAAAATTACATAAATGTACTTAAATTTTAGATAAGCCCAGTTTTTCTTCAATGTTTAGATAGAAACTAGATTTAAAACTTAAGCTATATCCTAATGATTTAAGCAAAATCCTTCTCTTGACAATAATTCACTTAAGGTAACTAAGATAGTCTTTCAGTTTTCTGGGCTTTTACATGAATGTTTTGGCACCAAAATATGGGTCTGAAAACCAGGATAAATACGCTATTTCACAATTCAGATGGACCATTGCCAGGATGACTGAACCGTCCGTCTTCCTGAGCGTGAGTATGCCTGCCTGCCTGTGCAGTTGTATGCTAACTAATGTAAGTACTCTGAGTTCACAAACTGTGCCCAGGTACTCTTCTACAGGGAGACCAGCAACAGAAAGATCTTAGCCCTGGATTTTACCTTTCAGTAGAGTTCTATTACTTGCGAGGAAGCAGAATATTCAAACTGCTTGAAAATTCGTATGCCTATTCTACCCGAAGCTCTACTATGAAGGCTACGAAGCACAGAAGAGGCAACCTGCGCTGGAAAAGGAGTCCGGAGTCAGCTGCTTGGTTTGGAGTCAACAGAATGGTGCCAGGAGCTTTCCTCACCCTCTCAAAGCACGCGGGACACAAATAAGGGAGGCCAAACGTCCACATTCCAGACAGGTTGATATACTCTCCTATTATGCCCCTCTAGGCTATGGAGACTCAAGGTAATGTAAACAAAAAGCAAACCTATAGGTCCTCTATGATCTCATCACAAAATTAATGTATAATGAATGTGATAGGACAGAAGAATGCTGTAACTTTTTAAAATGTTGGATGAATAGGTCAATAAATATGAATGCTACATAGAGAGGTTGGCTGGCAACTTTTCTGTTTCCTCTGAGGGAAAAACGAGAGAAGGAAAAATGAACATGTACTACAGAATGAAGACCTCTGCTGAAAATGAGAAGGAATTTATGTATGAATGAATGGCTGTTGAACTGTAGAAAGGCATTCCCAAGATGTAGAGGAATATGCATGCACTTGGAATGCTGAAGTGAAACACTGATTGCAGACAAGGGATTAAGCCAATTGGGTGATTTCATTACCTATACAATACTGCAGCATACTGTTTTCACATTCAAATCCAGAGTAGAAATGACTTTCATCTGTATGACCCATGACAGTATTCAAGATTATAATATGTACTACTTTACTGACTTTCAAGTCATTATCACTCTGTAGGTAAAAACCTTACAAAACTTTTTTTATGCATTTGATCAAGTATCTTGAAATACCTGGGATTTTTAAAAATGTTTATTTATTTTCATTTACTTGAAAGGCAGAGTGAGACACACACACATTCACACAGAGGGAGAGGAGGACTGGGAGGGGGAGGGGAGAGAGAGGGGGACAGGGAGGGGGAGGAGGCAGAGAGGACAGGAGGAGGAGGATAGGGACAGAGAAGGGGAAGGTGAGGGGAGGGGGACAGAGAAGAGGAAGGGGAGAAGGAGAAGGGAGGGAGAAGGAGAAGGGGAGAGGCAGAGAGAAAGAGAGAATATCTTCTATCTGCTGCTTCACTCCCCAAATACCGGCAAACGCCAGGACTGGGCCTGCCAAAGCCAGGGGCCTAGATCTACAACCAGGTGCCTCACATGGGTTGCAGGGGTCAAAGCACATGAACCATCACCCACTGCCTTCCCGAATGCATTAGCAGGAAGCCTGGAAATGGAAGTGCCGGGACCTGAATCAGCACTTCAATATGGGACACGGACATCCTAAGAGGCAGCTTAACTTGCTGAGCCACAATGCCCACTGCAACACACCAGAATTTAGAATTAGGCTTCTAAAGCCTGGTTCAGAGTTTGATTTGATTTTTAAAAATTTTATTTATTTTCACTTTATTTGAAAGACAGAGAAAGAGAAAGAGCAATAGATCCTTCTATCTGCTAGTTCACTCCTCAACTGTCCCCAACTACGAGGGCTGGGCCAGGTCAAACCCAAAAGCCAGGAACTCAATCTGGATCTCCCACATAGGGGGCATGGATGCAGGTACTTCAGCCATAATCTGATACTTTCCAGCGTGTACATTATCAGAAAGCTTGCTTGGAAGCTGAAGGCGACTTGAATCAGGAACTCTGGCATGGGATGCAGGTATCCCAAGTAGCATATTAACTACTGCACCAAATGCCTGCCTCCTCTTCTGATTTTTAAGGAAACAAAACTGTTTTGTATTCCTACTAATATCAAGGTATAATTTAACTTTCATTTAAAATCTAGTCAAAAAAGATTGAGTGAGTTTTGTAAACCCTTCTTTGGAGGGAAAAGTATCACTTGTAATATACATAAAACATCAGCCCATAAAGGAAATCTTTTATCATGATTTTTATAATGTCCAAACAGGATTTTCACTATCTCTAGTACATTCTAATCACTATGCTCAGTAATCAGTACTTGACTAAAGAATGACAAATATGTCAAAATTATTTCTCCATAAACAATAAATTTCAAAAGAAGTGATGCTTACTGTTAAGATTTTAAAGAAAGCAATTATTTGTGTTATTATGTGATAGACTTAACATTCATCATACCTTATGGAAAAAGAGATTTCATTTTAAAATATCAATAGTTTGCGCCAAAGTTATAAAAAGATCTTTGGATAGTTAAGTAGGAGGCTGGAAGTTATTTTACAATTGACAAATCATAAAACTGCTTGTTCTTTTTAAGTATATAAAGAATACAGAATTAGATGTGCTTTATATTTCTGTGGTCAATTTTGCTTAGAGTCCAATTTAATTTTTCCTTTTATTAACTGAAATTACTAACATGCATAAAATAATCTAACTGTGCAATCTCAACAACTGGAGATCTGAATGATGGCAATGGAACAGCGTAACAAAACTATATCCCAGTTACTATCAATCTACTGAGCCTGAGGCAATTGACAACCCCATGAATTTATTTTGTTATTTGGTAAATGACTTACTGTGTAATTTTACTTTATGTTCCACAAATATTAATGTATTTTTTTTTATTTGACAGGTAGAGTTATAGACAGTGAGAGAGACAGACAGAGAGAAAGGTCTTCCTTCCATTGGTTCACTCCCCAAATGGCCACTATGGCCCACACTGCGCCAGCCCGAAGCCAGGAGCCAGGTGCTTCCTCCTGGTCTCCCATGTGGGTGCAGGCGCCCAAGCACTTGGGCCATCCTCCACTGCACTCCCGGGCCACAGCAGAGAGCTGGACTGGAAGAGGAGCAACCGGGACTAGAACCCGGCGCCCATATGGGATGCCGGCACCTCAGGCGGAGGATTAACCAAGTGAGCCATGGTGCCGGCTCCCTACAAATATTAATCAAATGCTCAAGGAACAATGACAAATTTTCTAAAGAGGTCACAAGCTGAGTTTCTCAGACATTTAATAGATTTAAGAATTGATGGAAGCCTTTGTTGAAAATGCAGCTTTAAAGGCCACCCTGGATTTTAATTCAGTGCAACTGAGATGGAGCCTAGGAATTTATAAATAATAAACTACCTAGGGACTCTGATGAAAGATAAAGAGGTTACTATGTTGTTAAGTTATCCTCACCCAATCATATGGCTTAAAAATTATTTGTATTAGCTAGTTTGGTGGATAATATAACCAAATTACTAGTTTTTATTATGTCACCGAAATTTCTTTAAAATTTTCATAATAAACCAGAGCCTATGTAATAAATATGTAACCTCTACACATAAAACTTCACTTTTTCTGGGTGCTAAATAATAGCCATTAAGTTAAAAAGTGAACTTTTTTCCTCAAAAAGAGTTAGCAAAGTCTTGCTGAATAACACTTAATTTCAAACATAACTACCTTAAACAAATATGTAGCTGTGTTATTTCCTGTATTTCTTAAACACCATGCAGAATCCTCCCACCCACCTAACTACTCCTGACAGCTTACCTCCAAAGCCTACCACTGCTGGCCAGGGTACACTCATTATTTTAATGTGGAGGCATTTTTAAACTTATAGATACCTTTATACCCATGCTAGGAAGAAAGCAACATGACCTCTTGTACAGAACTCCATACTGAGGAGGCACAAAATTGGAACTGAATTTTTAGTTTTGCCATGAACACACTATGGACCCCTGAATAGGTAACAATTTTCATACTCCATTTACTTCACTGTGACCAGTTTCTCTGAAACAACTACCTCACAAAGCACCCTGTATAGTATAGAAGACAATAACAAACTAGTTGACTATTGGGGCTTCCATTTTAAAGTTGGGATAAGATGACCTGGAACTTGGTATCACAAGACCCCAATTTCCTTATCACCAGTACGAGGATACTGAGTCACGGTATACCTCCATTGTAGGCTGGCTGAGTGTACAGGGAGTTTACTGACAAGTGCTCTGGGATGACTTCCTGTGCGGAAGTGGGACCCAGCTTTTACAACCTCTCCTGATCTGGTTAAGGCAGCTTCTTCAGCTGAGATACAGGTAATCTCCAGAGAGAGACCCAGCTCTGAGAGTTCAGTCACCAATACTCTTGGCAACTATGGGATGAGTGATCAGTCCTTAAATGTGGGAGGTGGACGCCATAAGAGGGTTCATTTCTACCAGGGCCCCTGCCAGCTCTATATTCTCTTTAGCTTTCAGGTATAATCAAACCTACATGACCATTAAAAGCACTAATAAAAGTATACCTGCTGTAAGATTTCATTTATATCAAGTTCAAGAATAGAAAGAACTAGGGACTGGCACTGTGGCGCAGCAGGTTAATGCCCTATCCCAAAGCGCCAGAATCCCACATGGGAGCGACCCGGCTGCTCCATGTCTGATCCAACTCTCTGCTATGGCCTGGGAAAACAGTAGAAGATGGTTGGGCCCTGCACCCACTTGGGAGACCAGGAAGAAGCTCCTGGCTCCTGGCTTCGCATCAGCGCAGCTCTGGTTGTTGTGGCCAATTGGGTAGTGAACCATCGGATAGAAGACCTCTCTCTCTGCCTCTCCTCTCTCCGTGTAACTCTGACTTTCAAATAAGTAAATAAATCTTAAAAAAAAAAAAAAAAGAAAAAATAGATAGAACTACTCTGAGTTGAAAAAGGTTAGAAGAGCAGTTACCTTTGAGGAGCAGACTGGAAAGGAGCAAGAGACAACATTCCAAGGTGCTGATGTCTGCTTCTTGACCTATTTATAAAAATTCACTATGTGTTTGCGTATAAAAAATCTCTATGTGGTTTTCCAAAAGATTTACAAGGAGATTCTACAAAATGATATGTTAAGATAAATCTATGGCATTGCAATGTGTAAATTGAAAATGTCTTTTAAGAAGTGTATATTTTGTTACTTTGATACTTTGACAACTTTCTTGTAATTCTGATAAACAACTGTAACTGTTGATTTTAACTGCAATTCAGATTTTAAGTATCCTTAAGACCATTCTAATATAAAAGACAAGACACTTGGATAGCAAGTGGGTTTAAATAATCTAAAGATATAAAATAGTGACCAATGGCCAAAAACTTGCAAAGATACCATCTAACATCATAATTATGGTGACGATTTAGGTAAATCATGACTCATGTACAACATATTTATAAAGACTAAGTTTAGTGCTGCCACCTAGCAGACAAAGCTGATTATGACCAATTTTAGCTCTGAAAAGTTATGTGTACCTTGTGGAAAACACAAACACCAAATTATCTTTTCTGACAACAAAATAAAACTTACAAGTTTTAAAAACACCAAAAAATCAAATACTTAGGAAAAAGCATAACACTACCTCTTGTCTGTGCCACTTTCTCTGAACTGGTTTAAGTATAAAGTGCTATCATTTAACTGCACTTGAACATTCTCACCTAAGTCTTCCAGCCTAACCTAAAATAAAGAATTATATGGCCACTGGGCAAACTTCAATAGCTCAAGAGACCCTGACAACCATCTTGTTACTCACTGGCCCACACATACTGGCACACAATAAAACAGTCCCTTACCCACAGAGGGAACACAATATATCACAAAGAAATAAGACTCATAGAATCATATCTAACAGAGACACATGGAAATGAAGAGACCAAGGTTACATGTACACTTTGATGCAGACTGGTTATAAAATCTGGAGCAAAAGTAATGTAGTGTAGTTGGTACTGTGCAACTGAGTGTGCCAGCCAATGAACTCAGGGGTTCACAGACATTATAGGCACTCACAATTAGTCAGAAGAGAAAAGCTCCAAGATCCAATGTGCTCCTAACTAGCTAGGATCTAGATCGAGTCTGTTCACATGTCTGGAGTACAATCTCATTATTGGTATTTCTGTATTGACTAGAGTGCTAACAGCGATATGCTTCTCGAGTTTCACAGTGAAATAGGTGTACCTACTGTCAGCCACTCCCCTCAGATTCACAATGCATATTAGGACAGCAGAGGCTCTGTGAAGTTCTACAGGTAAATATGTTTAATTTTTTAAACACATGTTTTCCAAGTCAATGGTACATTAACATTCCTCCAATAAAGATTAACACTGAAAAATGCCATTGCTGTTTCCACAGCACTAAATAAAGAACTGCCATGACACAGCTAAGTTTATTTCTGGGTCTACGGATATACTCCAAAGAACTGAAAGCTAGGTTTCAGAGATTTGTACATTCACCAACAATAGCTGAAGATGGAAGCAACCCACTGTCCATCAACAGATAAACAAAATGTGGTACAGATACACAATGAAACAGTATTCAGGGGGCCGGTGCTGTGACGTAGCAGGTAAAGCCATTGCCTGCAGTGCCGGTACCCCATATTGGCACAGGTTTGAGGCCTGGCTACTCTACTTTGGATCCAGTTCTCTGCTATGCCCTGGGAAAACAGTAGAAGATGGCCAAGACCTTGGGCCTCTGCACCAGTGTAGGAGACCCGGAAGAAGTTCCAGGCTCCTGGCTTCGGTTCAGTGTAGCTCCAGCCATTATAAACAATTGGGGAGTGAATCAGCAGATGGAAGACCTCTCATTCTCTCTCTCTGCCTCTCCTCTCTCTGTGTAACTCTGACTTTCAAATAAATAAATAAATCTTTGAAAAAAAAAAAAAAACAGTATTCAGCCTTAGGGAGGAAATCGTGACATATCATACTAAGTTAAACAAGCCAGATGTAAAACAACAAATATTACATGACCCCACTTACATGAGCTATCCACAGCAGTAACACTCATAGACACAGAAAGTAGAAAACTGATTATTAGGAGATGGGGGAGAAAAGAATGGGGAGTTATTATTTATTGGGTTTCAGCTTGGGATGATGAAAAAGTTCTGGAGACGTGGACAGTGGTGAAAGATGCACAAAAATGTGAATGCCATTGAACTGTACACTTAAAAATGGTTAAAATGGTAAATTTCATGTTATGTATATTTTATTATAATTTTAAAAATGCATACTTTGCCAATACTGTGTCAGTATCCTGTGATGATGCAATCACTGAAAAAGTTAACATAAACTACCTTACCTCAGCAACACAACAAATTGACCCCAACGCTTCGCCACGAAAACCGTAAGTTGTCAAACGTTCAAGATCCTCATGACTGTTTATTTTTGAGGTATAGTACTTCACTGCCATTACCGGGGCATCAACAGCCTTGACACCTTCACCATTGTCTCGCACCTCAATTTTATCAAATCCATAGTTTTCCTATAAAAAGTTAAAAAGCACTTTCAGCATAAAAAAACTAATCAGTAACCACATTTAGAAAACAGAAGGAACTGCAAGTGAAACAATTTGTCATTTACCTTTTATGAACATATAACATTATGGAAAGAAGAGTTTAAGTTCTTTGGCTGTACTAATGCCTCTTAGAGCACAATGAACAAATCCCTTGTTTTCTTCAGACCCATGCTGAAGTCAGTCTGAGCTTTATGGTTTCTTTAATTATTTCACTATACTGGCTATTTATGATAACTTATGCTTAAATTTGACTTGAAATATTCTTCTGAATTACATACACCTTTTGTATATATAAATATAACCCCCTAGGGGCTGGCCCTGTGGTGTAGCGGATAAAGCCACTTGCCTGCAGTGCTGGCATCCCATATGGGCGCCGGTTCGAGTCCCGGCTGCTCCACTTCCAATCCAGTTCTCTGCTATGGCCTGGGAAAGCAGTAGAAGATGGCCCAATTTTATTTATTCAAAAGGCAGAGTTACAAAGAGGCAGAAGCACAGAGAGAGACAAAGGTCTTCTGTCCACTGTTCACTCCCCAAATGGCTACAACAGCCGAAGCTGGGCCAGTCCGAAGGCAGGAGCCAGGAGTTTCTTAAAGGTC
The DNA here is from genome assembly GCF_964237555.1 of Oryctolagus cuniculus. Classification (NCBI taxonomy): domain Eukaryota; kingdom Metazoa; phylum Chordata; class Mammalia; order Lagomorpha; family Leporidae; genus Oryctolagus; species Oryctolagus cuniculus. Next base: position 50,560,678 of record NC_091434.1, read on the forward strand.
TCCCATGCAGGTGCAGGAGCCCAAGACCTTGGGCTATCTTTGACTGCTATCCCAGGCCGTAGCAGAGAGCAGCTGGGACTCGAACCAGTGCTCCTATGGGATGCTGGCACTGCACGAATCAGCTTTACCTGCTACATCACAGTGCTGGCTCCTTTGGTCCCTGTATTTAAAAACAGTGTTACAAAGCCTGTAGAAGTCCTTCTATAAAAGTAAATTCAATATTTAAATCTGGCTATGAATTTATTCAGCATTTATCAGTATCTACTTTGTAGATATTTTTAAAGATTTACTTGAAAGGCAGATTTACAGAGAGAGAGAGAGAAAGCTCTTCATCTACTTCGTTTGGGTTCACTCCCCAAAGGGCTGCAACAGCCAGGGCTGGGCCAAGCCAAAGCTTCAACTGGGTCTTGTGTGTGAGTCGCAGGGGCCCAGCTACTTGGGCCATCCTCTGCTGCTTTCCTAGGCACATGAACAGGAAACTGGATGGAAAGCAGAGCACTTACAACACAAACTGCTGCCTATATGTGATGCTGGCATCACAGATGGTGGCTTGACTTTGTAGAACTTTTATATAAACCACATTAAATGTGCTCCTCTACGTAGTAAGACCTATTATACTTTTGTACAATAATAGCAGTCCTGAGGAAATGTGTTTTCATAACTAGTTAATTAAACATTTAAACAGACCTTTACTTTTTACTTAGATGCCTGGAGTCAATTATATTTTAAGATCTGCATTTTGGTAGTTAATGATATCTCCATAAAATAAAACAAACAAAATATTTATTCCCAAAATACCAATTTAATTTTAAATTGAGAGAAATATGAGAAATTAAATCTTTGATTTCTCCCTCTAATGCTTTGTATATCTGATTTATCTAAAACACTCCTGATACATGCAGTATTATGTAACTTAAAATTATTAAAAAAGGTATACTATTTTAAAAATCAGAATTAGTAATACTATAGAAAGATTTTTCCCTTTTTTTTTTCAAGATTTATTTATTTGAAAGTGAGGTTTACAGAGAAAGGAGAGAGATCTTCCATCTGCTGGTTCATTCCCCAAGTTGCCTAAGTGCCCAGGGCTGTGCCAGGTCGAAGCCAGGAGCCAGAAGCTTCATTTGGTCTCCCATGTAGGTGCAGGGGCCCAAACACTTGGGTCATCTTCCACTGCTTTCCCAGGCACATTAGCACAGAGCTGGATTGGAAATAGAGCAGCCCAGACTCCAACTGCTACCCAAATGGGAGGCCAGCACTGCAGATGGCAGCCTAATCTGCTGTGCCACAGCACTGGCACAGTTTAGCTTAATGTTCAAGAGGCTGCTTGAGACACCTGGGTTCCAGTTTCTTGCTAATGCACACCCTGGGAGGCAGCAGTGATGGCTCAAGTCACTGTATTCCTGTCATCTACCTGGGACACCTAGATGCAGTTCCCAGCTCCCTCTTTTGGTTGCTGTGGGCATTTGGGGAGTGAACTAGTGGATAGGAACTCGATTTTGTCTTTCTTCCAAATAAATAAACAAATATTTTAAATGGGAGTGGGGCTAGCATTTGGCCCAGTAGTTAAGATGCCCATATCCCATATCAGAGTGCTTAGGCTTGATTCTCAGCTCTGGCTCCTGACTCCACCTTCCCTCCAATGCAGGCCCTGGAAGACAGCAGGTGATAGCTCAAGTAGTTTGGTCTGGGCTACTGTGAGACCCGGATTTTGCTCCTGCCTCTTAGTTCCAACCCTAGCCCAGCCCTGGTCATTATGAGCACTTGGGAAGTGAAACAGATGATGGGGGCTCGCTCTCACTGATTCGAAAAAAAAAAAAAAAAAAATACTGGGACCAATGCTGCAGCGCCAGTGGGTTAGGCTGCCACATACGATGGCACATGGGCTCCAGTTTGATCCCGGCTGCTCTACTTCCAATCGAGCTCCCTGCTAACGTGCCTGGGAAAGCAGCAGAAGACAACCCAAGTTCTAGGGTCCCTGCATCCACATGGGAGACCCAGACAAATTCCTGGCTCCTGGCTTCAGCCTCACCCAGCGTGGGCATTGTGGCCATTGGGGGTGTGAACCAGCAGTTGGAACATCTGTCTTTCAAATAAATAAATCTTTGAAAACAAAACCAATATTTTTATTTTAAAGACATTTAAGAAAAAGATACTATCCAAGACTCTTATGTGTTATGTGTCAGATATAACTCAATAATATTTATTATCAGTTGTACTCTAATCAGACTGAATCATGGGCTATGCCTAATAAAAAAACTCTGACTCTGAATTTCAATTAAAATAAAGAAATATTTATAGAAACATCACAAAGAATGCTATCATATTAATTCAATGATTTTATAAGCAGCATTTAAATTTTAAAATGCAAAATTTATCAAGCAACAAGTGAAACGTTTTAAAATAAGATTAGATGAAAACAAATAAAGAACAAAAGAGTATAAGACAAACAAACACGAATAACCAAGGATAGACAGTAAAAAAATACAGATATTGGGAAGCAGGCATTTAGATTAGCCCCAACAGTTAAGAAATCCATGTCCCAAATCTGAGTGACTGGGCTGATTATCCAGCTCTAGCTCTTGCCAATGCAAACTCTGAGAGGCAGCAGCGATGGCTCAAGTGACTGGGTTGCTGCCACTCTCATGGGAGACCTGGACTGTGTCTGGCTCCTGGCTCCAAAGACTGATGTCACAGATGGTGGCTCTCTTACTTGCTTGTTTTCTCTTTCTCTCTCTCTCTCTCTCTGAGTCTATCTCTCTGCCTCTCATACAGACAATAAATTGATGTTTTAGGTGATAAAGTCCTAAAGAACATGCTTTCCAATTTACTTTAGAATGCTACAATGTTGATTTAAATTAATATTTATTTTTAAGAATTTACGCTCAAGACAAAGGATCCAATATGCTAAAAATAAGAACGCAAAGGCAATATTTTAAGGAGAAAACAATTGCCCAGCCCTTTTTTGCTTTAAAGGTATTTAGCTTCTCAAGGCAACTCACCAATTTAACATCTATGCTTGTGGCACCCGCATCCAATGAGTTTTCAATGAGCTCTTTTACAACACTGACCACTGAAGTGATTATCTGAGAACTTGAAAGGAGGCGAACTGTTGCTGCAGGCAACTGTTTCATTGTGGCTTTTAGCTGAGGAGCTGGAAGACAAAAATACAAGTTGCAGAAATAAGAATTTTTAAACATTCCCGACTAGCAGAATTGATACAATAATAATGCTATTACAATATTAATGGCCCACATTTATAGAGCCTCACTGTTTGTCTAGCTATATAAGCATACACAATATTATTTACTTCTTACAAACCCCCTAAGAAATAGGTGCCATTATCATCTCCACTTTCTAAGATTTCTGCTGCACAGAAAAGCTATCAAAACTTGTTCAAGGTCATCCAATTGTGATGCAGAGCTAAGATTTAAAAACAGGCAAGTCATTCCATGCTTCTTCTACTGATATATAATGTAACCACCTGTTAGGCATAAAAATGACCCAAGTGGGTTTTTAAAAAATTAATGATAATAGGCAGAATACTGCTTTTCTCCTCTCTTGGGGTTTTTGTGTGGGTATAATTGCTATCTACAATTCTGACTTTTCTCCTATCAATCCTTTATTTCCAACAGCCTGCTGAAATCACTAGCTCAAACTCAAAAGTATATTAACCAGCTGCCCCCCCAGTCCCAGAATATTTCTATTGGAGTAATACATTCATCTTGATCTGATAAAAATCAGTCCCTAAGATCCATCAATTCTTTTGTTGTTATCTCTCACATTTAATTCCTCCTTTTAACTCTCTATTAATAGATCAAGCTCCCAAAATTATAAAATATAATTTCCTAATTACCTTCCATGACCCCTGATAACCCAATCTATACTACCCATTAATTAAAATTATCAAAATTACAACAATTAACTACCACTTATTGAAAATCTAATATGCTAGACACTATAATGGGATTGCATTTCAGCCTCCAAACTATGAAAAGCAGGTAGTATGTATCATTATTACAACCATTTGAAAAGTCAGAAAAAAACAGAGTGCTTTGCACAGTGGTTAAGATGCCCATGAGATACCCACATCCCCTATCAGAGTGCCAGCTCTACCGAGTTCCCGCTTCCTGCTAATGTGTACCCTGGGAGGGAGGCAGCAGGTGATGGCTCGGATGGTATTTCCCTGCCACGGACATGGCAGACCCAGACTGAGTTCCCAGTTCCTGCACATATCGGGAGTGACCCGGTAAATGGGAGATTTCTCTCTGATTCTCTCATTCTCAAATAAAATATATAAATTTTAAGAATTAAAAAAAGGTTAAAAATCCAAATCCAACTGAATGATTAAGTTACTGTGCCCAGGTAGTTAACTTAGTTAACTTCTTCATAAGCATTTTACCTCAAATGTAGTTCCTTATACTTCTATGCCAAGTCTTAGTCCTTTTTTTTTTTTAAAGAGAAGAACCGAAAAACTTGCATCATTGCAAAGCATCCTTTTTTTTTTTTTTTTTTTTTTTTTGACAGGTAGAGTCATAGACAGTGAGAGAGAGAGAAAGGTCTTCCTTCCATTGGTTCACTCCCCAAATGGCCGCTACGGCCAGCACTGCGCCAATCTGAAGCCAGGAGCCAGGTGCTTCCTCCTGGTCTCCCATGTGGGTGCAGGGGCCCAAGCACTTGGCCCACTCTCCACTGCCTTCCCGGGCCACGGGACACAGCAGAGAGCTGGGCTGGAAGAAGAGCAACCAGCACTAGAACCCAGCGCCCATATGGGATGCTGGCGCCACAGGCAGAGGATTAACCAAGTGAGCCACGGTACCGGCCCTAGTCCTAGTCCTAATGCATAACTGAACCTCACTGAAGACACATAAACATTGGAATTATAGGGACAAGCATGTTCCAACAGATTTCTTAAAAACAAACATTTAGTTGAGAAATTACACTATGGCAATAATTGAAGAATAAGAGCAACCATGCTACGATGAGTGTAACATATGATCTGTCTGGCTGGTAGTGTCCTGGCAATGCTATCTCTTTGGGATGTGGATAACACAGTCGTGTGCCTTAGCAACAGTTTATGTGAACATCATTAGTCATCCATATGCTTTGATGAATTATGATGTATTTTTCTACCACTCAGCCCCTTTGCAGCGAGGATATCCAGATGCAAGAATCACTGTTAATCTGAACTATTCAGATACCAGACGTGTCAGATAACTATCATTTTCATTACCCTGCCTAAAGCATCAGTTATAATCACGTAATTCCCCAAGGCCAATAAGATAAAGCTCAAATCTCTGTGGGGCATCAGAGGTCCTCCACGTGCCAATCCAACCGTACCAACCTTAGGTCCAAAAATTGTAGCCCAATAATTATTTTTTCCTACTAAACCCTTTGTTCAAATAAAAAAAAAAAAACAAATCATACAGAAATTCCACATGTAAAAAGCTTTGCATGTGTCTTAAGTGCCTAATTCCAGAAAACAAACTGTACCTTAGTAACTTAATTCCTGTAGAGCAGGGGTAGGGAATGTCTGGCCCAAAGGCTGTATACAGTGCCCTAGAAATCATCTGGTCTGGGCCTGCCAAGTTAACCGCAGAAGGAATTCCAAATTCAATAAATTTATAGCAGGTTAATTTTTAAGCTGATAATTTTTCTACCCTATAAAAGTTGTTATAAACGTTCAAATAGCCCTTGGCATAAAAAAGGTTCCCCACTCCTACTCTAGAGAGTCAATATCCTTATGGACAAAAAAATGGGGGAAAAGGGTTGCCGGCCCTTTAGCATAGTCTAAGCCTCTGCCTGTGGCACCGGAATCCCATATGGGTATCAGTTCAAGTCTTGGCTGCTTCATTTTTGATCCAGCTCTCTGCTAATGTGCCTGGGAAAGCAGTAGAAGCTGGCCCAAGTCCTTGGGCCCTGCACCTATGTGGGAGACCCAGAAGAAGCTCCTGGCTCCTGATCAGCCCAGCTCTAGCTGCTGTGGCCATTTGGAGAGTGAACGAGCAGATGGAAGAGCTTTCTCTCCATCTCTCCCTCGTCCTGTCTATAACTCTACCTCTCAAATAAATAAATAAAATCTTAAAAAAAATTGAGGGGAGAGCCAGAACTGTGGCAAAGTAGGTTAATACTCCACTTGCAGCGCTGGCATCCCATATGGGTGCCAGTTCTAGTCCTGGCTGCTCCTCTTCTGATCTAGCTCTCTGCTATGGCCTGGGAAAGCAGAAGATGGCCCAAGCACTTGGGCCCCTGCATACATGTGCGAGATCCAGAAGAAGCTCCTGGCTCCTGGCTTCAGATCAGCTCAGCTCCACCCATTGCATTCATTTGGGGAGTGAACCAGTGGATGGAAAACCTTTCTCTGTCTCTCTCCCTCTCACTGTCTGTGACTCTGCCTCTCAAATAAATAAATAAAATCTTAAAAAAAAAAAAAAAAGGAGACCCCAGGTACTTCCTTAATATACCATGATTTGTTACAAGCACAAACTCTGCAGTCTTGTTCCAAACAAAATAGTGATGCTAAGGCCAGCGTTGTGGCACAACAGGTTAGGTCACTGCCTGTGATATTAGCATCCATATGAGTGCCAGTTTTGAGTGCGAACTGCTCTACTTGCAATCCAGATCCCTGCTAATGTGCCTGAGAAAGCAGCAGCAGATGATCCAAGTACTTAGGCTCCTGCCACCCATGTGGGAAATCAAGAAAGATTTATTTATTTATTTGAAAGGCAGAGTTACAGAGAGGCAGAGGCAGAGAGAGAGAATGAAGTCTTCCACCTGCTGGTTAACTCCCTAAAAGGCCGCAACAGCCAGAGCTGGGATGATAGGAAGCCAGAAGCCAGGAGCTCTTTCTGGGTCTCCCACGCTGGTGCAAGGGCCCAAGTACTTGGGCCATCTTCCACAGCTTTGCCAGGCCACAGCACAGAGCTGGATCTGAAGTGGAGCAGCCAGGACTCGAATTGGGACCCACATGAGATGACTGCACTGCAGATGGCGGCTTTACTCACTATGTCACAGGGCCAGCACGGAGTTCCTGACTCTCAGCTTCAGCTTGGCCCAGCCCCGACCACTGCAGCCATATGTGCAGTGAATCAGTGGCTGGAAGATCTCTCTTTCCCTCCCTCCCTCTCTCTCCCTGATTCTGCCTTTCAAATAAATAGAAAATATCCATAAAATAAAAACAAAAGTAATGCCCAGAACAAATGACTATTTATGATTCTTTCTCAGAGCACACAAAAAGAGCCATGTAAAACAAGAGTCAGCAACTAAGCAGGAAATGGAGTACTGGCATTGTAATCATTACACAGGATTTTAAGGGATGCAATTCTGGGAAAAGGCGAACGTACTGGGTTCACAGAGTGTTAAATAGTCACAATTAATAAATAAAACTGTATTTTGCTCACAGAGGCAAAGCTGATCAGCACAGTAGAAAGAACACAATCTATAGGTCTTGGGGGGGTTCTTTATTACATGAGAACTCAAAAAAATCACTAGATCCTTCTGTAAAAATAATTATCTGTAAAAAATGGAGATTATGCCTCACTAGTTTATTCTGCGAATCAAGTAACAAAGTATATATAAATGTTGTTCAATAAATGATAAAGGGTGTGATTTAAAAAGTTCGTGATGGGGTGGGCGTTGTAGGGCAGCAGGTTAAGCTGCTGCTCGTAACACCAGCATCCCACACTGAACTGCCAGTTCAAGTTCTGGCTATTCCACTTCTACTCCAACTCCCCACTAATGCATCTGGGAGATATCCGATGATGGCCCAGGTCCTTGAGTTCCTGTCACTCAAGTGGGACATGCAGATGGAGCTCCAGGCTCCTGGCTTCAGCCTGGCCCAGCCTCAGCTACTGAGAGCATTTGGGGAGCAAATCAGTGGACGGAAATATGTGACCCTTTCTCTCTGCTTTACCAATATATAAATACATTTTAAAAAATAGCTTGTGGCAAATGGAGTTAGAAGTTTACTTTGACCTAAAAATATTTGATTTTTTTTTCAAAATAGGCATTTTCTATAAACTTTTTGAAGACTCTGTATATTACCAGAGCTTATTATATAAAGGAATGCTGGGGACTCTTAATGCTAGCAATTACCTTTTGATTAATCTATCAATTTGCTTTGGCACTGGGTACTCAGTTTTAAGGAGAGCAGCTGTGAACAACTCCATCTCAAGGGATTTTTGGATCACTCTGAAGGGCTGGGAGAATTCTCAATCAGTAAGGGCCATGGTGGACAGGCTGCCCCACTGTCAGAACATTCACACATGTAGGTGTTGTCACAGGTAGAAGGCACTTATTACATTCTTCCCAAGACTCAGACTGGCCTCAGTTCCAAGCCCACAGATCTGCACTGTCCAACATGGCAGCTATTAGCCACATGTAGCTATTAGGCACTTGAAATGTGGCTCATCCAAACAGAGAAGTGTCAGTAAACATTAGATTTTAAACTCGGCATTAGCAAAATAAAAAATCTAATTAAACTTCTGCATTGATTATCGGGTAAAATAGCATTTGATATTTTGGACATATTAGGCTATATACAATACTGACTGGAGCTGGCACTGTGGTGTAGTGGGCTAAGCCACTGCTGCGTCATGGGCATCACACATGGGCAGCAGTTCAATTCTCAGCTACTCTGCTTCCTTGTTCAGCTCCCTGATAATGTGCTAGGAAAGCAGAAGAGGATGCTCCAAGTGCTTGGGCCCATGTACTCACATGGGAGACCCAGAAGCAACTCCTGGCTCCTGGCTTTGGCCTGGCCCAGCTCCAGCCATTGTGGTCATTGGGGAGTGAACCAGTGGATGGACGATCTTTCTGTCTCTCCTTCTCTCTCTGTAACTCTGCCTTTCAAATAAAATACATTTTTTTAAAACTTTTATCCTAAAAAAATTAAATATTAACTTTTTTTTGACAGGCAGAGTTAGACAGTGAGAGAGAGACAGAGAGAAAGGTCTCCCTTTTCCATTGGTTCACCCCTCAAGTGGCCGCTACAACTGGTGAGCTGCGCTGATCCGAAGCCAGGAGCCAGGTGCTTCCTCCTGGTCTCCCATGTGGGTGCATGGCCCAAGCACTTGGGCCATCCTCCACTGCCTTCCTGGGCCACAGCAGAGAGCTAGACTGGAAGAGGAGCAACCGGAACAGAATCAGGCGCCTCAACCAGGACTAGAACCTGGGGTGCCGGCGCCGCAGGCGGAGGATTAGCCAAGTGAGCTGCAGTGCTGGCAGAATATTAACTTTTTCAATGTGACTACTAGAAAATCTGAAATGGCACATGTAGGTTTGACTATACTTCTGTTGCAGAGTGCTGGACATAGAATCGGTTATAAGCACAGGCTCTAAAATCACACTACTTTGGTTTTATCCTAGCTTTTACACTATTAGCTATCTAACACTGAGGAAATTAAACTCTAAAACTCAATCATTTAATCTATAAAATGGGGACAAAAATGGTCTCCTATTACTGTGGTGAGAAGTAAATAAAGTAATGCATATACAGAATGCATTACTATGCTTAGCACAAAATGCTAAAAGAGTCAAGGTACTTTGATAAAATTGAGTTCCTCCAAACTCCCATGTGAATAATCCCACAATTTCCGGCCCCTGCCTCTAGGAGGGCTAATCTCTCCACCATGGGTTCCACAGGTCTTCTACCTTAGTTTAAAATCCCAAGGATCTAAGAAAAACACTGATCAACAAAGCTTTGGGGTACATACCTATCCTTACCTCAACCTTTAATCTGGTACAATCGTTTTAATATCATCTTTGTCTCATTCTCTACAATACCTCTTCCAAAATCTTTTTGCCCTTACATCCCTAATTTCATTCCAGTCTTCCTCATCCTTTTAGTTTCCTGAGGTCATGGCCATTCACAGCATGAACTCTATCATACCTGACCTATCCATCTTACTGTGTCGTCTGGTTCTTAAAAAAATGTCTGCATCTCTACCCATACTCTTCCTCCTTCAGTGTCAGGCCACGGTCTCTTCCCCCCTAACTGCTATGGCCTGAATGTTTGTGTCCCCAAAATTCCTATGTTGAAATCCTAACCCCTAAGGTGATAGTATCAGAAGTAGGGCTTTGGGGGAGGTGATTAGGGCACGAAAGTAAAGCCCTCATGATCGGGATTAGTGCGCTTAAGAGGTCCCAAAGGACTGTCGTGTCCCCTTCCACCACATGAGGGCACAGCAAGCAGGTACCATGTAGAAGCCAGAAAGCAGGCCCTCACCAGACACCGAATCTGCCGTGATCTTGAAGTGGGAGGAACCCATTTCCTTTGTTTATAATACATGATATTTTGTTATAGCAGCCTAAGCAGTCCAAGGTACTAACACTTTTGCTTGTGTTCGTTTACCTACTCTCCCCACAGGCATCTTGGCCTTGAAAGCAAAAACAAAAAATTCATCCTCAGTCATTTTTACCTCAGCAATTATCTTTAAGTAACCTATATTTAGGGTCTTCAACTCCCTATTGCCAAGTCATTTCCGAAACGTTCATAAAATGACTTACACCACAATCACTGTTGGGATTCTGATCTCTTCAAGCTCACCAATGATCTCTTTGGTCACTAATTCCTTTCTCAAGATCCACGCTCCTTGACCTCTGAACCAAGTGTCACTGATGATACTACTTCATTTCCAAGGATCTTGTCCACACTGCTTTGACTTCTGTGTTTTCTTCACTCTCTTCACAGAAATGTGAGCATTCCCCAGACCCTCTTCCTTCTTCTTAGGTATCTTAAAACCTGAGTCTAAATTCACACATCCTCAACACTGATCTCTCTCTTCCCAAGTTAAGACAGGTATTTCTAACAGTGTCACTGCCACCTCAAACAGAACTTACCTTCCTGCCTTCCCCTCTAGCCTTCCACTTATCCTCCCTATTCCTCAAAGTCTTCAATCGTCCTTTGTCAGCAATCCTTCCTTATTTGCACACCCACTTGCTCCTAATGCAATCCTCCTTATCAGTCTGGACCCAGTTCCATATCATCTGCGACACAATCCTTTCTGATTACCCAACTAGGCCTGACCTTCTCCCCAACCCCCACACATTCCCAAAGTGCTTGACTGCATAACTTGTGGGATGCTGATCACACCTCTGAAGTGAACTGTACCACTTTTGAGTGCAGGGAATTATACAGTATGTATGGTTGGATGCCACACAAAACAATCACCATAATTTACTCATTGCAAACAATTCCTGAATATTAAGGAAGGACCACTAAAAACAATTTTATCAGCACCTTTCTTGCATCAATGTAGGCATGAGAAAGAATGCCTCAGTAAATCGCCATTGCCTTAATTCATCCCATTATACACTTAATTTTAACTGGCTCCATATCATCCCCTAGCACAGCTCTATCTCCTAACATCATTTTTGTCTGGACTCTGGAACCTTATTTCCTCCAGGGCCTTATTTACCTACCCTCAATATATCATTATTGTGATGAGCTTGAGGTAATTTAGACTTAACATGTCCCAAAATGATCTCAGACGCTTTCTCTTATTAACTATCTTTCTTAACCATATTTCTGATTTGACAACAGCTAACATAGGACTTCACATACATTATCCCTTTTGACCCTCATAACGTTAGCATGTATACTAACTTCTCTAACACAAATGGGATTTAAAGGCTTGAAAACTCACTCAAGATTACACAATTATTAAATAGCAGATGGACATCTTGGCATGTCTGACTCCAAAGGCTGTGCCCTGGAACACTTTTCCACCAGACAGGCAGACCAAATTAGAAACCTCAAGTTTACCCTCGAAATTTTTGCTGGTACCCAGTCTATGTAGCTAAATATGTAAATTTTTCTCAAATTTGTCTCCTTTGTACCACCTCTATTAAGACACTCAACACTTCCCTTGAACTATTGCAATAATCACCTAATTGATATTTTGACTCAAATGCAACTACATACAGGGCAGTGTTCTTCCTGTAACTGAAGTTTCATCATGCTGCTATTCCACAATATTTTAAGGTTTCCAAATGCTATTTAGGATAAATCCAACCATCTTAACTGAATCTCTGCCTACCTTTCTAATCTCATCCTATCATCTTCCAAAGGCACCCTGTCAGTCATACTACACACTTCTCTCTCTCACTGTGACGGCATTCACTCATTCCTTGGCTCACACAGTTCCCTCTAGGATGACTTCTGACCACCTTCCACAGCTGGTTCAAGTGTCATCTCCTCAGGGAAGCCTTTCTTCTCTGCTCCCACCTCTCCCTTCCATAGCCCCCATAGATGGCATTCCTTTCTGTCCCCCACTAAACCTTTTCCTTATTTTGAATCCAAAACTCACCATGGGTTACTCTATTTGTCTATTCCTTCCCCTTGGCTCAGAAACATCTGAAGACTGGGATTTTATATTAACCACATATCCCTAACATAATCCTGGAATACAGCATTCTTCTGAGCGTGTCCCCAATGATCTCTTTTGAATAGTGGAAAGGTTAATGTCATGCTTACAAATGCCAGCACAGAATGTCTGAAAATGCCAGGATCATCAGCCTTCCACATTTGCCAAGAGGAAAATGGAACACTCCTGCAAGGATCCTGATGACCAGGAAAGTCAGGTAAAGACAAGAGTACCTAAAAGAGAAACAGCCATCAGAGAGCTCACAAGTTGTGGGGAGATCACAGACAAACTTAAATGAGCAGAATAAATATAATCCAATTATTTTCATAGAACATAGAAGACATCTAGATGTATCAATTTATTAATGTTTTTGCGTTACTTCAGCAATAAAAATCACAAATTTTTTTTGTAACGTCAAAGTAAAGAAAATCTGATTTTATGATTTCAAAAACTCTATAGTCAAGCCTTTTCTGTTCTCAATATAAATTTTTGGCATGCTCGGGATGTAACACAGGGTGCTTATCTTCAATGTACGGGAAAAACCTAGATTGACATCAGTAAAAATCGTGATTGACGGAAAAGTTTGCAAGTGCCCCTTAAAAATGATGCCACAATATATAATACCATAAAGCCCCACACTCACTCTCAAGATTAACATTTCTGCCTGGAAAACAACTTTGCAGTTCCGTACCCAGAAGGGTCTGCGACAAAGGCCACAGAACACTAACCAGCTCAGACCTGTTCAGCGAATGCTACCCACGAGTGCGCGCCCGCGAGCCTGGTTTCACCTTCCCGCCCCCGGCAGGCGCCCACCGTAGGCGGCGGCGCTAGTGCTAGCACTCGGACTGGGACGCGTTGTGGGGAGAGGCCCTCAAGACTACGGGAATGTAAGAATGCACGCCCGTTATCCACACGACAGTACCTTCCTGCTCGCCCGAGGCAGGAAATCACCGTCCACTAGCAGAGAGCCGGCGGCGTCCCACCTGGAGCCCAGGCCCGGCCACGCGGGAAACAGCCCCCTTCGCTCCCAGCGCGCTTGCGTGCGGAGGGGCGGGGCGGGCACCCGGCGCGCGGCACTTGGTCCCGCCCTGCCAGGGTTAACGTGGGATTGGCGCTGCTCGTAGCCAATCGCCTGGCAGCAAGGTCAGCCCTGAAGGCTTCCGCAAGCTGCGCAGCGCCAGAGCCGGTCACTGGCTTTCGGAGAGTGAGGCTACGCTGCCTTCGGCACCAGGCTGGTCTTTGCGCCGTGCCGGCCGCCAGCAGTAGGCGGCGGGTAAGTGGCACGGTCGCGGCTGGGACGGGGCTGCGGCCTTTGTTGGTGGACAGCTGCCGGCGGACAACGGTGTGCCTCAGGCAAAGCGCTGGCTGCGGCTGCGTCCATGGTGCTGTGTCTGGCCGTGCGGGCCAGGTAACCCCCGAGGCTCGCCCCCGGGTTCCGGTCACGGTGCCACGAACCTGATGGGCTGTGCGGCCGCGAGGGCGAAGGGGCGGTGGGGGAGGCGCTGCGGCAGCGGCAGCCGCCGCTTTTGCGGAGTTTCCCCTGACCGGGAGGCAGTCTGGGGCTGCCCGGCCGCGGGGGACTCCCCTAGAGGGGGCCGCTGCGGTCGCGACTTCAAAGGCGCCGGCGAGGCCCAGCGAGAGCCTCCGGTCTGCCTGTAGAGCCATTGTTTGCGCGTCCTGGAGCGGGCGCAGACCTGCTGGGGAGGGGTGTCTGGACCTCGATAAGTACCACGCCTGCTCTGCCTTCCAGCTCGTGTAAATTTTGGGCCTTTCGAGCATTTATTTTTTTTTTCCAGCCTGTGGCAAGTGGAAAAACGATCTTGAGTGATGGCATGTTCTTACTCTAATTTATGGCGTTAAAAACAAGTATGGAATATTCAGTGTAAATTTGAGACTTTTGCTTTATCGTACTAAAACTTTCATCACCGTAAACCTTGATGCCTGTTCCTTAGATCTTCAGAGGTGAAGGGGACGTTATCTTCCGGAAACACTTGCTGGATGGGTTGAGACATTGCTCTCTCTATGCTAGTAACTACATAACAGAAAGGGTTTAGGTGTTTTTACATCGGAGCTGTCCCATGTGTCATCCAGCTCCGTTTTTCCCCTCCCCAGGATGGTAAGTCAGGTTTATTTTGTTTAAGGAATTCTTAAACCCAAGTAAATACCGCCATGAAATAACTGGAAACCTACCACTTCCTCTTTGGTGTTCATCTTGAAGGTAAAGAGGAAAGGAAAACACTTTAAAAAGAAAAAACTATAGAGGAGTTGACTAGAGAAATATTCAGAAGAAAGATTCATTCATTGCTTTATCTAGTTGTGTCACACCCTGAGAAACAAACTTTATCCCTTGGCAATGTAAATTTTACACCAAGTTATGTCAAAGCATGTTGCTCCCAGATTCAGTATTCAATAAGGAATGATTTGAACTCTACCTGCATTAGACTTAGAAGTCTGGCTACCTGAGATGCAGACTGGCTGGATCAGTACTGATTTTTTAAAGATTTATTTTATTTATTTGAAAGGCAAAATGACAAAGACAAGCAGAGACAGAAAGAGATCTTCCATCCACTGGTTCACCCCCCGCCCCCCAATGGTGTCTGAGGTCAGAGGTGGGCCAGCCAGAAGCCAAGAACCTTGTCCTGGTCACCCACGTGAATGCAGGAATCCTAATGTGCTGCTTTCCAGGCACATTAGCAGGAAGCTGGATCAGAAGTGGAGCAGTAGGGACCCAGGACTCCAACTGGCGCTCAGATATGGGATCCTGCCTTAGGCAGCAGCTCAAACCTCTATGCCACAATGCTGCACACCGCCACCACCACCCCCCTTTTTAAATAGTAGTTATTCTGTTGGTAAATTGAATTCCTTGCTTTTCACTTTGCTCTCATAATACACAAAAATGTTAATTTTCTTCCAGTTTGAGTTTTCTTGTCTATTATTTCATTTAGTCAAACAAACATGCTAGAAGACAAGCTTTAGAGAAAAGGTTTTAAAAGTTTGTCTTTCAAAGTCAATGATAAAATGTCTCATTTTACTACAAGATCAGATGCTGAGGATTCTGTACCACCTTCATCAGTATATCCAAGTTGGAGGGAGTGTGTGTGAAAGAGTTTAGATAAACTGGGGAAAAATAAATTCTGGGTGGCATCACAGTTGCGGCACCATGTTAACACTGCAACACTATGTCCTGTATCTGAGTGCCAGTTTGTGTACTTGTACTGTCTAATGTGCCTGGGAAGGCAGCTGATGATGTGGAGGTGCTTGAAACCTGATACCCAGCAGGAGACCCAGATGGAGTTCCCAGGACCAGCTTTTGAGGGCATTTGGAGAGTGAACCAGCAGATAGAAGATCCCTCTCTGTCATTCTACCTTAAAAATAAATCCTTTTCCAAAAAATCCTAGTAACATACTTATTTCATTATGTCAGAATTATGGCTATTTAGATTTCTAATTATGTCAGTGATAACTGATATCATTTCTTCCCTACAGAGCAAACATGAATGTTGGAGTTGCCCACAGTGAGGTGAATCCAAACACCCGGGTAATGAACAGCCGGGGTATGTGGCTGACATACACGTTGGGAGTTGGCTTGCTTCATATAGTCTTACTCAGCATTCCATTCTTCAGTGTTCCTGTTGCTTGGACCTTAACCAATATTATTCATAATCTGGTAAGAATTTCACATTACACTAAACATACAGAAGTCTAAGGTTTAGTGGTTGCCAGAAGTCAAGGGGAGGAAGGAATTGGAAATTCTTATTTAATGGGTACAGTTTGGAATTTTTTATAAGCGGAATAGAATTTTGCAGATGGATAGTATAGTGATGGGTGCCCATTTAATGTTGAATTGCACATTTAAAAATGGTTAGAATGGGACAGGTGTTTGGTGCAGGAGTTATGACATCACTTGGGATGTCCACATCCCATTCAGGAGGGCCTGGGTTCAAGTTCCAATTCCATTCCTAATTCCAGGGTCTTAGTGATGTGCCTGGCAGGCAGTAGGTAACAGCTCAAATAGTTGGGTCATTACTATTCACATGAGAGACCTGGGTTAAGTTTCAAGCACCTGGCTTCAACATGACCCAGCCCCAGCTGCATTTATGCAGTGATGCAGGGAATGGAAGCTCTCTGTTTCTGTCTTGTTCTCTGTCTCCCAGCATTAGGCTCTTTCTCTAAGTAAAACCTTTTTTCTTCCATTGTTTGTGTAGAATCCAGCAAAGAGTAAGTAGTTTTAGTAAAAATTACAAGACACTGTAATTCAGGCTACTAGAATATACTAACCAGAATGTTTCAGAAGGATTCATGTTTTTTAGTTAATTTTAATTAGTCTAGTAAAAATCTTTGGCTTCAGTTTGTATTAAGGATTTCTAAATTGAGTAAGTTGAGTCCTGTTTTACTATAGAAATTTTGAACTTAATCAGATCTATGTGATTTAGGATGTTTTGGTGCCTTAGTTGCTGCCTGTTGACTATCACTCTCTGTTAGATGTATTTATTAGCTCCACAGAGTATCAGAGTTTGAATTAACTCTACTGACCATATTATACAACTCTGGAAATTAAATGTTCTAAATGGCACATGTTGCAGGCCTGCACACACACCTGATGACTTCTCTTAACAGCCTACTAAAGTATACTGAAAGAGGATTTTTTTTTTAACTTTTATTTAATGAATATAGATTTCCAAAGTACAGCTTATGGACTACATTGGCTTCCCCTACCCCCCCGATGACTTCCCTCCCACCCACAACCCTCCCCTAACCCGCTCTCTCTCCCCTTCCATTCATATCAAGATTCATTTTCAATTTTCTATATATACAGAAGATCAGTTTAGTATACATTAAGTAAAGATTTCAACAGTTTGCACCCACACAGAAACACAAAGTGAAAAATACTGTTTGAGTACTCGTTATAGCATTAAATCTCAATGTACAGCACATTAAGGACAGAGATCCTACATGAGGAGTAAGCGCACAGTGACTCTTGTTGTTGACTTTACAAATTGACACTCCTGTTTATGGCATCAGTAATCTCCCTATGCTCCAGTCATGAGTTTCCAAGGCTATGGAAGCCTTTTGAGTTCTCCGACTCTTATCTTATTTAGACAAGGTCATAGTCAAAGTGGAGGTTCTCTCCTCCATTCAGAGAAAGGTACCCCCTTCTTTGAAGACCTGTTCTCTGAAAGAGGATTAATGTAGCTAATTGAGAATTTTAATTGAATACACATTAACTGTATGTTTGTTTAAAGATATCCCAGTAAATGAGGACCTTAAAGCATTAAGTCAGAACAAAGTAAGAGAAACAGAGTTTTTTAAATTAATAGCTTCTGGAATGTATTTGAAATTGACTGGACGAGGAAAAGGATAATGTGCTGGTGGAAATGATGTGTCCATTCCCTCCATTTCATGTGATAGGACAAATACTATTTTTAAATAGTGACTTCTAGTAAACAGTTGAAACTAACCATGCCCCTTTTATTGAAAATCTTGCTTTGGCTTCCATAAGATCACTTTCTTCTCCTAGATGTATTTCTGATTTTCTTCTGTGTTTCCTCTTAGAGGGCCATCTTATTTTTTCTTCTCTTAAAATATTGCTGGCCCCAGGTTCTTTTCTTATACATTACTTTATCATATATTTTAAGTTTCTACTGTAGAATAATGATGCTCATATTTATATCACCAGATCACCCCATAGCTTACACCAAACAAGTATAAATTGATCTCATCTTATTCCTGATTTATTCCTTACTACCCTCAATCTGCTCCTCTGTTTCTAATCTTATTTAAAGGCACCAGTGTCTACACAGTAAGCTAAGTTACCTCAATGTCAGTGGCAAAGTGATAGGATATATCACCCAAACTGTTTTGGGAGTACCAGGGAGTTCTTATAATAACTATTCCAGGAGAACAGATGTAAATCAGAACTGTACTATGCAGACGAACACTACGTATGGTCACTTTGGTCTTAGAATAACTCTACCCTTTCCATTATACTCCATATCCATTTGGTCAAAGTCCTGTCTGTTCTATTGCTTTTTTTTTTTTTTTTTTATCAATTTAATCCCCATACCTTCATTTTTTTCTTGGGAGGAGTATTCCACTAAATCAAATGGTCTTGATGTTCCTCTAATTCTACCCTCCTCCAATCCAGTTTAGCACAATGATATTTTTAAAATGCGTGTCTGCTCAAATCATACTTTTAAGTCCTTGTGATTCTCTATTTCATTCACAGGAAAATCTCAAGTTCTTCCTGTGGCATAAAAGACTGACATCTGATAACTGCAGAGAATTAAAGAGAGACTCTTTATAATCTGTCATTGATAAACAGAACTTTCTGCTCTGGCTTAAGCTTTTCTGCTGTTTTAATATCCTTCCTCCCTGGCTGGTTCTACTTTTCCTGCCAAGTCTCTACTCAATATCACAACTCATAGCATTCTGTTACTATGTATTTATCTTACTTTTATAATTAGCACTTTGTCCAATGATGTATTTAAATAGTTGCTGAATAAATGGAGTCTTTTTCCTTCTCCAGTAGCACATGTCTTAAATATGTTTTAGAAGTCATCTCCTGCCCATGTATTCAAGTTGATTGACTGAGACTGAGGCACAATTTATAGCCAGAGAAAAACAATAGGCTGGCGCCACGGCTCACTTGGCTAATCCTCTGCCTGTGGCGCTGGCACCCCGGGTTCTAGTCCCGGTTGGGGTGCATGATTCTGTCCCGGTTGCTCCTCTTCCAGTCCAGCTCTCTGCTGTGGCTGGGAGTGCAGTGGAGGATGGCCCAAGTGCTTGCGCCCTGCACCTGCATGGGAGACCAGGAGGAAGCACCTGGCTCCTGGCTTCGGATCGGCACAGCACTGGCCGTACTGGCCACTTGGGGAGTGAACCAACGGAAGGAAGACCTTTCTCTGTTTCTCTCTCATTGTCTATAACTCTCTGTCTCTCTCACTGTCTAACTCTGCCTGTCAAAAATAAAAATAAAGAAAAACAATAGATAATTGGTACCCTGGAAGATTTATTCTTATTAGCCCATCACACTAAAAACCCAACTTAACAAGCCTTAGATGCAGTCATCATTATTACATGACTCCAAATTTAAGTTTCCTTTGAAGGTAACCTACTTTAAACCAATTAAACATATGAAACATATGAATGCTTTTAAACATGGGAAAATATACCTGCTTAAGAAAACATACTATGTTTGCCTTTTTAAACATTACAGTAAACACCTACAGTGATTTCTTTTTATTTGGTGATACAGTTCATTCTTAGAGATACATATTAATACTTCACAAGATTTTCGACCTGCCTTTAAAAAATGAATGAGAAAAATTTCTTCATTTTCATTCAGTAAATAGTTTTTAAGGGGTAGTTATGTCACACATACTTTTTTTCCTAATTCTTTTGATGTGGGTATAATCATCACTAATATTTTTACATAAGAAATATTCAAAATAAATATATTAGGATAGAATATATATGTACATATGGGCAGATAAAATTTAATTTACCCTGAAAAACATATATTAAAAATGTTTGAATATTACATTCTAAACAGTAGGAAGAGCAGGTGGTTTGGAGAAAAGAGTAGGAGGTTGTTTTCGTAGATTCTAATACACAAGTAGACTAGAGTAGAATTTCTTAACTTACTTGGAGTCAAACACTACTGAGAATTTGAAATAATATACTTTCCTGTTTTATAGTTCCTGTTAAAGCCGAAATGAAAAAAATTTCTTAGTACTTACAGAGTAAACATTCCTTGGCTTGCTATTTTTAATGAAACGCTATACAAGCACAAAGATCAGGCTAATTATTGTTAATGTGGAGGGTTTCACTAAAGAGTTGTCATTGGAGCTGTAATTTCAAGAATGAGGCAGTTGACATGGTAGCATCAAGACTTTTGCCTTAGTAACAAGGTACCTTTCTGTCCTGTATTTCCTTAGAACTCTGATTGTACCTTTGATAGCAGTTTCTGTCCTACTTTCTAGTTATTTATGCATTGCATTTTTTTCTGTACCATCACCTAAGAAGTTTGAACTTTTTTAAGGCTATGGACATGTTTTTTTCAATTTCATATGCATATACATGTCCTGTGCTCTATACACATAAGCCAGTTATTTAGTGTTTGCCGAATTGAATCCAGTTGAACATGAGTCCTTTCCTCCATAGCTTAAGTATTAATACTGCTAAATACCTTTTGAATTACCTGATGTAGACTAAGCTTTCAAAGGAAGGGCTCTCTTAACCTCCTTGAATAGAAAACCTCAAATCACTAATGTTTCTATTTATTAAAAGTTGAAGTAGAAGAAATGACATTACATCATGGCTTTAGCAGAAAAACTTTTTCATGATAATATTTAGGCTTTATGCTGTCAGCAGTGCCTCAAACAGAAATCCTGAAACAAAGTACTACCTTTTCAATCCCAGTGGGTATGATAATCTCAAGGAAATCAAATCTAACCACAGAATTAGGTGTTTACAAAAAGAAGAACAGCTCTTAGCATTTTTTTTTAGTTTTGTATTTTAAAAAGCCTTAAGACATAATATTAAAGCAAAATGGTGGAGTGAATGTTTGGCCTAGTGGTTAAGATGCTGGTTGAGATAACCATATTCCATATCAGAGTGTCCAGGCTTGAGTCCTGGCTCCAGGTCCAATTTTAGCTTCCTGCTAATGCACACTGTGGGAGACAGCAGGTAATGGCTTCAGTAGATGGGTCCCTGCCTCCCTTTTGAGAGATCTGAACTGAGTTCCTGGCTCCCAACTTAGGCCTCTGGCCTGGCCTGGCCCAGGACCATTGCAAACATTTGGGGAGTTAACCAATGGATGGGAGCTCTCTCTCTGTGCCTCCCTGCTTCTCAATTAAGTAAAGTAAATAAATCATTTTACAAAGCAGAATCCTGATTATAAAAGTGAATTGAGAGGCCAGTGTTAGCACGGTGGGTTAAGTGCCACCTGCAACTCCAGCATCCAATATGAGCAGTAGTTTGAGTTATGCTGTTTCACTTCTGATGCAGCACCCTGCTCATGCACCTGGGAAAGCAATGAAAGATGGCCCAAGTGTTTGGGCCTCTGCTACCCACATGGGAGACCCAAATGGAGTTTTAGGCTCCTGGCTTTAGCCTGACCCAGCCCCAGCCCCAGCCCCAGCCCCAGCCCCAGCCCCAGCCCCAGCCCCAGCCCCAGCCATTGCCCATTTGGGTAATGAATTAGCAGATGGAATATCTCTTTCTCTCCCTCTCCCCTACTTCCCCTCTAACTCTGCTTTTTAAATAAGTAAGTCTTTTTTTAAAAAGTGAATTGAGCTGAGCATTATACATTTTACATAAAACCATTGTTGTTGCATTGGAAGAGAACTAGTGAAGCAAGGGCCGTCCTAAAATTAAATATTTCAAAACCATAGAATTTATTATTTTTACATATATGTATTTGGCCAACTTGTGTGTTTCTACCAAGGTTTACTAATAGGACATTCTGAACGAAACTCCTATATATGCATTGAGAAAATGGTTAAGTCTATTTCCTAATTGAAATGTGTTAAAAAATCTAAATGAAATGATGTGATGCTACCCTGATACTAGTTTGTTCTCTTTTTTTTTTTTTTTTTTTAAGATTTATTTATTTGAAAGTCCGAGTTACACAGGGAGAGAAGAAGAGGCAGAGAGAGAGAGAGGTCTTCAATCCACTGGTTCACTCCCCAATTAGCCGCAACAGACTGAGTGGCACAAATCAGGAGCCAGGAGCTTCCTCCAGGTCTTCCCACATGGATGCAGGGGCCCAAAGACTTGGGCCATCTACTGCTTTCCCTGGCCATAGCAGAGAGCTGGATCGGAAGTGTGGCAGCCAGGACTCGAACCGGCGCCTATTTGGGATGCTGGCACTGAAGGTGGCGGCTTTACCCACTACGCCACAGCACCGACCTGATATTTATTTTCAGTTTAATAAAAAGAGATGAAACAAGTTGCTTTTGGTTGACCTTTTTACTGATTTTCATCCAGTAATATTTCTATTCCTCAGATGGCTTTATTTTACCACAAAGAAATTGTCCACAGCTTTTCACTATTATATGGACACTTAAAACTCAAGTTGTTAAGTTAAATTACACACAGTGCCAAAACCTGGAACTATTTTAATAGTATATATTTTTCAACTCAATAGATCCTGTATCTGCAGGCCATGCCCATAAATGCCCTCAAGGCTTAGTATTTGGCCCAGACAAAGCTGGGAGCCAGCAATTCCATCCAGACAGACATATGGGTGGCAGGAACCAAACCACCAAAGCCATCACCTTGTGCTTTCAAGGGCATTCACTGGCAGGAAGCTGGAATCAAGAGTAGAGCTGGGACTCAGATCCAGGCACGCTGATATGGACTGCCAAATGTCTGCCCCTGGAACTATCTTTTTTTTTTTTTTTTTAAAGATTTATTTATTTTATTTGAAAGTGAGAGTTACACAGAGAGAGGAGAGGCAGAGAGATAGAGAGGTCTTCCATCTGATGGTTCACTCCCCAATTGGCCGCAATGGCCAGAGCTGCATTGATCTGAAGCCAGGAGCCAGGAGCTTCTTCCAGGTCTCCCATGCAGGTGCAGGGGCCCATGTTCTACTGCTTTCCCAGGCCATAGCAGAGAGCTGGATCGGAAGTGGAGCAGCCAGGTCTCGAACCGGTGCCCATATGGGATGCTGGCACTTCAGGCCAGGGCATTAACCCGCTGCGCCACAGCGCCAGCCCTTGGAACTATCTTAATGCTTATTGGCATAGACTAATTTTGTATTTCATATTGATTATATACTCCCTTGCTTGTTTTCCAGGGGATGTATGTATTTTTGCATGCAGTGAAAGGAACACCTTTTGAAACTCCTGACCAAGGTAAAGCAAGGCTCCTAACTCACTGGGAACAGCTGGACTATGGAGTACAGTTCACATCCTCACGAAAGTTTTTCACAATTTCTCCAATAATTCTGTAAGTAGTAAAATTTTTATGAAGAGATTGGGATAAAAAGAATGTGTCCTTTTATCAGATTGAATTAGAAACAGAAACAATATTCTATATAAAATTCTATCATTAAGTAGCTATCATAAAAAGTACAAGAAAAATTTTTAACAAGTTGATAATAAAGCAGTTTTATTTTGGTCAGTACATACAGAAACAACATTATATGCTCATCACTGTACTTCGAAATTCTAAGATATACAGGTCAAATATACTCCAGCTCCTGTCCAAGTTCTTAAAAGAAAAGTAATTATATAATAATATTCTGTATTGCACTATCAGATTAATCTTCCTAAAAAGTGATACAGATGATCACAACAAATTCATTGGACTCCCAACCCTATTCATTATTCAGACTCCTTCACTGAGTATGGTTTAGTAACAAGTCAGGCTTTCGTGTAGGACAGACCTGAGTTGAATCCTATATCTATCACCCAGCCACCTTGGTTTCCTTACCTTATACTTAACTTAATTTTGATGCTATAAGAAATAAATGAGATAATATCTATTTTCAAAGCATTAATCTCTATCTGGTATCTAATTTCTTTATTTTACCCAATAGTAAAAATGGTTACTGCCTCATTTTCCCTTTACATGACTATTTTATTCCCACCCAATTTGTAAGCTAGTCAAGCTCTTCACAGCAGCATTTCTTGAATAGTTCAAATAGTTCATTGAATCCATGTTTGTTTAAATCACTTCTACCTGAATTGCCTTCTCTTTCTTGTCTGCCCCCCCAAGCTTTGTTGATAGATAACTGACAAAAATTACATATATATTTTATTTCTCCAGATTATAAATATATGGATAGCTGTGAATCACATTCAGAGACTTGCACATAATAGATTTTTTTAAATTACTTTTTTTTTTAAAGATTTATTTATTGATTTGAAAGGCAGAGTTACAGATAGGTCAGAGGCAGAGAAAGAGATCTTCGATCTGCTGGTTCATTTCCCAAATGGCTGCAATGGCTGAAGCTAGGCTGAAGAATGGCTGAAGCAGCCAGGAGCTTCTTCCGGATCTCCCACACAGGTGCAGAAGCCCAAGGACTTGGGCCATGTTCTACTGCTTTCCCAGGCCATAGCAGAGAACTGGATCAGAAGTGGAGCAGCGAGACTGGAATTGCACCCATATGGGATGCCAGCACTGCAGGCAGAGGCTTTACCCGCTGCGCCACAGCACAGGCTCCCATAATGGGTGTTTTATGTATGTTAATCAATACTTTATGCTACACAGCCTGTATATAATATTATACCCATAATAGACTCACTACAGTTTGGAGTAGCTGGAAAGACTTCTTAAGAACTTAGGAGGGGGTAGGTTTGGGATAGATGTTTAAGTAACAGGAGACATTTTTAAATGAAAGGAATAAATTGATCATAAACTGTTAGGCTTCTTTATATTCATAGCACTCGGGGGAAATTCTGAATTGGCATAGTGTCATATAAAATTGACATCAAAAGAAAAATGTCAGCTGGTGCTGCAGCTCACTAGGCTAATCCACCTGCGACGCCAGCACCCCAGGTTCTAGTCCCGGTTGGGGCGCCTGATTCTGTCCCAGTTGCTCCTCTTCCAGTCCAGCTCTCTGCTGTGGCCCGGGAGTGCAGTGGAGGATGGCCCAAGTGCTTGGGCCTTGCACCCACATGGGAGACCAGGGGGAAGCATCTGGTTCCTGGCTTCGGATCGACACAATGCGCCAGCCGCAACGCGCCGGCCGTAGCAGCCACTTAGGGGGTGAACCAACGGAAAAAGGAAGACTTTTCTCTCTCTCTCTCTCACTGTCTAACTCTGCCTGTAAAAAAAAAAAAAAATATATATATATATATATAGGGTCTAACAAAAATAACGGCAGTACCAAGAATAATGTTTACTCAGATAGCCCTGAAGATCTACCTGTTCACAATGTCCATGTTTCTCAGAAGATACTTTTGACCCACAGGTATGATCTCAGATATTCTGATTAAATTGCATACATAACTGAA
The DNA here is from genome assembly GCF_964237555.1 of Oryctolagus cuniculus. NCBI lineage: Eukaryota > Metazoa > Chordata > Mammalia > Lagomorpha > Leporidae > Oryctolagus > Oryctolagus cuniculus. Next base: position 50,586,005 of record NC_091434.1, read on the forward strand.
GGAAAAGCAGTGAAGCCACCTGTACACCATTAATACCTTTAGGTGCTTTTGTACTTTCCTAATTAATCATAATTTGTCAAGTACATGCAGTGTTATTCTAGATTTTTAGATAAAGAAACTGACTCAATTTCCTTGTTCAACATCTTAGATTCTTTGGAGTCAAGAGACCAGAATAAACCCTGAATTTCTATCTTCTAATACAGGGCTCTTTCCAGTGTATCTCTTGGCAATTGACTGTTGTCATACTGATTACCGCCTGTGATTTGCATACCGTTGGAAGGTCCTCTAGGGTTTCTTAAGAGTCAGATAATTTTCATATATAATCTACATATAGAATTTTCAAAGATTTCTCTGTTGCTCTGCCTTTCAAGAATTTGAAAATAAACATTTATAAAAAGTATGCAAGTATATGAAAGTAAGAAGAGTGAATTTGATGTAAAGATTGAGGAATATAGTTTTAAGAAATAATTTTGTGACTATAGTAGGTAGAATATTGTAAATTTCTCAATATAGGTCATTATGAAAATAATGTTTGTACTTTTTTTTTTAACTCATACTTTGAAGGAGCTGTTTTCTAATCATGATTCCATAAGGTACCTCTTTCCCTTTATAAGAAACTGGAACAGTAGTTACCAGGAAAGATCATTGAAACACTTTCTCTTTGTTCTCTAGAAGTAGTCAGACAAGCACCTATATTTAAACTAACTTCTTGGTTATGATCAAGTAAGGTATGAACGATGTATTCTTACATCTTATCTCTGTTGGACTATTCTTTTAGTAGCCATATGATGTATCTGTGCTCTGATATACCCTTGGATAAAAGTAGACATGGTCAGTGATTTATGGTCTTTAAGATGGTTTATGCTCGTTCAAACAAATTCTCAGATGTTGGATGTCTAAATACATACATGCACTTGGTTATAGCAAAGCACTGTTTTACAACAGTGTCTTTCAAGTTTACAGTTAAACTGGTTATAAACCTGTTCAACCACAGTATGAAACTGAGAATATCAAAAGGATAGCCAAGTATTTGTTTCTTTCAAAGATACTGAATTGTACTCATGTACTAAAAAAGTGCATTTTTCAAAGTTTTACAGTAGAGGTGTTAACTTTTTGGCAAATTACAAAATCCTTTGAGAACATAATGGATGCTTTGGATCCAGATCTTCTCTTGGGAAGCATACACATAAACATCAAACTATACCTGAAATCTTGACTTATGAACCCTAGCTTGAAAACCTTCCATTTTAAAGGATGCTAAGAAGCCCTGTGTTAATTTAACATAATTGTAGAAATGCAAAGTATTTTCCTACATTAAACAAACTTTTAAATCTCAAATCAACTTAGTTTCAAGCTAAAATGTTTCTTCTCATTTTAGTGCTTAAAAATGGTTTACTTTTTAAGTATTTATGTTCCAGTGGTCTTTTTCTACGTTTTAATCTTTTTTTAATTCCAAGCTAATTTCATTTTTGGATGTTACATGTATTTTATCTCTACAGATATTTTCTGGCAAGTTTCTATACAAAGTATGATCCAACTCATTTCATCCTAAACACAACTTCTCTCCTGAGTGTGCTTATTCCCAAAATGCCACAACTACATGGTGTTCGGATCTTTGGAATTAATAAGTATTGAAATGTCTTGAAAGTCAATGAAAATCTTTAAAGCTGCTGAGTTTCTCATAAGGAAAGAGTGGTTAGTAAACTGCACTGTTTTCTGTGGTAATGTGAAACAAGAATTATTACATTGGAAGGCCAATTGCTGGTTCTTCGTATGCTATTGTGAAGTGCAGAGTTCTCAAAGATGCCTCTGTTTAATGCATCTGGTGTATTTCTGAAGAGAGGCTTTATAAGCAGACTGGGCAGGCCCAGCATTTAATTTAATGGCAGTACACAGAGGGTATAGCAGATAAGTCCAAGGAAGTAAGAGGTATGTAAAAAACTAGGACCAGCTTAACTTACAACAAATGGGCATTATGTTAGGAAAAGAAAACTTCCAATCATTCAGTCACAGTCAGTTTAAGCAGACTTACATGTAAATTAGAATCATCTCTTTATAAGTTTATTGTAGACTGTTTAATTACCTATATATTCCTCTTATCTTATGTAAGAGGACGTTAACCCTCTTGTTTCATATAAGCCAGTTCTTACCTTATGATTGTACGTTTTGGTTTTGCTGGCTCAATACTATGTGTTGACAGATGAGGTCATTTTTACATTTATTACATTACAGAGCTCATGAAGGTCCACCTTCATGACTGATTGGTGATAGAAGATAGCCAGGTATACAAGCAGCCTGTGAGTCAGTGTTCTAATTTTGGAGCAAAGTAGATTTTGCTGCTTTTCCAAACACAAGACTGCTAAGCCAATTAAGAAAATAATTTATTGTAAGCAGTTAAAGTAGATGGTAATTTAAAGGTATCTGTTTGTTTGGTTGAGCAGTTTCATTTGTAAAATCTGTGTCTTAGAAGAGGAAATAATATAAAGTGGAGAACTATAGCCAACCTGTGGTCTGGCAGAAACTGCTTCTCTAGCAACAGTAACAAAGTAACTAATGGAGTCTTTTCTAAGTCTTCCCGTTCTCAACCCCATATTTTGCCCATTAATACCAGTATTTTGCCTTTAAATATGTGGTTCTTAGTGTAGATAACCTAAAGTGGTAACTATTTCCAGAGCAACTATATTGAAAACTTGTGTTAGGAAAATGTCCCGTAGTTCCCATAGTTGCTGGCATTAATAATAAGAAATAATTAATACTACATGAAAAGTCACATATCAAAACAACAAAGTTCTGATATGAGGTGAAACTGAACAATACAGTAAAATTTACAAGCAAAATTGAGTGAAAAGAGTTATAGACCAACTTAAAAATCAGTTTGGGTCAGTAAGCTGACTTTTGGGGATAACGATCATTGTTTTGTATTTCAAAATATTGAGTTTCAAAATACATTGTATGATACTGCCTTTCTATGTTTGTCTTTTCCTGTGTACTTTTAAATGGTAATCTGTACTTTAATAAAATTTTTCCTTGGTATGAAATTTCAGAAGCTCTCCAGTGTAATATTAGACAAATCACATGGCTGTTTTTCAAATTTACTTTTAAGCAACTGAATTTGTAAAATTAAGGCAACTAAAAATGCTCTCTGTACTTCTTTGAAGTTTATATCACAAGACCTCTATTGCACATACTAAAGAGAGAGAAATCTGCCTCATATGAAGGCCTTCTTCCCCTACTTTCCTTGCTTTCTTTTTAACGTTTTAAAAATACTTACTCAGTAGACATTTTAGGGACCTATTCTGTTGTAGGTATTATTTTAGATTTTGCAAAGACTTTATAAATAAGATAAGCCAGTCCCTTCCACTGGGGAGCTTACATTCCAGTAGAGGACAGATAATAAATAAAGACCTATTATTTTTTGTAGTGGTAAATGCTATGGGGGTAAAACTTATGACAAAGAAGCCTGCCTCAGGTCTTCCCTGAGGATGCTGAGCTGTCAGTTAAACACAGACCTTGTTAATGTGAAGGAGCAAACAATACGAGGATTGGAGGAAACTGCATTCTCAGTAAAGGTAATGACAGTTATTAGGCTCTGGAGCAGGAATGTGGACTGAAGGAGCATGAGACAGTCACTCGTTAAGAAGTAAATAGGGAGGAAGAGAATGGCAGCAAATGAGATCCAAGAAGTACATAGGGGTCCAAGTCCTCAAGGGCTTTATAGATCAAGGCAGTGAGCAGGTTTTATTCTCAGTGTGACAAAGCCATTGGTGAGCCTTATATATGAGATTACATTAGGAATCTAACTTTTAAAGATCACTGACTAATTTGAGAATAAACTAAGGGAATAGAAAAATGGGAACCTACTTGCAAGAAATAGACTTGGGAAGCATTGAGATGAAATGAGAAACAGTCAGACATGGGAAATACTTCACAAGTATAGTTCACAAGGGTGATGCACTGAATTTAAGATGGCAAGAGGGAATTAAATGACTCCTAGTTTCTTGTTCTTAGCACCTAAATGAATGGTTGTGGTACTTAAATACAGAAATTTGGCTAATTTAAAAAAAAATTGTGCATCTTAATTTCAGGAGCCATAAGAACAATTCTTTTTTTTTAAAGATTGATTTATTTGAAAGGTGGATTTACAGAGAGGCAGAGAGAGAGATCTGTCCGCTGGTTCACACCCCAAATGGCCACAATGGCTGGAGCTGAGCTGATCCAAAGCCAGGAGCAAGGAGCTTCCTCTAGGTCTCCCACGTGGCAGGGGCCCAAGGATTTAGGCCATTTTTGACTGCTGTTCTAGACCATAGCAGAGAGCTGGATTGGAAATGGAGCAGCTGGGATTTTCAACCTGCGCCCATATGGGATGCCTGCTCTGCAGGGGACAGCTTTACCCACTATACCACAGCACTGGCCCCAACAGCAATTTCTTAAGGCATGAATGCAGAAATGCATTTATCAGAGTATCTTCCTGCATTTCCATATTACTATGGAATTCTAATAACTGTTTCCCTCATCTGTTCTACATAATATTTGTTGGAATTCTTCTGTAATAAAGACTTGTGCCTTCTCTTCCAGTTGTTCAATCATGTATAGTACAGACTGGTGGATGTTTTATTCTTTGGGTTACAGTCAATAGTTTTATTATTTAACTTGTTGCTCAGATTGTCCTGCAGCTTTGACCATAGGGAGTTCTTCCAAGTTGGGTTACTGTGTCCTTTTTTTTTTTTTTTTTTTCTGAGAGAGAGAGAGAGAGAGAGAGAAAAGAAAGATCTTTCTTTTTCCATTGGTTCACCCCACAAATGGCCACCTTGGCCGGCGCGCTGCGTTGATCCGAAGCCAGGAGCCAGGTGCTTCCTGCTGGTCTCCCATGCGGGTGCAGGGCCCAAGCACTTGGGCCATCCTCCACTGCCTTCCCTGGCCACAGCAGAGAACTGGACTGGAAGAGGAGCAACCGGGACAGAACTGGCGCCCCAACTGGGACTAGAACCCGAGGTGCTGGTGCTGCAGGCGGAGGACCAGCCTAGTGAGCCATGGCGCCGGCCCACTGTGTCCTTTTGACCTGCCCTTCCTTTTGTTTTCTTTTAAAAGATGTATGGTGTTATTGTCTTTTAAACTGTAAAGACCCTAAGGGGTATAACAGTATCTCCTTAACTAATATATTTTGAAGATTAACTTTATACAGTTAGATGAGTCTATAAGGTAAAGCTCTTAGAGACCATATAATTCAAACCTTTACATTATCTGAAATTTTCATTAACAAATCTTTCGTTCAACTCTGTTTTAACCTGAAAGAGGACTTTCAACTTGTAAGACAGCATATTCCTTTTATTCTTTAAAGATTTATTTGTTTAAAAGTTACTGAAAGGGGGAAGAGACAGGTCTTCATTTGCTTGTTTGCTCCCCAAGTGGCTGCAATAGCCAGGGCCAGGAACTTCTTCGGGTCTCTCATGTGGGTGGCAGGGGCCCAAGCACTTGGACTGTCATCTGCTACTTTTCCTAGGCCATAAACAGGTAGTTGGATCATAAGTGGAACATAAACTTGTGCCCATATAGGATGCCAGCATCTCAGGCTGAGGTTTAACCTGTTATGCCCCAGTGCCAGCCCTGCCTATTCTATTTTTTAACACATCTGATAACCTCTTACATTGAGCCCAAATCAAATTCTTATCCCACACAACCTTCTAGCTATTTGAAGAATTCTCACATTGGTATCTCTTCATAACTGAATAAATATAAAGGCTAGAGCCTTTACCATTTTCTATATAATACAATTTCACATTGCTCCCATTTTAATTGTAATTCTAAATACAAGAGGTGTTAAAGCTGTGATATGATTAGAGCATTACCATGTAATACAGCCTAATATCACTAATTATTTTAATACCATTTGCTACTGATTCACTTTATGGTCACAAAAACATCAGGTCTTCAAACTTGTAGTGCTACTAAATGATACTTCCCCTTTACATACTTATTGAGTGAACTAATTAATTCATCACTAAATTATTAAATTAACTGAATTGATTGATTAAATAGATTTTATTATTTATTTTTTCTATAGAAACTTATCTTGTCAGCTTTTAATCTTGCTCTTCTTTTATTTTGTAAATATTTGTTTAAAAGGCAGAACTCCATCTGGGTCTTCCATAGCAGTGGCAAGGGCCCAAGCACAAGATGTTTCATTGCTTTCCCAGGTGCAGTTAGCAGGAACTGGATCACAAGTGGAACAGCCAGGAGTTGAACTGGTGATCATATGGGATGTCAGCACTGCAGGTTGCAGCTTAACCCACTGCACCACAACACTGACCGATAAAGTTGAATCTTAATTGGCACACAATAGATTGCTCCTGCTATTATGTTCACTATATTAATATATGCCAACAGAGGGGTGGGTATTTGGTGCAGGGGTTAAGATGCCACTTGTGACGCCTGCATGCTTCTAATCCAAGTTTGTGCTAACATACACCCCAGGAGGCTACAAGCTCAAGTACTTTGGTCCCTGCCACCCACATGGGAAGCCTAAAAAGCCCAAATTAACCTCCAGGCTCCTGGCTTTGACCTCACATTTGGGAAGTAAACCAGTAGATAGAAGATCTTTGTCTTTCAAATAAAATGAAAATTTCAAACACACACACCAGTAAGTATAACCCAAAAAATAACACGCATGATGGTTATGAAGAAGAGTAATCCAGTATAGACCAATGCAGTTGAATAGTCTAGAAGACAGAGTAATCCAGTATAGACCAATGCAATTGAATAGTCTAATAGGATGACTAGAAAGCAGAGTAATTCCCAAAGGAGGACCATGGATCGTACATACTGATGTGGGAAAAGTTAACAGAGTCAGGAATGGGAAGGCAGCACTAGTTAAAATAACCAAAAAAGAAGCTTGGAGTAGTGCTGGGCAGAGAAGGGGTAAATAGAATGGCAGGAGATAAAAACTCCTCTGTGTGGTGTCAAAGAAAAATAATGAAAATGTTTGTTTTAATTTTACTACCTAATTTCAGTTCCAGTAAAATAAAATAATTCTGAGTAGTTTTTATGTGACTTAGATTTTAATTTCATATAGCTGTGAATAAATGCATGAGAATTATAAACATCAACTTCAGAACACTGAATATTTGGGGCATATATTACAGAGGGCTTCAGCTATACAGGGTGATGTTTAGTGTCACACTTACAGAAGTTGTTTGCATTATTCTTGATCATTTTTAATACTCTGAAATGTTTCCTAGTTAGGAAGAGTTTAATAATAATATGTTTGGATTTTGTGTAGAGCACAGTACATTATTCAAGTACTTAATAAATAATGGTTCTGGACATGATTCACCTACAGCTCTAAAGTTCTATATAATTTAAGTTCAGCAGATAAGCCAAGTTTAGCATTATGTCTTCACTCTGCATAAATGTAGCTTCATAAAAAACAGTGTTTTCAAATACAAGAACTATGGTAAGGAAATAAACCACATCAGTAGCACTGTAAAATAAACTTTTTTAAAATATAAATATGAATGGAATCTTTCTGACTTTCTAATTATGAAACTACATCTTTATTGAGAATCTTATTTTGAAAAACTTCCATATTTTTCAAATATACTCTATTTATGTTCACTGTATTATCAAGAAGAAAAATACAAGGGATCTCCAAAAATGTTCATGGGAAGAACCAGCACTTATGGCAGTAGGTAAAGTCACCCTCTGTGGTGCCATCATTACATACAGGCACCGGTTCATGTCCTGGCTGCTCTGTTTCCAATCCAGCTCCCTGCTAATGTGCTTAAGAAAGCAGCAGCATATGGCCCAAGTCACTGGGGCCCTGCACCCACATGGGAGACCCAGAAGAAGCTCCTGGCTTCAAACCAGCCCAGCTCCAGCCATTGCGGCCATTTGAGGTGTGAACCAGTGGATGGAAGATCTGTCTCTTCCTCTCTGAAATTCTGCCTTTCAAATAAATATTTTTTTTTAAAGTGCACTGAAGGGACCAGCGTTGTGGCACAGTGGGTTAAAGCCCTGGCCTGAAGCGCCGGCATACCATATGGACACCAGTTCTAGTCCCGGCTGCTCCTCTTCCAATCCAGCTCTCTGCTGTGGCCTGGGAAAGCAGTGCACCCACATGGGAGACCCAGAAGCTCCTGGCTCCTGGCTTCAGATCGGCATAGCTCCGGCCATTGCAGCCATCTGGGGAATGAACCAGCAGATGGAAGACCTCCCACTCCCTCTCCCCTTCTCTCTGCCTCTGTAACTCTTTCAAATAAATAAAATTAATCTTTAAAAAAATAAAAAGTGCACTGGAAATATATGTTAGGAAAAAACTACATGGATTTCAAAAAATTATTTGCACCAAAATAAACCTTTAATCCCATTTTCCATGAACATTTTGAAGTTCTCATATTATTTCTTCATTTTGTAAATATTTTTGATGGAACCACGGAAGCCAAGTGACTTACTTGCTTGTACCCCGGAAAATTGTGATCCTTTGAAGTATTTGTCCCTCTTACGAATTAGCAAATCACATGCTTCTGTCATGGCATTGAAAGTCAACAGAGGTTTATGAAAACAAAAGATTCACCTCTATTTCCTTCTAAAACCACACATTTAAAAAAATAATACGATCATCTAAGTATGGAGGTTCCCCAAAGTATAAATTACCATGTGTCTCTGCCTTTCAATTTTTTTTTTTTTTTTTTTTTTTTTTAAGATTTATTTGAAAGGCAGAGTTACAGATAGGAAGAGGCAGAGGCAGAGACAGAGATCTTATATTCACTGGTTCACTCCCCAGATAGTTGCAAAGGCCAGGGCAGGACCAGGCAGAAGCAGGAGCCAGCAGCTTCTTCCAGGTCTCCCATATGGATGGCAGAGGCCCAAACACTTAGGCCATCTTCTGCTGCTTTTCCCAGGCCATTAGCAGGGAGCTGGATTGAAGATGGAGCATCCTGGACATGAATGACTGCCCATACGGGATGCTGGCATTACAGGCATCGGCTTTACCCACTAAGCCATGACGCTATCCCTCAAAGAAAATATTTTAAAGAAACACCTACTTTTCAGAAAAGTGCCAAAACTATTTTTATTGCTTCCATACCATATTGACCAGGCATTCTGCTGATTATTTGAATTCTGCTTTTATTGTAATGTGGTCAACACAAAGATGGTGACAACTAGCAAACTCAACTACCTTAGCTTCCCCATTGTTGCATTTTTTATAAATTAACACATTAGTATTTATTAATGGCTTTTAGACAGTAGCATCTTAGCAGTTTGTGGTTTATGACTCAGCACCCCAGAGTCCAGTCACTTCCAGATCTGATAAATCAATTTTAAATCTATAAAAGAATCAAATGTTAAAACCATATGAGCACACCATGAACTTCCCAGGCCATGTATACATGTGGGGCAAACCACACAGCCTTCCCAAAGCAACTCCAGCAACTCCTCTCTCATGCACACTTCTCATCCCTATCTCCATAATTCTGTATTGCTTACTACTAGTTCTGCCGCTAGATGCTGAGATCCTGAGGACAGGGACAGACCTTATCTTTTTTTTATCACTAAAAGCTAATAAAGTTCCTAGCACAAAGGAAAGAACCCAATATATATATGATATATATATATATATATCATATGATACATGAAAACAGAAATGCAAGGTGATGTATTGGGTAAAATAAGATTTGTCTTTATTTTAAATGGAAAACTAGATAGGCAGTAGTCAAGACAAAATAAGCATATTTAGATTCAGCTGAAACTCTGATTCAAGCTAATAAGGTGCAATGGTTAGGCCATATTTTGCTGATAATGCTCTTGAGTAGCAAATAAGCAATATGATCTGTATGAAAGTCTAGACAGGCCCTGGTGGGCATATACACCTATCCTTAATCCTCTCCGCTGGTACAATAAAAAACATGTAAGGCATACAGGCATACCTTCATTTGCTAAATATGTACACAATCCAAAAAAGAATAAAATTCCTTCTTAATGTGCCCCAGAGTTCTGCTATTTCATATAATGTGGCATTCAAACTCAACACTTGCCAAGAGTGCCTAAATTAGAAATCTACCAATGCTAGTAGCACCAGAGAGCACTGGGATATAGCTGCTGAACATAATTTGAATTGCTAGGAAAATAATACCACATCTGGAAGGTTTTCTGTTCAGACTGGATTCTATTGCATTGCAGAAGTAAACTCTAGGGGCCAGTGTTGTGGCAGAGTGGGTTAAGCTGCTACCTGCAGCATAGACATTCATTATGGGTACAGGTTCAAGTCCCAGCTGCTCCACTTCCTATCCAGCTTCCTACTAATGCACCTGGGAAAGCAGCAGATGATCCAAGTGCTTGGGCCCCTGCAGCCATGTGGGAGACCGGGAGGAAGCTCCTGGCTCCCATCTCGCCCGGCCCTGGCCATTGCAGCCATTTGGGAGTGAACTAGTGTTTGGAAGACCTCTCTTTTCTAGTAAGTCAGTCTTTAAAATCAAACAGGATGGGAAATTTCCCTTAATCTTAATTTTTCTGTATTTTGTGGGTCAGCAATGCACCCAATGGGAAATTTGAGTTATTTTATCTTCTGGCAGTGAAGAAAATCCACTCCAGAGCCCGATAGTGCTGGCTTCTAATCCTAGCTCTGCACTTAACAGCTGTGTGTCTTGCAAATTACACAAACTCTGTAGCCCAGCTGCCGTAAAATGAGGACAGCAAGGGCTTCGTGAGGATTATTTAATCTCCAACAGTATCTGGTTAAATTCCACTTTCCTGTTATTGTTACGCATGCGTGAAAACTTTTGACAAACGTGTTCCAACTAAAGAAACTTAACAATAGTCCGGTCATTATGAATGCATTTATCTGTATCTATATTTGCACAGGTGATTTGCTTGTCTTTTATACCAACGGTATCACACCACGCAAGGCAGATATGTATGACGGCTCTGCCCAACCTTGCAGAATAAAGTCCTTGCTTACTAAAGCCTTAAATCTTAGCAGGAAAGGGGAGAGACTCAGAGTAAATCCACTCAAATGCTAACAAGTTCACAAGGCAATGTGTCCCCTTCCCCCTGAACCCCAAATAAAGCACTTGAGGAAGGTCCATGGATACCAGAATACAACGATGGTGAAAGTTGCCAATATGTATCACGAAAATAGGAATTTTTTTAAAAGGTATTTACCACCGCCCTCCTCCCGCCCCAGGCCTTTTTTAAATACAAAAGTGACCCAGCCCCAGCCATTTTACCCCTAAAGACTTGGGAGTAACGGTTGAGCCCGACCAGATGCGCTTCCGTTCTCTGGGAGTCCTGCGCAGGGTCTTGGGTCCCCAGTTTCCGCTCTTTTTCACTCACGAAAGTATTACAATATCTCAGGCCACACTACCCCATCCTTTTCTCACAGCGGTAACCAAATTCCAGCCAAAAGTAAAAAAGACTTCTTAAAAGAAAATGTAGTGTTTGAAACTTAATGCTGGACAAACCTGTACTCAGCGTCCTCCGGATCACACCAGCTGTGTGACCCTGTAGAAGTCTTGCTGCTTAACAAATCTGGGAGAAATTCACCAGCACACGTACGGCACCGCGCCGCCCTGGAGGGCGGGGGCTCTGGCCAGCGGACGCCGACACGCTGGGATGACGTCACTTCCGGGCGCCGGGCTCCGGCTTTCTGGTGCCGGAGGCCCCATGGGCTGTCAAGGTTGCTGGGGACGCAGGGACGAGTACTAGCTAGCGTCGTGCACGAGGAAGGTGGATGAGCTTGCTCTCGCCTTCTTAAAGCGGAGACCAGCACTGCCTAGGATATCTGGGTCTACTCGAGAGCCTTCTTACGCGAAAGAAAAAGTGCTTCGCACCGTCCTCCTGGCCCAGATTTAGTTACTGCAAATTTTCCTCTGGGGTATGTCTTCCTGGGGGCTCTCTTCGCAAATGCGCTTTGCAAACAGATCGCTCACTGATGCTCTGTCCCAAGGGCCGATGATTTATATGCTCTTGTTATGTTTCTTAAGATAAGCTTGATAATACTACTGTTTCTACCCCACATTGTGGGGCAGGGGTGTGTTTGTGTGTGAGCACTGGCTTTATGCCAGCTCTGGTTTTTGAACCAAATGGTTACACTGAGTGGAAGGTATCAACTAGCTGTTCCACTTGCCTTTATTTGATTAAAAAATACATTTTGTCTTAATTTTACCTATCTATGAATTGCACTTGTTACAGTATTATTCTTGAAACTGTTGTAATGTTAGCTGTTCCATAAAGAATAGTGAACACTGTGGTAAGAAAAGCATGAGAGTAATAGTACCGGTGGAGTATACTTTATCTAAAATCCTTGGATCTCAGAATTGTTTTAGATTTTGGAAGATTTGCATATATATGAGATCACTCAGAGATGGAACCCAAATCTAAACATGAAATTAATGTATGCTTTATGTACACCTTATACTCATACCGTCAAGGAAATTTTAATATTTTTAATGTGCTTATATTTTCACGGTCATTCATCAAATGAGTTCAGGTATAGAATTATCTACCTGTGGCGTCAGGTTGGCACTTGAAAAGTTTCAGCTTTTGGAGCTATTGGAAATTTCAGGTTTGTAAATTTGGATGCTCAACCTATAATATTAAAACATTATATTCATTCATACAACTACTTAGGTTCATAGGTTTCCAGGGCCTTCATAAAATTTTGGTAACTTTTGTCCTTTCCAAAAATTCCATAAAACTGTGTATTGAAAAGTAAAATCAGGTTTCAAAATTTTGTTTAACTGAATAGGATTATGGATAACAGTTTCAAATAACAATTTTGTTTCTGTAATTCTTTTTCAGGAATTATCTGTAAAGTTAAGTATGCTAATACTAAATAAGACAGCAAGACATTTTTTTAAACCATCAAAAAGGAAAGTTTATGAATTATTAAGAAGTTTTAATTTTCATCCTGGACCACAATTTCTTCATAAACTAGTCCTGGGAATTGAAACCAGTTGTGATGATACAGCAGCTGCTGTGGTAGATGACACTGGAAATGTGTTGGGAGAAGCAATACATTCCCAAACTGAAGTTCACTTAAAGTAAGTAGACATTATCTTAGTTGTGTCTCCCTCCTTTAAAAAAGAATAAAATCATTCTTTTCTGTATATTATATAGAAAAATTAAATTTTAGTAGCTAATTTCATATTGCTTTGTGTAAGCGCCTCTAAACTGCTATAAAAAAAGCTTCAAACATCTCATCTCTAGCCCAATTGCCACAAGAAACTAAGCTCAGCCCCAGCTCTAGTATTTATTGAACATTTTATCTTCATGATGCCATTTCTTGTTTTCTCCACCTGTTAAAGGATAATTAAAAAAGTTTGTGGAAAAATGGAAAAGATAAATTTATTTTGGCACAAAAAATTTTTGAAATCCATGCATAATTTTTTTTTTTGTTAGATTTAGACAGTGAGAGAGAGAGAGAAAGGTCATCCTTTTTCTGTTGGTTCACCCCCTAAATTGCCGCTACGGCCGGCGCACTGTGCTGATCCGAAGCCAGGAGCCAGGTGCTTCCTGCTGGTCTCCCATGCGGGTGCAGGGACCCAAGCACTTGGGCCATCCTCCACTGCCTTCCCTGGCCACAGCAGAGAGCTGGACTGGAAGAGGAGCAACCAGGACAGAATCTGGCGCCCCAACTGGGACTAGAATCCGGGGTGCCGGCACCGCAGGTGGAGGATTAGCCAAGTGAGCTGCGGCGCCGGCCCATGCATAATTTTTCATAAAACATGTTTTTCACAAACTTTTAAGATCCCTCATATGCATACATTGCAATTTTTTTGCACCACAATAAGCTTATCATTTATTTATTTAGAGAGGCAGAGACTGCTCCCATCCACAGATTCACTCCCTAGCTACCTGCAACAATCAAGGCTGGAACAGGCCAAAGCTAGAAGCCAGGGACTCAGTCTAAGTCTCTCTATGGATGGCAGGAACCCAACTACTTGAGCCATCATCTGCTATCTCCAATGTGCACATTAGCAAGAAGCCAGAATCAGGAGCAGAAGCTGGACTTGAACCCAGGTAATCTAGTATGGGATGCAGGCTTCCTAACCAGAGTCTTAACTGCTATAAGCATATCATCTTTTTTCAAAAGCATATCTCATTTTCCATGCACTTTTAAAAATACCCTCATATTTTTCATGTTCTCAACTGAAATTCTAGGAAAACATTACTGACTTGTAGCCTGAGTTATTCATGTGAGGAAAAACAACATCCTCTTCACATTTGTACATATAACTTGTGTTGATACTTTAATAATACACAGTTGTATTTGTAAACTCAGATGTTTGCAGAAGACTAACAGGCAGGTTACGTAAGTACGTAAGTGGGCTAAATATGAAGTGGGAAATACCTGGAGCAGGGCGCTTCTCCATGCAGGAAGGTAGGACCTGTGTTATTAAATCATCAGTTTTCAAGAGGAAAAGAAAAATCCAGATTTAAAAACAAACAAACAAAAAAGTGGGCCAGTGCTGTGGCGTAGCGCGTAAAGCCACTGGCATGCATTGCCGGCATCCCACATGGGCGCCTGTTCAAGTCTCAAGCGCTCCACTTCTGATCCAGCTCTGCTGTGGCCTGGGAAAGCAGTAGATGGCCCAAGTCTTGGGCCTCTGCACCCATGTGGGAAACCTGGAAAAAGCTCCAGGCTCCTGGCTTCGGATCAGCCCAGATCCGGCTGTTGTGGCCATTTGGGGAGTGAACCAGCAGATGAAGACTCTCTGTCTCTCCTCTCTGTGTCTTTCAAATAAAATAAATAATTCTTTAAAAAAATTTTAAAAAGCTTTATTTATTTATTCATTTGAAAGGCAGAGTTAGAGAGAGAGGGAGAGACAGAGAGGGAAAAGGAGGATCTTCCTTCCGTCCACTGGTTCACTCCGCAAAAGGCCACAACTGCCAAGGCTGGTCCGACCCGAAGCCAGGAGCCTAGAACTCCATCCGGGTCTTCCAATCAGTGGCACAGGCTCCAAGCACATGGGCCATCTGCTGCTGCTTTCCTAGGCACATTAACAGAGATTTGGATCAGAAATGGAGCTGCCAGGACTAGTACCCATACTTGAGTGGGATGCCAGCATTGCAGGCTGCAGCTTAACCCACTGTGCCACAATACCAACCCTAGAAATCCAGATTTTTAAAACTAGTAACTAATATAAAATTTGTTGAAATATATCTGCAAGCCATCAATTTACAACATCTGACCAGGATAAAAGCCTGAAACTTTGGAATCGGACTGGTCTGAATCTTGAATCAGGTGCTTAATATTGGCTCATTGAGTTCAGGCAAGTTCCTTCTCCTCTCCGACTCTGTTTTTATAACAGTAAAACAGGAAAGACCAGACTTGCAAAAGAGGATTAGAAATAAAATACACAGGGCCAGCATTGTGGTATAGCAGGTTAAGCCACAGCTTGCAAGGCTGGTATTCTGCATCAAAGTGCTGGTTCAAGTCTCAGCTGCTCCTCTTCCAATCCAGCTCCTGCTAAAGTGCCCAAGAAGGCAGCAGAGGATGGCAAAGTCCTTGGCCTCCTATCACTGTTGAGGGAAACCAGAATGGACCTCCAGGCTCTGCGTTTTGACCTGGCCTAGCCCCAGCTGTTGCGGAATTTGGGGAAGTGTAGCAGCAGATGGAACATCTCTCTCTTTCTCAGTCTCTCTTTCTCCATCACTCTTTCAAATAAAATAATAAATAGGTGAATAAAGCATTACATATGAAGAGACAAAGTGAGCCACAAATTCTAGCATACTGTGTGAAAAGGACTATGGGGTATTAATGAGGCACAGTGAAGTACTAGAGAGTCTTGCCTTCCAGAGGCTTAACCTAATCACTGAGACATCCTCTGTGGACCTACAAGGAGAGCCAACAGTGCAAGGAAGCATACAGACAGTATCAAACAATTGATGCAAACAGTAACTGTCAATGCCAGGCCACAGTCCTTTCACTTTTTCCCTGAGTGCAATGCACTTTTGATGGTATAAATGGTAACTACACAGAAAGGCCTGCTCTGATCACTATCTAAATTAGGTACTCCCACCCTGTTTGTTCTGTATCATCATACTCTACATATTTTCTTTGTAATTCTTTTCATAATTTGTATCTTTGTTTGCTTATGTATAGTCTACCCGCCCCCAACAGACTCTAAGCTCTGTGGTGACAGCAGCCGTGACTGTGTTAATCACTGCAGTATGCCTATTACCCAGCACAGTGGCACATCACAGGTTCTCAGTGGCCTTGAAAGATGGTTAGGCCTGCAGTGAATGAAGATGGAGAGAATACTGTAATTTGCTTGAGCATAATGAGCACAGGCAAAGAGGTAAGAAGACCCTAGACACATATTCATTTAGCTGGAGTATAAGTCACTGAAGTATATGCTTCAGCAGTACCATCCACATTCTTCCTTTTTGCATTTGTTGAAAATCTGTTATTGTCAGGCCCTGTGGGTACAAATAGGAATAAGATACATTATGATCCTTGACTCTGAGCAGCTTGAATTATCAAATGGGCTGGAGAACAGGTTTATATTGTGGTTCAGCCTCTTACTAGCTTTGAGACCATACACATTTTTCTGTGCCTCAGTTTCCTTCTCTGTGAAATCAGGATAATGTAGCTAGCTCAGAGTATTGCTGTAAGGGTTAAATGTGAATTCTTTTAAAGCATTTAGTGCAGTTCTTGACAAGGGGCAAAGTTCAGTATAAGCTAGCTGTGAGTGACGTGGTACTCCTGTTACTACTATCATTAAGTGAAGAAGACAGATGGCAAAGGGCTTATTGTACAGCAATGTGGAAAGTGCCAAAGCAGTATTGGTTGGCAGAGAAGACTTTTCAAGCCAGAAACCTGATGGACATCCTTCTCTTCTCTCTCCGCACTCCACATCCAAATCAGTCAGCCAGTCCTTGTAAATCTGTTTCCCGAATCTTTCTTGAAACTCCCTTCCTATCAGTTCACTTCAATCCCTTATTGTCTCTTTTTTTTTTTTTTTTTTTTTTTTTTTTTTTGACAGGCAGAGTGGACAGTGAGAGAGAGAGACAGAGAGAAAGGTCTTCCTTTTGCCGTTGGTTCACCCTCCAATGGCCGCCGCGGCCGGCGCGCTGCGGCCGGCGCACCGCGCTGATCCGATGGCAGGAGCCAGGAGCCAGGTGCTTTTCCTGGTCTCCCATGGGGTGCAGGGCCCAAGCACCTGGGCCATCCTCCACTGCACTCCCGGGCCACAGCAGAGGGCTGGCCTGGAAGAGGGGCAACCGGGACAGAATCCGGCGCCCCGACCGGGACTAGAACCCGGTGTGCCGGCGCCGCTAGGCGGAGGATTAGCCTAGTGAGCCGCGGCGCCGGCCCCTTATTGTCTCTTGTTTGGACTCTTGGCTATAACCTGGGGGCTAACTGGTTTGCCTGCTTCTTTATTAGCTTAGGTCCCTAGTCATTCCATATTATTTACAAATTATAGAAAGACAAATAGATTCTCATATTAGTTCTTTGAGAATAAGCCCATGGGCTTATTCCTAATGCTTAGTATAATTCCTGGAGGATAAAAAGAAGAGCCACAAAAAGGAAAGGAGGGAGGCAAAACAAAGAAGGAAGGAATGAGAGGCAGATCTTGAAGTATAGCAGGTTAAGCTGCCCACTTGGCACACCTGCATCCCATATCAAAGTGCCAGTTCAAGTCCCAGCTGCTCTGCTGCCGAGGTGGCTCTCTGCTAACATGCCTGGGAAGGTAGTGGAAAATGTCCCAAATACGTGGAACCTGCCAATCACCTGGGAGACCTGGATGGAGTTCCTGGCTACTAGATTCAGCCTGGCCCAGACCTGGCTTTTGTGGCCATCTGGGAAGTGAACCAGTGGATGGAAGAACTCTATCCCTGTCATTCTGTCATTCTCTTTCAAATAAATCAAATAAATAAATCCTTTCAAAAAAAAAAAAAAAGCAAAAAAGGAAGAAATGAGTGGGAAGGAGAAGATTCAGATTTAAGGTCTCCCAAACCCCACATAAATAAAGATTTGAGTAGAAAGTCGCAGGGTCACCACTCTGGAGTACTCTCTGGTCTGATGATATAGGATGCACTCCAGGGATCAGAGGACATAGTTAGGGAAGTGCAGTCAGAAGACTGTTGAAGAGACTGACATAGTGAGGGTTTTGTAAACTTGATAGCAGCAGTGGAGGTGGTGATAACTGGAGAGTGAGGGGAAGAAAAGAGGCAGAGATGAACCTTGAAACCCAAGTGGTTGAGATGAAATGTGCTCTGTATTTCATTGTACTGTTTATAAGAGTCATAGGCTAGCATATTTGCTGCTAGCAAATTTGCCTCCTAATTCTTTACTTGACATTTGGAGTGGCTGTCCATTGCCATACAAGGACCACAGATCTAAATTGCCAACTCTGAGCACTGGTTCCCAAACTTTATTTCAGGATTGCAGGCAATCTACTGTCCTGCCATGACCTCCAGTGCAGTGTGTTTAAAAATAAACTTGTCTTCTTCACAAAACTATCTCCATGTTTCTGTTAGTATTTCCTTTCTCCAAGTCATTCCAGCTGAATATCTGAATCATCTTTGAGGCCTTGCTCCCCCAGTCCCCTTATATTGTTTAGTTATTAGTTTTTGAAGCTCTCTGTCCCTTTCTTTCCATTGCTGCCCATCAGTCAATTTACAACATGATCACTTTACACAAATATTTTTGCAGTAACCTCTTTAAAAATTTCCTTTTCAACAGGGAGCTTAATTTGCCTAATATGCAATCTTATCCTATCCTTCCCTTGTCAAGACTTCCTTAGAAAGCGTCTCACAGTTATTTTGGTGACTTCTTTAACACTGGGTGCTTGTTGTGTGCCAGATGTCATAAGGCACATAATTTGACAGTATTTGACTAATACTTTCAGCTATATAATTAATTTGAAAACATGACTTCAATTATATTTTTCTACTTTTGGCTTTATAATCTTAAAATTATAAAAAGCTTTCTGTTTCTTTTAGAACAGGTGGGATTATTCCTCCTGTAGCTCAACAGCTTCACAGAGAAAATATTCAACGCATAGTGCAAGAAGCTCTTTCTGCCAGTAGAATCTCTCCAAGTGAACTCTCAGCAATTGCAACAACCATAAAACCAGGTCTCGCTTTGAGCCTGGGCGTAGGCTTATCATTTAGCTTGCAGCTGGTAAGCCAGTTAAAAAAACCATTCATTCCCATTCATCACATGGAGGCCCATGCACTTACTATTAGGTTAACCAATAAAGTAGAATTTCCTTTTTTAGTTCTTTTGATTTCTGGAGGTCATTGTCTTTTGGCGTTAGTTCAAGGAGTTTCAGATTTCCTGCTTCTTGGAAAGTCTCTGGACATAGCACCAGGTGACATGCTTGACAAGGTAATTATTTTAAGAATTAATTTCTTTATTCTTTTTTGTTCTGGTGTCTCTTTCAATTAAATGATGATAAATGTGCTACCACCATTCATATAAATATTGATGGATATCTTATTAGATGGAAAATTCATGTGCAGTAAGAAGAAAGAAAAAGAATGGCATACATAATTTTGTAATATATAATTCTTACCCCTTCCTAATAAACTAGTAAGAGGTTTATATCAGTACAGAATGACTAGAATAGTTTGCAGGTAACAGGTATTTAATCAGATATATGAAGTGGAAGAAAGTGCTCTGTAAACTGTCATTACTGCAAAAATGTAAACTAAGAGGACATATAAAGATTAACATAGGGACATTAAAGATGCACAGGGTTCTGTGGCTGCGTCACAATTGCTGACAAGTAGAATACCGATTTAGCACAATACCACAGAGCCTGGTGCTGTATGCAAGGACAACACTGAAGCCAACAGGGCAGGCTCTCATTTTTGAAGTTCATCAAATAGCAGTCTTTGTCAACTTCAAACCTATTTTCCAACCCCAATGGAAGAACAATTGGCCATGACTGATCAGGTTTTCACTGCTTTAATAAGCATTAGCTATAATCGTTATTTGTCAAAGCATACCATATTTTATGCATTCATAGTTTTTAAGGTAATAATTCATTGGTCTCAAAATGTGTAACCTTATGACTCATTTAGAAATACATGCTTTTGCTCTTGATAGGTGGCAAGAAGACTTTCTCTAGTAAAACATCCAGATTGCTCCTCCATGAGTGGTGGGAAAGCTATAGAGCACTTGGCCAAACAAGGAAACAGACTCCATTTTGATATCACAGCGCCCATGCAACGTACTAAAAATTGTAATTTTTCTTTTTCTGGACTTCAGCATAATGTTAATAAAATAATAACACAAAAGGAAAAAGAAGAAGGTATATTTCTAATTAGTAAGTTTGAAAAGATACATATTCCCAGATTCTCTGCAGGATAATAACTGCTCCTTTTGCAGGAATTGAGAAGGGACAGATACTGTCTTCTGCTGCAGACATCGCTGCTGCAGTACAGCACACGACAGCGTGCCACATTGCAAAAAGAACACATCGTGCTATCCTTTTTTGCAAGCAGAGACACTTGTTACCTGAAAATAATGCAGCCCTGGTATGTTTTGTTATCTCTTCTCATTGTAACTTTTCACAGCATGTTGCTTTTTTCTCAAGACCTTACTTGACTTTATCCGTAGGATGAACAGGTCTATTTGCCACATGCTAATCCTGTACAGTGTGAAATTATGCAGAATAGATTTACTAACAGCTCTTTCATGTATAGACATGGCAACTTTATAGGACATCCATACAGCCTGGGTGACAAAAAATGTGAGACCACATTTTCTCATTGAAAACAGGATTTATATTTATAATAATAAATTATATATGTGTTTCATAAGAAGGATTTGTGCTACAGTATCAAATTGAAAAAGTTTGACATCATATGTAGGCAATAAATACTATTTATAATAAATTGTAAATAACTATAAGTGCTGTACTATTTTTAGAAAAGTAAGCTGATGTCCTCCATTCTTTGATGAAATCCCTTTAAGTATGCTTAGCAGGCTTGATAAATGTGTATCTTAAACCTTATTTTCTTGAAAATTATAAACTTAAGTAGAGAATGTTTAAATTATGGTGATTCTCAAAATGGAATATTATGTGAATATCAAAGATAATAGTTTTTTTAACAGTTCCACAGTAAAATGAGAAAATGCTAATATGTGGTAGTTAATATAGAATACAAAACATGTATAGGAAAGAAATGGATATCTTCTGATTTGTTTATTGTTTTTAGCTCTTGTTTATATTCCTGTGGAACTGTGGTCTTTCTCCTTTTAGTTGTTGAATATTATGGTTAGTGGTACATTAAGCCTGTGATTATAGAATGGATTGAAATTATGTTTTTGCAAAAGTTAAACAAGAAGGAACGAAGGAAGGAGGGGAATTGAAGGAGGCAAAGGGGAAATGAGGGAAGTATGGTTATGTTCTTGGACTTGTACTTATGAAGTCAGTTCTCTTTATGTTAATGAAATGTTAAAAATTTCTTATAACTAAAAATTGCAGAGACTAAAATACTGGCATAGTATGGTTGCAGTTATGTTAAAGAAATATTTAGAAAAAAGTTTCGAATTTTTTAAGAAGTTAGGAAAAAGTACAAAAGTGATAATAGTGATTATACTGTTATTAAAATTGTTAGTATTCTTCTCTAAATCTTTATTATACAGATAACATCACTTACCCATTACCCATCTTTCTTATTGTATAAAGCTGGCAGAGTGCTTCCTAGATAGTTGGTACTTGTTAATTTTAGTCTTCTCTCTTCCTTCAGGTTGTATCTGGTGGTGTTGCAAGTAACTTATATATCAGAAAAGCTCTGGAAATTGTAACAGACGCAACACAGTGCACTCTGTTGTGTCCTCCTCCCAGACTGTGCACTGATAATGGCATTATGATTGCATGGTAAGCCACAGGGTATTTGTGCTTCACTCATAATCATGTAAATATTCATTACCAAGTCATCATACTAATGATTTCATTGTCATTGCATTGTACTGAATGGTCTTTACATTTGGGGGCTATTGATTTTATTTTAATGATTCTTCTTTAGGAATGGTATTGAAAGATTACGTGCTGGCTTGGGCATTTTACATGACGTAGAAGGCATCCGCTATGAACCAAAGTACGTGGTAGCATTTCTAATCTTTATAAAAGATACATTATAGAAATTGAAGCCTGGAGTTTGCTTTCATGTATGAGCTTTTCATTTATATGCTAGTGATACTTGAAGTTAGCATTCATTTCTTTCATGAAACTAGTTGAGTTTGACACTTCATAAGAAAGATTTGTGCTGTAGTATCAAATTAAAAAAATTTGACAAATCATAATGAGTAATAAACAGGCCATGGTTAGGGGTGTCAGATTCCTTCATTTGGGACCAGAAAGGAAACCATATCCATGGCCTGGACTTTTGCAGTGTCAAGAAAATCTGAGGACCAGCTGGAAGGCTGGGAAACATTCAGAAAGCATTCAGGTGAGAGGGCTATGATTATGCTCCGACACAGGCAGTGGAGAATTGGTCAAGACATAGCTGATTTCCTCTCTCAAACCAACATTCCAACATATTGCACGGTTTTTCAATTTACCATCAAGTAAATTTCTAGTCCAAGTTAATTCTGGACTAAGAAAAGATAGTTATGTTTTACAAGCTAACATAATTCTGGTTTGGAAATTGTCAGCATTATAATCTGTAACTAGACACTTGTGCTAACCAGGAATGGGGAACCTGTTTTCTGCCAAGGGCCATTTGGATATTTTTAACATTATTTATAGGCCATACAAAATTACCAACTTAAAAATTAGCCTGCTAAATAAATTTATTGAATTTTGAGTCCCACCTGCAGTTACCTTGGCAGGGTCAGAACAAATGATTTTGTGGACCTCATGTGGCCCACGGGCTGGATGTCCACACCCATTACAGGAATCACAAACTATTAAACTGATCATGACTGAACAGAGCCGTATCAGAAGGACTCCTTTACATTGATGCCCTAACCTTAGATAGAGTTAATCATCTAATCCAGCTGTGCCTTCTTGAGGCAGTATTGAAGCTGGAGATGGTGGTTTTTCCAGGCAAAAACCTGAGGTTGAAATTACTGACTGAGGAAGAACAGAGAAGAGGGTAGGAGCTAAAGACTTTCCTGCCAGCAGCGGCAAAGGAAAGTAGAAAAGGGGCAAGTCAGCTTTTGAAACCTCTAAGAGGAACAGATAGAAACTAGGGGAATTTCTAAAATGTCAGGGGGTACAGGTTGGATTTTAGCTATATAGTTTCAGTTTTTAGTTTTGTAAACTTATTTCTTTAAGTTTTTAACATTTATAGTATTTGAAAGTAGACCTATTTTTTTCAAAAGCATATCAAAATTTAGGTTTTTTTATTGAATGAGACTGGCCTTCATTATTCTGACTTGAGATCCCACTATATTTGAATGTATTTAAGAACCATCACCACATGTGATGAATTATATAATAGATGCTCATGCTTTTTGTCAACATTCTAAGCGCATAGCCTGCAGAACTATTGATGGCTCATGAAGCAAATTTGGAAATAATAAGATTTGTCTACATTGCAGATGCCCTCTTGGAGTAGATATATCAGAAGAAGTTGGAGAAGCTGCTATAAAAGTACCACGATTAAAAATGAAGATTTGAATTTTGCTTTTCAGAAACATCCATAAAGGTAGTATTTCAGCATTACAATTAGTTTTGTTTTTTTTTTTTTTTTATGGTGAAAAAACATATATTTAGAATTAGCCAGCTGGACTCCGTTCAGATGATCCCAATTTTGTTGGCAACGTCCAGAGCATCATAGTCCGGAGCCAGCCGCACATACGCCTTCTTCTCTCCGTCAGGTCTGATCAGGGTGTTGACTTTGGCCACATCAATGTCATAGAGTTTCTTCACAGCTTGTTTGATCTGGTGCTTGTTGGCCTTGACATCCACAATGAACACCAGTGTGTTGTTGTCTTCTATCTTCTTCATGGCCGACTCCGTGGTCAGGGGGAACTTGATGATGGCATAGTGGTCAAGCTTGTTTCTCCTGGGGGCGCTCTTCCGAGGGTATTTGGGCTGCCGTCGGAGGCGTAGCGTCTTGGGCCGCCGGAAGGTGGGGGACGTGCGGATCTTCTTCTTCTTGTGGCTGTGGACGCCTTTCAGCACTGCCTTCTTGGCCTTCAAGGCCTTCACTTTGGCTTCGACTTTAGGAGGGGCAGGAGCTTCCTTCTTCGCCTTCGGCGCCATCTTGGTGAAAAGCTTACAATTAGGTTTTGATTTTATGTGTGTCAAATTGTAGAAGTATACTACTCATCAAAACTTTCTTTTGTTATTCTTTTTCTTACATTTGATTTTTAACCTGCTGTTCTTAGCCTCATATGTTCATATAAGAAAACATAACTTTTATTAGCAAAAATCAAAGTAGGGACAGGCATTGTGGTGAAGTGGATAAAGCCACTGCATGGGATGCCCACATCCCATATATGAGTACTTGTTCAAGTCTTGGCCCTGGCTTTTTAAAGTAGATTGATAGATTGATTATTTATTTATTTAAAAGGCAGAGAGCATCAGAAAGGGAGAAACAGAGATCTTCCATCCACTTGTTCACTATCCAAATGGCCACAATAGCCAGTGCTGGGCCAGGCCAAAGCCTGGAGCCAGGAATTCCATCCTTGCTCTCAGATAGATAGCAGGGGCCCAGGTATTTGAGCCATTTTCTGCTGCCTTCCCAGGCACATTAGCAGGAAACTGGAATGAAAGCCGAGCAGCCAGGACTTGAACAAGCATTACAAGTTGTGCCACAACACCACCCCTTAGTTCCTCCACTTCTAATCCAGCTTCCTAGGAGGCAGCAGATGATGTTTCAAGTTGCTTTGGGACCCTGCCACCCACATGGGAGACCAGGTGGAGTTCTGGACTCCTGGTTTGACTTGGCCCAGCTGCTTGTTGTGGGAATTTGGGGAGTAAACCAGCAATGGAGGATTTCTCTGTCACTCCGCCTTTCAAGTAAATGAAAAATAAACATTTTATAAAAGCCTCAAAGTCAAACATCTAATGGGGAAAGGATATATTGACACTGGGAAATAGAAAGAAAACCTTAAAATGATAACTGTGCTTCTGCTAGATTTTGGCCCTAATCATCCATGTCTAAATCTTTTCTCCCCTTTCTTAAATCAGGATTATAGAAGCTATTTTTTGACTTCTACTGACATGAGCCTGAGTTATATAAAGAGAGACCAATTTTAGAAAAGCAGCTAGGTCAAGATCATGGCAAAACAGAAAACTCCAAATCAAGACAAAAACTGACTTTCTCTAATAGAAGGTTATTAAAATAAAATATATATTAGGTATCCTCTCTGGAGTAAGTGGGTATCTGTATGTTTGTTCAAATCCATTTCAGGTTTTAAAAATTTGGCATGCAGGTGATCTCTCAAGTATGCATTGAACTCTTTAACTGACCATATACAGTCATTGAATCCATTATTTTAGAAATATTTAGCCAGATGAAAGTAAATGAGATATAAAAGGTTTTTTGGGGGATAGTTTTGGTTAAATCTGAAATTTTGTATTACAGATATGATAAATGTATCACTTTGGGGGGCCAACATTAAAGAAACTGAATGTACTGTCCTTTGAACATAAGGATAGGCCTATTGATTATATAGTGTCTTTTGAGGGATGGATTTATTTATTTATTTATTTATTTATTTTTGACAGGCAGAGTTAGACAGTGAGACAGAGAGAAAGGTCTTCCTTCCATTGGTTCACCCCTCAAATGGCCGCTACGCTACACCGATCCGAAGCCAGGAGCCAGGTACTTCCTCCTGGTCTCCCATGTGGGTGCAGGGCCCAAGCACGTGGGCCATCCTCCACTGCCTTCCTGGGCCACAGCAGAGAGCTGGACTGGAAGAGGAGCAACCGGGACTAGAACCAGCGCCCATATGGGATGCCGGCGCCTCAGGCGGAGCATTAACCAAGTGAGCCTCAGCGCCAGCCCGAGGGATTTATTTTTAATCAGTAAAGGGTTATATTACATCATCTACAATGAACAAAGCAATTAGCTTTCTGATGAGTGACTTGCTTATTGAGAAGCTGGGGGGTTAAAGATAAAAATCTAGAACGGAAACATTATTTAAATCCTGCCTTATGGACCCATGTTGTGGTACAGCCAGGTTAAACCACCACCTGTGACCTGGCATCCCATACGAGTACCAGTTGGAGTTCCAGCTGCTCCACTTTGATCCAGCTTCCTGCTAATGCACCTGAGAAAGCAGTGGAAGATGGTTCCAAGTACTTGGGTCCTTACCATCCACGTGGGAGGCCTGGTTGGATTTCCAGGCTCCTGGCTTTGGATTGGCCTAGCCCTGGCCATTTGCCATAATGTAGGGGTGAACTAGTGAATGGAAGATGTCTCTCTGTGTGTATCCATCCCTTTCTCCCTGTAACTCTGCCTTTAAAATAAATAACTTAAAAAAAAATTTTTTTAAAGATTTATTTTATTCATTTGAAAAAGTTAGAGAGCTAAAGACACAGAGAGAAAGGTCTTCTATCCACTGGTTCACTCCCCAGATGACCGCAATGGCCTGAGCTGAGCTGATCCAAAGCCAGGAGTTTCTTCCAGTGTTCCACATGGGCATAGGTGCCCAAGCACTTGGGCCATCTTCTACTGCTTTCCCAGGCCACAGCAGAGAGCTGGATCAGAAGTGGAGCAGCTGAGACTTGAACTGGTGCCCATATGGAATGCCAGCACTGCAGGCTGGGGCTTTAACCCGTGGCACCACAGCACCAGCCCCTCAAATAAATAACTTTTAAAATAAATACTGCCTTAAAGTGACTTCCCTGTTGGGAAGTTCTTCAAGTAACTATTTTCTTAGAATTGTGGTCATGGAGTATTACTTTATAACTATCCATTTTAGCCTAGAAATGGATGATTTAATTGTATATGGGGAAACATTCAAAAACACTCAATATTTACAATGGCTTGCATTATTTGATATTAAATTACTATATGGATATGACAGAATTGGTTAATCAATATCACTTAAAAGAAACTATTAGTTGTTAATTTCACATTTTACATTTGGATGTACATTGTGTGCCTATGAATCTGAATTCACAGAGAAGTGGAATTATTTCCTATAGCACTAAAAACCAGAATACATTCAAAGTTTAGAAGAAAACATCAAAGTTTCTTCACATTATAACAATATTATAAATCAGGAAAATCTATAACCTGAGTTCTTAAAGTTTCAGAGCTGTTCCAGGTTCAACAATCATGCATATCAAAACTGAGTTCATGACATAAATAAGGGAAACTTACAGATAAAGAACATGAGCAGATTCTGGAAGCCTCCCATTTCATTAGCCTTTCAGTACTTAGACATAAGGAAGGGAAAAGAAAAGAATGAAGCTGTTTTATAGTACAGTTGAGAGGCAGGATTTCAACAATTTTCCTGCCTCTCAGCTGTACTATAAAACAACTTTGAAGATTAAGGAGGTCTCTTATTTTTCAGTGGCAAAGAACACAGGCTGTAGACTCTACCACAAGGAAAGCCCAAGTATACATAGGGGCTATCATCACCATTATTGTGTTAAGGCATGTTGGGAGAAAATAACTACTAGTTACACGTATGTTTAATGCTTGCTGCAGACTCACAGACTGAATTGCAGTGGGTGGAGAAAAAGGGCAGCAGACATGCACCAAAACTACACCAGCTGGATACAGTGCTCTTTAGCAAAGACATCATGTGATTCTAAGCCAAAGATTATCACCTTCTCCAGCTGCAAACCAAAGGCACTCTATAAAAATGGAGAATGGTAAACACACATGGATCCATTTTTAGCTATACTTGTATACTTGATGAGCAATGGTTTCAGATTTTTTTAATGAGATGTTTTTAACATATGTATTTCAGGTTTTAGAAGGCTCATGTATTTGTATTACTTTATCATTAAACATCACAAGGTATTACAATGAATGTAACATATGAGCCACTTTGAATCATCCTTTAGCTCAGTCTACCAACTTAAAAATGTTTCTAACACTTGATGGATATGCTAGTAATACAATTTGTGTCAGTTGATAAATTTTATGTTTTTCTCTTTTTAAAAAATAGAATTTATTTGATAGATAAACAAAGAGCTCCCATCTGTTGGTTCTCTCTCCCAAATGCCTACAACGGCCAGGGTTAGGCTGATACCAAAGCTGAGAACCAGGAACTCAGACTAGGTCTCCCATTTGGGTTTCAGGGACCCAGTTACTTGAGCCATCACACCAACTCCAGAGGTCTTCTCTGCATTAACACGAAGCTGGAGTCGAGAGCCAGAGAGCTGTATCTGACTCTAGGTACCCTGGAGTGGGACGTGGGTGTCCTAACCAGAGTCAGGACTCATAGGCCAAATGCCTGCTCCATTGGATGAATTTTAATAAGCTTAAATGGAGGCATTCTATTACAGAAATCTTATTTTTTGAAGCCATTAATTCTGACCTGATGGTAAATTCCAGTAGACATTTTAAAGAAACTCTAATATTGATATCAAAAGCTGCCATTCAAAAAGATTGCTTGGTTATCTGTATTTTACCAAAATAAAAATTTTGTAAAAGATTGCTTTCATACAAAAGTGCTTTTATTAGCCTTCAGAAGGCTCTGAGTTTGCTTTCTGTACATGTTTCCCAAGTTGGTTCAAGCACACTATTCTTGGTCTTGATATATTTATGATATCCGATGAAAGTGCAGAGGAAAAAGAAAACAGATTAACAGGAACATCAGTATTTTCTGTTGTTTTGAAGAGTCCCATGAAGTTAGTTACAGGAGGTATTAAAGTCAAAGAATCTCTTGGTTGAATTTTAGGTTTTGCTTTTCTTCGGTGCTCTTTTCCTAAAAATTAGAGAGGCACAATTGAATGTCCCTTAAGCTGACTACCTTAAGTATAATTTCATTACTTCTAGTTCTGTTTTCTTTACACAACTAAAACATACCAAAAAAAAAAAAAAAAAAAAACAGATCAATTAACTTCTAGACTTTGTAGTGTCAGATAAGAAAAACTTGTGAGGATCAATATATAACTTGCCAACTTTTTACTATGCCAAATTGACACTAATAAAAGAACAAGTATCAACTACTTTAAACATCATTCTGTAAAGTAAAACATATCTTAATACCAAAAGAAAATGTGAAAAACATTCTTTCAAAATGAGAGACTTGACATTGAATGAAATTAATTTTATCAAGAACTTGCTATATTATCCTTATTTCTTCCTTAGGTTCCCACAGGCCTGTGAAAACGTCAGCATACCGTTACTGAGTACAGTCTGTTGTTTAGAAAGCAGTGAAGAAATGAAGAAAAAGTGGGACTGACTTGATTCATTTGTTTAAATAACTCTTACATCAAAGAAGCTATAGAAAAACAGGATATCCTCTCCATGATATTCAGAAATATGAAGGTACTACAAAAGGTTCATGGAAAAATGGAATTAGAAGATAGTTTTTTTTTTTTTTTTTTTTTGGCGCAACTTATCCTTTAATTCCATAGTCCAAGAACTTTTTTAATTACCTTTGTATAGCCTCCACTCATACTCCTCCCTAGCTTCCCTCAGGTTCTCTGAATAAATAAAATTGTTTCCTGCCTTTTACGGTCTCTCCCTGTTCTCCTTTTTGTCTGTGACATCAGCAAACTGCTCTTGACTTTAAATGGTTCTCCTTGATTCTGA
Source organism: Oryctolagus cuniculus (assembly GCF_964237555.1). Lineage (NCBI taxonomy): Eukaryota > Metazoa > Chordata > Mammalia > Lagomorpha > Leporidae > Oryctolagus > Oryctolagus cuniculus. The sequence continues at coordinate 50,615,642 of NC_091434.1, forward strand.
CAATATTTGGTCCTACTGTAAACACCCATGAACAAGTACTAAGCAAATATATGAAATTAATGAGAATTTATGTTCCCTATTGTCGCTCCCCCTCTTCATGGAGGAACGACACTAAACCCTGCCTAGGCTTCATATCTGAGTCACGGCACCATTATGTCGCTCCCCCTCTTCGTGGAGGAACGACACAGGACCCTGCGCTGTTCTTTCGTCTGCTCGGCCCTCCCCGGGTTTGCTGCTGGTTCTTCCCGGGTTGGCTACCGACCCTTCCACCTCCGTGGAAGGGCGGTTCCCCCTGCCACTTTCCCCACTTCCGCAGGGGAGCGGCACACCGCCGGCCGGCTCTCTCGGGGGCTGCACAGGTGTTCCTTCAGATAGATGTTCCCCTTAGATGTTCCTCGTGCATGTTGTCTCTCTCTTCCTTTATAGTCCTCTTCCGCCAATCCCAATTCTGCTACCCACACGCCGAGTACGCTGCTCTCCTCCAATCAGGAGCAGGTCCTACAGTTTATTGGTTGAACTGGAGGCAGCTGTGTAGAAGCTGTTTCTCCCTTCTCAGCGCCATATTGTGGGAGAGCAGATGCATAGAATAAGTCTTAATTCCAGTAACTTAGTCTAGTCCGAGTTGCTCCCAGTTGCTCCCCACACCTATTGCATGTATGATAGGAAAGAATAAGTAATATAAACTCTGGTCTCAGACCTAGGCCACTCAATTCTCATCTACCAACCATGCGAAAAACTGTGTAGAATGTTAATGAAAAAATATTCCTGCCCTCCGAATTTATAGATAGATAAGTTATAATGAAACAGGACAACAGCATGATCACATTTTAAGTCCCCATTATATGCTGTGATTTCTGTGCATGGCTAGAAAAAAGACAACATAAAAAAGGATCTCTATTAAGTGATCCTTAAGAAAAAGTGGTTAATGTAGCCTTGAAACTGGGAACATGTTTTAGGTATATGGGATTACAAAAGAAGAGTTTGCAGATAAACCATCTTCGTAGCCTCTATGTCTCAAACTTGTAGAGATGGAACACAGAATTAAAAAGCACCAGGGCTAGAAGACATCTCAGAAATAAAAATTAATTACCTTTCTTAAAGACAGGAATTATGGATGGTCCTCCATTCTTTTCCAGACTAAAAGAGAAACATGTTAATCAAATAATAAAATAAATGAAGACATAGTATACCCAGAGAAAATACATGAAGACTTATTTCAGGTGACATGCTCCATGCCTAGTGGTCTGTTTCATACATGTTACATGTACAATAATTATACATGTTACCTGTAGGTGTTTTTGTTCAGTCACTCATTTACTACAAATATTTGGAACTTTAAATCTGTTTGAAATGATGGGAAGAGAAGATACTTCAACAAAATTTTGAAAAAAGTAGATCTGAGAAAGGAACACATTTTTCTAAATCCCACAGTTGCAAATATGAACTGGCTATGAGAATGACCAATGTTACTTACATTGTTTATCCCAAATTGCTTTTTTAGTCAATGAAAATTATTACTTAACATTGTCAATGAAAACAATTAAAAATTAGATTCCCTGTCATATAAAGTGAGGTCATCAGCTTGGATTTTCAATTTTTCAAAGAATTAAACTGACTCTAAAGATGGATCCATCTTTCTCTATACTTAAATTGATTTATAAAGCCGTAATACAATCCTGGGTCCTTTTCCGATATTACAGAGTTAATAATGTACCTTGAGTAGTTGTGTTATTTATATATGGATTTTGCTACTTGAAGAGAAGAATTGTAATTGATTTACATCCACAGAAAAAGAAGAGTAAAGCCACAGTAAGGAGATTCTGCTCTCCACCCTTTTTTTCTGGGACAACTTCATGATGAATGTATAACATTGAGGCAAAATCCTCTGAGTAAACACCTGGCAAACTTCACCCTAACTCCAACCACTGGGTCTGGGTTAACCCTATTTCCCTCCAGGGTAGGGGTAGGGTTGGCCTAGCCTTGTATCAAGTTCAGAAGACCTATCTGATGTTAAGGCCTTGGTGGTATTTCCTGGCTGGCTTAGAATTCTCAAATGTACCCAGTCTACTCAAAAATGGTTTCCTGGATCAGAGGTGGAGGCACCTAATCTCCCAAAAAACATTTCTAAAGCTTGAATAATTCTGGCCAGACAGGATCCACAGGATCTGAATGTTTCTCATCTGCATCCACAATTGGGGTGCTGAGTTGGAATTAAAATAGGCTTTGACAATGGACATTTAGAATTCAGTTTATCTTCCAGTATACAGAGGATATATTCATATCATAGCCCAACTTGCACACTTTGTTCTTCTTTGACTTCCTTAAAAATCTCTCCTATCAGTGTTTCTACAACTACAACTTAAGTTATAGGCACAGTACCTCAAGGAAGGAAGTCCCACTGTTTGTTGCATTTGAAATTCCTTTAAAAATGCTGGGTTAATACTTGCATCTCTGTTGATATTATTTGTTAAGCGAAGGAACTGATTGGGTTTATTCCTGCATTCTTTTAATAGGATGCGGAAAGCATTTGCGTTGTAAGTTAAGTAGCCAAGAGCACATGAGCAAGCTGTGCGGACCTAAATGAAGAAAGAATTCTGTCTCAACCAATAGACTTTATTCTTAAGATATCTAAGCCAGTGGATAACCAAGGGAAGTGTGGTGCAGCAAGTTAAGCTATCACATGGGACAACCACATCCCCTATTATAGTGACAGACTGAAGCCCAGCACTTCAGATCAAAGGAGGTTGGATAACAAGTACCAAAACACAGAAGTCACCAGTTTTAGTGTACTAGCGCTCACAAGTATGTCTGGAAAAGAGCAGCTGGTAGGATACAAATACAAAAGAAATGGAAAGGCGATTGCCTGTCTTGGTTAGTTTAGCTATGTATATATTTTTTTCTAGTCTAGTGAAATTAAAGTATCAGTTTGCACTATACCCCACAAAAATGTACAAACATTACATGTTAACAAAAATTTTAAATAGAAATTATCCCACAGAGTGAGAGACAGTGAGTTATCTTGAACATACTCAGTTTTGGGATTTTTTTTTCTTTTACCTCTTCTCTTACTGAGTGCAAATGGTAGCAGAGCCGCTGGATTGTTCCTAATGAGGTGAATGCTTCTGGAATGCCAGCTCTAGAATGAGCCAGGCTGGCTATTAAATTCCCTATAAATTAGACAATAATGAAAAAAAGAACTGTTACAGAAACTAATATACTGCCCTTTTGTTCATTTGTAAATGGCATTTTAAAAAGTGTAATTCACAAGATATCTCTGTTAATGAAGAAGGGCTGAGAAAAAAAGTATGTATAAATATAGGAAAAACTTTCCCTAAAATTATGGTTTGGTTTTCTGTCACAAACAGTAAAAGGCAAGTAGGTTTGTGTAGGAGAGGGAATGTTTTAAATCAGAGGTTGCCTTTCTCCCACACCTTCAGAATATGTTTTGAGATTTTTAGAGTTTTAAAAATTATTTTACATTAGCTTTTTGTTGCTATAGGGATAGCAGTAGCAACTTTTGAGTGGAAAATAGCTAAGTGGAACACTTGTAGGAAAACTTGATACTTGGCAACTGAAATTTCACTCTGCAAAGTTTATGAGCCTTTGCAGCCTCTTCTAGGAACCATGTCGCCATGGATACTGAACACATCAGTTTACAGTGTACCTGGGCCTACATGTCCTGCTTTGCCTGTGATAAGATGCACATGAACCCGTTAGTGAAGTAGCGAAACAGTAATAATTTTTGAGTCAATTCTCAGCCTAGTAAAACTAATATTTGAAAGCTAGTATATTATCTTGCACACAGGAATTTGTGGAATAAAATTCAAACCCACTACAATTGTTTCTCTCAGAATTACTTGACACTGTATTGATGTTATTTAGATGAAAATATATTTCAACACTTTTTAAAAAGATGCTTTTTCCTAGTTAGTTTCTATCAGAAATTTTCATTTGCTTGGTTTTTCCCTGCTTGCTGTAAAGATAACTCATGCACGCCATAAGAACATAATTCTGTGCTATGACAGATGGAGTTTCTTTTGATGCCTTCAGTGATCCATTTCATTTTTTAAAATACCTTACATATCACTGTACATCACTGTCATCCTGACACTGTTTTATGTTGCTTTCACAGTAATATATCAAGTCAGTTAAGCTAGAGGGTTGGAGTAGATCTAGTTATACAAGAAGCATGAAGTATACCAAGAACTCTATTGGACTGTTTTGCTTTGCTATATTACATAGCAATACAAAGAATCCTTAAATGTTAGCAAAACATGTGCAATTCTCAGAAGGAAATCAGAAGTACATCTGTGTAAATATTCCCCTATTATAAATGAATATGTAAATTTTGTTGTTGATAATTCATAACTGAATTATTTTATATTACTGAAAAAAATAGAATTTTGAAAAAATAATTAAGAAAGCAATAAGGCTGTGTTCAAAGTTAATACTCCTGTGAGTCCTCAAAGACCTACTATGGAGTTCCATGTATATTAACATGAGTTCACTAGTTTACTCATCAAACTGTAACAGAATATGATGCTTATGATTTTACTATTGTTCAGTATTGTTTATTATTGTCATTTCTTACCTGTCAAGACAAGAGTAGCAGGCTGAACTGAATACAGGCTATCAACTAAAATAGTAACACCTCTTGCAGTCAAAGTAATATGGTCCACATCTACAATGACTTTAGATAATACAATAATCTAAAACAAAAAAAGAACATAGAATCATTGGACATTTTGTACACAGCTTCTCTAAGCATTTTTGTTTGTCTTTTTTTTTTATTTCTCAGGAGGATACAAGGGATATTTGGTAAAAGAAAAGTAAGTGGTGGTGGGGTTGGTTAGAGGACTTGTTTCTATCTGGGCACCACGGTGATCATAATAGATCATATTATTCTTCTTACAATGTTTACAACTTTTATATCCTGGTAGTACACAGAAAGTACTTCTCCCAAAAGGTCACAGGATACAAAATGAAGAAAGAGAAAAAGACTAAAAAGAACCTAGATATGTAAAGTTGTTACAGGGCTCAAGAACTGGTTGATCAGCTAAAGATGCACAGAAAACCTGTCAGGGATACTAGCTAGTTTCTTCATCCAGTTCCTGGTAATGTGAAGGAGATGAAAATAATATCTGCCTGTCAACCTCACAGGGTTGTGATAAGCATCAGATAACGAATAAAGGCAAACACTCCTTGGAACATGTAAAAATTCTATATAAGTGAAGAAATTCTCTTTAGATAAGAGATTTTTTATGTGGTACAGGTGGCTATTATGTAAAGTATTCAGTAAATATTTTACTGGACCCCCAAGGTTTTGTAATTTTCAAGTTTTTACTAAAAAGACATGATTGATTTGAAGTGTTAGCCTCTCATTGTATACATTGTATACCTGAAATGCTGCCATTGCTCTCTCAGTTTCAACTGCCGATTCAAGAAAAGGTTCAAAAATAGATATGGTCATTATTCCACTTTCCAATATTAAGTATTGTTGGAAGCGATTATTGAAGGCAAAAAGGCTTAATGCATAGCCTGCTCTTAAGCAAATATCCTGGAAATAGGAGAAACATGCATCATCTTTAACATACTTCATTTATCATGTTACTGAATGTAACAACTTGGATTCTTGCCCATTAAATTATGTTGCAATATTGTCACTGGGAGTAAAATATGACATTGTTAGTAAATGCAGAATGTTATTGGACAGATAAAATACAGCACTAGGTTTTGGTAACAGGAAGAAGAAAGGAGAAAATATTTTAAAAGTTAATTACTGATCAAACAACTGAGAAACTCAATAATTTCATATAACTCAACTTTATGTTTTAATATATTTTTATTTTCATTTCAACATTTCAAAATAGAGTTCATAAGTCAAAATTTCCACTGTTTACCATGCTATATATTACATTTCATTCTGAATTATCTGTATCATCTTTTAAAATAAGTGCATTGTAAAATTCTATTCTACTACATTTAAGGGAAAATAGGTGCAAATAATTTATTTTCTTAAGAAAAATACTTATTTATTTATTTTTCATGAGAGAGAGAGAATATGCTTCCATTTGCTCCTTCACTGCCCAGATGGTGCAATGGCCAGCACTGGGTCAAACCAAAGTCAGGAGCCAGGAACCTCCCCTGGGTCTCCCACAAGGGTGCAGAGGCCCAAACACTCAGGCCATCCCCTGCTACTTTCCCAAGCCACCAGCAGGGAACTGGATTGCAAGTGGAGCACACAGGACACGAACTGGAGCCCATATGGGATGCCGGCACCACAAGCAGTGGCCCTACCCGCTATGCCACAGTGCCGGCCCCATCCCAATAATTTACTTTTAAGAATCACACTTTAGGGGTAAAGCCATCACCTGCAATGCTGGCATCCCACATGGGCACCAGTTCATGTCCCATCCAGCCCTGTGCTTTTGGCCTGGAGAAGTAGCAGAAAATGGCCCAGGTGCTTGGACCCCTGCAATCCATGTGGGAGACCTAGATGAAGCTCCTGGCTCCTGGCTTTTACCTGGCCCAGCAATGGCCATTGCAACCATCTGGGGTGTGAACCAGTCGACGGAAGATCTCTCTCTCTCTCCTCTGTAATTCTGACTTTCAAAATAAATGAATCTTAAAAAAAAAAAGAATTGCATTTTAATATTCTGGAGCTGGGAAAAGAGCAAAAACCAATTTCTCCCTAGAGTCAGCCAGCTTGAGCTGGACAAGTATGGCAGATCTTCCATAAAGATTCAAAAGATAAAATCCTACTGTTAAATCTTATTTTTTAATAATAAAAATAATTATAATACTTCAACAGTGTGGTACAGAGAGTGTACCACAGTGTACACACAGTGCATTTTCTTCTGCCACTAAAATTATGACATAAAAATTCTGTGTAACATATTGATATATTTATAAAAATGATATGATACTTGAGTTTTCCTTAAGAAATATACAGGGAGAGTAAATGGATATAGAGGTGAAGTAGGATTGCCATGAGTTAATAATTGCTGATGGTGTTTTCCATTATGCTGCTCTCTTGTTCAATACGTGTTTAAAATTTTCCATAATAAAAATTACAGATGCACATACACAAAAAGTGGTCACCTAGCCATGGGCAAGAAGAAAGGTATTAGGTACCATCAGAGGGATAAGGAACTGGGTCTCAGTCCTAGACAACGGGTAGATGAACAGATAGCAGAATAGAGCCTCGAGCCCAGTAGGAAACAAAGGTGCTAGGAAATGGGCCAAAAGGGTATGCATTGTGTAGTAAGGTCAAGTTGAAGGAAGCGAGGAAAGTATGCCAGAATTTGACCTATTTCCACTGTGGGAGTCTATATTTAGGTGGTTTACAAAGTGTCCGATTCTGCTTCAAAATGAATCCCACAGTTTGACTACTCCCACCATGCTCACTTGTATCAGATACAGGACAAGAACCAAGTTGGTTACTCCCAGTCCAGAACCCCCTAAAAATCAATCCATGAGGAAAGACGTATTTTTACACATATGTTTCCTGAATGTAAACTGTCTTAACAACCTCTACTTCACAGATCCTTTCCTTTATGTAACTCCCAAAGGTGATTAAACACCCTGGGAGCTTATTTGCCCTTAACATCGACTGTGATTCATCATTGGCAGATGAGTTCCCATTGTTTATGCTAACACCTTTTCAAAGGCACATGAATAGTTAACTAGGTATATCTTTAATTAAATAAGAGAAAGTAGGGACCAGCACTGTGGCATAGCGGGTTAGGCTGCCACCTGCAGTGCTAGCATCCCATATGGGCGCCAGTTCGAGACCCAGCTGCTCCACTTACAATCCAGCTCTCTGCTATGGTCTGGGAAAGCAGTTGAAGCTGCCCAAGTCTTTGGGCCCCTGCACTCGTGTGGGAGACCCAGAGACCCAGAAGAAGATCTTTGGCTCCTGGCTTTGGATCGGTGCAGCTCCGGCCGTTGTGGCCAGCTGGGGAGTAAACCAATGGATGGAAGACACACACTCTCTCTCTGCCTCTCCTTCTCTCTCTGTGTAACTCTTTCAAATAAATAAGTAAATCTTTTAAAAAAATAAGAGAAAGTAATAGTAGCTAAAATAATAAGGCTAATTTTATGTGGCTTGTGAAAATCATCCTCACTAGTATATTTCACATAACTTACTCTAGTTTCACAGCATGAGAAAAAAATTTTTTTTGTTTTTTTTGGACAGGCAGAGTTAGTGAGAGAGAGAGACAGAGAGAAAGGTCTTCCTTTTGTTGGTTCACCCCCTCAATGGCCGCCATGGCCAGTGCACTGCACCGATCCAAAGCCAGGAGCCAGGTGCTTCCTCCTGGTCTCCCATGTGGGTGCAGGGCCCAAGCACTTGGGCCATCCTCCACTGCACTCCCGGGCCATAGCAGAGAGCTAGACTGGAAGAGGAGCAACCGGGACAGAATCCAGCTCCCCAACTGGGACTAGAACTAGGGTGCTGGTGCCGCAGGCGGAGGATTAGCCAAGTGAGCTGTGGCGCCGGCCGAGAAAAAATAATTTTTGAAAAAAGATCATGTGACATATTGCATATCCATGTAGACAAGGTCAGTGTGAATGGGGGCTCCAGAATCTGGGTTAGCGGGCTTAATTTTTATTTCGTTCCTGTCAGTACTCATGTGAAATGTTTATTCATTCAGTAACATAATTAGTTGCTAAACATCTCTCCCATTTCTGCAAGTTTCCCAGTATAGGTTTAATTAAGGACCACAGTAGCTTCGTGCTTCCTCTACAACCTTAAGATTACTAATGGGCCCCAGCGGGGCAGGTACTGAGAAAGACACTTAATACTTCTACTTCACCATTGAGATGAGTAGTCACCTGGCCAAGACCAGGTAAATCCACTGACTTATCTTTAAGCCTTCCAGTTCTCTAACATCCTTCATATCTATGGAACTGATTTCCTAGGATACATTTGATATGCAAGCATAGGTTTAGAGTGAAGCAGGCGTTAACAGGCTGGTAGGGAGGGGAGAACGAGAGTGAAATGTAGAAACGACAGGGAGGAAAAGGAGGCACAGGAGGACCGGTAGTGAGAGTAAGCCTTGGAAGGAGCAGAGTACAGGGCAGAAAGGCATCGAAGACGGCCAGCCAGTCAGGAGCTCAGTGTCCTCAGCTGATCGTCACCCAGGCGTTTTATAGCAGCGCTTCTCTTTCCATCCAGTAAAGCTTTATATATTTTTTAAATATCACAACTTTCCCCCTCCTCGCCAGTCCTTCTTCATCCCTCTGAAAGCTCACAGACCTGAGAGAGATGCAGCTGACAGTTTTCTCCCCTGAGTGCTAAATGCACTGTAGATAACAACAACGCTCATTTCTCTGGAGCAGTGGGATTCAAAGTGCCACCCATGGACTCGTGACAGCCCACAAAATTGTTGACAACAGGGATTAGAAATTGAGAAGAAAAGCATTAAAAGGGACAGCCCTTCCTTAAAAACTGAATATCAGTTAATCAGTGTACAAGGAAAAGGAGGATTTATCAAAAATCACATTAGGCCAAATACCACTTAATTTCGGCATCACTGGATGCTAAAACTGGTGAAAGTCTAATGCAAAACAGAATATTTACATAACTTCAAGTTGTCTCACCTTAAGACACTTGTTAATTACAAAAGAAAAAATAGTGACTTTACGGTGGAGATGCATAGCAGGAAGCAGTGTAACCAAATAATCTAAGTTCACACTGCCAGTGTAAGACATACATAACAATATTATACACCCTTAATATGATGCCACGAGAAAGGGATATGAAGAAGACCACATCACTACTGTAATATTCTTGCCAAAAAAAACCCTCAACTTAATTATGGAGAAAATATCAACAGATAAAGTCAAACTGAAGGACAATCTCTAAAACAACTGGTCAGGGCTCATTAAAAAGTATAAACTATGGAATCTATGAAATCATATAAGACAAGGAAGACCTGAGATTCACAAACTGGAGACTAAAGAACCATGACAACTACATGTAGTGTGGGATCCTGGATGGGGTTCTGGAACAGAAAATGGACATCCATGAGAACACTGGCAAAAGTTACACAAAATTGCAAAATGTGTAATGGTACTGTATCAATGTTAATGTTCTGGTTGACAACTGGGAAGCTAGATGAAAAATATACCAGAATACTCAGTACTATTTTTGTAAATTTTTGGAAAGTCTAAGTTTATTTAAACATTTGTTAAATTTTTTTAAAAAATTCCTTAACAGATTTCTGAGAAAAAGCTATTTGTTCATCACAGATATTTTCAGAAGCACCACTTAACAGTATTGGGTATGGGCCAGCACTGTGGTGCAGCAGGTTAAGCTGCCTTCTGTAGCACTGGCATCTATACGGGTACTGGTTCGAGCCCCGGCTGCTCCACTTCTAATCCAGTTCTCTGCTAATGCACCTGAGAAAGCAGCAAAGGACAGGCCAAGTGCTTGGGCCCCTGAACCCATGCCAAAGACCCAGAAGAAGCTCCTGGTTCCTGATTTCAGCCTGGCTCAGTCCTAGTTGTTGTGGCCATATGGAGGGTGAACCAGTGGTTGAAAGACCTTTCTCTTTTCCTCTGTCTCTCCCTCTCATACTCTGACTTTTAAATAATATATAAATTAAAAAAAAAAAAATGTATTAGGTGGGGCTGGTGCTGTGGCGTAGCTGGTAAAGCCGTCGCCTGCAGTGCCGGCATCCCATATGGGCGCCGGTTTGAGACCCGGCTGCTCTACTTCCAATCCAGCTCTCTGCTTCGGGCTGGGAAAGCAGTGGAGGATGGCCCAGGTCCTTGGGCTCCTGCACCCGCGTGGGAGACCCAGAGGAAGCTCCTGGCTCCTGGCTTCGGATTGGCGCAGCTCTGGCCATTGCGGCCAATTGGGGAGTGAACCAGTGAATGGAAGACTCTCTCTCTCTCTCTCTCTGCCTCTCCCCCTCTATGTAACCCTGACTTTGAAGTAAAATAAATAAATTTTAAAAAGGAGCAGTGTAGACAGGAAAAAAAAATAGTATTAGGTAAGAACTGATGACTCAGGGTAGAAAAGTCATGAAATTAGGTCAAAGGTTTGACCCAAGACAGAAGAGGTTTGTCTTTAAGCTAATCACCAAACATTAAAATTGCAGCTTTTTTTTTTTTTTTTTTTTTTTTTTTGACAGGCAGAATGGACAGTGAGAGAGAGAGACAGAGAGCAAGGTCTTCCTTTTGCCGTTGGTTCACCCTCCAATGGTCGCCGTGGCCGGCGCACTGCGGCCGGCGCGCTGTGGCTGGCACACCGCGTTGATCCAATGGCAGGAGCCAGGTACTTATCCTGGTCTCCCATGGGGTGCAGGGCCCAAGCACTTGGGCCATCCTCCACTGCACTCCCGGGCCACAGCAGAGAGCTGGCCTGGAAGAGGGTCAACCGGGACAGAATCCGGCGCCCCGACCGGGACTAGAACCCAGTGTGCTGGCACCGCAAGGCGGAGGATTAGCCTAGTGAGCCGCAGCGCTGGCAAAATTGCAGCATTTCAAAGATGAAATGTGACTATGAGAAATGCAGAGCTGAATTATTATATCATCACAATCAAATGGCTACAAAGAGATCTTGTAAATTTCTTTCTTTAATAATACATTTTGAATTACTGCCAAGAAGAAGACTTGGTAATTTGAGAATGTGATCCAAAGAATTTTTCTTCAATGAGCTATAATATTTTGTAAAGGTATTACCTTATCTGTTGAGTGAAGAAGATGAAGGACATCAGAATACTTAAATCCTTCATTGTCAAGCAATTCATTCTGTAGTACCTCATTCCTTAGGACAATGCATGCCAAGGAAAATGCCACTTCCACCTAAATATGTAGTGTTCAGAAGTTATGTTTCACTCACGCTTTACCAAATGACATATTTCATCATACAAACATTTATATAGGATACATTGTAGAAAAATAGTCTAAAATTTATTTATTCTAATTCTCCAACTAGTACTTCAAGAGTGGCACTAACAATTTCCAGAAGAATGCCCCTTTAATTTCAACAGCTGGGAAAACACTCTTCCTTCTCTGTACTGAGACATCCACGGAGCTCCACGTGAGGCCGTGAGGGGTGGAGAGAGGAAGCTGGGCCAACGGGACATGTCAGGAGGAATTACCTAAATTGCATAGTTAGATCCTTTCCATATCTAAATGTTTTTCAAATTTTCTGGGGAGGGTTAAAACTGTGCTAAATTGCATGTTAATCATTCTTTTGTGCGACTCCACAAAGCTTTGCTTCAGTTAGTAGGCATTTCATTAAAACTTGCAAGCCAATGATCAATAGCTAACATGCAATTTAGCACAGTTTTTAACTCTTTCTAATTCTAGTCCTGGAGTCATTTAGTGCATATTCTTCAGCCCACTAGGAGGATTTTTTTTTTATATTATTGGAACTTAATAGGTAAATTTTAAAGTGCTACCCTGTGAGGCTGGTGCTTGGTGTAGCAGGTTAAGCTGCCACCTACAACACAGGCATCCCACTGTGGGCGCTGGTTCATGTTCTGGCTGCTCCACTTCCATTCTGCTCTCTGCTAATGCACCTGGGAAAGCAGCAGAGGATGGCCAATGTACTTGGGCCCCTCCACCCACATGAGAAACCTGGAAGAGGCTCCTGACGTTCTTAAATTACCCTGTGCATTTCTAGGAAAACCGTTAGAAATTTGAAAAGCATGACTATGAAATTATTGCAAAAAGTTGCATTTTTAAAGAATCTTATTTTGGGGAAATTTATTAAAACATATTTATATTCTGATTTTTTAAAAAGATTATTTATTTGTTTACAGGCAAAGTTACAGAGAAGCAGAGACAGACAGAGAGATCTTCCACCTGCTGGTTCACTCCCCCAAATAGCCGCAAAAGCCAGAGCTGGATAGATACCAAGCCAGGAAATAGGAACTTCTTCCAGGTCTCCTACATGAGTGCAGGGGCCCAAGCACTTAGGGCCTGTTCTGCTGCTTTCCTAGGCATATCAGCAGAGAGCTGGATCAGAAGAGGAACAGCTGGGACTTGAACCGGCACCCATATGGGATGCCTGTGTAGGTGGCGGTTTAACCGACTACACTTCAACACCAGCCCCTATGGGTCTTTTGTAATGTTTCAAAACATGAAATATATACTGAAATAAAGCTGGAAGATGTCACTCTTCCTCTTTCAAATAAAAGTAAGTAAAAATAATCATTTTTAAATATAAAATAGTGGGCTGGCATTGTGGTATGGATTAAGCTGTTACTGGGACACTGGTATCCTATATGAACACCCATTTCAGTCCTGGCTGCTCCACTTCCGATCCAGATCCCTGCTAAGGTGCCTGGGGAAGCAGCGGAAAATGGTCCAAGACTTGGGCCCCAGCCACCCACGTGGGAGATTGGGATAGAATTCCAGTCTCCTGTCTTCAGCCTGGCCCTGCCCTGGCCATTGCAGCCTTTTGGGGAATGAACCAGCAGATGGGAGATCTCTCTGTCTCTTTTTCTCTGTAACTGTGCCTTTCAAACTATCAAATACATTTAAAAGCCTATTTTATGTGACGTTTTCTATAGTCTTATCAAATTCACTTGTAATTCAAAAGTCAGTGTAGTTTTTATTCATAATTTAAGCTCAAAGATTGCTAGCATATGCATCTTCCTTTTGTATCTCTAAGCAACTCCTATAATAAAATAGTTTCTTTCACATCTGTTCTGATAACACACACACATATTAAAAGGAATAACGCTGTTTACTTCTTATTTTTCTTCCGTGTTATTTTGATCTCCCCATTTCCAACACAGCCTATACCAAATTTTGAGAAGAAAATGCATTTCTTTTCTTACAGTTTCATACCTAGCCAACTACAGATTTCCTCAATGTGTAAGGCCTTGGTAAAATGATTTGAATGGATGTGAATTTGATTTCATTCATCTCAGTTACTAGAAGTAAATGGATGAGTGAAGTACTCCGCAACCACTCACAGAAATCCTCTACAATGTCCACTCTTGAGAAGAGCAGTGCTGCCAGCCCACACGTGCTGCGTGGAGGAAGGGAGGGCTGCTTTGATGGTGCAGTACTGGCAGGATTCACTTATCTTTAAGAAATATTGTCACTTAAGTGACACATCCCCAAAACCCCACTCACACTTAACAATCAAGGTTTGAAGAAATGGGGGGGGGGGTCTGTAAATAAGTTATCAAATATCTGAGAATAAAACTTCCTTGCAGAGACTTTGTTATATTTAGAGAAATGATACTTTAATAAAGCCCACAACTATCTTGTGGCTTGTAGCAAGCTTTTTTTTTTGTTTAAAACTCTTAAAGGCTTTGTTTAAAAGCTTATTTTTTTATGCCTGTGAGCTTGCATAATGATACAAAGTCTTTTTTATATATAATTTTATTGATATAAGCTGAACACATTTCATGTATTTCATACATGTGGATTTAGCAGCACAATGATACTTTCTACTCTACCCTCCCTCCCTCCCATGTTCCCCCCCCTTCCTTTTTCTTTTAATGTTTACAAATTTGTGCTCACTTTAGCAGCACATACACTAATGTTTACAAATTTTTAAAAAGGGATTATTTCTTTTAATGCTACTGTATCAAAAAAAATGTAAACCTTTCTATGTACCTTAATGTTAGGAGAAGGGTGATTTCTTAGCAGCTGGATAAGTACTGGAAGGGCATCTTCCTCCACAATAAACTGCTGACTAACAGGATTGCTTGTGTGGGCTACACCTGTAAAAGTGCACACGCCAATGAGGTAATGGTGTTTTTCCACCAATAAATGGCAACTGTAGCTTGATATTTTTGGCTGACAAAATATTGTAAAATAATATGAGTGGGAAATTACTAATAGCAATGCTATATTGACACATACATAGCTTTTATTCAGCAAGGTCTTGGAGACAGTTTTTTCAAAAACTATGATAACCCTTTATAGATTAAATATGGCAAGGAGTTCCAAAAGTGGAGATACAGAGAAAGAGATTAACTCTACTTCTCTACTTGTGTCCTCTTTCTCATAGATATTTAAGAAACTGAGAATAAGTATACAAACCAATACACATGGATCCCACTGCTCTGATGACACTGAGAAGTGTGCCTTCAGTTAATCTACTAATTTTTAGTAAGCGAACCAATGGTGCAATTCCATTGCCTTCACATATTTGATTTTGATGCAGCCTGCTGTCCTTACTTAGAGCTATTACTGCTTCACCTCCTGGTAGAGAAAAGCAAGAGATGCATATATGATCCATTAGTGCCTTGTTCTCCCTTGTACAGATTAGTGTACAGGAAACAACTTACCCACATACTGCATTTTAGCTGATGAAGACAGAAGCATACTGATTATAAAGTTGTACCCAATCTGCTCGGCCATGTGCTTTTGCTGTTTCAGTGACTGCCCAGCCAAGGCCCAAAGGGTCATTGCTCCTTGTTCTTTGACATCTATTTGAAAGGCCTATTGAAAAAGAACAAAATCCATTCATTCAGTGAATGTTTACTGAATATTTTAGGGATGGATGTTTTACAAAATATTTATTCAAGACTTTGTTTTAGTTTTCCACATATTTACTGACAAAATTCACAGTGGAATAACCGTCTAAGCAAAATGACCAGTGAACACGTAATTCCTACCTTTAGGAGTTTCAGAAGATATTTCGTTAATTTTCTTTCCAGAAATGCTTTCTGTATGAGAGGGTTGAAACTTGCCAATGATTCCACGGCCTCTGCACCTTTCACTTGGACACTAAGTTGTGTGCCTTTAAAAAGAGCTACCAGAGGATTGATGGCGCCTTCCATGATGATAGCATTCTGAATTTCCTTATTGTCACGCCCAACCTCAGCAATTGTAGCAGAAGATACGGCTTTCAACACATCTTAAATGAATTTAAGGACAGTTTAGATAATCTTTTAAAAGTTTTAATAGCAAATACAGCATATTAGTTACCCATATTATAAAATTAAATTTATAGAAAATATGGAAAAAAACAAGTAAGGGTCTCGATTCACCACCTAAACATAATATAACTAGTGGTTCAATAGCATTCTTATCTTATGAAGACAGATTTAGATAACTATACAGTTGTACTATGGAAACAATATCCTGCATTTTTTATTGAACAATAAAACCTTGTCCCTTGTTTTTATGAACATCAGTGTCTTCTAAATATTCCATTAATGTGTGTATTAAATTTCCTTCTCCACTCACAGTTTGGAAATATACACTCTTTTCACTATTTTAAACAATTCCAAGAGAAATTGGAATTAGGTATTTCCTTCCAGGGTATATTTATATATATTTTTACCTTTAATAGAGTCTCAGGAATTACTGGAATAAGCCAGAACATCATGGTAAATTTAATTTCAAAACTAATAACGGCCTTTTACCCTTCCACAATCAGAATTTTTTTTTTTTTTTTTTTTGGACAGGCAGAGTTAGACAGTGAGAGACAGAGACAGACACAGAGAGAAAGGTCTTCCTTCTGTTGGTTCACCCCCAAAATGGCCGCCATGGCTGGCGCGCTAGACAATCTGAAGCCAGGAGCCAGGTGCTTCTTCCATGCGGGTAAAGGCCCAAGCACTTGGGCCATCCTCCACTGCACTCCCGGGCCACAGCAGAGAGCTGGACTGGAAGAGGAGCAACCAGGACAAAACCAGTGCCCCAACCAGGACTAGAACCTGGGGTGCCAGCACCGCAGGCGGAGAATTAGCTAACTGCTATTCTTAAATAATGAAGTAAAAGATAGTGAGAAAGGACTTAGAGCAGAGAGCTTAAGGAATTTTTTATGGAGCAAGAGGCTTTCAAATAATTTTACCACATAATAGAAGTTCTCAGAAGATGACACTTTTTTAAATTTGAAGTTCTTTTTATTCCTAGTGAGTTGGCACAGACAGATGATAAACTGAGCAGGAAGAGAAAGTGACAGACTTTTACTCAAGTTTTTCTCTCTCCAGATTTGAGGAAAACAAAGATTAGAAGTTCACACTGTCAGGTACACTCCCTGGAATGAGATTATTCTTACAAAATCAAACAGACCATTTGCAAATAGCTGCAAGAACTGCCTTGTGGTTTTCAATGTTCTTGGTACTGAGACATACTTCGGAAACTAAGAATTGGCCTGATGTCCTTGAATCTTGATATCAAATATGTAACAGCAAATCTGAAGTCCTTGCTGTAAGTTGCAATAATAGCTACAAATGACAGATCTGAACACTGTTCATACAAGAAGACATCTACCCTGGGCAGATTTGCATTCCCTTCATTATTCATGCCAATATTTCCATTTATAAACATGTCTCATTAAATATTTTTCAAACAACTTTTTGCTTTTGAGAGTCAATTCCTATTATAAATTCAGCAGTTTAATTTTAAGTGTTCCAGGGGCTGGTGCTGTGGTGTAGTGGGTAAAGCTACTGCCTCATTGCCAGCATCCCATGTGGGCACCGGTTCATGTCCTGGCTGCTCCACTTCCAATCCAGCTCTCTGCTATGGCCTGGGAAAGCAGTAGAAGACCTTGGTCCAAGTCCTTGGGCCCCTTCACCTTCATGGGAAACTCAGAAGATGCTCCTGGCTCCTCGGTTCAGACTGATGTAGCTCTGGCCATTGTGGCCATCTGGGGAGTGAACCAGCAGATGGAAGACTTTTCTTTCTCTTTTTCTGCCTCTGCCTCTGCCTCTCTGTAACTCTGCCTTTCAAATAAATAAATAAATCTTTAAAAAATTTAAGTGTTCCAGACATTTAAGTTATGTTACATATGTCTAGACCATTTGAAGACAAATCCAGGATGTCTGTTCAGATAGGATAAGCCCCAACCTTTATTTGCTTCACTGCATATATCTGCTTACTTTGAAATAATACCGAGACAGAGGCTCACCTGAATCAGAACTCAGAAATCTGATAAGATGTTGGATCCCATTGTGGTCTCTCACTGCTCTTTGGTTGATTTCATTTTTTATACACAATACCCGGATACAATTCATTACATTTACTAGCACATTTTCTATGTTTAATGTCAAGAGATTTATCAGAGCTGGTATTCCATTCTAAAAATAGATAAAAAGGTAATTGCATTTGAATTTTTTGAGGATACATTCAATCTTTATTTAGAAACACAAGTTTCCAATCATAAAATGTAAAAATGCACTTACTTCAAGGGATAACAATTGCCTAGAAACAAATGTGTCTACTGATATTACATTAAATGACAACTAATACAATTTTGAACAAATCTTATACTTTAACATTAAGGTAAACATTCAATAAATACATTTTAAAATAGCCTCCAAAATAATTTCAGGCTTTACATTCACTGAAACATTTAGTAAATAGCCAACAAGTGAAGCAACTGAGGGAAATCAACCAATTAAAGACACTGCCCCATTCGGAAACATGCACCATTTTGGACACTGTACTAGTAAATGGCAATTGCTTTTGTGCATTACCAAATATTATTCTAAAATGTAAATATAATTTCCTTATTTTGAATAAGGAAATTTCACCCAACCAACAGAAATAATGCAAGAATATCAAGGAAAAGAGGAAGGAGTACAATACAGGTAGGAGACTTAATAAATGTGTGTGAGCTGTCAATCAGGAGGAGAGAGATCACCATGGCCGTTGACTCCAGAAAAGGCTGGCAGGGCGCAGTTTTACAAATTAAGTGTCTCCACCTTGAGTGCAGAAGAAGAAACACAAGTCTCTGTCTGGAACAGCAGGAATGGGTATGAGAGCTGGAGGCTGACTCTTTTCCAGACCAGCCTGGCTGAATCCTGCCATACCAACCAGTACACAATCCACAAAGGGGAAAAGCCCCAGGTACGCACTGAATGTGGAATAAACACTTATCAGAAGTCAGATCTCATTAGAAATTGGACAATTCACACAAGGGAGAAACCTTATGAATGTAATGAGTGTAAGGTGTTTTGCTAGAAGTCATACCTCATTAACACATCAGAGAAGTCACGCATGGAAGAAACCTTAAAATGTTACGAATGTGGAAAAGCCTTTCTTCAGAGGTCAACCCTGATTAAGCGTCAGAGAATTCACAGAGAAAACCTTTTGAACATAATGAATGTGAAAAAAACCTCTAACCAGAAGTTGGACCTCAATAGACAACAAAATACACATGATGGAACAACACAAAAACCCAAAATCCCTATCTATAAAATGAATGTAAAAATCTTTTTGCCAGCAGTCAGTCTTCAGCACACATTGAGGGACTCAGAACTTTCTACCATAATTCATCTCTGTTGCACAACCCATGCAGATGAAAAACCCTGCGAATGTAATGAAGTAGAAAAACTTTTACCACAAGAAAAACTTAAACAAATGTCCACAAAATTACAGACAGAAAATCACAAAAATATATTGTATGTGGAAAAACCCTTTGCTAAAATCACACCTCAGCAGGTACTGGAGAAATCACGTGACACAATAAATCCTGTGTGAGAGAGTAGCTATGTATTCTTCAACATCTTTTTTCTCTTTGACATACAATCTGCACTTTTGGCTTCCCCTTATTTTGAGTGGGGCCACATAAATAATTTATGCTTGCACAAATACATTTTTGGAACATAAGGAATAAAATACAGCATTCTGTCAGAACTAAGACTGAACATGTATATCATTAAATGTAAATGAGTTAACTCAATTTGGAAAAATAAATTTGGAATGTATATCTATCTATATCTACCTACACACACACACACACACACACACACACACACACACACATATACTATGGAATACTACTCAGTCACTCAGTCATAAAAAAAGAATGAAATCCTGTCTTGTGCAATAAAATGATGTGACTGGGAACCATTATGCTTAGTGAAATAAGACAGTCCTGAAAAGACTGATATGTTTTCTCTGATATGTGGCAGTTAATATAGCATAGTAACTATATAAGAGTAAAACAGACATCTTGTGATTTGTCATTTTTAGGCCTTATTTATGCTCTTGTGGAACTGTGTTCTTCCTGCTTTTTAATGTTGTGAATTAAGATTGTGGTTATAGATTGGATTAAAATTATGTCCTTGCAAAAATAAAAGAAAAAAGGAAGGAAGGAAGGAGGTGGATTGAGGGAAGGAAAAGGGAAGGGAAGGAAGTATGGCTATCTTCTTAGAACTGTACTTATGAAATACATGAGATCTGTTCTCTTTACATTAATAAAATTTGAAAAAGAAAAATAAGTGATAAAATGCTGATATGCATAGGAAGAACACATTTATCTTAACTCTGGCTACTTATTTGCATCTCTGAGCATTATAAGGTCTAAATAGATAAGACTAATTAAGCAACTGTAGAGGTAGGCCCGCATGTGTCTTTATTTGTAATATATTTTCTAAATGATTTTTTTTTTTTTTGACAGGCAGAGTCTGACAGTGAGAGAGAGAGAGAAACAGAGAGAAAGGTCTTCCTTTTCCGTTGGTTCACCCCCAAGTGGCCACTACGGCCCGCACACTGCACCGATCCGAAGCCAGAAACCAGGTACTTCCTCCTGGTCTCCCATGTGGGTGCAGGGCCCAAGGACCTGGGCCATCCTCCACTGCACTCCTGGGCCACAGAAGAGAGCTGGACTGGAAGAGGAGCAACCAGGACAGAACTGGTGCCCAGACCGGGACTAGAACCCAGGGTGCCGGTGCTGCAGGCGGAGGATTAGCCAAGTGAGCCACGGCACCGGCCATTTCTAAATGATTATTAACAAATACAACATTACATGACCCAGAAAAATGTTAAAGGTGGGCCTGGCATTGCGGTGCAGTGGGTTGAGCTGTCACCTGTGACACTAGCATCCCATTCAAGCAAAAGTTTTAGTCCTAGCTGTTCCGCTTTTGATTCAGCTCCTTGCTATTGTGCCTGGGAAAGCAGCAGAGAATGGCCCAAATTCTTGGGCCCCTGCCTCCCTTGTTGGAGACCGGGATGGAGTTCCAGGCTCCTAGATTTGGCCTGGCCCTGCGCCACGTGTTGTGACCATTTGAGGAGTGAACCAGTGGATGGAAGATCTCTCTGCCTCTAATTTTCTGTCTGTATTTCTGCCTTTCAAATAAATAAATGTGTTTTAAAAAGCTAAAAAGAGGCCGGCAACACAGCTCACTAGGCTAATCCTCCACCTGTGGTGCCGGTACTCCGGGTTCTAGTCCCAGTCGGGGTGCCGGATACTGTCCTGGTTGCTCCTCTTCCAGTCCAGCTCTCTGCTGTGGCCCGGGAAGGCAGTGGAGGATGGCCCAAGTGCTTGGGCCCTGCACCTACATGGGAGACCAGGAGGAAGCACCTGGCTCCTGGCTTCAGATCGGTGCAGCACGCCGGCTGTAGCAGCCATCGGGGGGTGAACCAACGGAAGGAAGACTTTTCTCTCTGTCTCTCTAACTGTCTGACTCTGCCTGTCTAAAAAAAAAAAAAAAAAAAAAAAAAAAAGCTAAAAAGAAAAGGATGATCTAAGACAAGTTAAATATGAGAACACAAAGAAAACAACACAAACACTTTTGGCTAAGATAGAATTCAAGGTAAAATATAAAAATTGACTTTTTAAAAAGGTATATCTTATAATCCTAAATTATTCAACCCTTAATGAAGAAGAAAAATCTGAAAAAAAACTATTAAATACTCACTTATAAATAGCTACATAGAGGGCTTACATAAAACATTAGCAAGCATAATAATGTGGATTTTATTTGAAGAAATATAGCATGACAAAGATTCCATTGTTACATAAAAATCAACTCACAATGGAGCAATGATCTAAACCTAAGAGTGGAAAGCATTAAAACATTAGAGGAAAACATGGGGGAAACACTGCAAGACATTGGCATGACAAAGATTTCTGGTAAAAGACCATGGAAGAGGCCGGTGCCGCTGCTCACTAGGCTAATCCTCTGCCTGTGGCACCGGCACCCCGGGTTCTAGTCCCAGTTGGGGCACTGGTTCTGTCCCAGTTGCTCCTCTTCCAGTCCAGCTCTCTGCTGTGGCCCGGGAAGGCAGTGGAGGATGGCCCAAGTGCTTGGGCCATACACCCACATGGGAGACCAGGAGGAAGCACCTGGCTTCTGGCTTCGGATTGGTGTAGCACGCGGGCCATAGCGGCCACTTGGAGGGTGAACCAACAGAAAAGGAAGACCTTTCTCTCTGTTTCTCTCTCTCTCTCACTGTCTACTCTGCCTGTCAAATATATATATATGTATATATATATACCATGAAAGCACAGGCAATAAAAACAAAAATAGACTAATGGGATTACATAAAACTAAGAAACTTCCACACAACAAAGGAAATAATCAACAAAGTGAAGATGCAACTGATAGAATGGGAGAAAAGATCTGCTTCCGATAAAGAATTAATGATCAGAATATATAAGAAGCTCGAGAAACTCAACAACAACAACAACAAAAAAAAACAAATAATCCAGTTAAGAAATGGGTAAAGTATATAAACAGGAATTTTTCTGAGGATGAAATACAAATAGCCAACAGTCACATGAAAAAAATGCTCAGGATCACTAGCCACCAGGAAAATGCAAAAAAAAACACAATGAGGAATCACCTCATCCCAGTCAGAATGACTATCATTCAAAACTCAAAAAATAACAAAAGCTGGTGAGAATGTAAGAAAGCAGTACCCTAATATGCTTTTGATGGGAATGTAAACTGGTAAAACATTATGGAAGACAGTATGAAATTCCTCAGAAAATGGAAAACAGATTTACCATATGACCCAGTTATCCCACTCCTGGGAATATATACAAAGGAAATGAAATCAGTTTGTTGAAAGAGTGATCTGTACCCCCATGTTTATAGCAGCTCAATTCACAATAGCTAAAGTATAGAACCAACTTAGATGTCCATCAAGAGATGATTGGATAAAGAAAATGTGGTATCAGGGAAATGCAAATCAAAACCACAATGAGGTTTCATCTCACCCCAGTGAGAATGGCTTACATACAGAAATCTACCAACAACAGATGCTGGCGAGGATGTGGGGAAAAAGGGACACTAACCTACTGTTGGTGGGAATGCACACTGGTAAAGCCACTATGGAAGTCAGTCTGGAGGTTCCTCAGAAACCTGAAGATAACCCTACCATACAACCCAGTCATCCCACTCCTTGGAATTTACCCAAGGATATTAAATTGGCAAATAAAAAAGCTGTCTGCACCTTAATGCTTATTGCAGCTCAATACACAATAGCTAAGACCTGGAATCAGCCTAAATGCCCATCAACAGTAGACTGGATAAAGAAATTATGGGACATGTACTCTATGGAATACAATACAGCAGTCAAAAACAATGAAATCCGGTCATCTGCAACAAAATGGAGGAATCTGGAAAACATCATGCTGAGTGAAATAAGCCAGTCCCAAAGGAACAAAATATCATATGTTCTCCCTGATCAGTGACAACTAACCAAGCACCAAAAAGGAAACCTGTTGAAGGGAAATGGACACTATGAGAAATAGTGACTTGATCAGCCCTTGTCCTGACTGTCGTTGAACAACTTAATACTTTATCCCTTTTAGTATTTTTTGTTCTACTTAATACTATTGGTTGAACTCTTTAATTAACACACAATTATTCTTAGGTGTTTAAATTTAACTGAAAAGTGATCCCTGTTAAATATAAGAGTGGGAATAAGAGAAGGAGGAGATGTACAATTTGGGACATGCTCAATCGGACTTGTCCCAAATGGTGGAGTTAGAAACATGCCAGGGGATTCCAATTCAATCCTGTCAAGGTGGCATGTATCAATGCCATCTCACTAGTCAAAGTGATCAGTTTCAGTTCACAATTGATCATAATGATAGGATTAAGAGTCAAAGGGATCACATAAACAAGACTAGTGTCTGCTAATACTAACTGATAGAATTAAGAAGGAGCGAATGATCCAACATGGGACGTAGGATACACAGCAGACTCATAGAATGGTAGATGCGCTAAACAGCACTCTGGCCTCAGAATCAGCCTTAAGGCATTGGGATCTGGCTGCAGAGCCCTTGAGAGTATTTTAGGCATGGAAAGCCAAGACACTCTGGCAAAAAAAAAAAAAAAAAACAAAACACAACACCTAAATGAAAGATCTCCGCGAGTGAGATCCCAGTGGAAAGAACGGGCCATCAAAGAAGGAGGTACCTTTCTCTTAAGGGAGGAGAGAACTTCCACTTTGACTATGACCTTGTCTAAATAAGATTAGAGTTGGGGAACTCAAAGGGCTTCCATAGCCTTAGCAACTCATGACAAGAGCCTAGGGTGATTACTGATGCCATAAACAAGAGTGTCAATTGTTAAGTCAACGACAGGAGTCAGTGTGCACTTACTCCCCATGTAGGATCTCTGTCCTTAATGTGTTATACAATGTGAATTAATGCTATAACTAGTACTCAAACAGTACTTTATACCTTGTGTTTCTGTGTGGGTGCAAAGTGTTGAAATCTTTACTTAATATATACTAAATTGATCTTCTGTATATAAAGATAATTAAAAATGAATCTTGATGTGAATGGAATGGGAGAGGGAGCGGGAGATGGGAGGATTGTGGGTGGGAGGGAAGTTATGGGGGGGGGGAGCTATTGTAATCCAAAAGCTGTACTTAGGAAATTTGGTTTTATTATTAAAGTTTAAAAAATAATGAAAATTTGGTAATAATGCACAATGGAATACTAGTCAGCCATTAAAAAGAATGAAATCCAGTCTTTTGCAAGAAAATGGACACATTTTGAGACTAATGCTTAGTGAAATAAGCATTCCAACCCAAAAAGACAAATATCACATGTTTTCTCTGATTTGTGGTAGTTAATGTAAAAAGTACAAAAATTTTCAATGTATATGAGTGAAACTGACATCTTGGAATTTGATTATTATTAATAATCTTTATCTACAGTCCTGCAGAACTATGAGATTTCTACTTTTTACTTGCTGAACTCTTTATTTGGTGAAGCATTAAGCCTGTGACTGTGAAGTAAATTAAAAATTTTATCATAAGAATTTAAAAAGAAAGAAAAGAAAGTGGAGGGAAGTATCATTATATTCTTAGAACTGTATCTATGAACTACATGAATTCTTTTCTCTTTGTATTAATAAAAAAAAATTACCTGGCTTTCATCAAGCATAGTTTTATTATCTTGTAGCGTACAATTAGACAACATTTCTGAACAGGAAGAAAAACAGCCAGAATGGTAGGGTTTCTCCTAATACCTCCTTAAAAGAAACAACATACACTAACATATGAAAAATGCTCCAACATCTATTTCTG
Source organism: Oryctolagus cuniculus (assembly GCF_964237555.1). Lineage (NCBI taxonomy): Eukaryota > Metazoa > Chordata > Mammalia > Lagomorpha > Leporidae > Oryctolagus > Oryctolagus cuniculus. Next base: position 50,640,848 of record NC_091434.1, read on the forward strand.
GACTGTACTCGAATGCAAACTTCTTAGTGAAGTATTTTGCACCAGGCTCTCTATCTCCCCCTTGCCTGTTTATTCCTCTCAGAATTTTGCTACTGTGCAACGTAAGTCTCCACTTTCCCAGTTTCTACATGGCAGAACACTGTCAGTTAAAAAAATCATGCTTTAGGAAAAGAACTTACATATTTGGCAACAACATCCTTGTTTTCACACTGAGCAATATCGTAGAGAATGACAGCACAGCGAGAGTGCAGCTCAGGTTCATCAGATGCCAAGAGGTTGATTACAGCTGGAATGCCTCCTGACTCGACCAAAGCATGCACTACACTGTTATGGGTTGAGATATTACTCAATAACCCAACAGTTTTGCACTGTAATTTTATTTTGGGACATTTTAGTAGATTGATTAATGCAGGAATGGTGCCTGAAATGAAGAAAGAAAGAAAGAGAGAGAGAGAGAGAGAAAGAGAAAGAAAGAAAGAGAGAGAGAGAGAGAGAGAGAGAGAGAGAGAAGGAGGTGGGAAGGAAGGAAAATAAATAGATCATGAATTATTCATAACCATTTGTAGCCAATTAATCATCATAAGATTTAAATAACCCTATGCATATTACAATATAAAATTAACAAGTAATTTTATGAGATATTTACAAAGTAATCATTTAAAATTATATGAATATACTTTTCTGTGTTGTCTATGGTGCACGCAGTTCTCTGTGTTCCTACATTTGATTTTCACATAGCACACAATCATATATTTTATATTAGTAACTTTATGTGATCTTTGAAATACTGAATGCTGGCTTAAGATCATTGATAAATTCTTTGTATTCGTTGGACATGGTTAAAAATAGAAAATCTGGCTTCAGTTGGATATTTGTTATACAATGTGAAGTTAAAAGAAAGTAAATTATAGAATACATACAAATTCTAGAAAAATACCAGTTATAATTATGGCTTTTCTTATTTATTTATTTAGCTAACTAAAGTGAAACATTCTTCATGACTTAAGTCTAAGGCTCATTTTTGGACACAGAGTTTTTTTGTACATATTTTAAGGGACATATCAGGATATCCTGTTATCAAAAACATTTTAATTTATTCATTCAACAGTATTTATGGGCCATCTTGTGAATACTCAATATCCACATTAGGGTAGTGTTACCATATTGGACGGTAAAGATGGAACTTTCCCATCATTTCAGAGAGTTATGTTGTACAGTGATGTAATGACAACAACCTTATAAGGTAGAAACATGTTATTAAGGAGGATACCTGAGTACAGAGGCTGAGCAATTAGCTTCAATTCTGAAACCAGAGGTAGTCAAAAACCAGGCCTAATACTTCATCTGCTTTTTTAACTTAAAAAAACATATCATGCGAATTCAGAATAGGAATAATTTCTAAATTAAATATAAAAGTAGTATGATAATATAATTTAACATCAAATTGCAAACTTTTAGAGAAATAGAATTTACTAGTTGTTCTTAAGTTCAGGCTTCATGTGGAAAAAATACATAAAGTGCTTTCAGTTAGAAAAGAAAAACTTAAAATCAATTAAAAATTTCATTCTCAGTAAAGTGATCGACCTGAATATAAAATGATTCTACATAGAACAGTGTAAGAAGAAGATAGTAGATTTTGCTTCACCTGCATCCAAAATACATTTCCAGTATCGTTCATTCGCTAAGCAAATTACTTCTAAGGACATGACTGCCATCATCCTTTGTTTATAGCTTTCACACTGCAGCATTTCTAGTAAGTAATCAGCAGAGAAACACAAACTGTAATTTAAATAAGAGGCTGTGGAATGGTTGGTTCTGTTTCTGTAGCAGCCAAGTGAACCCAAAGGTTGAGATTAGCACCATTACCATCAACTGCAAGCATTAAAGCCCATATAATTAATGGGGGAAAAAAAAATCTTAAACATCATTCATTATTTTTGGTCCAAATGAGTTGGACTAACTGATCACATAGTTCAAATTCATTTGGAAAACAGTACATCTCTCAGTTGCTTAATATTAGTTGTTGAATAAAATTTGAGTATGGGTTTTCAAGAATGGTAAAGTAAATTGCATTATCCTCAATAAAAATTCAATATCCATTCGATATGAGGCTTTATACATCTCAAGTGTGACAAACATACCTTTAAAAAAACCTTCAATGAACTTGTATTCCAGACTGAAAACAATACAAATACACACACTTCTAAACAAGTCTGTGGTGTGTGAGCAAAACCACACAGAAATATGCTTTCCTCATTCTGATTCCAGCCACTCTGCTACTTAAAATGTCCTACCCCTCCCTTGGCTGGGTCAATCCAAGGGACTCTCCCTTAAAACTCAGCTTCCACTCCAAGAGCTGGCCCTGCAGAATTCAAATAATCCAACTCATTCTTAGTTTACCCAGAGTGGACATGGGCAGTGTGAGGAGGGGGAGCTAATCCAGGGTGCACGGCAAAGAGGCATCAGCCAGCTGCTGGCTTGTGTATTCTGTTCTAACCATTATCAGAACTTCCTATCTAAGGCTGTAGGAAGAAGTGGTCATCAGTTTTCTGTATCACGAGGCTATTCCTGTTAGGGGCCAGACTTTCCCAATAGCAAGCTAGGAATTTGCAGTGGTTTAGTCTATTGAAATAATAGGATGGTCCTCTCACTTGATCCTAAAAAGACAAAGATACAATGTTGTATATGCATGCAATCAGACATTGAAAACACTTTCCAATATATATTGGGGGTGGTATACTTGAAATATGTATCCAGTTCTAAGAAAATTCCAAGACTGGTATTGAGCTAATTATTAAAACTAAATATTCCGCTGGCGCCGCAGCTCACTAGGCTAATCCTCTGCCTTGCGGCACCGGCACACCGGGTTCTAGTCCCAGTCGGGGCGCCGGATTCTGTCCCAGTTGCCCCTCTTCCAGGCCAGCTCTCTGCTGTGGCCAGGGAAGGCAGTGGAGGATGGCCCAAGTGCTTGGGCCCTGCACCCCATGGGAGACCAGGAGAAGTACCTGGCTCCTGCCATCGGATCAGCGCAGTGCGCCAGTGGCAGCGCGACAGCCATGGCGGCCATTGGAGGGTGAACCAACGGTAAAGGAAGACCTTTCTCTCTGTCTCTCTCTCTCACTGTCCACTCTGCCTGTCAAAAAATAAAAATAAAAAATAAATAAATAAATAAATAAACCTAAATATTCAGGCCGGCGCTGCGGCTCACTAGGCTAATCCCCCGCCTGCGGCGCTGGCACTCCGGGTTCTAGTCCCGGTTGGGGCGCCGGATTCTGTCCCAGTTGCCCCTCTTCCAGGCCAGCTCTCTGCTGTGGCCAGGGAGTGCAGTGGAGGATGGCCCAGGTCCTTGGGCCCTGTACGTGCATGGGAGACCAGGAGAAGCACCTGGCTCCTGGCTTTGGATCGGCGCAGCGCACGGGCCGCAGCATACCAGCCATGGCAGCCATTTGGAGGGTGAACCAACAGCAAAAGAAGACCTTTCTCTCTGTCTCTCTCTCTCTAATTCTGTCAAAAAAAAAAAAAAACACTAAATATTCAAACTTTTTGAATTAGGAGAGTGGGACTGAAAATATTAAGTACATCTTATCCTATCCTAAATGCATCACTGGAGAAAATCAGTTCTCATTCTCCAATTTCTTTCTTTTTTACTTTGTTTTTATTTTATCAAAGTCATGGTTTCTGGCCCCTACCATCCCCTACTCGTTTGGATCCATCTCTCCAGATCTAAACATTTTGGACTCTTTCCTATATCTTCTGTGATTTATGTATCTCCCTGTTTTTCCATAATTACATACACTGCTATGTTTGCCATATTAATTTTAGACATCACTAATCAACTTCATGTTATGGAAAACCAGCTCCTTCAGGGTGGTTCTGTCATTTTCCTCTTGCTTCCCTTTCCCCTAGGATTTTTAGTTAAATCAATACTTAGTACCTCTGTTACGATGCCTATTCATGTTATTCACAGCTGAGCACTGTAATGTACTATAGTTATATCACATTTCACTTTTGTTTTTTATGGACATAATAATTTCATTGTATTTCATCTGCTTAATTTTCTTTATATCTATTGATAATTCCTCCCATCCTCCACTGACAGACTGGTTGTACAGTTCTGTATATTCCCTTTGCTTTCCTTTTGGGTCACACCCCCTATTCCTGGGTGTGTCTGTCTGTCTGTCTGTGTCTTTCTCTCTCTGTTTTGTTTGTTGGGCAGAAATACAGGCTTGGTATCTTTAGTCCCTTACTGGTTAGTCTTTGCAGAGAGCACTCCTGATTGGCTCTGTCAGTTCTCAAGCCTTTTGAGATTTTATGATGCTCTCAGTCTAGGAGGTTTCCAGCCTTTCCACTGTTGGCTTTGAAGTGATTTTCTCTGGCCAGCTAAGTCCTAAAACTTACTTGTTTCCCTCTTCTAATATTCTATTGCTATTATATACTTTCATGTCGCTCCCCGTCTTCGTGGAGGAACGACACAGGACCCTGCCCTGTTCTTTTGTCTGCTCGGCCCTCCCCAGGTTTGCTGCTGGTTCTTCCCGGGTAGCTGCCGTCCCCTCCACCTCCGTGGAAGGGCGGTTCCCCCTGCCACTTTCCCCACTTCCGCGGGGGAGCGGCACACCGCCAGCCGGCTCTCTCGGGGGCTGCACAGGTGTTCCTCTTAGATGTTCCCCTTAGATGTTCCTGGTGCATGTTGTCTCTCTCCTCCTTTATAGTCCTCTTCCACCAATCCCAACTCTGCTACCCACACGCCAAGTACGCTGCTCTCCTCCAATCAGGAGCAGGTCCCACAGTTTATTGGTTGAACTGGAGGCAGCTGTGTAGAAGCTGTTTCCCTTCTCAGCGCCATATTGTGGGAGAGCAGATGCATAGAATAAGTCTTAATTCCAGTAACTTAGTCTAGTCCGGGTTGCTCCCCACACTTTCATGGTTTCCCTTGAATACTTTTCTTCTGTTTCATTACTAATAATTATTTTATATTTTATGTAATTATATTTTATATAATTATTGTAATTGTTTTATTTATTTAAAATTATTTCCATATAACTATAAAGGTCTTGGGAAGGAATAAAATTAGATGTGTACATTCAGCTGGCTTGGTAATTAATATTCTTATAGTATTTCTGACTAGACTGAATATAAGTTTGGAGAAAAAAATATAAGTTTGGAGAAGAATTTTCACAAAATAATCCAAATATTGAGGAAAGATTTTGCTGAATTTCTCTCCAATATTAAGCACAATGCATAAACTGGAGGAAATGTTTTCCAATTTAATTTCTTCCTTCTTTCTTTTGTTATAATTCTTTTTTTATGGAGGAAAGGATGGTTAGGCTTTTGAAGAAAGTTGGGAAGTAAAAATAATTATAATGCTGTAAAATATAGTCTGGGTCACAGATCTTTAACTTAGAAATAAAACGACTACTTTTGCACACAAAGAATTAGAGTCCTTTGTTGCTTTTTTTTTCTAGCTTTTAAATGTGTATTTATTTATTTTAAAGGCAGAATGAGAGAGAGAGAGCAAGAGACAGAAATGGAAAGAGATCTTCCATTCACTGGTTCACTCCCCAATGCTACCAACAGCCCAGGCTGGACCACATCACAGTCCGAAGCCTGGACCTCAATCCAGGTCGTCCAGGTATGTGGCAGGAACCCGATTACTTGAACCATCATCACCTGGTGCCTCCCAGGGTGTACACCAACAGGAAGCTAGAGTCAGAAGTGAAGCTGGGACTCGAACTCTGGCACTGCAGTATGGAATGCAGGCATCCCAAATAGTGTCAGAACTGCTGTTCCAAATCCCACTCCAATTTCATCATTTTAAGTGTTTAAAATATGATGCATATATTTTATGTGCTCTATTTCAGGGTACCAATACTTAAATCCAATATTAATCAGACATTTATTTTAGAAGAAATCATATGTTCTATACTCACCTACCAAAGTTTTCCAAACTGGGAGTTCAGGAATATCTAGCTCTATTATATGTTTGAGAACCTCTGTGTGAAAGGTTAGCACTGATAAGTGAATAATATTATTTCCCTTGGCATCCGTTTTTCTCCAGTTAGCACCAAGAGAAAATAGGTACTGAATGGTGTCCAGTGCTCCTGAAGTGGCAGCAAGTAACAATGGAGTACACTGATTCCTAAAAATCAAGGAACATATTATAATAGGGTACAAATATACAGTCACATTTACTCATTGTAAAACTCTTCAAACTGTTGGAGGATGGTATGATTTCTACATCATATTTTCCTTATGAATTCTTGCCTTGTATGTTCCACATGTGAATAGGTTTTGTGCTGTCTTTAGTACTGGTTTCTACCTTTCCTCCCAACTTAACTGTCATGACTTATATTTTGTTTAGATGTAGATGATGCACAAAATTCTTGGTGTACTCTATCCTATTTAATCCTTTTAACAATAATATGGCTGAAGGAAAAAAAAAACAAGGCAAATGTTATCAGCCCATTTTAGAAATGATGAAACTGTGGTTCAAGTAGTAGTCAAATCCATTTCTTTCATGTTCAATTTTCAAATCCTAGCTTCCTCACTGTGGCAGAAACAAACATTTTTTTTTCTCAAACAACTACCAACTGCCTTTTAGATACTGAAGACCTTTGGGTTGGGTATAGGGTCATACCACCCAATATAACATTTTCCACCTTCCCTTATAGACAGATATTGCCATACAACTAAGTTTAGAAAACAGGATGGAAGGTACACAGGTAGCTCCCTAAAAAGAAAGGAGTATGTTAATGCTTTTACTCTCTTTCTGTTCTCATGGCTCAATTCAGGGATGATAATGGAAACAGAAATCAGCATTCAGGATGATGACAATGGAAGCCTTAGATTAAGGAACGGCAGGCGCCGCAGCTCACTAGGCTAATCCTCCGCCTTGCGGCGCTGGCCCCCCGGGTTCTAGTCCCGGTTGGGGCGCCGGATTCTATCCCGGTTGCTCCTCTTCCAGGCCAGCTCTCTGTTGTGGCCAGGGAGTGCAGTGGAGGATGGCCCAAGTACTTGGGCCCTGCACTCCATGGGAGACCAGGAGAAGTACCTGGCTCCTGCCATTGGATCAGCGTGGTGCGTCGGCTGCAGCGCGCCGGCCGTGGCGGCCACTGGAGGGAGAACCAACGGCAAAGGAAGACCTTTATCTCTGTCTCTCTCTCTCACTGTCCACTTTGCCTGTCAAAAAAAAAAAAAAAAAAAAAAAAGATTAAGGAACAATAAGATGAAGCCAGTGTCCTTCACACCTTCAAACCATTATGCACTCACAGACCACTGAATAACAGTGGACAGGCTACTTGAAGACCTACTTAAAACTAGGTCTAAATCAGGTTCAGAAATTTAAAAATATAGTAAGTTGGTCTTTAGCTTTCAGGTCAAGAGTACACCAACAGGAGACATCACAGGTCCACCCTATAGGTTGATCGCCAGCTAAGTTGTGAACAAAATGACTGTTCGGGATTTTTTTTTTAAAAATTGTAAAGTTATTTTATTCTTTTTAGTGCATTTTTCTTCTTCTGAATACCAATCCATATTTCTGCCATCCCAGGCCTATCCACTTGGGTCTAGAGCTCTAGGGGCCGCCTGCTACTGTATAGGGTCCAATTTAGAGCAATATTTTCCTCCCTATTATCAGGTTTCTTTCTTGGAACTAACTAGGTAACCTGATAAACCAATCTGTGGAACCATATAACTGGGATAAGGTTAGATCAAAATCCCTAGGGCTTGCTTCTTATCCTTATGAAAAACATGCACAAGTTGAAAGAACTCTTATAAATTCTAAAGACAAGTGGTAGGAAGTTTATTCCCTTTAAATAAATAAAACATTTTTTTAAAAAGAAGAAAAAAGAGTTTCAAAAAAGAGAAAAAGAAACAACAGCAGAGAAAGCTTTACACGTTTTTCAAATCATCCGTATCAATAATGCATTTTAGTGTCAGTTTGAGGGGCAAGCGACGCAAAGCAGAAATTCATATTCTTGTCAGTGCTTCTTAACTTACTCAGCTGTTGTCTCGGCTTCCAGCAAACTAGGCTCCTTCCTGCAGAGAGCAATGACAATGCAGATATTGTCGTAGAAGGCAGCAAAGTGAATCGGCATCCAGCCTCTCTTTTCAGAAAGTGTGTAGTCAGCTTTGAAGCAGAGCAGACAGATGGTTGTCTCTAAGGAACAGGCCTGTGCAGCCAGGTGCAGGGGTGTTGGGCCTAGAGTGGATGAATGATGACTTCTGTGACCAAAGGACTAACCGTCATAAAACCTTTACCTTTATGGTATCCAACCACAGTGCCTAGTACTGTATCACATAAAATCTCCTATATAGCTACTAGAAACATTAATTTAGGTAACCCTGCATATATCTAACTCAGGATGTCTGACTATTAAAATATCACTTTGCGGGGGCCGGCACCATGGCACACTAGGTTAATCCTCTGCCTGCGGCGTTGGCATCCCATATGGGTGCCAGTTCTAGTCCCGGTTGCTCCTCTTCCAGGCCAGCTCTCTGCTGTGGCCAGGGAGTGCAGTGGAGGATGGCCCAAGTGCTTGGGCCCTGCACCCGCACGGGAGACCAGGAGGAAGTGTCTGGCTCCTGGCTTTGGATTGACGCAGAGTGCTGGCTGTAGCGGCCATTTGGGGAGTGAACCAACGAAAGGAACACCTTTTTCTGTCTCCTCTCTCTATATATAACTCTACCTGTCAAATAAATAAATTTTAAAAAATCACTTTGCTTTATAAGCAAAGAAATAGCACTGAACATATTAAATATTTGAAAATTGAAGCCATGTAAAATATTCTTGTGATAAAATAATGTATTTATTGTTTAAATTGTTTTCCATCTTATTCAAATGTAGCAAATGATGAATCCTTTGACAATAAAAACCAGTGTTCACAAAATGCCTCTATGTCACTGAATCTAGCTGCCATTTTTCAATTCTTCTTACTAACCCCTTAACAGTATTTTTACACTGTTGACACTTTCTATTACTGAAAACAGTTTCTTCTCTTGGCGTTTGTGATATCACCTCTTCCATTTTTCTCCTTCCTTTCTTTTTTTTTTATTATTTTTTTTATTTAATTTTTTTATTATTTTTTAACAGGAAGAGTGGACAGTGAGAGAGAGAGACAGAGAGAAAGGTCTTCCTTTGCCGTTGGTTTACCCTCCAATGGCCGCCGCGGCCGGCGCGCTGCGGCCTGTGCACCGCACTGATCCGATGGCAGGAGCCAGGTGCTTTTCCTGGTCTCCCATGGGGTGCAGGGCCCAAGCACCTGGGCCATCCTCCACTGCACTCCTGGGCCACAGCAGAGAGCTGGCCTGGAAGAGGGGCAACCGGGACAGAATCCGGCGCCCCAACCGGGACTAGAACCCGGTGTGCCGGCGCCGCTAGGCGGAGGATTAGCCTAGTGAGCCGCGGCGCCGGCCTCTCCTTCCTTTCTGGCTACTCCTTTGTAGTATCTCTGGGTCCTCCTCATTGACCTAGTGTCCAAATGAGCCTTAATACTTTATCTTGGGTGTTTTCCCCTTCTCAATGGCTTCACTTACTATCTGTAAGTTAAGGGTTCCCAGGATTATGTTTCTGGGTCAAATACTGTCTCTGAGCTCCCTATCTATATCTCCAACATCTCACTAAGCACCTCTACACATCATCCCAAACTTCAGTGTTTTCCAAATTGGAAACCTATCTTTCCCTCCAAACATAGTCCACTTTCATTGTTCCCTAAATCAGTAAAAGATATCACGATCCAGGGAATTCTAAAACCAGAACCTGGAAGGCATCCTGGCACTTTGTTCTATCTTTATAACTGGCCCAGCAACAAATATAAATATCTCTAGAATATATCTTTACTGCCACCTCCACCCTTGTTAAGGCCATAACTACCTTCCAACTAATATCTATTCCTTGTTCTTGGTTCACTCAATCTATGTTTTTTAAGATGTAAATCTCATCTTTTCATATCCTTGCTAAAAAACTTTTCAGTGGCTTCTCAAGGTCACATGATCCTATGGAAAAGTGACAGGATCCACTGGCTCTAAATTAGCTTGGGCAGCCATCCACAATTCCCTTTCCTCTCACTCTAGCAAAACAAAACAAAACAAAACAGCAAAACATGGAGAGAAGGGTTTGTGGGCATTTGGCACAGTAGCAGAGATGCCTCTTGGGATACCTGCATCCCACATCAGGGTGCCTGGTTCCAAGTCCCGTTCCACTCATTGTCCCAGCTTCCTGCTGTTGCACACTCCAGGAGTAGCATTTGATGTTCTATTACTTGGATCCCTGCCATCCATATGGGAGACACAACCGAGTTCCAGGCTCCCAACTTTGACCTGGGGCACCCCTGACTGCCTGGCTGATGCAGGAATTTGGTGAACAAATCAGCAGATGGAAGATGTCTCTGTGTCCACTTCTCTCTTTGTCAAATATCTTTAACTTTTAAGTCTCCCTGAAATATTCATACCTTTGACAGTTTCCATCTCATGTATGATTCTTCCCTTATCAGCATCTAGCTAACTCCTATTCATTCACTGGCTTCAATGGTATTTCTTCAACAAAGCACTGCTTTCATTAAATCTCTTTCAACTCACAAACTTCTAGTGTCCTCTTGCATGCTTTAGAAGTTTAAGTTTTATATTATAGTTTTTGTGAGTCTATACAACTTGGCCCAAATCTCTATATTTAAAATTACTGCTCAGTCCTACAAGTTTCTGGCCTAGCATGTAAGGAGCTTAGAGATTACTACTTTATCCTAACAAGTAAAAAGTCAAGCCAACTGAAAAATCATATCACAGAGTCATAGACAAACTGATGCCCTCAAAACTGAAGACACAGAGCAACATAACCTCCTGGAACAGAACTCTACGAGTAGAAACTTCTTCGGAACCAGCCAGTATGAGGTTAGGAAAATCTTTTAAAAAATATTTATCCATTCATTTGAAAGGCAGAGTTATACAGGGAGAGGGAGAGATGACAGAGACAGGGACATCTTCCATCTACTGGTTCACTCAACAAATGTCCACAATGGCTGGGGCTGGGCCAGGTAAAAACAGGAGCCCAGAACTCCATCCAGGTCTCCCACATGAGTGGAGGGACCCAAGTACTCAGGCCATCCTCTGCTGCCTTCCCAGATGTGGTAACAGGGAGTTGGGTTGGAAGTGGAGCAGCCAGAACTAGAACTGGCACTAATCTGGGATTGCTGGCATCTCAGGTGGCAACTTAACCTGGTACACCATAATGCTGTCCCCATCCCCTCATAGGAAAATCTTAACTACATCTGAATTGCTAGAGGCTCAATGTAGACAAGTACCAGAATTAAAAACTCAAAAGGGACTAGTTATAGGAGACAAGAGTGGGAGGGGGACGGGGTCATGCTTTTATGTTTCACCTCCAGGAAGTCTACCAGGTCTTTACAGTGAATACCATGTTGGAGGAAAATCCTCTTCTGCATCCAGTAGGCGGAGGCAAAAGGAATCATTTAAAAATGATCCAGAGCTCTCTGTTCCTAACAAGGTTGCTCTCCGTAGAAACTGTTTTAGCAGAGCCTAACCTGCTGAGTTTTTGACAGAACTTAACCTACTTGGGAACAGAAATTTCCAACCCAAGTCCCTTCCAAGAAACAGGAGAAGGGGAGTGAGAAGTACTGGTGAAGTTCAACGCCTACAGGCAAAGATTCACCAAAAGGCTGCAACCTAATCGTTGGACTAGAGCGTGCTTCCCTGTTCCCCATACCTTACTCCTCTTTATTGACTATTTACTGCAAGTTCCCTTTATGTCTGGCTTTCCAGAAAAATGGACAAGGCATGTTAAAACACACACAAAACACAGTTTGAAGAGATAGAGTGAGCACCAGAACCAGACAAGCTAGGGAAGTTAGAATTATTAGAGAAGAAATTTAAAATAACTACAATTAATATGCTACAGATTCTAACAAATGAAGTTGGCAGCTGGCAAGAGCAGATGGAAGGCCGGCGCCGCGGCTCACTAGGCTAATCCTCCGCCTAGCGGCGCCGGCACACCGGGTTCTAGTCCCGGTCGGGGCGCCGGATTCTGTCCCGGTTGCCCCTCTTCCAGGCCAGCTCTCTGCTGTGGCCAGGGAGTGCAGTGGAGGATGGCCCAAGTGCTTGGGCCCTGCACCCCATGGGAGACCAGGAAAAGCACCTGGCTCCTGGCTCCTGCCATCGGATCAGCGCGGTGCGCCGGCCGCAGCGCGCCGGCCGCAGCGGCCATTGGAGGGTGAACCAACGGCAAAGGAAGACCTTTCTCTCTGTCTCTCTCTCTCACTGTCCACTCTGCCTGTCAAAAAAAAAAAAAAAAAAAAAAAAAAAAAAAAAAAAAAAAAAAAGAGCAGATGGACAATGTAAGCAGAAAGAGATGGCAATCCTAAGAACTAAAAAGGAAATGCCAGAAAGATTAAGAAAAAAAATCAGTGCAATAAAAATGAAGACTGCCTTTGATGAACTTAATAGCAGACTACATGTAGCTAAGCAAAGCTGATGCACCACCAGAAACCTTCAGGACTGAAAAGTAAAAAGACCAAAGACTGAAATAAAAACAGAAGGAGAAGAAGGAAATATAAGAAATATTTGAAACAATAATGACTGAGAATGCCCCTCCAGAGAATGTCACATATCAAACTGGTATGTGATAAATAGGCAGGTAGTTAGGTAACACCTGCTGAGCTGGAAGTCTCAAGGCCCCATATGTAATTCTATCCCCCTACTAGTCAAACAAAATGCTCCCTTTCTCAGGATGCACCTGTTTCCTCCTGGACCTAATGGCGTACACCATGAAAATATGTATATTAAGCTCCAAGTGGAACTTGGGAAGGAACCACATAATTCACAGATGGCTTCATGCCTGTACAGGCACCACCCCCCACCTTACAGAAGAGACCAGCAATTGGAAGGGGCTCTCTCTTTTGCCTGGGACCCCAGCTGGAGGGGTTACACAGGGCCCTCTCTCTCTCTCCTCCCCCACACCTCCCTCTTCAGACAACCCTCTGGCCCACTGCCCACTCATGATGGGTATTTCCCTTTGCATGAGCAACCCAGGCTCATGAGTTTGTGCTCAATTTCTTATCTTTTGAATAAATTGTTATAACCTTGCACACCTTATATGTATCTGCACTTTCAATGCTTTTCTTTGTGCAAGCAAGAACCTGCAGTGAGATTAATGCACCCCTTGCCCATGGCATATTGGTGAGACAGCCAGGAGTTTGAGAAAGCTGGACTGTGACCCCCAGAAGTGACAGTGGGGGAGTGAATTTGAGCCTTTCTCAGCTACATTGTGGTTCCTAGTTGCTTGTAAAATTTTATACTCTCTCCCCACCCATCACTGTCTCTATTTGGAGTTTGGGGCAGGCTGTCTAAAATGAACATTTGGGTGCTTTTGTTTTAATGCTAGTAGCTGCTGGACAATGGGGACTGGCTGTTAGGGTCTGGACAGAGGTAAATGTAATGCAGGGGGAGAGACGTCTGGCTCTTGGCCACTAGTTGATAATTTATGAGTGTCCACAGTTTGGCTACCATGTTTCTGGACATGGTGTCTACTACAAGACAGGTTGGCTCTTAGTATTGGTTGTGATTATAAAGAAAATTGAAAGTATGCCATTGCAAAAATTAAAAGAAGAAAGGAAGAAGGAGGGAGGGGGGAGGGAGGCAGGGTAGGGTGGGAAATATCATTATGTTCTTAATATTGTACATGTGAAATATGTGAGTTTTGTTCCCTTATATAAATAAAAATATTTAAAGAATTCAAACATATATATGAGGATATTCTAAAATGATGATTATTCTTTGAAAACCCTGGGGATGCATTACTGGGATCTGAAAGCCATGCTGACTTCCCCTTCTCTGTATTTCCACGGTATGCTACTATTTACTAATTATTCCCGTGACTATGAAATGGTACGTTGCATTCAACAACCATGTGCTCAGTCTACATGGACTTCCTGAGCATCTGCTAAGGCCAGACATTACTCTGGGAGCTAGAAAACCACGGCAAACAAAAGAGGCCAAATCCTCATCACTTATTGGTCTTAATTCAAGTGAGGGAGATACAGTAAAGAAATTACATTATATAAGGAAGGCACAGGTGATACTTAGAAAATAAAGGGGGAAAAGAGTGATAATGCAGAAGCTATACTCTTCAAACTGCACTGAGAAAGCCACAGGGTAGGTGGGCCAGGTAAGCTTCCTCTTTCTTCTCTAGGGCCACTCACTTCCATTTACCAGTCTGCTCTCTGTCCTGCCAATGGAGATCCCTGGTGGGAAATTGGAGGAGAAAGGACAAAGAGGCCACTTCACATTTGCTGAGATCCTCCACCAATGGCAGGTGGCCCAGTTCCAGTTACTACTATCCCCTCCCCTTGCTACTTCAGGCCTTTGTAAGTAGTATCTTTAAAATCAAGACCCTCTTGAATCATTTTATATAGAGGATATGGGTACAGACTCTTAAATATACACACAGAAGGTATAATCTTTGAAAATTTTCTGCTTTTCTCCATACCCAATTCTTAGATCAAGTATATTACCTCAGTCAGCAATGACTTATCAAGCGAGGTTTTTGTGCAGTGGGTTAAGCCACCACGTGAGATGCTCACATCCCATATTGGAGCTAGCTGCACTCTTCATTCCAGCTTCCTGCTAATGCACACACTGGGAAGCACAGGTTGATGGCTCAAGTAGTTAGGTCCCTGTCACCCACATGGAGACCCAGATTGAATTCTAGGCTCGTGGGTCTGGCCTAGTCCAGCCCTGACTGATGCCAGCATCTGATTAGTAAGCCAGCAGTTGGGAGATTTTAGACTCTCTCTCTCTCTCTCTCTCTTTCTCTCTCTGCCTTTCAAATAAAAAATTTTAAAAAGACTTAATCCTCATAAAATGTTAATGCCACTAGAAAGCAGTGTATCTAAATTACTGCATAGTAACTGCTTTGTTTAAGGCATAAAAACAACTTTGGGGCCTGAATTTTTTAGAAGCAATAGATGATACCACAGCTTTAAATAAGAAAACAAATAAAACAAAATTTTACAAGGAATATCAACAAGTAAGCATGGGTAGAAAAAAATTTAGACTTCAAATTGAATATAAAACTTCATCACACTAAATTTTTCTGCAACAGAACACTTTGGAGATCACGTAGTCTAAAAAAGTTTTAGTAAATGCATAACTTTTTAAAATGCACTGAATATTTTACTTATGTCTTACCAGTTCTTTCTTTCTTCATGTCCACTTTGGATGAGTCTGTTTTAGAAGAGAATGAACATAGAAGAATGATTATAAACATATAGCAGTTTCCTACTTTAATAAGAAAAAAAAGGCTTTTATGTCTAAGAATGAAATCACTGTTTAGATAAATGTCAGGATCATATCAAATAGGATTAAGCACAACTATTGATCAAAGCATCCAATCATGTCACTTGCACCTCACAACACATTAAAGCAGACTTGGAAACTAGCTCCCAAGTGGATGGTGAAACTCATAGTTGGGACAATTTTGTGTTGATTAAATGACAATATTGCAAGTAGAGTCACATATATTTTCCATACTTCAAAATCTATCCAATTCTCAGCTAATGAAAATCTAAAATGTAAGAGGATGAATGAGAGACTTCAATTTAACATTTTTTCATACTAAAAAGGACTTCAAGATAACACATCTTTAAACAATAGTCTAACCACTGCACTTCAATTTGGCTGAAATATACCTCAATTATGCTCATTTTGTATTGAACAGAGAGTCTTTTTTTTTTTATCTGACAGAGAGTTAGACAGTGAGAAAGACAGAAAGGTCCTCCCTCTGTTGGCCCACCCCCCAATGGCCACCACGGCCGGCACTGCACTGATCCAAAGCCAGGAGCCAGGTGCTTCCTCCTGGTCTCCCGTAGGGGTGCAGGCATCCAAGCACTTGGGCCATCCTCCACTGCCTTCCTGGGCCACAGCAGAGAGCTGGACTGGAAGAGGAGCAGCTGGGACTAGAACCCAGCGCTCATATGGGTCTAGCCAAGTGAGCCATTGTGCTGGCCCCAAATAGAGAATCTTAATACTAACACATTTTGGGGCCAGCGCTGTGGTGTTGTAGGTGAAGCTGCCACCTGTAGCATTGACATTGCATTTGAGCACTGGTTCAAGTCCTGACTGCTCCACTTCTGATCCTGCTCCATGCAAATGTGCCTGGAAAAGCAGAAAATGGCCCAAGTGCTTCGGTCCATGCCATCCATGTGGGAAACATGGAAGAAGCTCCTGGTTTTGGACTGACACAGCTCCAGTTGTTTTGGCCATTTGAGGAGTGAATTAGTGGATGGAGGACCTCTCTGAATCTCCCTCTGTCTCTCTGTAATTCTGCCTTTCAAGCAAATAAATAAATATTTTTTAATTAAGAAATTCTAATTATTGTGATAGAGTATCAAATTTAGCCATTAATAGGATTAAAGCATAACACTATTTTTGCTATGTGTAAAAATTTAACACAGTTTATTATGATAGTTGATTGTGTTAAAATATTAAATCACTCTTCTTAATGCCAGTAGTTTTTCATTGGCCATTTCTGACAATTTAATTCTATTTTCCATTTCAGTTATAGAAAACCATCACTTTCATTTTCATTATTTTTGTACTAGTTAAATTTATTCCAGTATAAAATATGTACATATACTCATAATTAATAATTGGGAAATATATACTTTTAAAATTTAAACCAGGCTAGCCTTGAAGGGGCTATTAATTTTAAACTTTATTATTATAAAGGGATTTTCTACTGAATATAATGTAAGTACATGTAATTTGCAGGAACTGTTCTCTGATTGAGAATCCTGATATATTAGTTAGCTTTTCATCACTATAAGGTTAATTTAGCTCACAGGTTTGGAGGTTCACAGACTAAGATCGGGCAGCCTCCTCTGTTTGGCTGTTAGGTGAGACCAGAAGGATCACATGGTGAGCCAGGAAGCAGAGGGAGTGGCTGGGCCCAACCGGGCTTCCATAACCAACCCTCTCAAAAGAACCAGCTCCTGAGAGTACAGTCCTCATGATCCAAGGACCTTCCACCAGGATCACTTCCTGAACACCGTAATTGGATTAAGTCTCCCCCGACATGGGACAATCAACTTATGACTTTGAAGTTTAGCACCCTGCCTAAGTTCAGGAGCCAAATTAGGTTGAAATAATAGCACCTGGGATAAAGAACAGATGTTCCACTGAGACCTAGTGGTCATATTTATCTTCCTTTTCTCTGAATTTCTATGGCACATTGGTATATATTAATTATGTCTGTGCTTACTAAATATTATCCTGCATCCATCCCTGCATTCAACAAATATTTCCTGAGCAACTCTAATGCTAGGCTTTCTCTTGAACACTAGGATACATGACAGACAATGTAGACTAGACCTTGCTCTTTATAGATCTTACATTCAAGTGAGAAAGATACAACAAACAAATATAATACTATATAAACTAGTAATACTAACCAAAAGGAGCCTTTCTTAGATAAATGAAACAAAACCTCATTTGCTCTAGTTATCAATCCTAAATTTTTTTAAAAAATATTTATTTTATGTTTTTGAAAAGCAGAGTTACAGAGAGAGGGAGGGAGAGACAAAGAGAAAGACTCTCCATCCTCTGGCCCACTCCCCAAATGGTCGCAATGGCCAGGGCTGGGCCAGGTTATAGCCAAGAGCCAGGAGCTTCTTCTGAGTTTCCCACATAAGTAGAAGTAGAAGAAGCTCAAGTATCTAGGCCATCCTCTGCTGTTTTCTCAGGCACATTAGCAGAGAGCTGGATCAGAAGCCGAGCAGCTGGAACTCAAACTGGCACCCATATAGGATGTTACTGTCACAAGTGGTGACTTAACCCACTGGGCCACAATGTTGGCCCCATCAATTCCACATTTTAATTTTGCGGTAGGTTCCACCTTCAAACTTAACAGTGAATAAAGGGTAAGTCAAAGAAAAATAGCTCAGATTTAAAAAATTGAATGATACCTTGGCTGAACATGATAAAGCGTCTCTGGTTGACATTGAAGTTAGCGTTGCACAACTGACATATAATAGGAACTCTGTTGTACAGAGCAGCATGGTGGAAAATTGCAAAACCTGCTTCATCAGACACATTGATTGTCGAGCTTGAGGTTTTACGACTGAATGTATGGAAAATAGCAGATAATCCTCTTTCTACAGCAGACTTCAAACCATATGGGATACTCTAAAATTATTAAGAAGGCCACAATCAGATTTTTCACAATGCACCTGAAGTTTGGTTTAAGGAGTAAAAAAGCACATGAAATGTACTAACAGAATCAAATAATTGCTGCTCACTGCTATTTGCTTATCACTTTGATAAGAGTCCAGTGAAAAGCTTCTCATTGGAAAATGACTGAAGTTGTAGGGCTGTAAAGAAATGTCAAGAACTATAAAGCATTTTTGGAAAGTCATTGTTGTCTCCTATTTTTTATCCTGCTTCTCTGCCACTTTAAGTGGAAACTGTAAATTTTTTTTCTTTCTAAAAGACTTTTTTTTTTTTTAATGGGAAGAGTTAGAGAGGGCAAGAGAGAGAGAATTCTATCTGTTGGTTGACTTCCCAAATGGCTGCAACAGCCAGGACTGGGTCAGATCAAAGCCAGGAGCCTGGAACTCCAATCAGGTCCCCAAGCATTTGAGTCATATCTTCTGCTGCTTTTTAAGGTGTATCAACAGGGGGCTGGATCAGAAGTGGAGCAGCCAGGACTTGAATGGGTACCCATATGGGATGCCAGAATTGCAGGCAGTGGCTTAACATGTTGTGTCACTACACCAGCAAACCAAAACAGGGTAGATAACTAGCTTTCTGAAATATTTTACAAACAGAGATGGACTCCTTCTCTTTCTTAAACATCTCTTAACCTGTAAATCTGGAAACTTAAAATATATAGTTGTGGAAATAGTTTGCTTTCTGTGCTTTAGGTCTCAATACAGAGAGGTAAAAAAGTCTGTCATCTTTTAGACATTCTGAGTTGTGAATATTTTAAAATTAAGGTAACTTTACAAAATTTTAGACTTATGGACATTAAGAGATAAACAGAAAGTAAATGCTAGTCTAACCTTTGAAGTTGGTGATCTTAATTGACTGGTTTCAGAACTATAATTCAAGGCTTGTTGGAACAGTCATAGGAGTTGGGTTTGTTCTCTAGGTTTAATTCCCTGGACCTGAAGTCTGGCTCTGCTTTTTACTAACTGTGTGACTTGGATGAGATCCTTAACTCTCTGAACCTCAAATTTCTCCACCGTGTGAGAGAAATGATAAAAGAACTAGCTCTCCAGAAGAGTTTGTTGATTTACGATAGTGACCAGCACACAAAATAAGCAATCAACAAATATTTGCCGCTATTAACATTAATCACAAGCCCATTAATTAACAGGTTTTATACTCTGCCAGACATTTATAACCCATGATTTTATAGCCTTTCAGCTACTAAAAATGCATAATTTTTATTTCAAGTTAAGGACTTTAACCTACTATTTATGCCTAAGATAAACATTTGAGACATATATGAATAATACATAACTTCAAATACTAAAGTATATGGTAGTCACAGAAATACCTTGCATTTCATAGCTTTTTTGAAACCAAATTTTTTCTTAAATTGGTCATGCAATTGAGCATCTGTCAGTGGAAGTCTTTTCACTCTCAGACTGTTCACAATTTCATTTATGGCTCCCCACCACTGTGTCTTATACAGCTGCTGATAGAAAGCTTCAAGTTCAAAACAAATCACATAATAGCTATGAAAAAGAAAGAAAAAAAGATGTTTTTCTAACTTTGAGGTGCCTTGTGATTTTTCTTCTGTGCTGGCAATCTTCCTATAACAAACACAAAAAAAATGTAGCTTAAATTCTAGTTGATAATAAATATATTAACATGGTTATCAGCTATTATTAAAATATTTATTCATCTTTATTTGAAAGGTAGAGTGACAGAGAGCTAGAGATATCATTCATCTGCTGGTCCATTCACTAACTGCCCACAACACCTGGGGCTGGGCCATGCTGAATCCAGGTGCCAGGAATTCCAACTGGGTCTCCCATGTGTGTGTTGCAGGAACTCAGTACTTGAACCATCATCTGTTGCCTGCCAGGTGCATGAGGAGGAAGCTGAACAGGAAGCAGAGGTGAAAGCAGGACTGGATCCCAGACTCTGATATGGGATACAGGTGTCCCAAGTCACAGCTTAGCCCTCTGTATCTCAACGCCAGACCCTCAACTCTTAATAATCCAGTCATTACTCTAGCATTTTGGATTGACTTGTCCTTCCCACATCAGTGATCAGGGTAGTGCCTAAAAGTTACTGGAGGCTCAACCTCTGGCTGAAGGAGGTCTGAGCTCATCTTCTAACCTGCAGCTGACTTTCCTCCTACTCTTTTGATTCAATTATATATGTATTTTTTTTTCCGGGGGTTTACCTTGAATCTGACCTGCAATGATGCTTTTTGGCATCACTGGCTCCTTGGGTTTTATTTGTTGCAGCATTAAACTAGAGAACACCCCCCACACCACCACCAGCTTCCTGGGTGCCTAGGTGGGGTTTATAACCCTGGGTCCCTCACACTGGAATGGAAAAGTGACAACATTTTGAGTTACTGTTCCCTGGAGTGGCCTACCATCACAAATAACAAATGACAGCCTTCCTCCAGTTCCCTCCACAAGGAACGATCCCCATCTCACATTCCATCAGAGAATAATTTAGCTGCTGACCCTACCTCTGTCAGTGGGAATCCTGTTACTGTTTGCTGGGTTTTTTCTTTAGATACAACTGTTTATTGCTATAAATATAGAATGATTGACAATGGTCCTCCCCTCTCCCCCAGAGCTCTTCACTCTGCTGCTTAGGAAGTGTAAGTTTTCCAGATAATGCTGAGAGATTTGTTCTTCATACTAATTTCTGGAGAAATGAGTTAGTGACTCTCTGCTAAGGAAACTCTTTGCCCATTAGCTGAGGGAAAATCGCTGGTTTCTGTGGGCCAGTGATAGGAAGGCTGTTATGAATTAGGAAAACTGTTACGAGTTACCCAAAGATTAACACTGTCTCTTCCCTGAACTCTACTTTGCCTCCATTTCTAAGTGCAATTTTCTCAGTGCATGGATGGAGATGTTTGAAGATCTGATCACCTGTATTCCAGGGTGTTATTCTTCCCATACTTCATCCTCTCCCCTTTGAAAGGAAAACAGACCACAAGGATATTAACTACAGGCTGTCTTTACCCATGCATCACAGCTATAGTATTAGACTATAGTAGGGTTTGTCATTTGTCTGTAGGTCCTGGCTTAGGAGATGCCACCTTCATTAATGGGGACTTTGCTAGCTTACTAGATCCCTGCCTCGAAAACGAAGAGGCAGATATTCTGAATCCTACAGAGATCTGGGGGCTGATGTGCTCTTCCAACCACAGTGGCCATAGGCTCTAGGCCCTTTAGGAGATGTGTGGATCAGACTTGGATGCTTGATTTTTATTGGATGACTAATTTTTAGAAAAAGACAGCTTCTTTTTTTTTTTTTTTTGATAATGTACACACTGATAAGAGTGAATACCACAAACCTCAATAGGGATATACCAAGTTCCGAAAGACTGCCTCCATAAGTATAGGCATTGTGGCTCACACTGGATATCTTAGGCTGTCTCAGCTCTACATTATCCTGCTCCAAGAGAATCCCAGGGCCAGACCTCTGTGTTTAGTGTGCTCTCCAGGGAGTCATCTCTGGCTTCACTGCTACATTTGTAACTTTGGTAACATTGGTACTCAGTGATGCACTTTTAGACCACTGCTCAAGTAATGCAGCAGACTTACAAATTGAAGACACACCAAGGTAGGTGGGCTGTTTTCTCCTAGCAATTCAGTTCAGCCATCCAATACAAATCAATCTTCCTACAGAGGGTTCTCCTACTCTAGAAACTGGAAAAACAAGTGATGCTGAAGGTCATTCTACTCAGAGTTTCTGACCAGAGAATTTTATAACTCTCAGGTGAGATTCATTGTCCTGCATGTAGGCCAACACTGGCCCCCACACAGATGTTTACCACAAGCACTGAAAGCCTAGATTCAACATTCCAAGGGTAAGTGACTATCTCAGCCGTGGCGCCCTCATTCAAGTCCTGTATTGTGACATACTTCTGTTCTTACTGAAAACCCTACGTGTGGTCATGAGTAAGGACTTTAAGAGAACCTTAAAATGACTTGTAAAATAACTCCCACCACATTCTTCTCCCTGGGAACCTGCACTGAGCATGGTGAGGAGCTTCCACTGCCACACCTCCCTGGTGCACCTGCCACATTATCTATCACAGTTGATTTCTGATGCATCTGTACGTCCACAGCAGTCTCATGATGCTAGTAATGTTCTTCCAAAAACAGGACATTTTGTACCATTGTCAATCCACCCACGTTCCAATAACTGCCATCTTAATAATTCATGAGCTCTGCATTTCTGGACTGTCAAATCACTGGGTATCTGACTGGTGCCCTTATCTTTTTTAAATTCTGGTATGGTGGAAGACTGCAAGCTGAGCCTATACCAAAACAAAGATTTAGGTGACTCTGGGCATGACTGGAGGAACAATGGAACAGGTTTTATTTTCATAAGGGGCCAAGAATTTCCTATAAAATAAGTTAGCCCAAAGAAAGAGACTATAAAGACCCATGAGCTTGCTCTAGTGACAATGCCCCTAAAATTGAAGATGGGATTTTGAGACGGCATGTTTGTAGGTCTCTAGTCCAGCTCCCACAGAGTATGGATCCCGTATCACAGAAAAGAGCAACTGCAAGCAAAATGACTGAGAGAGCTGTTTTCCCAAAAGATTATTAGGGACTCAAGGCAGTACCTCCTTTAAACCAATAAAATTGCAGAAAGAATTCTCCCTACTTCACTGGCATTGACTTCAACGTTGTCTCGGGGTTGATGCACATGACCACGCATGGGAAGGAGCCAGCCCCTGCGGTGGCAGAAGGTCCACAACCAGGAGCAGCAATGTCAGAGACAACCATGACACTAGTGCTCAGTTGTCTTCATGAGGTTTTTTTGGCTCTGTGTGCATAGTGGTGTGTCATCACAGGGAGCTGGACAGGAAGGGAAGAAACTGAAGATACGTCATGGTAGCTGACAATGCTGGTTCATTAGCATATGAGATCCTAGGAGTAACTGGTAGAGATTGGATTTCATAAGCGACTGAAGGTTCTCTAGGAGGAAGCCAGGAAAGTACTGATTGTTACTGTACCTGAAGCTGTTACTTTTACTTTGTCTTGGTTAGGTCTGGGAAACCAGTGTACATTTGTTGGGAAACCAACAAATTCATGTCTAGCTATCTACCATTCAGCAACACTCATGACCAAACGCTGTGCATTAGTCAGACACTAGAGCAAGAGTTCCACTACAGCCTCGTGTCTGGATCTCCTTCGATGCAACAACAGTAAGCCAGCATAACCATACTCCTTCAGCCACAATCACCTCTCACCAAGAACAGCTTTTACCCCAGCTGCTTCTCTGCATTCTCAGGATCACTTGCGCTCCGGAAGCTTGACAGAACTTGGAGCACAAAGGCGTGTGTGCGAGTGCCGCCGGGACACTATTTGGTTTGGCAAGGATGGTTCATGGAGAGTGCCAACAGGTGCTGGGTCCCTGAGTGAGAGGCCCTCCCTCCAGGAAGACACACATCCGGTGCCTGCTACTTGGTTCTCTTTGAAATCATGAGAGTCATTAGCCAAATGGCCTTTGACCTCAGCTCTAGCACTACATGTACGGCTAGGCAGTGTTCAAAGATTCCTTTTGGTCCCTTATCCTGCTACCCCCGCAGCCTCATTTCTCTTATTGTTCTCACTGCCACACATCTTGAAAAAAATTTATAATTGTTGCCTTTACTTCTTCACATCTCATTGACTCTCTCTATTGCATCCTCCAACTCTCTGCCACTAGCCTCTTTCAACCACAACTCTCCTCTAGTTTGATTACCAAGCCTTAGCCAAACATAGAGGGCTCCCTTCAGTCAAACTGATGAGGCTTCTCGGTTGCATTTGATGCTCTTTGCTATTTGCATATTCTGAAGATTTTCCCCATTTGGTTTCTATGATCTCTCACACGCTTGGTTCTCTTCCACCTCCATCATTCCCATCCAGTTTCCTTTGCTTTCTTTCCCTTGCTCCTTTCTAGCCCCCTTTGAAAGTTACCATTCACCAGGGTTACAGACTCAGTCTTATCCTCTCAACTACTTCCATGCCTTAAAAAACAACAACAACAACAAACCCCAAATAAAACCTTCCTACATGCTTTTAATTCATTTGCAATTCAAAGGTTTTCTCTATTTCCTAAATTTCCAACAGTTTTCACGATGTGAAAATCCAACAATGCAGCATGTAAAAGACTCTAGAAATACCAAGGAAACATGCCACCCCCACAACATTGCAGACACACTAACAGCTGGCAGGAAGAGATTTTAAATTGTTGTAAAGGGTTGTGTGCAGAGTCTATTGCCTTCAGTCCACTGGTACGATTCATTCCCCATCTCCATCCCTACTTACCCACTGTGCTAGTTATAAGCACTGATTACAAGTTTGGAGGATTACTATACAGTTACAGAATGCATCAAAGAGCATGAAGTTATAACCAAAACACTTAATTACTTTGTTGAGTCAGTGTCATCACTTACTGGTCTAGGATCTCCACCTCCTAAGGTTTGAAGCGAGCCCATGCATTTTGGCCTTTTTCTTATTCTCTAACTTCCAACAAATGGTGGGTGTGAATAATTACTGAAAGTCCTTACCTTCTTCCATAAAATTCCATGACTGGTATTGAGTAATATTCTTTATATCCTGAATCTTCTGCAAATGTATTAGCAGCACAGTCTCGTATTTTTTCCAAGTTGTTCTAAAATATGAGTTATGTTAAAAAAACTTATCTTTAAACAAATATCAACAATTATAAGACTTCTCTATGTAATTATATACACTAAATTTTAAAAATTATATAAAACTCCAGAAGACCTTGATAGGAATTTTATGTATCCCCATCCCTACTTTGAGAATGTGGGAAAAATACATAATACGTAATACATAATGACAACTGAAATGTATCATGGTTATACTAAATTCCAGGTGAAGAATTACTGTTCCCAAACTCTAAAGGATTTGTATTCTTTTTATTTTTTTTTAAGATTTATTTTAATTATTTGAAAGGCACAGTTATGGGATAGGGGTGGGGGAGAGAGAGAAAGAGAGATGGAGAGAGGATATCAAGAGATCTTCCATCTGCTGGTTCACTGCCCAAATGGCCACAATAGCCAGGGCTGGACCAGACTGAAGCCAGGAGCTTCTTCCCTGTCTCCCATGTGGATGCAGGTGCCCAAGCACTTGGGACATCTTCCACTGCTTTCCCTGAAGCACTAGCAGGGAGATGGATCAGAAGTGGAGCAGATGGGATTAGAACTGGCACCTATATGGGATGGCAGTTTTACTCACTATACTATAATACCAGCCCCAGGCTCACCTTTCTAATACTAATCTTTGAGGAAAAGGGAAGAATATGTAGTGGATGGTCAGGAATTTCTACTGTACTCTTTGGATAACAATTCTAGGGCAAATATGATCCATTAGAAGTCTGTAAATTCTGTGAGGACAATGGCTGTGCCTAGCTTACTGATCACATAACCCTTGACATCCAACACAGTGTCTTACAAACAGTTGCCTTTAATTTATGTATGTGAAGATAATGTGTGAAAAAATTAGTGAGATGCAAGAAAAGTCACTTGAAGAGTTGCATGGCACCTGTACCAACAGAGGCTCTTTCTGGTTGGAGAACAGAGTAGCAGAGTTGTGAAATGACAAGCTATCTTACGAATGATAGTAACTTAAACCTTAAAATCTTCCAGAGCATTCTCAATTGAAGGGGTGCTGATATCAAATTCAATTCCTCCATGCATGTGAAAATATTGGTTCTCTTTGTAGTAAAAATTCTGGCATTTAAAGTCTTGTCCATAAATAAATGGAGGCAATTCTCTTTCTGTCTTGACCTTGTCATCTCCAAGAATGAAAAACAAATAGTTGTTTAAAAAGTGAACAGCATACAACCATGTTTCGGATATCTAAATTTTCATTGATATAAATAAAGTAAAAAAAATTCTACATGGAATTAAAATGTCTGAATTAGTTATGTTCTTAATGTATATATAGTGAACACTGAAATGTAATATGTATCATATATTTGAGCATCTTCTCTAGCTGCATTTTATAGATATTTCAAAAACTATAGTCAAAACACTATTCTACGTATCAGAAAAGACTTGAAATTCTATGCTTAGAGAATCTTTGATTAAATATCAAAACTTACCTGAACCAGTTTAGGTTAAAAGACTCTATTAAAAAAAAAAAAAAAACAGACGGGCACTTCTCATTTGATGAAAAGAACCAGTCCATATTTCTGGAAAGTAATGAACCAAATATATAACTTATTTTAAAAAATAAAATAAAATAAAATTTCTAAAATCTCAGAATCAGGGTTGTCTAGTATTTTGACCATTCAATCAATATAAGAAACATATTTTGAGGAAGGTAAAACGTGCAATGATATAACACACTGATATCAACACCCAGCAATATTAAAATTTAGACATACTGGAATATTTAGACATATTGGCTGCTCATGATTCAAGGAACAAAACCTTATAGACACGGTTAATGGCCCCTTAAGCAAGGCGCTCCCAGTTCCATACATGCTGCTCCACATTCAAGGAACAAGCATTGTCAGGACTGGATTTTATTTTGCTTCTTTTATTTAAAAAATGTTCACATGTTATATTTGTACACACCTGGAGGGTACAGTGCTCTACTTCAACACACATGCAGAGTATAAACCAGTGATTCCATTTAAAAGCAGTCCATAGAAATAATCTTCACCATGTGAATTCTGATGATACAAAATCTCAAAAAATGATCTGCAAAATTTCTACCGAAAATCTTCCATCTGAATAGAGAGCTCACATTAAGCCTACATGCTTGGACCCCAAAGAAAAGGCACAAATTGTGCACTAATCTGGGAGGAACAAGAGTTTGCACTGAAGTCCTGTCAAATTCCATACAAGCATAGCTCTATTTCAGCTCTCTCATATACTGTTCTTTTTGCTTATTGCAATGTCAAATTTCCTCATCTAATTGTTATACTTTTTAAAAAGATTTTATTTATTTATTTCAGAGGTAGAGGTACAAAGAAACAGGGAGAGACAGAGAGAAAAGTCTTATATTCGCTGGTTCACTCCGCAAATGGCTGAAATGGCAAGAGATAAGCTGATCTGAGGCTAGGAGCCAGGAGCTTCTTCCAGATCTCCCAAATGGGTGCAGGGACCCAAGCTTCTGGTCCATCTTCTACTGCTTTCCCAAGCCATAGCAGAGCTGGATTGGAAGAGGAGCAGCTGGGACACATACTGGCACCCATATGAGAGGCTTACCCTTCCATACCATAGTGCCAGCCCCTAAATACTATACTTGCTAATATATTTCTATCTCTTTTCCAGAAATTCAAGATCACTCATGAGCCTTTGCAGTTTCATATTAATTGTAGAGTCACTTTGTAAACTTTAATGAAAAGCATCGTAAGGATTTGAAATAGAAATGCATTGGATTGGGCTGGCGCTGTGATACAGCAGGTTAAAGCCCTGTCCTGAAGCACTGGTATCCCATATGGGCAATGGTTCAAGTCCTGGCTGCTCCACTTCCAATTCAGCTCCCTGCCAATGCACCAGGGAAAGCAGTGGAGGATGGCCCAAGTGCTTGGGGCCCTGCACCCATGTGGGAGACCCAGAAGAAGCTCCTCGTTCCTGTCTTCAGCCTGGCTCAGATTTGGTCATTAAGGCCATTTGGGAAGCGAACCAACGGATGGAAGATCTTTCTGTCTCTCCTTCTCTCTCTCTAATTCTGCCTCTCAAATAAATAAATAAATCTTTAAAAACAACTGCATTGAATTTATAGAGAAGATTGGATAAGAGATATCCATATTGTCCTTTCATGTTTTTTTTTTTTTTTTTTTGACAGGCAGAGTGGACAGTGAGAGAGAGAGAGAGAGAGAGAGAGAAAGGTCTTCCTTTTTTCTGTTGGTTCACCCTCCAATGGCCGCTGCGGCTGGCGTACCACGCTGATCCGAAGCCAGGATCCAGGTGCTTCTCCTGGTCTCCCATGCGGGTGCAGGGCCCAAGGCCTTGGGCCATCCTCCACTGCACTCCTGGGCCACAGTAGAGAGCTGGACTGGAAGAGGAGCAACCGGGACTAGAACCCAGGGTGCCGGCACCGCAGGCGTAGAATTAGCCTATTGAGCTGCAGCGCTGGCCTCATGTTTTTTTAATTTATATTTTATTTTTTGGGGGGATAACATTTTAAATTTACATTAATAGTCAAAGAATTAATGACTCTACTATATTTTCCCTTCCTGAATATGACTTATTTCTCTGTTTACTCAGAATTTTTTAAAAAAATCTTTCTCTAGCCCATACGATTGGTATAAACACATACGAAGTACAGGATACATACACCAAGTAGTTTTTAACTGCATCAGTGTTAAGTTTTTTTGTTTTTGTTTTTGTTTTTCCTATAACAGGTTATAGATAGGTTAGATGCCTGGACCCACAAACTAGAAAACACTGAATATAAAAATATATTTACTATATACTTATATTTTATATTTGACTTCTAGTCACACTCTTACCAGAAAAGGGCTGAAGCAGACTACTTAAATATGGGACTTTCATCTTCTTTTTTAAACTCAGTAGAAATGGAATCAGAAAACATATTAACTTTAGGTATCCTAGCCCTCCTCTGATTTCTTTTTTCTTCTCAAAATGTTTCTGAATAATCTTTTTTTGAAGATACAATCTTTGCTGTAGTCTCTGGTAGGTACAAATATCAAGATAATCCTGATTATATTTTATGGCATTGGTAAGCCAGTAAGCTGTTTCAAATATAAAGACATTTTCATATTGTTGAACTTGTATGGTACTGAATGTCAACTTTAGCATAATATTTTCAGCATATTTCATGAACACAGCTTTTTCTTCAGAGCTGTTGGGATTATATGTTGGATCTTCATTCATGTCTTCATCATAGATTCCATCAAAGTCTGGATCCTTTGTAATATCAACCAAACCTTTCCAGTTAAAAAAGAAAAAATTTAGATAGTGAAAGCTTTATACTTGGCTTCTGGATAAATACAGTATATTGAATACAAGGTTTCATCCTGAATTCCTACTAACAAGACAGTAAAGGAACAAGAAGGTGCCAATAAGATTCTGTAGATGAAAGGTAGATGGATGAGTGGGTTACTGAGAAGACTGAAGAAAAACAGACATTTGTGGAATTAAAAAGAAAAGAGTTCCATTCTCTTTGGAGGAATCACTCACAATGCCATGGAAACACAATAACATGAGTCCTATCTTTAATCAACGAAAATATGGAAGAATAACAAGAAAACGGTATAACTTTTTAAGCAAAGAATCTCGTGTGGGTGAAAAGGGTAACTTGCTTTCTCAGGCTCGAAACTGTAAATTGCTTTTGTCTAAAAAAAAAAAAAAACCTAACTTGATCAAATAAGCAAAGAACCTGCCTGCTAACCAAGATTAAACAAGCAAATTTTTTTTAACTTTTATTTAATGAATATAAATTTCCAAAGTACAGCTTATGGATTACAATGGCTTCCCCCCTCCCATAACTTCCCTCCCACCCGCAACCCTCCCCTTTCCCGCTCCCTCTCCCCTTCCATTCACATCAAGATTCATTTTCAATTCTCTTTATATACAGAAGATCAGTTTAGCATATATTAAGTAAAGATTTCAACAATAGAACACATAGAAACACAAAGTGAAAAATACTGTTTGAGTACTAGTTATAGCATTAAATCACAATGTACAGCACATTAAGGACAGAGATCCTACATGAGGAGTAAGTGCACAGTGACTCCTGTTGTTGACTTTACAAATTGACACTCTTGTTTATGGCATCAGTAATCACCCTAGGCTCTTGTCATGAGTTGCCAAGGCTATGGAAGCCTTTTGAGTTGACCGACTCTGATCTTATTTAGACAAGGTCGTAGTCAGAGTGGAAGTTCTCTCCTCCCTTCAGAGAAAGGTACCTCCTTCTTTGATGATCTGTTCTTTCCACTGGGATCTCACTTGTGGAGATCTTTCATTTAGGTCATTTTTTTTTTTGACAGAGTGTCTTGGTTGAAACAAGCAAATATTAAAACATGATTTTACTCAATTAAAAATTGACAAACTTCCCATGCTACATTTATTTGTCATTAATGGTGAAATCAAGGACTTTCTTGTCAAATTTTCTTTTTAACATAATAATCTCTACAATGGTACCATTAACCTAGGCTTGAGAAAATTGCTTGGAGCCAAATAAAATAAGTCTTTGGAGAAAATGTGTTTGTCAAGACTAGTGCCTGCTAATACTAACTGATAGAATCAAAAAGGGAGAGAATGATCCAACATGGGAAGTGGGATACACAGCAGACTCATAGAATGGCAGATGTCCTAAATAGCACTCTGGCCTCGGAATCAGCCCTTAAGGCATTTGGATCTGGCTGAAGAGCCCATGAGAGTATTTTAGGCATGAAAAGCAAAGACACTCTGGGAAAAAAAAAAAAGAGACCTAAATGAAAGATCTCTGTGAGTGAGATCCCAGTGGAAAGAATGGGCCATCAAAGAAGGAGGTACCTTTCTCTGAAGGGAGGAGAGAACTTCCACTTTGACTATGACCCTGTCGGAATAAGATCGAAGTCGGCGAACTCAAAAGGCTTCCATAGCATTGGCAACTCATGACTAGAGCCTAGGGAGATTACTGATGCCATAAACAAGAGTGTCAAATTGTTAAGTCAACAACAGGAGTCACTGTGTACTTACTTCTCATGTGGGATCTGTCCTTAATGTGTTGTCCAATGTGAAGTAATGCTATAACTAGTACTGAAACAGTATTTTTACACTTTGTGTTTCTGTGTGGGTGCAAACTGATGAAATCTTTACTTAATATATACTGAATAGATCTTCTGTATATAAAGATAATTGAAATGAATCTTGATGTGAATGGAATGGGAGAGGGAACGGGAGATGGGAGGGGTGTGAGTGGGAGGGAAATTATGGGGGGGGAGCCAATGTAATCCATAAACTGTACTTTGGAAATGTATATTTACTAAATAAAAAAAGAAAATGTGGTTTGTAACATATGTGCTATAAAGTATATATGATATATCAATGTCCAACCCCCTACACACACCCATTTGTTTTCCTTTTCTCTTCATCACATCTATACAAAAGGAGGAATATGTTTGGAAACTTTTTTAATAGCCACTATAATTCATCTGCTTTTTTCAAAAGAGTATGCTAAATTATAAAGAGATGATATAAAAATTAAAGGGATCCTAACAGTTAAATAAAACAGAACTAATGTTAGGCCAGAGGACTGTTAATGCCACTAAAACTTTGTGGCTTGGGGGTGGGTGGGAGCCAATATGGAGCAAATCAGTGCCCACCACAGGAAGGGTTGGAAACTGGAAGTACCACAAGGAGGCCTGGAAGAACAGAGTGAGCTTTAAGATGACGACGAAGAAGGAAGGATGATTGGCTCAAGGTCTGATTGAGGTGCAATTAGACCCCTAAACTGCCTCCCCAGATACCACAGTCCCTTCCCACTTCCTCACTAAAAGGGCTGCAGAGCAAGTGAGGGCCAGGAAAGGCGTTTTCGCCTTCTTTGGTCCCAAAGTCACTGCCCTCGCTCCAAGCAGGCGACGGGAGGAAACCAGACCATAGAGAGAAGACCCAGAGAGACCACGTCTGGGGAGTCCCCCACCCAGCTGAAATGTCAGAGCTCCCTCCTGATCCTTGACCACACAGTCCTGCTCCTCCCCAGGCCTAGAGGGGAGCCAATGGCAAGGACTGCCCAGCAGGTGAGGAAAGCCTCTCAGGTAAGGCAGGGATGGGAAGAACCGGCCATGTTCTGGGAGTGGCAGTGGGGTGCACGGGTGCTGGCGAGCAGTCAGCTGTGGATGGGGTAGGAGGATTAAGGTGTCAGGAGAAACATCTCTAAGGAAGAACTGGAAGAGGGGCACTGCCTGATGCTTAGCCTCTCTGAGAGGTCAGCATTTCTCTTCCGAAGTCTGGCACTGGGTTAGTAAAACATACATGGAAAACTCAGCTACTTAAAAAAGTAACATGATTGCTCATGTCATGAAAAAAAAAAGTTATTAAAGAAAGGAAATGTGATCACAGCACATTGTGTTACGTCACCAGGGAAGAATATGTACAAAGCCATAATGAAGTAAGGAATAAAACAGGATTGAACCAAAAACTGAATGAAATTAAGTTGTGGGGCTGGTGCTGTGGCGCAGAGGGTTAACGTCCTAGCCGGAAGCGCCGGCAACCCATATGGGCACCGGTTCCAGTCCCGGCTGCTCCTCTTTCAATCCAGCTCTCTATGGCCTGGGAAGGCAGTAGAAGATGGTCTAAGTCCTTGGACCCCTGCACCCTCGTGGGAGACATGGAAGAAGCTCCTGGCTTCGGATCAGCTCGGCTCCAGCTGTTGCAGTCATGTGGGGAGTGAACCAGCAGATAGAAGATCTCTCTTTCTCTCTGCTTCTGGCTCTCTGTAACTCTGCCTTTTGGGTAAATAAATAAATCTTTATAAATAAATAAATAAATATTTAAAAATAAATAAATAAATAAATCTAAATGTCAGAGGAGCATTCCAAGATGAACTTATTCATCTTTCTCCTTCCCCCATGTCTTTCTTTTATTCCCTATCTTAGTTGATGGCACTATTTATCTTTCAGTCTGTCAAACCAGAAACCCAAGAGTCTCCTTTAATTCTGTCTCTTACTTTGTTTATTATCAGCCATTTAATTTTTCTACATATATTGAAAAGTTACTACTTGGCAAGCACTGGGTAAGGTGCTGGGAACTTAAAAACAGAAAAGACACAATTTTCTGTGCTTGCAACAAGGAGCTTAAAGTCTAATGAGGAAGACAGGGCTGAAAACAGTATTTCCAATACAAAACAGAGAATATTTTCTGTGCAGATTATAGTATGTGCAGATAGGAGTTCTGATAGAGACTGAATCAAGTCTCAAAAAATGAGTAGAGATACCCAGGGGAAAAGGGTTAGAGGGGAGTGAGATGCGTATAAGGAGAGCATTTCACTAAACTCACTATGTAACACAGAGTTAATTATATGTATTTTAAGGCAATTGGAAAAAGATCCCAGTTAAAAATAAGGAAGGGAACAAGAGATGGAGGAGGGAGTCTAAAACTGTAAAACAGTCTAGTTCTGCATACAGGCATACAGACTTATATATAGACTTACCTCTCAGGGTACAGCCTAAGAACTAATCATGGGGCTCCAAACCCATAAGAATCGGTGGTATAAACACCATCTTCATTGTTACAATGATCATATTAAATGTTAAAGGCAACAGATAGACCGGCCTAAGTTTAAAAGGGATGATATAAATAGCATCAAATATCCGGTAAAAATAATAGAATTAAAAAGGAAGGAAGGACCAACATGGGAAGCGGTCCACACAGCAGACTCCTAGAATGACTTTCGCAGTAAATAACACTCTGACCTCAGAATCCACCCATAAGGCTTCCTGGTCGGGCTGAAAGGCCTGCGAGAGCATCTCAGGCATGGAAAGACAAGGCTCCGTGACAAAAAGGAAAAAAATCCTACACGAAGGACCTCTGTGAGACCTCAGTGGAATGAAAGGGCCATCAAAGAAGGAGACACTCTTCTCTGAAGGGAGAGGAGAACATCCACTTTGCTTATGGCCGTGTCCAAATACCGACAGAGTCTATGGTCACAAAAGGCTTCCATAACTTGGTAGCCCATGGCAAAAGCCCCAGATGATCACTGACTTCATAAAAAAAGAGTGTTAGTTGTTAAAGGAACAACAGTAGTCACTGTGCACTTGCTCCCCAGGTAGGACCTCTATCCCTATTGAATGTTTATATGAGACTCAACTGCAAATTCTCTCCCCAAACTGTACTCTATATGTTGTGTGGGAGCGTGGGGGCAAATTGTTGAAGTCTATGATTAGCATAGAGTAGGTCCTCTGTATATAAAGACATACTAAAAATGATCCATAACGAAGAGGGAGATGGGAGAGGAAACGGGAGGTGGGATGGGAGCGGGGTCCGGGGTATGGGGAAAAGAACCACTATATTCCTAAAGTTGTATCTATGTAAAAATGCATTCATTAAATTAAAAAGTTCTTTTTAAATAAATAAAAAAAGAATGGCATTTCAGATCGAGGACAAGTAAGTGAACAGAAGCATTAAAAATAATAACCATTTCATGTTACCAGCTGCTGATATTTAATAGGTTTCATCTTTATTTATTTTTACTACTTCAATTTCGACATCTGTGTCCCACATTGGAGTACATGGGTTTGACTTACAGCTCCGCCTCCTGACTTCTACTTCCTGCTGATAAGACCCTGGGAGCCAGTTGTGAGCTCTCAACTGGGTTTCTGCAATTTACATGTGAGACGTGGATTGAATTCTCAGCTCCTAGGGGCTGTGTGGGCATTTAGGGAGTGAAACCAGTAGAGGCACTCTGCCTCTCAACTGCTAAAACAACAAGCAATTCCCTTAGCACCTTTGTGAAAGAACAAAAGTAAAATTCCCCTCCACTATTTTGCTATAACAACTTTTTCTTCTTTCCTACCAGTCCTAGAACCTACTATAAAGAGGCAAAGAATCCAAAAATTATTGAGATCAAAAAATCCACCTCAATTAAAATCCTTTCTGAGAAATCTAGATAGGATGACTATGTTTTTGGTGTACTCTATTCTCTCCTACTATTGCCGGTGGTTTGGTAGAGTACGAAGCTATCTGAGAGTCAAGACTGATTTCTAGGAGTCCACTCTTCCAGATAAAGGGTTGGCTTCCTGCACACTTCCTGGGTTATTCACTGTAGCCTGTTTAAGGCAATCACATGGGGTTTCAAGCCAGTTTCCCAGTCATGTCAGGAGGGAGGATGCTGTTTTCCCAGACATGAATTTTCATGGCATGAATGAGGGTGTAGCAATTCATGCTGCTAGTTTGCTACTATCTATCTGCAATTACAAACCCAGGATGCCAGCTCCCTGATCATCCCAGCGAAGAGAGGATACACTCCCTCCACCTCAAATGCTGAGTTTGGAGCAAGGGTTGCAGCCAGCCAAGCTCCCATGTGTCACACTGTGTACCAGACACCTTTTGTTCCCTACCTCACATCCTTTCAGGCCACATTAAAAATATTTATTTATTTGAAATTCAGAATTACATTGAAGGAGAAGCAGAGAGAAAGAGCAAGAAAGAGAGAAAGAGCGAGAGAGAGAGAGAGAGCACTTTCATCTGTTGGTTCACTCTCCAAATGTCTGCAATGAGTCAGGGGCTTCACCCAAGTCTCCCATATGGGTGCAAGGACCCAAGCACTTGACCATCTTCCACTGCTTTGCCAGGTGCGTTAGCGGGGAGCTGGATCAGAAGTGGAGCTGCTGGGACAGAACCGGCACCCAAATGGGATCCTTGCACTGAAGTTGGTGGCTTTATCTGCTACACCACAGTGTCGGCCCCAGAGCACAATTTTTTTTAAAGATTTATTTATTAATTTTGAAACTCAGTTAAAGAGAGAGAGGGTAATCAAGAGAAATCTTCCATCCACTGGTTCATTCCTCACATAATTGCAATGGCCAGTGCTGGGCCAGGCCAAAACCAGAAGTCAGAAACAGTAGATGATGGCCCAAGTGCTTGGGCCCCTGCACCCACGTGGCAGATGGAGTTCCTGGCTCCTGGCTTTGGCCTGGCTACCATTAAGGCAGTGAACCAGCAAACAGAAGAGTTCTGTCTCTGTTTCTCTCTCTTGCTGTTGCTCTGCCTTTCAAGTAAACAAATAAATAAATAAATCTTAAAAAAGTAAAAAGACAAAAGAAGACAGATGCCTGACACAAAACATACTTTTTGGTGACAATTTAAAAAGCAGAAATTTTATTAAAAAGATTCTTTGGAGTTTAGAAAACGTTGAACAATCATGATTATACCTAGAAATTTATGTCCAGAAATGATAGCCATACAAACTGAGCAACAGATATATTACTTTTACATGGTTAGGTTATCTTACCTGCTGCATTAAACTCTGCAAAAATATCTTTGCTTGTCTGCGGCTTCCCATCTGGGTCAATGTCCATGATGGTGCGCCACAGCTCCGAGAAGCGGGCCCGTTTCTCCTTGGGCATGTAGATTCCATGCCACAGCGCTTTGAGCATGTAATCAATATCGATCAGAATCTGTCCGATTCTGGTATCATAATAGGCTGGAGGTAAATGACAAGATGAACTCTGATCATAATTAGCTTCTAAACTGATCGACGGGATCTGATTTAAGCAATAAATTCCAACGGCCAACTCCCTTATGATCTGATGGACCTCCCTGTAGTCTAGGAGGGCATCTGAGTCCACCGGAGTCAGCAGGATCGCAGTGGAGAAGGCAAAGTTGTTCATCTGAGTCATAATTCCACACGGGATGTCTAGTTGAGAGCGAACGTCCTCTTTGGTGGACAACCAGCTAACCAGTGCCGTGGTCAGTAGTTCTTGTACTTCACTCCGATCATATTTTTCAAAAAAGGCAGAAGCATTTCTCTGAACTGCTAAATTTTCCAGGTAGGTTTCATCATCTTGAATTTGATCCAATCTAGTTAATACTTTTTTGGGCAATCTTAACATTTCCAATTAAATCAGTGCCCTTTTCTGAAGGTTCTGCAATGAAGAAAAAGGAAAAGATAAGCAATACAGTTTCTGTGGTTTCTGTGGCACATGAAACTTGGTTTCCCTAGAAATAAATCTGTGCCTTTTATTTTTTCATGGTCAACCATTATATTCTTAATCTTCTTAAAAGTTTATTTATTGGGAGCCGGCGCCGTGGCTCACTTGGTTAATCCTCTGCCTGCGGCACTAGCATCCCATATGGGTGCTGGGTTCTAGTCCCAGTTGCTCCTCTTCTAGTCCAGCTCTCTGCTGTGGCCCAGGAGGGCAGTGGAGGATGGCCCAAGTGCTTGGGCCCTGCACCCGCTTGGGTGATCAGGAGGAAGCACCTGGCTCCTGGCTTCAGATCAGTGTAGCTCCGGCCGTAGTGGCCATTTGTGGGGTGAACCAACGGAAGGAAGACCTTTCTCTCTGTCTCTCTCTCTCTAACTGTCAAATTTTAAAAAAGTTTATTTATTATGTAAATTTGAAAGGGAGAGAGAGAGAGAGAGACATCAATCTTTGATCTACTGGTTCAGTCCCCAAATGCCTGCAACAGTTGGGTCTCGGCCAAGCTGAAAGCCAGGAGCCCAGAATTCCAACTGGGTCTCCCACATGGGTGGTACAGACCCAAGCACTTGGGCCATCATCTGCTGCCTTCCAGGGTGCAGGAAGTTGGGTCAGCAGCACAGGCGGGAATTGACCCCAGACACCGTGATCCCAGCTGCAGGCATCTCAAGCAGCAGTTTAACCTGCTTGCTGTAAGCGTAGCCCACATTTTTCAATTTCAAAGTAACTGCAGCATAAGGAAGTTGAAATTTGAATTAAAATAGTTTAAATTGGGGGCAGCACTGTGGCAGAGTGGGCTAAGCCTCTGCCTGCCATACCAAGAGTCCCATATGGGTGCCAGTTTGTATCCTGGCTGCTCCTCTTTCAATCCAGCTGCTTATGGCCTGGGAAAGCAGTTAAAGATGGCCCAAATGCCTGGGCCCCTGCATCCACATGAGAGACCAGGAGGAAGCTCCTTGCTTCAGATAGGCTCAGCTCTGGCCAGTGGGGCCATTTAGGGAGTGGAATAGAAGATCAAAGACCTCTCTCTGTCCCTCCCTTTCTCTGTCTGTAACTCAGCCTGTTAAATAAATAAATAAAATCTTAAAAAAAAGTTTAAATTGTAAAACTTCTAATATTAATCATAGTCTGCTTTTCAAAAAAAAAAAAGGTCAAAGTCCAAAAGAAGCGTTAACTTCCACATACATCAGAAGTAGCTGTTGGGTGTGTGTTCTGTTGGAGAGACTTGTTGCAGGTTTTCCTTTTCTCTAAGCAAGAAACTAAAGATATACTTCAAAGACAGGAAACACCTGCTCAACCTTCAATTTCTCTGCAACCAAATACCTTTCTTTTTCTGGAGTAATAATGGCCACAACTACTATCGACGGAGCATCTAGTATCTGGCAAGCTCTTTCTACAAACTATTTTTATTTCATGTCATTGGCCACAATTATACAGTGGGTCTCAAAATGTAAGCGGCGTCAGTCTCCTGGGGTTCGCTAAAATACAGAGAGCTAAATCCCACCGCCTTTCTCTCCAGTCTGGCGGGGTGGGGCCCAGAGCTTGCATTTCTGTGCAGTTCTCGGGACAGCTGCTGGGAGGGCCGGGCCCATTTTACTGATGCAGGAACGGAGCCCGGGGGCCCGACACACCTGAGGCTTCACACCTTTCAGAATCTGTCCGCACTCGAGCCCAGGAGCTCTGGCCTCACGGGAAAGGGAAAGAACAAGAACAAGGAAGGGGGGTTACCTACTCCAGAACGGTCGGTTTTTGGTCAGGAAGAGGGACGCTGCGTGTTCCCAGGAGCCTGGGGCAGCTGCCGTCTCCAGTGGCTCCTTAGCTTCTCGCTGGGCCTGGACCCGGCCTCCGGGCTCCCTGCGTGGGCGAGCGTGAAGGGTGGAGCTCTGAGAGGCTGCGGGCCGGGGCCGCGGGAGGCCTGACTGCCGGGCTGACCGCTCGGGCCCCGGGGGACCCTGGCTGTGGCCTGCTGACGCGCGCTCCGGGGCCGTTGGTGCTGGGGTTCTGCCGGGCCGGGCCGAGGTCAGCGGGAGCCCAGCGCGTGGCCGGCGTTGCGGTCTCTCCAGTGCTCGGGTTCCTCGCACCCTGACCTCCCCTCCCAGCCCTGCTTTAGAGCTCCGTCTGGCCTCCCGCTACTCTCTCTGCCCAGCGTGGAGGGTGGCAGAGGGGAAGCCCGGGGTTGAGGCGGTCAGGATTGCAACTCCGGCTCCGTAGTCATTCTTTCATCCCACAGATGTGTATGGGACACCCATTGTGAGCCGAACTCCGTGCTAGGGGCTGGAGGCCCGGGAAAGCAGGACCCACACAAAACCCCCAGGAGCTTACAGTCCAACAGAGGGCCAGACAGGTATATTTAGCAATGTGATACACGTGAGATGTAATGACAGGACACGAAGGTATATTAATCTAGACGAGGGGGTGGGAAAGGCTGTTCTGAGAAAGTGCGTTAAAAAATAATGATGTGAAAGGGACACGGCGCGTGAGGAGGGTGGAGATCCAATCCCGGTCTCCCACGTGGGTGACAGGAATCCAAGTACTTGAGTCTTCACCTGCTCCTCCCAGAGTGCGCAAGAGCAGGACGCTGGAATCCGGAGCGGAGCTGGGATTTGAACCGAGGTACTCTGGCAAATCCAAGTGGCATCTTTTTTTTTTTCTTCTTTTTTAAGATTTATTTATTTGAAAGTCAGAGTTACACAGAGAGAGGACAGGCAGAGAGAGAAGAGAGAGAGAGAGAGGTCTTCCATCCACTGATTCACTTCCCAAATGGCTACAATGGCTGGAGCTGGGCCAATCCAAAGCCAGGAGTCAGGAGCTTCCTGTGGGTCTCCCACACAGGTGCAGGGGCCCAAGGACTTGGGCCATCTTCTACTGTTTTCCCAGGCCATAGCAGCGAGCTGGATTGGAAGTGGAGCAGCCGGGTCTCGAACCAGGGCCCATATGGGATGCCGGTGCTGCAGGCCAGGGCATTAACCCGCTGCACCACCAGGCCAGCGCCCTCAAGTGGCATCTTAACCACTAGGGCCTGCCCTAGAAAGTGACCTTTTTACACTGAGCTGCGAAGATGAGAAAGGGCTCTCCCCACACACAAAGAATCAAAGCAGCTTTGCAGGGACAGGGAACAGCAGGTGAGAAGGAATTGAAGAAAGTGGTTATTTCTAGAAGCCAAGGGAGATGTGGGCACAAAAAGAGGCTGTGCGAGTAGGTGAGAGACAGGTCATGCAGACTCCTGAGTTAAGTGATTTTGAACTTTATCCTAATGGAGATGAGGGGAATGATATGAGAAGTCAAGGCGTAGCCTGTATGATAGATGGAGTAGGGAGGTACTGGCAAAGAAGGGGGTGCAAGGAGACACTCAGACTTCTGTCAGAGCAAGGTTAAGAGTTCCCCTGTGGACATAGTTGACCTTAGGAATTGTCAGGTATGTGTTAGGTTATGCCTAAGAATGGCAGATGAGGCAGGAAGTATGCATATACATTTGGGTGGGGTTATGGAAATTGAAGCTGGACAGTGGTTGAAATCATCAAGTGAGAGCATCGAGAAAGAACGACTGAGCACCCCAGATGGATACCTGAGAAATTCAACACCTAAAGGTCAGGTAAGAGAGGGTGACAATGAGAGAACAGCTGGGAAGGCAGGAGGGAAACCAAGATGGGCCCCAGAAGCCATAAAATGTGTTTCAAGAGTAAGGGTGTGGCCAGTGTCATTGCTGCTGCTGCCAGCTCAAAGGATTTGGGAACCGAGACTCCCATGGAATCTGGCAGTGTGGCAGTTCTTGGTGAATGTTTGGGGCAGAATTTGTCACAACAGCCTTGTCATTGTTTTAGCTACTATGGAATTAGTGAATATTAATAAATATATGATTGTCA
This sequence comes from Oryctolagus cuniculus, assembly GCF_964237555.1. Classification (NCBI taxonomy): domain Eukaryota; kingdom Metazoa; phylum Chordata; class Mammalia; order Lagomorpha; family Leporidae; genus Oryctolagus; species Oryctolagus cuniculus. The sequence goes on from NC_091434.1 coordinate 50,681,536, forward strand.
TTCTAGGGCAAGGGATGTCAGACCATCCCAGAAATGTGAATGCTTGCACCTAAGAAGTGGAACCCTATATGCAGACCTTTCTACTTAAAAGGTATTTTTTGTTGTCCCTTTGCTTAATGATTAACATAGAACTTCATCCCAGAGTTTATGGGATTAAGTAGCAAGAAGGCTGTACGTAATCAGGCCCTTTGTGTGTTAAGTGCTTGTTTGTGCAGGCACACACAAACTCACAGTATACCATGGGAACAGATGACCTTGAAATTCCATTGAGGATCGATGGACTAAACTGACACATGCATATCAAGCTCACAGAATAGTGCCTACATTATATGGTAGTATATAAATGACGTGTTTTTTGTATTTACCTCTATTGTTAGAGTAATGATAATTATACCCAACTGTAGGCCATGGGGCAAACCACTTAAGTGCATCTACTCCCAATGTAAGTGAAGTCAATTTAGTGGTCAGGACCACATGGACACTTGAATTTATTTGCTTTCAGATAAAGAGATAAAAGCTATGCAAGTAATATCTTAAGTCTGGCTTGAACATTGCATTTATTAGGAAATAAATCAAAGGTGTATAAAAGGTTCTGTAGTTGCTATCTGTGTTAATCAGCTTTTAGGTACCATAATGAAATACCTGAGGCAGGTTACCTTATAAAGAAGAAAGGTTATTCTTGCTCAGGGTTCTGGAGGTGCAGGATCTAGAAACCTCATATGACAGAGTCCTGAGGTAGTGCACAGCTTCACACATCAAGAGACAGCAGAACATGTGTGTCTGGTATCTCTCCCTCTACAAAACCACAAGGATTCAATCATAGGGCCTTAGCCCACTAACTTCAATCGCTTCTCAAAGGCCCCACCTCTCTAACACCGTAAGAAGTCTCCATCCTCTCAAAATCATTAACATTTGACATTAGGGATTAAAGTCCTGAATAAAGTTTGGGGAGGGAGATCATATCCAAGCCATATTATTACCATAAAATTTCTTACTATGATTTTAAAAATCAGAGTGTGGCCAGATTCAGAAAGGATAAGCCTAATTAGTGATAAACCTCAAACAGTGTTATTGGTATGGTGATTAATGGTCCAGTAATGTGGGTGGATGTCAGGACTGAGTGGAAATCTTTTTAATTTTTTTAAATTTATTTATTTGACAGAGTTAGACAGCTGGGGGGGGGGGTGGTGTCGGGTCTTCCTTCCGCTGGTTCACTCCCCAGATGGCCGCTATGGCCGGCGCTGTGCTGATCCAAAGCCAGGAGCCAGGTGCTTCCTCCCAGACTCCCATGCGGGTGCAGGGACCAAACACTTGGGCCGTCCTCCACTGCCTTCCTGGGCCATAGCAGAGAGCCGGACGGAAGAGGAGCAGCTGGGACTAGAACCGGCGCTCATATGGGATGCCGGCACCACAGGTGGAGGATTAACCAAGTGAGCCACGGTGCTGGCCCCAAGGACTGAGTGAAACTAACAGACAAAAAGGTACATGAGAGCCAAGAGGTATAGAGAAGATGGAAGAAAAGACCAGGAAAGCACATTTGAACTTGGCATTGACTATAACTCAACAATGACTACGGGAAGGTTTCATTAGAGTCTGAAGATACTGGAGAGAGGAGTGTAAGCTTCCTGAAAAGCACGATGGGCTGGGATAGAGAACAGGCAGAGACATAGCCTTCTAATGGGTGAAGACCCTCTTCCTTTTCTTATGGCAGGAAAGAAAAGGATTGGTGTAGCTACAGGTGACTTAGAAGACTGGGTATTGGGTGTTGCACATAAACAGACACACAAAACTCATGTGAGAACACAGAAAAGGTGCCCACATGCAAGCCAAAGACAGAAATCTCAGGAGAAACAAACCTGACACCTTGATATTGGATTTCCAGTTCCCAGAACTTTGAGCAATAAATTTCTATTTTTTTTCCTAACAATTAGATTCTTTTCTCTTTTATTTAGGAGGAATGCATATTGTTAGTCACTGTCATCAAGGATCACATAAAAGTGGAATCATAAAACCGGGCTACAAATTTCTATTGTTTAAAGAAAAAAAAAATCTGGTGTTCTTGGCCTGACAACTTTGATCTTTCTGTGAAAAGCTCAGGTCATGAGCTATGAGGTAAAGAGAAAGGTTGGCGATTTGTGGATAGGACAGCATTCAAATAGTTATTAAAGTTCTCTGAGTGGGGAATGAGCTGCCTAAAAAGATGTAATAAAAGTAAGTATTGCTCAGGAGTGTGAACTTCAGGCAAACTGTTTAGCTTCTCAAGACCTTAGTTCTCTCATCTGTCAAATGGGAGCCCTGTCTAAACTATGGTCTCTGATAACACCAGCAAACTGAGTTATTTCTAGATGCAGCTACCATGAAGAGTGTTAGTCTGGGAAAACAAATATCCTATGACTTAATTAAATTCTAACCACCTACCTGGAGTTACTGTTAACATCACCCAAGTTAAAGAGTTCAGTCCCACAAGGTTGCTCTCACTTTAGATGCCAACTGCTGGTTTGTTACCTCTAGTTCTTCTGATCAACCAGCTATAAAAAGGGTTACAGTGGGGGCTGGCACTGTGGCGTAGCGGGTAAAGCTGCCGCTTGCAGTGCCAGCATCCCAAATGAGCACCGGTTCGACTCCCGGCTGCTCCACTTCTGATCTATGGCCTGGGAAAGCAGTGGAAGATGGTCCAAGTCTTTGGGCCCCTGCCCCTATGTGGGAGACCTGGAGGAAGCTCCTGGCTCCTGGCTTCAGATCAGCGCAGCTCCAGCCGTTGGGGAGTGAACCAAGAGATGGAAGACTTCTCTCTCTGCCTCTCCTTCTCTCTATGTGTAACTCTGCCTTTCAAGTAAATAAATAAATCTTAAAAAAAAAAAAAGGGTTACAGTGACTCCATCCTCAGATTCAGTAATTTGCTAGAACAGCTTACAAAACTCAAGGAAACACTGCACCTACATTTACCTGTGAAGTATACAATTCAGGAACAGCCAGAGGGAACAGATGCACAAGGGTAGGTATTAGCGGGGGTGGGGTTGTGCAGGGAGTGTCCACACACTCTCTGGGCATGTCATTCTCCCAGTACTTCCAAGTGTGCGGCAAAGGGGAAGCTTAGCAAGTCTTGTTCCAGAGTTTCTACAGAGGTCGATTTGTAGCCCCCCCTTCCCCCTTCCTAGAGGTCCATGAGTGAGGTGGAAAGTTCCAACCCTATACTCATTTGGTCTTTCTGATGACCAAACCCATCTTGAGGCTATCTAGGGACCCCATGGTAAGTCACATGATCGGCATAAACCAAGGTGAATCAAAGGGGGCTCCCTGGGAATAATAAAAGACATTGCTACTACCCAGGAAATTTAAGTTTTAGGAGCTCTGTGACCTGAAAGGTGAAAACTTAACCTAATGAACTTGAAAACCACTATTTTACACAACAATAAAGCAGCTGGATATTTTATTTTTACATAACTGTCATTCAGTAAATACTGTTAACATTCTTAAATCACATTACGATTTAACTTCCTTTTCCAAAGAAAGGTTTTCTAAGGAAATAATCCGGAGCCTTCCACACTTATCAGAAGCCTTTTCATTACTGTTTTCCATCTTTGCAATTCTGGATCCAAACTGCATGGCCCGCTTTGGCAGGAGAGCAGAGGCTGTAAGGCCGAGTTCCACAGCTGCCAGACGTAAAATTAGTTTCTCACCAATTCCTCGGGGTAGAGTCAGGTTGGCCTTTTCCCAGATGGGTAGGGAATTCAGAAAGGAGACAACATTTTCATCCAGGAAGGGAAATCTAAGAGACAGACAATATCACTAATTAAAAATAAAATCAATCTATTAAAGATAACATGACAAAATTATATTAAAAAAGTGTTTCATGCCTATGGCATTTTAAATGTAAGTCTCAAATAAATGAGGTGTATGGTTTTCAGTAATTCCAAATTTGAAAACAAGAATATTAGTTAACCATTTAATCTCATCTGTGTCTGGTTTTTATCATGTCTAAAGAAACTGAACTTTAGGGATATGAAACCAATACAGAAGGGCTCCATAGTCCTGAATTTATAAAACACTAAAATGTTTACATTTAATCATTCCAATGTTGACAAACTGGTATAACTGAACAAAAATTTAAAATCTGTTCCTTTTTGTTTAAATATGTTAACATCTCCTTCCTAGCAATTTCTCAAAATGCAAGATAGTTACACTAGTGTTTCCATTTCATTACATTTTATTCTGGCTTGAGTAGAAAGACTGGAAAGGATAAAGACATTTGTTACAGGGATATTTTAAATATAAAAACAGCATTGTAAAAGCAAAATAGATAGATAAATCTGTTACTACATATACCTACATAATAAATTGTTTAGAGCTAACCACTATAATGTTTTTAATATCACAATTCTATTCTGGCTTTTTTAAAAATTAAGTTCTTTTTAAAAAAGTTTATTTTTATTTTAAAGGCAGAGCAACAGAGAGGTGGACGGAGAGTTCTTTCATCTGCTGGTTCATTCCCCAGCTGCTTGGGACAGCTGAGGCTGGGCCAGACCGAAGCCATGAGCCATGAATTCTAGTATGGGCTGTAGGCATCCTAACCTGCTCTACCACAATGTTCCCTCTCTATACGAGCTGTTTTAAACATTCTTCTTGTGCCTTTTTATCTTAGTATAACATAACACTTCATATTTGACCTTTGGAATTAAGGAATTAACTGCTTTTACTAGAAAAAACAGATCCTCTCTCTTAGACCTAGCTAAAATAACAGACTGCATTCCTTTCTAACTCTTTTTCTTCCTTCCTTCCCTCTATCCCCTCTGTCTCACTCTTCAAACGTAAAGTGGTTTATAGACTTTGGATTGCGGTATTAAGTTATCTCTTTATAATGAAATATCAGATTATGAGAGAATAATGATGTAACAGTCAAAATTTTACAAGTGTCAGGACTAACAACAGTGCCAACTGTGTCAATCATGATTTAGTGGGAAATGGAAATGACTGAAGTAGAGACAAAAGACCAAAAGTCAGAGAGAGAGAGAGAGAGAGAGAGAGAGAGAGAGAGCAAGCAGCAATTATGAATCTAATCCCCATGAAGTTTACCTGGATTCCCTGTTCGTGCATTCTTGTACCCTTGTGATAAACTACCACTTAATAAATTAACTGCTTGAACAGATTCTTACACATTTTATTCAAGTACTTGTCTGCTAGCATCAGAAGTATGCTGTAGGCAAAAATAAATCCCTGAGGTGTACATAGACAGAGACAAAGCAGGCTCAACAGCACTGCAGGAGAAAGCTTGGGGATGAGGCTTATATCCGTATAGGAAAGAAAACAAACATTTAAAGCAAAGCAAAACCCTTTAAGAACCTTCTCTTATCTCAGTTGGACTTTTAGTCTTTTTTTCATAATAGTTTTAAACACAGTCATGTCATCATACTTCTGTTTTTTAAGATTTTTTATTTACGTGAAAGTCAGAATTGCAGAGAAAGAAGAGAGTTACGCAATTTCATGGTTCACTCCCCAGATGGCCTGGGGCTGGGCCAGGACAAGCCAGGAGCCAGGAGCTTTTTCCAAGTCTCAAATGTGGACAACAGGAGCCCAAGTGCTTGGGCCATCCTCCACTGCTGTTCCCAGGCCATTAGCAGGGAGCAGCGAGACACAAACTAGTGCTCGTGTGGGATGCTGGCACTGCTAGCAGAGGCTTCACCTGCCATGCCACAGCGCTCACCCCATCCTGCTGCCTTTGACGTCACTGAGAGAAAGGTTTTGGAGAATGAGTTTTGGAAAACCATGGCTCCTGCGGCTCTTCCTAGCTTTGCCGTGTTTGTGACATAAAGCCGAAATACTATTGCTGCTTCTGCCACTCATTCAGTTTCCAAAAAGGAACTTCAGTCTCCTTTTTCAGTCTACTATTTTTACAAAAATAAGTTAACACACAGCTAGAATTACCTTGCTTCTTTTCCATGATCACCAATTACTCTGTCATCACGACCGAGATTTCTGGAAGAAATTCGACCCAGTTCCATCGCTATTTCCCTATTCAGTGCTTCCGGCCCGCGCGTCTGGAAGCGAACGCGATGACGCGAATAACCTGCAAGCTGCTCATCTGCACCAATTCCAGTGAGAACTACCTACACAGGTTTCAAGAAATCCACGTAAGAATACCATCTATTATACTGCAGAAAAAGAGATGATTAAAAAAAATTACAACCCTACTTTTGGAGAAAAACCACAAGTCATAGACTAGTAAACTATGCCCAGTTTTTAAGAAGTCACTGGTGAAGGGTATTCAAAAAGTTCATGGAACATGCATATTATGAAATAACTAGGCATGGATTTAAGTTTCTTTGTGCCAAAGTTAAGTTTCTGTTTTAATTCCACTTTTCCACAAATGTATTTGAAGTACCCACATACATTGTACTAGAACTTACATGCAGCTAGAATATGCTATACTGCTAAAACCTTTCAGGGTCAAAATTCAGTCTCAGAAATTCTTACAAGCGGAACGACCGGGCCATACCTTTGCACTGCTCTGATAGGACTTCACTTCACCCTGAGTCACCAGCCAGCCAGTTCCTCTGGAAGCAAACCAGACTGCACAGCCAATGCTATCGTCCAAAACCGTATCCAGGGGCTGAACTAAGTGACTTATTTGAGTTCTTCTTAATTGTTGCAGTTCTTCCAGAGAAACATTAATTTCAACAAAATTCCACATTCGCGAAGGGTTAACAGCTTGCAGTTCCTTGAGTCCTGCCTTTCCTGTGACTCTATCTGGTACACTGTAGTTCTCATCAGGACTGCCAGCACCACGGGCAGCAGTACCTTCAGAGAACTCCTCAGGAGGCGTTTCATGATTTTTCTGTTTCCTCGTTCTTTTGTTACGGCTACTTGGAACGGTCTTTTCTTTAGTCACGAAAGCTACATTTAGGAGATCAATTGGTTCGCCTAAAGGAATATGACGATCAGCAAGGGTAGCAATAACCATGGAATCGATGCCTCCAGAAAACAGGATCGCAACATTTGCTTTCCTATCACCCGTCTTCAAAACTCCATTTGGTACCGGGTTTTCGTCCCTCTGTAAACACAAGACACGTCTCTTGACTGCGACACTAAGGACATCAATGAACTTCTCAACTACTTCTTTCATGTGTCCATCAGTAAGGCAGACCTGAAGGGTCTCTCTTGAGGGTGGGACACTGGAAATGTTACTGCAATGAGTCGCCAATGGAGCTTGCGGCAACGTCATATTTAAAGGAGAAACAGGCGTTCCAAGATGTAGCTTGGCTTCATTTGCCACCACTGATACAAACATCGGCAAGTCTGCTGAAGCGTGAGTCAGGCTCTTATCGCACTCTTCAGTAGCGTTCTCCCTAGAAATACATTCCCAAGGATACAACTGCAACCTCACATGTTTGGCCATGGCAGCAGACTGGAGATCGATTCTGAAAATTCCGGATGCCGGAACTTCTTGCCACTGATTTGCCACGCCAGGTGTCTGGAGGCCAACTGAAGAGAGGCAGACACTCTTGTCCACATCATTAAAATGCCAAAGCAAACTACGGCGACCAAAAAAATCCCTACCAAACCATAAACTGTGACTAGACGCTTGATAATATATAAAAGACCAAGGACCTTGGACTTCTGAGAAGAGGGACATAATATCAGATTCACTCTTACAAGAGGAAAGATAATTAAACATAATTTGAGTATCATTCTCTATTTCTTCAACCTTTATTCCACTAAAGACTTCTCCATTCCATAGGAACACATTGCCTCGTTCATCTTCCACAGGCTGGGCAGTCAAAACACCCCTCAAGTGAAGGACATGGCCGGAAAACACACACTGGTAGTTCGTATCACATTTTAACAACTGTTTACTGCTGTCAGGACCCCGGCGTTTAAGATTACATAGTAAATCTTCTTTCAAATCTTTTCTACAGTGTTCAACAGAAAAGCTTACAAAACAGCAAATGCCACACATGATGATGTGAAGTCAGGTCGACTATTTCTTGATACTGCTCTTCTCAGAATTTTCTATTTCTTGGTATTCTTTTTTCAATTCATCCAATATATCTGTGAAAGGGAGACCAAAGAAATATTAAGTAAAATAAAAATTCTTGGGGGGAAGTGTTTGTTGTAGCTGTTAAGATGACGCTTGAGGGGTAGGCATTGTGATATAGCAGGTTAAACTGCTGCTTCCGACACCTTCATCCCGTGCTGGAGGGCATGGAATCAGGTCCTGTCTGTTTCTAATCCACTGATACGAATTTCTAATCTAATTTCTTCCTGTTAATGTGCCTGGAAGGCAGCAGGTGGTGGTTCAGTACCTGGGTGCCTGCCACTCAGGCAGCAGACTTGGTTTCTGGGTTCCTGACTTTGCCTGCCCCAGCCCTGACTATTGTGGGCATTTGGGGAGTGAACTAGTAGATGAAAGATAACTTTCTTTTTTCTGAAGTCAGAGTTACACAGAAAGAGCAGGGGCAGAGAGAGAGAGAGAGAGAGAGAGGTCTTCCATCCGATGGTTCACTCCCCAATTGGACGCAATGGCCAGAGCTATGCCGATCCAAAGCCAGGAGCTTCTTCTGGGTCCCCCACGTGGGTGCAGGGGTCCAAGGATTTGGGCCATCTTCCACTGCTTTCCCAGGCCATAGCAGAGAGCTGGATGGGAAGCAGAGCAGCTGGGACTCGAACCAACGCCCATATGGGATGCCGGCGCCTCAGGCTAGGGCATTAACCGGCTGAGCCACAGCGCTGGTCCCGAAAGGTAACCTGCCTTTCAAATAAATAAATCTTTAAAAAAAAAAAAATCCACTTGGGTGCCTGCCCACAGTGGAGTCCCTGGGTTTAAGTCCCTAGTAATGTAGGATGCAGCAGGTCAAGTAGCTAGGTCTCTGTCACCTACTTGGGAGATCAGGAGTGGGTTCCCAGCCCTGACTTAGTCCATCCCTGGCTGTGGCAGGCATCTGGGAGGTGAACCAGCAGATGGCAGATTTCTAATTCTGTCCCATTTATTTATTTATTTATTTATTTATTTATTTTGACAGGCAGAGTTAGACAGTGCGAGAGAGACAGAGAGAAAAGGTCTTCCTTTTTCCATTGGTTCACCCCCTAAATGGCCGCTACGGCTGGCCTGCTGCGCCGATCTGAAGCCAGGAGCCAGGAGCTTCCTCCTGGTCTCCCATGCGGGTGCAGGGCCCAAGGACCTGGGCCATCCTCCACTGCCCTTCCGAGCCACAGCAGAGCTGGAAGAGGAGCAATTGGGACAGAATCCGGCACCCCTACCGGGACTAGAACCTGGGATGCCATGACACCAGCCTGTCCTTTTCAAATATATAAAACAAAGTTTTTTTTTAAGAAAAGAATTTTTTAAGAAAAGAATTTTTTACAAAACTACCCTTGGACTTTTACCTAGTAAGTCATAGGGTAAATACAAGATATTTACCAGGATAAGACTATCAAGAGTATATCTACTGTGCTAGCACCAATAGTAACACACAATAGGCCATGAGCAAAGAATGTTTAGCTTTTAGAAAACTACTTTCTGTTTACTGAGTGTTTATTTTGGCCCAGGCACTTAGATAAGGGCTACTCATGCACACTCTTACTTAAATCCCAAAGGACTTTGGAGGCTCAAGGTATTTCACCCAAAGACACACTGGTAAAAAGTGGTAGAATGGTTTTCAGATCTAAAGTACATGTTAGTGATGACTGCTTTCTAACACATCCTAAAGATTTTTTATTTTTTTATTTATTTTTACTGTAGCTTCATCATTGGAAGACTAACTAGAAGAAAACTGAATCACTGCACTAGTATTTAGAAATATTTAAACATTCAGATATAGACAGTACAACTGAGGCACAACTATGAGTCAAAAAAGGACTTTTTGTGTCTTCCCATGTAAGACATGGCCGGGGAACTTTTATTCTGCCAAGGGCCATTTGGACATTTATAACTTCATTTGTGGGCCACACAAAACCATCATCTTAAAAATCAGCCTGCTATAGATTTATCAGATTTCGAGTTCACTTACAGTTGCCTTGGCAGGACCAGACCAAATGAGTTGGTGGGCCTTATGCAGCCAAGGGGCTGATGTTCCCCACCCCTCATGTAAAGTCTGAAAACAAAGAGGAACCCAACTTACTCTTGCTTTCAGAGAGCATCTCTGTGCGGTCTGCCAGGAAGAATATATTGCTGTTCTGCTGTTGCCTGTATACTCTCTGCAAAACAGAATTTAGGCCAAACTCAAGATATGATCTAAAAAGATGTCAAATCTTTGAATCCTACTACTACATACTTGTAAACTTTGGGAATTTACTTTAGTAAATACAGATAACAAAGAGACAAATAAAAGTTACCAACCATCCTGCCACCCAGACACTATTATCATTACCAGTGAGGTGAAACTTGTTTTTTTCCCTTGTAAACCATAATACCACTGTTATTTTAATAAAAAAGGCTTCTACTATCATCTATAGTTTTACAATGACTATATCAAGAACACTTTTTCTTATCAATATGTATTCCTTTATAATATCATCGTATGACATACTACATTTATTTGCTCAATCCTCAAATGTTAGACATTTAAGGTATTACTGTCCCTCAAGTATTATAGATCAGTGTTGTGATGGACATCTTTGTAGCTGGCAACAATATCAGAAATGTCTAATCTGTCAGTTATAATCTTTAGGCGCTTGAAAGAGCTCAAAGTCATTTACTCCTGAACATTAAAATGTAATTTTAATGTAGTTTAATGTATAACTACACATGAAGCAACAAAGATGGCTTGCTTATGAATATATACACAGAAATTGCATTTAAAAATAATGCTAAGCACTGAGAAGATTTTGGGGGGGCGGTGAGAGAAGTAATTTTTTGTTCAACATTTACTTTAAGGGATAGTTTCTTCTCAATAAACTTTAAGTTCATTTATTTCAAAAATACACACCAAATTCAAGCATAAAATAGTTACATTAGTGGTACAGCTTGAAGATACCAAAATCCAATCTGCGTCATTAGCTTTAAAGGTCGTGTAAATGGCATATGAAAAGGAAGAGACATCTTCAGCTTTATGAGATCTATGTACGTACAGTTTAAAATAAACGTAGGCACTGGGCTTTTGCAATTTAAAGAGATGCCGAAAACTTGTCAACCTTTATATAAACCTTCCATACAACTTTTATGATTTTATATAATATAAATATAACCAAGCTTCCCACATACTATTCAGAATTTCTATAACTCACCCTGTTCTTCTTCAGGTTAGAAAGTTCATCCACAACGACTTTTTGTTCTTTAATCTACTGAAATAAAGAGAAACGCTTAAAACAGAATTTTAACTCTTAAAAACATGTTCAATTAGATGACGGCTTTAAAATTAGGCAGATGGCGTAAGAAGGTATCATGCGCTGATTGTCCAAATGGGCAGTCTGAGAAGATTCTTTCCAGTCTATGTGTGCACAGGTGGAGGGGGAAATGGGCATTAGACATCTAAATGTCACACAACCCACGGAGCCCAGCCAGTGGGTTTGATGTTGGCAACCGGCCTTCATGCCTGTGGCCACAGTTACTGAACAAGGCCTATACAAACAGACGATATGCACCAGAAGTAATACCAGTCTCTGACGATTTGTGTACTAAATGGTGCGGCTAGACAGTCCTTTTAACCAAGTAGTTCTAAATCCCCCTGTCTTGGCATCAATCTTCTTTGCACAGTGCTGGCTTCACTTTTCAATTTCAGGAGAGAACTCAAGTAAGTGCAAACTTTCTGATACTTTCTAGTAACTGGCTATTTTATGAACACGATCTATTACCTAACATCACCAGCGCCTCTAAAACCAGATGTAAGATTTTTACACTGCACCACACACTTGAGGGATCTGCCATAGGTCGGCAGCAGAGTGGGCTGTATTTTGCAAATTCACTCCCTGCCCCATGAGTCTCCCCCTTGTTGTCTCCAGAGCTGACACAGCTGCAGAAGGGACAGGATAAGGCTGACTTCCAAGGTTGAAACTATACCCTCCCCCTCTTTGAGACTTAACGCTTGTACCACAGTGCTTTCTTGTGCAGTTTAGGGATGTCAGGTCTGTATTTCACTTCCCACCAAAGAAGGAAGCTGTGATGCAGAGAGAACAGAGAGGTCTGTCCAAGACACCACTACTAGCTTGGAGCAGAACCAGTGAAGAATGCAGGACATTGAACTCCCTCCTCCACACGTTTAAAGGTTGCACCTGTTTCCGGCAGTTCAGGTCAGTATCAGAGTGGCTCCCCTCCCCCTCTTTCTCCGCAGATGAGTGACAATCAGATGTGCGAGGTTTAGGGCGGCCACTGCGGCTACAGCGGGGAACAGAGAAGGCAGCAGGTGGGCTAGGGAGCCCTTTGCGGGGGTCCGGGGCAGCCGATGAGGGCGGCTCGTTCAGGGACGCAGGAGCGTGCGTCCTCGGGACTAAAGTCACACTCGTACCGGAAGTGGGTTTCAGGTGTAGACCGACGTCAAGGATGAGCCCATGCCGCTGGCAGGGGTAACGGAAGGGGTGAGCTACAGATCTGGAAGGGCCGCGGAAACTCAGCCCACAAGACGCTTAGCGCGACTACTTCCAGGGAAGGGGAAGTGCCGACTGCTACCAACAGCAGAGCAGCGCAAGCCGAGGCCGTCTCCAGCGAAGCCCCGCGCTGCTCGCGGCCGGCCCTCTCTGGGTTGCCCCAGGCGCCGGGTCCTAAGCCCGGGAGGCCTGCTCGCTGCGTCCCACGCCCACCTTGTTGCAAAGATCCTCCTTGTGTAAGGTCCGGCCGCCGGCGGGGACCGGCACAGCGCTGTCCTCCGGGTGCACGCCCCGGCCGGGCATCTCCAACCAGCCGCAGACACGCAGGATTCACCAGAGCTCCCGAGAGTCCCACCACCGACCGCCCCAGCCACAGCGCCGGCAGCGTCACCTGCCTTGCAGAGGTCTCACCAACCTCCTCCGCGCGCTCACTCCAACGCCTGCGCAGTCCGGGCCTGACGCCCCCGCCCCCTCGCCAAGAGCGGTTCTACGCATGCGCACAAATGCCTAGAGCGCCAGTGTTTCGAGCCCGGTTGCGAAATCTAAGCAATTCATACGCCGACCCCCAGCGGATCGGAGGTAGAAACACTTTTGTGGGCTCTTGGACTACAAGTTACACGCGCCCCCTATTGGTGCAAATAAAGAACAGACGCGCAGTAGAAACACCAATTAGTTATTAACCAGTCAGATCCTGAACTAAAGCACAGATTTCATAGACACAATGTTGGCAACCGAACCCTACAGAATTGGAAAAGTTTTTGTTAATTTGTAACTAGGGTTTTCAGCTAAATACAATTTTATACGAATTTCAGGTGAATGAATACTTTTATTAGTGTACATCCTATGCAATATTTGTAATGTCTCATTCTTGCAAAAAAAAAAATGACCAAAAGTTGGAAATAGGCAAGAGATTACCTGATGTTCTTTCAGTGCTGTTCTAGGATTGACTTTCAATGAACTGAACTGTTTTACAACCTGGTGCAGGCAGGGGACAAAAGCAGAGGCAAACGTGTGGATTTTTGACTGGTAAAAATGCTAATAATTTCTACTAGGTCAATAAGATACTTCCAAGGTTATGATTTATTATCTGGAAGACATTAATCAGTTATGTATGTAACACTGAGGTCCTGTCTGACATTTCTTGACTGATAAATTCCTTGCTTTTCAAATGCTCTTTGAATTGATTTTCATATCTGACTGGTTTCCTCATTTACTAATGAGTTAAATAAAACCATGATATGTGTTTATTTTATATTTGCATATGAGACCACATATTTGAAAATTATATTCCAGTGTTGGGAATCACGATGTTCTATGGAGATGCTTAAGTGCACTTATGAGATGTAGACAAATTGTGTGACTTAATAGATGTACTTGGTGGCTTTTTTTAAGCCCTAGCATATCTTTCATCGGGTCTTCTAGTAAGAAAAGTTATATGAGGTCTGGACTGGTAAATTTTTATGTTTCTCCATGTATCTGTCTATCTGAAATTTAGAACAGGCTTCTTTATTTTTTTTTAATTTCTTTGACAGGTAGAATTATAGACAGTGAGAGAGACAGAGAAAAGGTCCTTCTTCTGTTGGTTAACTCCCCAAATGGCCACCATGGCCGGTGGTGTGCCAATCCGAAGCCAGGAGCCTTCTTCCTGGTCTCCCATGAGGGTGCAGGAGCCCAAGCACTTGGGCCATCCTCCACTGCCCTCCCAGGCCACAGCAGAGAGCTGGACTGGAAGAGGAGCAACTGGGACAGAATCTGGTGTCCATATGGGATGCCGGCGCTGCGAGGCAGAGGATTAACCAAGTGAGCCACGGCGCAGGCCCCTGTTTTTATTTGCCATAGAATGGGTATTTTTTATAAAGATTTATTTATTTATTTGAAAGGCAGAATTACAGAGAGGCAGGGGGTGGAGAGAATGAGAGAGAGCGAGAGAGAGGTCTTCCACCCGCTGGTTCACTCCCCACATGACATGACTGCGACAGACATAGCTGTGCCGATCTGAAGCCAGGAGCCAGGAGCTTCTTCTAGGTCGCCCATGCGGGTGCAGGGGCCCAAGGACTTGGGCCATCTTCTACTGTCTTCCAGGCCATAGCAGAGAGCTGGATTGGAAGTGGAGCTGAAATCGGACATGACCCCCTAAAATCTACACAAAAATGTAGCCCTTTAAAGTTCCCCGGAAGTGCTATCTGGGGTGCCACATGTGCTACCGGAATTTGGGGTGCCATACGATTTCACCATATGCTTATTAATAAATCCGCAATATTAATAAGCCCAAGAGGGTTCTTGCCTAATATTTACAGAATTCTAAATACCAGCACAGATAAACGAGGCAGCATGGCACATTTTAAGCTTTTATTTAGTGTGAATGATACATAGGAGAGTGAGAGCTTTATTTAAGAGAGAGAGGTAAATATGGGTTCGTACCGAGCACCAGGAACCAGCCACGTGGAGGAGCATCTAGGCCAGGAAGCCCAGGGTGGGTGGCCCGAAGGCCACGCACCCTAGAGGCACAGGGCTACAGCCAGCCCCCTGCTGGCAAGAGGCCAGGGAAGAAGAGAGAGCCAGACACACCGTGTCCCAGGCCTTTAACCCACTTCCAAAGGGAAGTGGTTAATTAACCTGATTGGCTGGTGGGCACCCAGGTGAGGCCAGGTAGGGGGATGAGGTCACACAGGGGCATGATGAAGGCGTGGTCTTCCAGCTCACAAACCTAATTAATTTTAACCTCTATGCCTGCCTACTTCAGAGCAGCCAGGACAAAAATCAGTGCCTATATGGGATGCCGGCACTGCAGGCAGCCGCTTAACCCACTATGACACAGCACCGGCCCCTGAGTATTCTTTTGGTCTTGTGTTCATTTTTGTCATTTTCAGAAGGTATAAAAGAATGTGTATATTTATGAGCTTTATTACTCTGATAAACCCTTGCCCATGACAATGTTCAATTGGCTACTTCCAATTCATCTATGAAATAGAAACTATTAAATTGGTTAGAAGTTATATTTTATATAGTTTGTTGAGACCATGCAAGGGGCAAGAATAACAGACACTGCAAGGTAGGGAAATGAGCCTTGTTTTGCAAGGAAATAGAGGGTTCCAGAGAAGTGTCAGTTTGTTCCAGAGCATGAAAGAGCACAGTGAAAGACAGAACATGGCGCAAGCAGTTAGCTTAGCGATTGGATGCTCTGTCCCCGGTCGCAGTGCTCTAGCTCCTCCCTCCTGGCTCCAGCTTACTGCTAATGCAGACCGTTGCGGGTAGTGGTGATGGTGATGACTCAAGTAACTGGGTTCTAGCTACCCATAGGGAGGACCTGGCTCCTGGCTTCAGCCCAGTCCAGTCCAGCCCAGTCCATTTGGGAAGTGAACCAGTAGGTGGCAGCTTTGTCTGTTTCTGTCTGCTTGTCTTTGAAATAATACAAAAAATGTGAATACAAATTTCACTACTAAAATTTTTTTTATTTGGAAGGCAGAGAAACAGAGAGAGATGGAGAGAGGTCTCCCAGACATTGATTCACACCTCCCTCAAATGCCCACAGCAGCCAAAGCAAGGACCTGGGAGCTCAGTCTGGGTCTCCCACATGGTTGGCAGGGCCCCAAGTATTCAAGCCATCACTTGCTGCCTCCCAGGGTGTGCACTAGCAGGAAGCTGAATTGGAAGTGTTAGGTATGAAGTCAGAAGTTGAGCCTATGTGTGTATGAGACAGGCCTGAAGACCAGCACCCACTGCGGAAGCTCTAGAAGCCCAGCATCTTGCACTTCAAAGTCCTGCTCAGACCCTGAGAACCTCCCAGGTGGTCCCAGCCCTCCCCTCCCCCACAACCTCCCAGGAGAATTCTCTCCTCAGGACCAAATGGGTTACCTGATAACAAGGGGCAATAAAACCTTCACAGAGGCCCTAAGGGAAGCCCCTCTGCTCTGCCCTGTGCCAGAAAATCTGGGGAAGAATTTGCTAATTTTCACCCAACAAACCCTTCCAGCTAGGACTCTCCATCCTTCGTCCTGGATGAGAGGGGGGAGGTGGGTAAACAGATTCCCTTAAAAACCTAGGGAGTCCAGGGGCCAGGCCATGGCTCACTTGGTTAATCCTCCGCCTGCAGCACTGGCATCCCATATGGGCACCAGGTTCTAGTCCTGGTTGCTCCTCTTCCAGTCCAGCTCTCTGTCTCGCGCCTGAATTCTTTCTTGTGTGAAGACAAGAACCCCATGGCTTCCACAGCCTTCCCTCTAGTGACAGAAGCAGAGGTAGGACTCTGAGCCGGTCACTCCAGTGTGGGATGCAGGTGTCTCAATCGCAATGTTACCGGAGAAATTGCAGGGTTCTTGTCTTCGCGCAAGAAAGAATTCAGGCGTGAGACAGAGAGTAGTGGGAGGTAAAATAGCAAGGTTTATTAGGGAAGGGACATCCGTAAGGATGGATGT
Organism: Oryctolagus cuniculus; assembly: GCF_964237555.1. Taxonomy (NCBI): domain Eukaryota; kingdom Metazoa; phylum Chordata; class Mammalia; order Lagomorpha; family Leporidae; genus Oryctolagus; species Oryctolagus cuniculus. The sequence continues at coordinate 50,698,467 of NC_091434.1, forward strand.
GCACCCCTCCAGACAGAGCCTGAGAGACTGGGGGTGGGGGGGAAGGAGCGAGGTTACATGATTGAGTAGAGAGATTACACCTGACCAGGCCAGGCGGGCGGCTCAGCAGAGAGGCAGAGGGCTGAGCGCGCAGTCCAGTCCGGTTGAGGCAGGGGGTTTTTAAGGAGATGGGTCTCTGTCTTCACACATTTCCTCCTGAAACAAAGGATTTTATGGCTGTAAATACTAAGAAGCTCCTATCTGAGTTTTTCCTTGAAGGTATCAGACAGGAGGAAACCTAGCTGGCGCCATCCTGCCATCCTGAGTTTAGAGGAAGGGTGAGCAGGACCCCCTAGAGAATGGGGATCCGGAGCAGGGTGTTTGAAATGCAGATACTGGGCTGCATTTGGGAGATTGTGGAAGATTTGTCAGGCAGAAGGGGCGGGGACCCCCACCTGGCAGGTTATCAGGCAGAAGAGGGCAGGGCAGGATGCGAACACTGGGCTGCCCCTGAAACATTATCGGGATGACTTTGAGATGTAGATGCATATGCTGGATGTAGAAGTCTTCTCTGGAGGCCTTTGTCACACACACATAAGCTCATACCTAACTTCCTGCCTAACAGCAACACCAAATACCCACTTCCAAACAAAAACGTAATAATAATTTAAAAAAGGGAGTAGAACAAGTGGAAGTTTTGATGAAAGCACCTTTTATCTGTCCTGCTTTATAATACCAAGCTCTGACTAGAAACTATGAAACATGTTAGAATTTTGGCCAAGTACATTCAGCTTTGAAGGCTTCACAAGACATCTATTTCGAAGAGACCTTTACTGCTAACTGTAAATGAAGAACTAAGATTTCGTGTTTTCTCCTTTAACCCACCTACTGGCTTCCTTCTCAAACCCTAGCTAGCGGTGCACCTCCCTGGCCAGTGTGATGCCATCCTACACCAGGGTTCAGAGGTAGCGGTGAGATGGCCTGAGTGCCCAGTGCATTAGTCGTCCTTGTACCCACACCGTGGACCGCAGGATCCTGCAGGCAGAGTGGGAGCTCAGGTTAATGTTTGAATCGACTCTGTGGCTCACCGTCACGTCCACACAGGGGTGCCTGCTCGGTTGCCCCCTTTTGAACGTGGATCTGGCTCTGTAGGCTTCTGTTTACTCACAGGGGCTGCTGGAGATGATGCAATACTGAACCCAGTGAGTGTAATCAGAATAGGAAGCTGTTAAGGCTTTTTGCAAGGTGCCTTCAAGCTTGGTCTTTTGTTCAGGTTTTCCCATATGCTTATATTCTGCCCTTCAGCTGCTGTAAACCCTGTAGTGCTTGAAGTCACACACCAGGGTTGGCTAGTGTCCGGTGTGCACCTGCCTGGCTTGCACAGGCTTATCTGCAGCCTGGCATACAATGAACTAGGCTGTTCTTCCTTTGCTCAGGGCGAGGAGATCAGGTGCCTTTGGATTCTGAAACTCTTGTGCAGGACAGAGGCTGCCGAGGAGGTGAGTGAGGCCCCTGGGGTGCAGTGGGAAGCAGGGTCCTGCCAGGGAGTGCCTCTTTACATGTCCCATCCTCGGCACCTCACACGCCTCACCCTAGCTCAGCTCTGCTATCCCGCCCGCTGGATTTGAGACATCATTGTTGGTGGTTCTGTTGTACAGTGTAGCGTTCAGTGTGGCTCTGAGTGGCACCCAGGAAAGTTGATTTCTATGCTGCCCAGGTCTGCTGTGTCTTTACATGTCTGACATCTGGAAAAAGGGTGGGTCAATGTTATCTGAGTTTCTGGAACCTCACCATATGGACATCCTTGTCCACCTACTTTCCCAAAGCCAAGGACATGCTCAAAATAGTTTGGTTTACATATTGAAGAAGCAAAATTGAATTATTACTCTCTGTGTTAGTTAGGTCACAGTATGTGCTGAGTCAGTTAAATAAAGTAGCCAGGAAATGTTTGGTTTCAGAGGAACTGCAAGTAATGGTTATGCATTCATAGTTACCCAATTTGCATTTAGATATGCCCCCCTGAGTGAATCAACAAAGTATAAATGACATACAATTAGTGATAGCTGTTTACATATTTGTGTAAGGTTTTCCTATCTAGAATGGCCTTATTATAATACAGAATTCTTCACTGTGAGGTGTTTTTTACCCAGCTCTGGCTGTTTAACAAGTTGTTAAATAAGTTGTTTAATAAAGTTTAACAAACTAGTTCATCAAAATCTGTTTAGGTCCACAAAGTAACTCTGCCTTGGGCTAGGTGGAAGAGTCTTAATTTCTTTTTCTTTTTTTCTTTGTGAAGCAACACGCTGGGAAAATACTATTTGTTTTATTACAGTGTAAGAAGCCAGTCAGCTCAGTTTGCCTGCATTTGCCTGGAGGGTCTGTGGTTTTGATTTTAAGAACATTGCAATGTGGAGGTCAGGTCGTTGGTTTGTCCTAGTAAAACAAAACAAAACAGCACATGGGTATGTGTCTGTGTTCTCATCGGTTTTGTAGTGGAGGCTGGGTGAACAAGGCTGGGATGAAATTCTGGGTGACCCAAGCCATGCCTCCGGCGGTTCAGTGTTAGCCCACAGGTGTGGCTGCCGCTGTGGCCCAGGTCCCTTGAAAGAAAGGACAGGGGTTGGCTTTATGCAGGATGCATGCAGGGAGCAGGGGAGGAGGGAAGCTGGACAGTTAGATTTGGGAGACTATTCTGGTTGAAGAACCAGAACATATTGTTATAATAATATAATAATGATTAGTACCACCGGTACGAATATTTGAACTACTTAAGATCTGACTGAGAGGCAAGTTAATGAAGACAAAACCCAACTAGGTAGGGCTCCCCAGGAATATAAATCAATAACTGGGGATTCCTTTCCGAGGCACATGGTTTAAAGTGTTTAATTCAACCCTTTAAAGAAACTTCTGGGGCCAGTGTTGTGGCATGGCAAGTGAAGCCGCCACCAGGGACACCAGCATCCCATGTGGGTGCAGGATTGAGTCTCAGCTGTTCCACTCCCGTTCTAGTTCCCTGCTAATGGCCTGGAAAAAGCAGTGGAAGACAGCTCAACTGCTTGAGGCCCCGCCACTCACATGGGAGACCTGGATGAAGCGCCCGGCTTTGGGAGGGTCATCTGGGGAGTAAACCAGCAGATGGAAGATTTCTCTCTCTCTCTCTCTCCCCTGCCTGTGTAACTCTTTCAAAATAAATAAATAAATAAATAAATCTTTGTAAAACACAAACTCTTCCATAGACTTGAAAATTTCTATCTCATAAGACCCTAAACTATTTTTCCATTTTCCATGTAGTCAGTTCAGGAGTTCTTTTATTCATAAATTTTGTTTTCTTGAAGAACATGAACTATTTAATGAATTTCCAAAGCATAGTAACTACAATATGTTCCTTGTGCTTTACAAGGAAGGTTACGTGTTGAAGGACAAACGGGAGAGTTTGCAGGAAAAGGATGTCCTTATTGGGAAGTAAATCCACTAGAAACCGGCTCTCTGGCCAGTGTCATAGTTTATGGGCCTTTATTAGACTGATAAGCTCCCTTAGTGTGATGAAAGTTTCAGAAATTTGCATTTTTTATGTCTACCTGGTGGAATAATGACATAAGCCTCAGCCCTTCTCCCTCATTGCCCAAAATAGATAAACACTGGAATGTATTCCTTGCCCTTGAAACTCAATTGGGTCTCACACCTTATTGCCTTCATACCCCACCCCTTACAGCCACCTGAAAGACCAGTGGCTCTGAACATCTGAAAGACCAGTTCCAGGAATTCCCTTCTGCCTGCTGCCCCCTCCCCCACTCCCATCTCCAGCCCTCCTAAAATATAAAAAGGCCCGGCCCCTAGAGTCAGGGCTTTCTGCCACGTGTTTCATCAGTGTGCACGAGGGCAGTTGGTCACCCATCTCTACAAACTTATTTTCTCTGAATAAATTCGGTCTGGCTGTAAATTCGTACACTGCCTCCTCTCTATTCTGTGCCTCTTTTCCTAATATTTTTGGTGGAGTCACCAATCTGTAATTCTTTTCCTAACACTACCTATTTTTGATTCTGAAGTTATAATTTCTGATGAAAACATATAATCAAAAAGGCAACCTAATCCCTACTGATAAAATGCAATGGTATTAACAAAAATTCTATGGCATCCCATTGATTGCTTTTTGTGGTAGATAGGACATGATTCTGAACCCCAGAAGAAGTAAATCCTAGTCTAAGAGTATGGAATGTAAACTTTTAAACTTTTTTTTTTTTTTTTTTTACCAGGCAGAGTGGACAGTGAGAGAGGGAGACAGAGAGAAAGGTCTTCCTTTGCCTTTGGTTCACCCTCCAATGGCCGCTGCGGCCGGTGCGCTGCGGCCAGCGCACTGCGTCGATCCGAAGGCAGGAGCCAGGTACTTACCCTGGTCTCCCATGGGGTGCAGGGCCCAAGCACTCGGGCCATCCTCCACTGCCCTCCCGGGCCATAGCAGAGAGCTGGCCTGGAAGAGGGGCAACCGGGACAGAATCTGGCGCCCCGACCGGGACTAGAACCTGGTGTGCAGGTGCCGCAAGGCAGAGGATTAGCCTAGTGAGCCACGGCGCCGGCCTAAACTTTTAAACTTGATATAGTGTCAATTCACAGTGAAACATTGAGCAAGTTCCAAGAACTCTATGCCTCAGTTTCCCTATTAGTAAAACAAGGGTAATAATGAGTATCTGCATTATAAGAGTGTTATGAAGCTCTCCAAAGGAGTCCTTCAACATAGCTAGGCTAACAAGGAGAAAGATAAACTAATATTGCAACTCCATTGAATGTAGAATAAACAAGCATAACTTTTTAATAAACTTCATAGGAGTTAAGAATTTTGAAAGACACTCCATAATTAAAGTTCTCATTCCTCTTTTTATTTTATTTTTATTTTTTTCTTAAATAATTTATTTATTTTTTTAACTTTTATTTAATGAATACAAATTTCCAAAGTACAGCTTATGGATTACAATGGCTTCCCCCCGACCCATAACTTCCCTCCCACCCACAACTCTCCCCTTTTCCGCTCCCTCTCCCCTTCCATTCACATCAAGATTCATTTTCAATTCTCTTTATATACAGAAGATCAGTTTAGCATACATTAAGTAAAGATTTCAACAGTTTGCACCCACATAGAAACACAAAGTGAAATATACTGTTTGAGTACTCGTTATAGCCTTAAGCCTCAATGTACAGCACATTAAGGACAGAGATCCTACATGAGGAGTAAGTGCACAGTGACTCCTGTTGTTGACTTAACAAATTGACACTCTTGTTTATGGCATCAGTAATCACCCTAGGCTCTTGTCATGAGTTGCCAAGGCTTTGGAAGCCTTTTGAGTTGACCGACTCTGATCATATTTAGACAAGGTCGTAGTCAGAGTGGAAGTTCTCTCCTCCTTTCAGAGAAAGGTACCTCCTTCTTTGATGACCCGTTTTTTTTTTTTTTTTTTTTCTTGCCAGAGCGTCTTGCTTTCCATGCCTGAAATACTCTCATGGGCTTTTCAGCCAGATCCACATGCCTTAAGGGCTGATTCTGAGGCCAGAGTGCTATTTAGGACATCTGCCATTCTATGAGTCTGCTGTGCATCTTGCTTCCCATGTTGGATCGTTCTCTCCCCCCTTTTTTTTTTTTGACAGGCAGAGTGGACAGTGGGGCCAGCACACTGATGGCAGGAGCCAGGTATTTATCCTGGTCTCCCAGGGGGTGCAGGGCCCAAGCACTTGGGCCATCCTCCACTGTACTCCCTGGCCACAGCAGAGAGCTGGCCTGGAAGAGGGGCAACTGGGACAGAATCTGGAGCCCCGACCGGGACTAGAACCTGGTGTGCCGGTGCCACAAGGCAGAGGATTAGCCTAGTGAGCCGCGGCGCCAGCCACAGTTATTCTTAAGTGTTGAAAGTTAACTGAAAAGTGATCGCTGTTAAATGTAAGAGTGGGAATAAGAGAAGTAATAGATGTGCAATTTGAGACATGCTCAAGCTGACTTGCCCCAAACGGTAGAGTTAGAAACATACCAGCAATTCCAATTCAATCCCATCAAGGTGGCATCTCAGTAGTCCAAGTGATCAGTTTCTGTTCAAAACTGATCATAATGATAGGACTAAGAGCCAAAGGGATCACATAAACAAGACTAGTGTCTGCAAATACTAACTGATAGAATAAAAAAGGGAGGCTGGTGCTGCGGCTCACTGGGCTGATCCTCCGCCTTGCAGCGCCGGCACACCGGGTTCTAGTCCCGGTCAGGGTGCCGGATTCTGTCCCGGTTGCCCCTCTTCCAGGCCAGCTCTCTGCTGTGGCCAGGGAGTGCAGTGGAGGATGGCCCAAGTGCTTGGGCCCTGCACCTGCATGGAGACCATGAGAAGCACCTGGCTCCTGGCTTCGGATCAGCCTGGTGCGCCGGCCACAGCGCACCGGCCGCAGCGGCCATTGGAGGGTGAACCAATGGCAAAGGAAGACCTTTTTCCTTGTCTCTCTCTCTCTCACTGTCTACTCTGCCTGTCAAAAAAAAAAAAAAAAAAAAGAAAGAAAAGAAAAGAAATAGATCAGCAGGGTATCAAATTGGCACCCATATGGGATGCTGGCACTGCAGGCAGTGGCTCTACCCACTATGTCACAGCACCAACCCCCCATTCCTCTTTAGGAAGACACTTATCCTAAGGCTAAAGTGTCATAGGCTATAGAAATTTTGGGGCTCATTGTGGGGAGCAACTTGGACTAGACTAAGTTACTGGAATTAGGACTTATTCTATGCATCTGCTCTCCCACAATATGGCGCTGAAAGGGAGTAAACAACTTCTACACAGCTGTCTCTCGCCAATTTGATGAGCTGCAGGAGCTGATCCTGCTCCTGATTGGAGGAGAGCAGCGTGCTTGGCGTGTGGGCAGCCGAGTTGGGATTGGTGGAAGAGGACTATAAAGGAGGAGAGAGACAACATGCACCAGGAACATCTAAGAGGAACATCTATCTGAAGGAACACCTGAGCAGCCCCCGAGAGAGCCGGCCGGCGGTGTGCCGCTCCCCCGCAGAAGTGGGGAAAGTGGCAGGGGGGCCCGCCCCTCCACGGAGGTGGAAGGGACAGTAGCCAACCCGGGAAGAACCAGCAGCAAACCCAGGGAGGGCCGAGCAGACGAAAGAACAGCGCAGGGTCCTGTGTCGTTCCTCCACGAAGAGGGGGAGCGACACTCATGTTAATCTTGTCAGGGTGCTGCTGCTGCTTAAATTTTTCTATGTGAACAATATTGCTCTTGCCTTGATTCTTATTTATTTATTTGATGAATATTTATATGTGTATAAAGTACAGTGTGACATGTGTACATATCATATATGTACATGGCATATACATGATACATACATATCTCATGTGTATAGTGGAGAGGCTAAATCAAACTAATTAACAGACTCATCCCTTCACATAATTATCATTTTTTTGTGGTGAAAACTCTTAAAATCTACTCCATTACAAACTTGCAAAGTGTGCAAGAGAGTCATGAGTCACATAACAAGGCATTTTACATTCTGAAAAATAGAGGCAATTTTGCCATCATATGAACATAGTCTAACTTACCCAAATCGGTATGGGAGAGCCTATTACACACCTATGCCGTATAGTATACATGTGTACACATTATGGTCTACTGCTTCTAGGGCCATGATGAACAAAACAAATGAGATGAAATAAAGCATGAAAAAATATCATGCAATGAAGAAATGTAGTAAACATGAGCTATATGAGGCTGCTGCTGCTATAAACTGGGTTACTATTTTATAGGAAAACTTTTATTATAGGTAGAAGGAATACATTCTAAAATAATGTTAATATTAGAGTATAGTAAATACATAAACCAGTCCCAGTCATTTAGTATCATGATCAAGTATTATGTATTGTACATAATTGTATGTGCTATGCTTTGATGCCACTGGCAACACAGAAGCTTTGTTTACACCAGGATCAGCACACACATTAGTAATGCATTGTGCCATACTATTATGCTGGCTGTGAGGTTAATGGACAAGAGGAACATTTTAAACTCCATCATAATCTTATGGGACCAGTGTGGTGTATGTGGTCTGTCATTGATTCAAACTTTGTTATGGGGGCATGACTGTGTATCATCATTAACTATAGTGACCACACGGTATGATAAATTTTTGAATGGATTCTTTCAATGCAAGTGAAATTTTGTATCCTTTTATCAACATTTCTAATCCCACCTCTCCCCACTGCCCTGCAACCATCATTCTGCTCTGCCTGCATCATGGGTCTTCAAAAAGTTCAAAGAAAATGCATCTTGTGAATGCACTATGTATAGATTTCCATTTTTCTACAGCAAATGAATTTATCTTTTAATTTCACTTTTTCGTGAACTTTTTGAAGGCCCCTCAAATGAGTTCAACAATCTTTAAAATTCTATGGAGAAGTCAGATCATGAAGTGTTTGTTTTTCTCTGTATGCTTATTCCCCTTAACATAATGTTTTCTGGACACTCTAGATTTCCATTTGAATCTCAATTGCCCATTGGAGCTTGCCATCAACCATTGTTGGAGTAGATGCACCACATCAGTTAGCAAATGGGATGACTCAGGGCTACTTTCCTTCTTCCTCCCCTCTACCTCACAGAGGGCAGTTGTCAAACATTACTAGCATTCCACTGCCCAGAATATAATTTAAAAATGAAATAAAGAGCTATGTATAAGGAAATATTCATCATTGTAGTATCAGAACCAATTTGCAACACCTGAAATTTTCAAAGGACCAAAAATACTTTAAAAATTAAATCATGGTCAGGACTGGTTGATAACTTAATAGCTTTATCTCTATGAAATGCTGTGCAGTCATTATAATAAACACAAGATATCTAGGTACAGGCAGTAGTGTAAAGATATAAAATAACATCGAGTAAAGCTATCATAATTATGCGAAGATTATTTATTTAAAGGGATACAAATTGGAAGAGATCTCAGTAAAAAGCTTTAGAACTTGTTTAAGTGAAAGCATATATCCAGAAATTTGTTTCCAATGTCCTCACTGGCTTACTTGCTGTATGAACTAGAGCAAATTAGTTAGACATCTTATGCCTGGTTTTCTCCTTCAGAAAATGGGTACAATAATTCCTACTTTTATTTTATTTCTTAGTCAAAATAGACTTTTTTTTTGCCATTCCTACTCAATCTCTAAATGTTGGAATTAAGACTTATTTATAAATTTCTCTTTCTCTTTTTTAAAAACTATTTTATTTATTTATTTGACAGAGTCACAGACAATGAGAGAGAGAGAGAGACAGAGAGAAAGGTCTTCCCTCCACTGGTCCACTCCCCAAATGGCCACAACGGCCGGAGCTATGCCAGCCTGAAGTCAGGAGCCAGACACTTCCTCCTGGTCTCCCATGCGGGTGCAGGGACCAAGAACTTGGGCCATCCTCCACTGCCCTCCCGTGCCACAGCAGAGAGCTGGACTGGAAGAGGAGCAACCGAGACTAGAACCAGTGCCCACATGGGATGCTGGCGCCGCAGGCAGAGGATTAACCTAGTGTGCCACGGCACCGGCCCCAAGTTTTCCTCTTTTTTTAACCTGCATTCTGGTCTAGGATAATCTCATCCATGTTCATGGCTTCTAATCTATCTAAATTCCAATAGGTCAATGTCATTCTGCTCATACCTCTCTTCTGAGATTTAGACCTGTTATATCCAAATCCTGACTTGGCTTTTCAACATATTGTCTTACAAGCATCTTGTTAACATATCCCAAATTGGGCTTTGTTTAATCTCAAAAATCTCTTTCATTCTTCTTCACACCAGTAAACAGCGCCTGTGGCTTCTCAGGATGTGCATTAGCAGGAAGCTGGAGTTGGAAGCAGAGCTGGGACTTGACCCCAGACACTCTAATCTTTACCAAAGTGCCAAATGCCAGCTCCTGTAACCCAAATTTTAAAAGCTACTTGCAGCTTTTGTGTTGTTATAATTAGTGGAGTTAAATAAAACAACATGTAGAAGGGATGAAAAAAGACAAAAGAGAGAGAATAGGCCATACAGGCACAGAGATTGTAAATCGTTATTATTGTGCAACTGGAAAGCAATTTAATTCTGAGTTTCTGCATTGACTAGTAAAAGGATTATGCAAACAGACTTTAGGATCTTAGTGCAGAGTGAGATAATATAATTTTGCCAGATATTTCTATTATTATTTTGAATTATATTTTTTCTAATATAAAATTTAGTTTTATAACAAATTAAAAGGTCATGGGAATGATATTGTTTGAACAAAAAGTGTTTTATTTATTTTCAAGATCAATTGTTTATTATGGATTGTTATCAAATGAAATAATTGGAAAAGTCAAGTTGTTTAATGTTAATTTTTCTACTTTGGAAGCAAAACATGAAGCTACACTTAAGCAACCATTACAATGACCTTTTATCTATTCTGATGAAGCCATTGCAAAGCAGTTAGGGATGGTCAATGCAAGTGCAATTGAAGGGATGTGCTTTCATACTTGGCATTTGAACATGAGCATATGAGTAATGAAAGGGTGGACTATTCTTGTATTTGAACTGGTCTTGTTTGTAGAAAATTGAAAAATCATGGGAAAACTCCAATTTTGGAGCCAGAATGTTTTATATCACAAAAGCTGATTTAACTTACAGTTAAATTTACTAGGAACCTGCCAGTATAGGCCAGTTATTGATTTAAGAACTTCAAATGTGCCTGGCAATGAGACCATAAAGGTAAGTGTGGTTAGTATCATCTCCATTTCACAGACAAGGATACAAAAGGGCTAACTTGTCTAACTCTATGTGGTCATTAATTTGTATGGGTAGGGCATGAACTGAGGCAACCTGGCTTCAGGGCCTACACTCCTAATATGCTATCCAGTTTTTTCCCCCACTGTCTTTGGAATTCAACTAAAAACTAATGATAATACTGCACAAAGAAGGTTTTAGAGGAACTGTGCAGCAGATGATTTCTGGTTGCCTCCTCTCTTTGTTCCTTTTCCTCTGTAGTTCACTTTTTGAAGGAGGAAACAAAGTTTTTTTATGCTGCTTCTGAAAAGGTTGCAGAATATTCTGTGATTACTATATACTCACCCAGGGTATTTGTAAGAGTTGTTTATGATTGAAAACTAATATTTGATCTTTAGTAACAAGTGAGCAATTATAAACCATGTGACCATATAATAATATCAATAGATGTCAAAATCTAGCCCATTAAAGAAAAGAATATGATTGTATGCATCTCTATCCACGTGGTTTGAGTCACATTTAACTTATGAATATGGGAAATGTGATGGAAACCGTTTTGTTTTCATTTAGAACTCAAGAAAAATTTCCCAACCTTTAAGTTATAAAACTGAAGCAGTCCTATCTTTATTGCCTAGCAAAATGACTGGAGCTCAGTAGGCATTCAAAGGTTCATTGAATTCAATTGAAATCAGTTTTGCTGCCATTGAAAACCATTTCATGATTTTGTTAACTGAATTTCCTGTGATAAGTGATCAATGAGCAAGAACAATTCTTGGCCTTCATGTCACCTCTTTATTATTAGGCCATGTGGCCTTGAACAGACCATGAATAATTCTGGTATGATTGATCTATGATGAGTGCATTCCAGTATTCTCTAGGACTTGTGATCCATATTCTTTTTGGGCACTTGAATGAATTTCTTTACCTGTCAATGTTGGGATGAGCTTAGGAACTTACGAAGGCCTCAAATGTTACCTAGCCAGCAAAAAATCTTGTATTGAGATAGGCAGTATTACTTTGCAAAATATCTGTTAAAAAAAATAACGTAACTCAAAAATATGAGCCCTGTAGTTAAAATAAAATTTTCTGGAGGTGGCGCTGTGGCTTAATAGGCTAAACCTCCTCCTCTGGTGCCGGCATCTCTTATAAAAGCTGGTTCATGTCCCTGCTGCCCTCTTCTGATCCGGCTTTCTGCTTGTGGCCTGGATAGGCGATGGAGGGTGGCCTGAGTGCTTGGGCCCCTGTGTCCACATGGGAGGTCTGGAGGAGGCTCCTGGCTGCTGGCTTCAGATTGGCCCAGCTCTGGCCAGTGGGGCCATTTGGGGAGTGAACCAGCGGATGGAAGACTTTTCTGTCCCTCCCTCTCCGTCTGTAACTCTGCCTCTCAAATAAATAGATAAAATCTTAAAATTTTCTAATGGTCACATTAAAAAAGTAAGCAAAAACAGCTAACACAATTTTCAGTAGCATATTTTGTTTAACCTAATATATCCAAAAACATTACCATTTACCATGTAACCAATAGAAAATTATTAATGATATATTTTACATTTTTCATATATTTTCAAAATCCATTGTGTATTTTACACTTACAGCACATCTCAATTCAGACTCATTATTATTCAAGGACTCAGTTGCTGCATGTACCAGTGGCCAAGTATGTTGGGCGGTACAGTTCTAGACTTGATGACTTAATAAAAGAATATGAAAGAATGTCTGCCTTTACGGTGTGAAATCTGAATGATGGCCAAATAAGCCTTGAGATGATTCACAAGCACATTCATGCAGTAGAACTTTCCCCATCTAGATTTGTAGAACGTGTGAGCTGGATAAGGTTATCTGTGAGGGGTCTTCCACTTTTGATTCTGATGCAGTGGTTCTGTCAAAGCCCTTTGCATAAGAAAGCCACTTGACACTGGTAGGTAGGTGACATGTAGTCACTTGACTACATGGATGTCCTGTTTCAGTCCCTAAAAGATTTAAGGTAGAAACTGAGGAAAGAAGGAAACGTGGAGGAGGGGGGAAGGAAGATGGGGGAGAGGATAAAGGGAGTGAAGAGAAGGACAGAGTGGAGAGGAAAGTGATAGTGGAAGACAGAGGAGAGAAGGGAAGAAGGGTAGAAGACAACCAGAGAAAGTTCAAGTCTTGGAAATGTCTGTCTCACCAGATTAATTGGTAATGTTTTCAAGTATCAAGCAAACTTACAAACAGAATTCTTAGCTGTTGGCTGCAGTAATGTTTTAGCTACACAAATATATTCTAAACGCAGGTCACGTTTCAAGAACCCTATAGACTGTGTACTTATTTACATGTGGCACAGACCCAACAGAACTTGAGTTTTATGATCACAGTCCTCTAAACTATAAAGTTCACATCACTGGGAGAATGACAAAGCACAAAACCTGCATAGCTTGCTGAGTTTTCTCATTGATGATATAAAAGGGTATCATGTCAATGTCAGTATATTCCAACTTGTCAATTTTGTCTTTATAATTTAAGTGGAATCTCTTAGTAGTTTAAGAGGTACTCTGTTGAAACCCCCTTAATTAGAACAGAGTGGTGGTTGGTCTACTTTTGGATGAATTTCTAGTTTGGGGTTGAATTGGGAGATAAATCTCCAGAGGGCAAAATGGAAAAGGGATGTACCTCCTGTGATGAGCAAAAATAATTTTCCATGGAGCTTTCATGTCAGTGGAGCTAAGACTCTGACCTTGATCATACATGGTTGTCTGTTGGAATGTGAGTCACTTGACCAAGAGAAGGTACATCCCCAGCACGTGCTTATGGTGGGTGATTTCATCTACTCTGGTGGCTCCTATTATTGTCTCTCCTCTGACAATTCTCAGCTTGTAACTTGAGTCCAGGTTTCTCTTTCAAGTCTCAGACCAGTTTGACTCAAGGCCTTCATGTGGTTGACTCACAGGTGTTTCACACTGAGTATGTTCCAGACTGGACTGATTATCTCTCCCTGGAACTTGCTTCTCCTCCAGGATTCCTTATCAGTAAATGCAATGGCCATCCACCCAGTTACTTGTCTGAAACCTTGACTCATCAAATTCCTGTACCTCCCGCAACCCAGACTCTCTAGTTTCCTCCAGTGAAGTTGTTCATTCTGCCCAACTTTCTCCCTCTCTTTCTTTAAGGATTTTTTTTTTATTTATTTGAATACCAGAGTTATGGAGGTGGGGGAGATTAGAGAGAGAGAGAAAAAGAAGAGAGAGAATATTCCACCTGCTGGTTCATTTCCCAAATGGCCATTGTCCAGGGTTGGACCAGGCCAAGGCCAGGAGCCAGAAGCTTCTTCTAGGTCTCCCATGTGGGTACATGGGCCCAAGCACTTGGGCCATCTTCCATTACTTTCCCAGGCTATTAACAGGGAGCTGGATCAGAAGTGGAATAGCTGGGACTTGAACCAGCACCCATGTAGGATGATGGCACTGCAGATGGCAGCTTAACCTGCTATACCACACCATGGGCCCCTATGCTTAACATTGTCTACTTTCCCCCCATTGCTAGTTGAGTCCATCACATTTCCCCTGATCATTGCAACAGCCTGTTTTTCCTGTAGGAATTTCAGGCACCTCTGGACTCCAAGCCATGTGGGAACTCTTGGGAAAATTTTTAAAAAATCATTTGAGAGACACTGTAGAGGATTCCAAGATGATAGTATAAGTAGGGAGCTTACTGCTCTAGTCTAAGGGAAAACAGTAAAAAAAATAGTGAAGAAAGTCCAATCTCAGGGAAAAGTTAGGAAAAACTGCCGAGGGAACTCCACACAAATTAGAGGGACACTGTGGATCTATGTGGAGGTATGGATGTGTACAATTCAGGACCCCAGCAGAGAGCCTCAGCACCAGCTTTGGAGAGCAAGGTGAGGACCAGACTACAGCAGCCCAAGCCCACCGGTGAATAAAGCTGCAGAGAGAGCCTTGTGTGAATTTGGCCTGGAACCCTGTGAGGGACA